>NC_141675.1:64265171-64932671 GCF_028749965.1 Puma concolor
GCATAATGCATAAGTGCTCAGCAGTGTTGGCTATTATTATTATTGTTTTGGTGTATGTCAAAGACACTTGTTGGAGTGGGGTTCTTAAATAAATCTGCCCATATGGCTTGAGTTTGTGCCCTTCTGTGTCTCCTGTATGATATTTAGTCCCTATGGGAGCCCAGGTGGCATCAAAATTGGTTGAACTTGAACTGTGTTTGGGACGATTGTCACTGGCTCCACTGAGGCTCAGCTGGAACCAGGTCCTAGGGAGGAAATATAACAGAGAGTCCCCCAAGCCAGGGATGTTACAAAGAAACAGACAGTGATAAAGTGAAGAGGTAAAGGAGACTCTGATTTCATGTGTCTTGTATTTTGCTGTCATCCTTTTATTTCAATTACCACTCTCTGCAGGGTAACACAACTGAGTAAATAATTCAACTCAAACCACATACTTTTATAGAGCCCGGTACAGTCCCAGGCTCTGAAATACTTGAGATAAATAAAACACTTGGAGCTCGTAAGGTATAAGGACAGATGAATGGAATCACAGACACGCAACACAGTTTTTTTTCTTTAGTAGAAAGGCATGAAGGAATATTATTAGCAATGATAGTTAATCTTTATTGAGTTCTTGCTTGTTGCCAGGTGCTGCTCTCAGCATTTTACGTAGATTAACTCGTTCATCGTAACATAAGGCACTCTCCGTTGTTGAGCTAAGCTTTGGGGGAGCAAAGTTAGCCCAGGTAGCCACCTGCCACCACTGACGTTAGTGCGTTGCCAGAGTCTGCTTTCTGCACCAGTTTCAGCGGCTGATGCGAACGCTTCCCCGTCAGAGCCTCTACAATCAGGGGAGAATTTCTTAGCAATCATCTTCCAGTGACGTGACATCGCAATAAAGAGTCTTTGGGCGGCTGTGGAAACTGGGTTACCTTCCAGATTTTTCCTATCCTCTGTTTTTTGAATCTTCCTTTTTAAGAGGCAGCATTGGCCTTGAATGCTGCGTGGGATCAGGCGAGCCTTTAACTTCGGGTCCGGTCGGAACAGCCCGGGCCGTGGGAACAGCGCGCGCAGGGCGCTGTCCTCCTCGCCGTTGGGAGCGCACCCTCGCTAACCGGGACGCGGGACCTTGAGTCACCCAGACCAGCTTCCTCTGGTTTAGCGAGGACCTCTCTTGTTCTGCTCCTGCTCAGAAATGAGTCATCTCCGCACCATTTAGGGAAGGGCTGAAACTATCTCCGGGGTGGGGGTGGAGGGTGGCAGTCACGGTGATTGCCTTGGTGGATTTAGCCCTCGGAGGACTGATACTCCATTTCGGCCTCTGGGGAGAGTTTGCTGGGGCGCCCACTGGAGGAGCTGCAGGTCCGATCGATCGATCGCACGGAGGCGTCCTCGTGTTTCCCCGGCTGTAGGATAAAGTCAGGCTTTTTGTGCTTTGCTGTCGGGTTGGGGGCCTCTCAGAGAGGTGCTTCGGTGCCCAGAATCACCCAGAGATCCCTGCCAGGTGGGGTGAACCAGTTCTGTGTGGTTGTTCTTTAGGCTTCACACTTTAAACCCGTCGGGTCAGATTCTGATTACTTCTTGCTTAATTTAACCTTCGTAGTAGATAACCAGTATCTCTAGGTGGTGAGAGTTTCCAAGTATAGAGAAGAGCCGCTCTTTATTATTATTATTATTATTATTATTATTATTATTATTTATTATCCTTCCATTCAGCAACACGAGTGTTTAGTTTATTTCTATAAATGGGAAGAAAGAAAACCAGCTATCCCAGCATGCTGCATTCCTCTCTCACTGGGGCAAGTGCGGGTAATGCAAAGGCATCTCTGGGGAACCAAATCAAGTAAGTTCAAACTGGGCCAAGCCAGGAGCACAAGGGAGTGTGGGAAACTCCTGTTCCCTGAGGAAGTCTGGTGTATTTTAAGATTTCCGAGTCAGATTTGCCCTCATCGTAGCCTGCCTCTTCTCGCCCTCTCCAGATACCTCTCTGGTCCAAGCTACCAGCGTCTCTTCTGACTGTGACTATCTGGCCTCCCTGTCTCCATTCTTACCCTACAGTCCCTTTTGACAGAGCAGCCAGCAGTGATTTAAAAATTAAACCAGACCATAATACCCCTTGCTTAAACGTCTCCAGAGGTGTCCCAGTCACCTTTAGAAGGACACCCACATTCTTTACCATGGCTGACTTGGTGTAGCATTCCTTGACACTGAGATTTGTTCCCCTACTACTCTCCTCCTCTCCTGCTTAGCCACACTGGCCTCAGACTTGTTTAATGTGTTCCAGGCTCAGCACCTTTGTACTCCATGGGTCGCTGTCTAGAGTGCTGTGCCCCAGATTTGTCTGTGGCCAGCACCTCTACATTCAGATGACAGTTCAGACTCTCCAGCCAGTCTTTTTTTTCTTTCTTTCTTTAAAAATTTTTAAAGTTTGTTTATTTATTTTGAGAGAGAGAGAGAGGCAGCATGCACGGGAGGGGCAGAGAGAGAAGAAGAGACAGAATCCCAAGCAGGCTCCACACCAATAGGGCAGAGCCTGATGTGGGGCTCAAACTCATGCAAGATGATCCTGAGCCCAGACCAAGAGTTCGATGCTTACCTGACTGTGCCACCCAGGTGCCCCTCTCCAGCCAGTCATCTTCTTTTTTTTTTTTTAATGCTTATTTTTGAGAGACAGAGAGAGACAGAGCATGAGCAGGGGAGGGGGAGAGAGAGAGAGAGGGAGACAGAATCCTAAGCAGGCTCCAGGCTCCAAGCTGTCAGCACAGAGCCTGATGCAGGGCTCGAACTCATGAGTTGAGAGACCATGACCTGAGCCAAAGTTGGACGCTTAACCAACTGAGCCACCCACGCACCCCTCTCCATGCATCCTGTCTTCTTAAGGTGAACACCACTTACCCCTTCCAACTCATTCTCGGTCCTGTTACTCTATTTTCTTCCTAGCACTTATGCTTGAAATTTTATTTACTATTATTTTATAATCAAAATATTAAACATTAAATATTTATATGTAAATTAATAAGTAATAATTATAACACTATATTATAAGTGTAATATGATTGCTATGTATAATATAAATTAATAATTACATATTTCATTGTTTAAATATTAAAATTATTTTAATTAAAATTTATTATTATTTTATTATTTATTTGTGTATTACTTATCATGTTCCCCTTTCTCCACCATATATGGGTAGACCTTGACCATCTTGTTATTTCTAGTGCCTGTGAGAGTGCCTGGAGTACTACTGTGAGAGTGCCTGGAGTAGAGTACTACTTCATAGTAGGCACTCAGTAAATATTTGTTTAATAAATGGAGGAAGTTCAAGAAGAGTTGCCCCATACTTTCTTGCAATGGGGGAGAAGGCGTCTGAGGCTGGCATTGGATATTGATTGATTTAAGTGTCAATAAATTCACTATTTACACTGCATTTTGCTAGGCACCTGTTATAACAGTGAATGGAACAGACAGGTTTCTACTCTAATGGGGTTACATTCTATGAAATAAATTAAATAGTACTGACGAAGAGAACAACAGGAGATGCCCACTTTAGAAAAAGTGCTCAGAAAAATTTTTTTGAAGAGGTGTCTTTTTAGCTGATACCTGAAGAATGGGCAGGTGGTGTGGAGGGGGCAAGTATATGCAGCAAAGCCTGAGAGAGGAAAGATCTTGGTGGAAGAATAAGAGAAGTGTAGTTAAAGCCAGAGAGCCAGAGGAACTGGAAAGAGATGTTATTGGGGAAATAGCAGCTGTACTCATGCAGGGCCTTGAAGGCCATGGGAATGAGCTTGGATTCATGCCAAGGGCAATGGGAACTCACTGGAGGGGATTAAGCATGGAAATGATATGATCCAATATATGTTTTAAGATCACTCATGCTGTTGAGTGGGGGGTGCATTGGATGGGGCGTCTGAGAAAGAGAAGAGACATGATTGCAGGGCTCTTTTAACAGTTCATCCTTGCTGTTAACCACTAGAAATAATGGTGGTAGCAGGGAAAGAGAAGTAACAAATTCAAGATGTATTTTGGTAGTTTAGCTAGACTTTTCCCTAACTGCTTGAGAGAGGAGTGAGGGGCAGAACTGAGGGTGATAGATAGGTTTCTGGCTTGTTAAATTGGGATGACTGTGATGCTATTTAAGGCTATAGGTGCTGGATTGTTTATTCATCTGAGTGATAATCCAAGTTCATCTCCCAGACCTCAAGGAGGGTCCCAATAAAATAACCAAAACAGACATATTTTGTTTTACTTTTTAAAAGTTAAACTTTTTTTCAAATAATTGTAGATTCAAATGCAGTTGTGAGAAATAATACAGAGAGTTCCCATATACCTTTTACCCAGTTTCCCCCAATGTGACATCTTGTAAAATACAGTGTAATATCATAGTCGGGATATTGACATCAGTAGTCAAGATACAGAACATTCCCATCGCCACAACGATCCCTCATGTTGCCCTTTTATAGCCACACCTACTTCCCTCTTACCCCTACTGATTCCTAAACTATGGCAACCACTAATCTTTTCTCCATTTTTATAATTTTGTCATTTAAACTATGTTATATATAAATGGAATTAGCTAGTATATGTATTAGTGTTCTCCAGAGACATAGAACCAATAGGACGTGTGTATATATATGAGAATAGGAGAGAAAGAGATTTATTTTAAGGAATTACCTCACATGATTGTGGATTTGGTGAGTCCAAATTCTGTAAGGCGAGGCTGGCAGGCTGGGGACTCAGGAAGGAGTTGCAGTTCAAGTCCAAAGGCAGTCTGCTAGAGAATTCCCTCTTGCTCAGGGGAGGTCAGGCTTTTGTTCTATGAGACCATCCACTGATGAGACCCATCCATATGCTGAAAGACAATCTACTTTACTCAAAGTCCACCAACTTAAATATAAATCTCATTCAAAACATTGTCCTGGAAACATCCAGAATAGTGCTTGACCAAATATGTGGGTATAGTGGTCCTGCCAATTTGACACATCAAACTAATCATTACAGCATGTAACCTTTGAGATTGGCTTTTTTTGCTCAATATAATTTCTTGAGATGCATCCAAATTGTTGCATATATCAGTAGTTTGTTGGGTTTTATTGCTGAGTAGTAAGTGTTCCATGGTGTGGATGTGCCACAGTGTATTTAACCACTTACCTTTGAGAACATCTGGGTTGTTTACAGTTTTGGACTATTCCAAATAAAACTTAAGACATTTATGTAAACAAAAAACAAAAACAAAAACAAAACTTTTGTGTGTGTGAACAAAAGTCTTTTCTCTGCAATAAATGTCCATGAGTACATTTGCTAGTCCATAAACTTGTTGCCTGTTTAGTTTTTAAGAAACTTCCATTTTTACTTTCCTACCAGCAATATATGAGTGATCATTTTCCTGCAAGCTCATCATCTGATATTGTCATTATTTTTTAATTGAGACATTCTAAAGGGTGTGTAGTAATATCTCATGATGGTTTTATTTTGCATTTCTTTATTTTTTAAATTAATCACTTTATTCAAAAGAACAACATATCTAGATTTCATTTCATTTCATGAGACAGCTACTTTTTTTTTTTTTTTTTTTTTTATTAGTATAATTGACCCAAAATGTTACATTGGTTTCTGGTGTGCAAGTTAGTGATTTGACAAGTTTATATATTATGCTGTGTTCATCACAAGTGTGGCGATCATCTGTCCTGTTACATCATTATTACAATATCATTTACTGTATTCCTTATGCTCCTACTTTTTATTACTGTAACTTACTCATCTCATAAGTGGAGGCCTGTGTCTCCCTCCTCTTCACACATTTTGCCCAACCATGCATCCCCCTCCCTTCTGGTAACCATCAGTATGTTCTCTGTATCTATAGTTCTGACTCTGTTTTTTGTGTGTTTATTTAAAAAAAATTTTTAATGTATATTTATTTTTGACAGAGATAGAGAGAGAGGGACAGAGCATGAGCGGGGGAGGGGCAGAGAGAGAGGGAGACACAGAATCCGAAGCAGGCTCCAGACTCTGAGCTATGGGCACAGAGCCTGAGTCCAAGTTCAAACTCACAGACCGTGAGATCATGACCTGAGCCAAAGCCGGACACTCAACTGACTGAGCCACCCAGGTGCCCCTGTTTGTTCATTTTTTTTAGAAGATTCCATTTATGAGTAGAATGGTATAGTATTTGCCTTACTCAGTCTGACTTATTTCACTTAGCATAATACCCTCTAGGTCCATTCATTGTTGTCTCAAATGGCATGATCTCATTCTTTTTTATGGCTGTATAGTATTGCATCATGTATGTGTACCACACTTTCCTTATCTGTTTGTCTATTGGTGGACGCTTAGGTGGCTTCCATGTCTTGGATGTTGTAAATAATGCTGCAATAAACAGAGGGGTGCATATAAGTTTTTGAGTTAGTGCTTTCTGTGGGAAAACAATAGTGGAACACTAGTATTTTCCCTGGAAAAACACTCAATAGTTGAATTGCTGGATTATATATTTCTATTTTTAACTTTTTGAGGAACCTTCATTCTGTTTTCCACAGTGGGTGCACCAATTTACATTCACCCCAATAGTGCACAGGTGTTCCTTTTTCTCCACCTCTTTGTCAATGTTCGTTTCTTATCTTTTGCATTTCTTTAATGGTTAATAATGTTGAACACATTATCATTTACTTATTTGGCATCTATATATGCTTTTTGGTGAAATGTCTCTTCCTGACTTTTGTTTATTTTATAATTAAATTATTGTTTTGTGTGTTTATGTATCTGTGTGTTTTCTGTTGAGTTTTGACAGCTTCTTATGTATTTTCGCTACTACTTCTTTGTTGGATACGTGATTGACAAATATTTTCTCCCGCATTCTAGCTTGTCTTTTCATCCTCTGAACAGGATCTTTCATAGAGCAAAAGATTTTAATTTTTCCAGAAGCGAATTTATTAATTTTTCTTTTTATAGATTATGCTTTTGGTGTCATATCTTACTTTTGGATAGCCTTCATCTTGAAGATTTTCTTCTACGTCATTTTTTTTTTCTAAAAGAGTTATTACGTTACACTTTATATTTAAGTCTATGATTCACTGCGTTGTTTTTGGTGTAGTGTGGGACCTAGACTGAGGTTAATTTTTGCCTATGGATGGATGTCCAATTGCTCCAGTACCATTTATTGAACAGGTTATCTTTCTTCTATTGAATTGCTTCTGCACCTTTATCAAAAATCACTTGAGCATATTTATGTGGATTTATTTCTGGGTTTTCCATTCTGTTGCATTTATGTTTGTGTCTGTCCCTCTACCAATAACAGAGGGTTGCTTACTATAGCTACATAAGTCTTGAAATTCGGTGTACTGATTCCTCCCACTTTATTCTTCTTTTTGAAAATTGTAGTTCCTTTATTTTTCCACATGAAATTTAAAATTTCATACGAATTAACAAAAACCTCTTGCTGAGATTTTGCTGGGAATTTATTTTAATTCCATTAAACTTGCATATCATTTTGGGAACAATTGACATTTTTACCATATTGAATCTTCCAGTCCATGAACATGCTCTTCATTTATTTGGATCTTCTTTGATTTCTCTTATAAAAGTTTTATGATTTTCAGCATACAAATCTTATTCATGTTTTGTCAGATTCATGTGCTGAAAAAATTTTAAATATTTATTTTTGTGAGAGAGAGACAGACAGACAGACAGAGCATGAGTGGGAGAAGAGCAGAAAGTGAGGGAAAAACAGAATCCAAAGCAGGCTCTAGGCTCTGAGCTGTCAGTACAGCTCAAACCCACAAACCGCAAGATCATGACCTGAGCTGAAGTCTGATGCTTAACCTACTGCGCCACCCAGGTGCCCCTGTTTTGTCAGATTTAAACTTAACTCTTTTATTTTTCTCAGTGATTTAAATAATATTGTATTTTTAATTTTAGTGTCTATGTGTTCCTTGCTAGAATATAGAAGTATAATTAATTTTTGTGTGTGTTCATCGTATATCCTACAACCGTGCTGAACTCACTTATTCTAAGAGTTTTTAGTAGATTTCTTGGACTTTTCTATGTCATGTCACCTGAAATGTCAGTCATGTCACCTGAAATGTCAGTCATGTCACCTGAAAATAGGGAGAGCATTATTTGTTATGTTATGACCTATATGCCTTTTATTTCCTGTTCTTAACTTATGACACTGGTAACAACTTCTAGCATTGTGATGAGTAAGAGTGACATAAGTGAATATCCTTGCCTTGTTCTTGATCACAGGGGAAAGCATTAACCTCTCACAATTAAGGATAGTGTTAGTTCTGGGTTTTCTGTAGATGCTCTTTATCATGAGAAAGTTCCTGTCTATAACTATTTTTCTAGGACTTAAAAAAAATTATGAATCAGTACTGAATTTTGTCAAATGCTTTTTTTTTGTATCATTTGATATGATCATATGATTTTTTCTTCTTTAGCCTGTTAATATGATGGCTACATACCATCTTTGTTTTTTTAGTGTTTATTTATTTTTGAGAGAGAGAGACAGAGAGGGAGAGAGCAAAAGAGTGTGAGAGCACAAATGGGGGAGGGGCAGAGAGTGAGGAGGACACAGTTTCTGAATTGGGCTCTGTGCTGACAGCAGAGAGCCTGATGTGGAGCTCAAACTCATGAACCATGAGGCCATGACCTGAGCCAAAGTTGGATGCTTAACCCACTGAGCCACCCAGGCGTCCCTGTCTGGTTTCGATATCAGGGTAATATTAGCTTCATAAAATGAATTTAGAAGTCATCTCCTTTCTTTAGTTTTCTGGAAAGGATTGTGTACAAATGATGTTTGGTAAGATTCTGCAATGAAACAGTGTAGGTCTGGAGATTTCTTTTGGGGAGGTTTCAAATTATAGATTCAATTTCCTCAGTAGTTACAAGACTATTTAAATGACCTATTTCATATTGGATGAGGTGTGGCAATTTGTGCTTTTTAAGGAAGTGGTATATTTCATCTAACTTGTCAAATTTGTGTCTTTCCTAGTATTCCCTTTTCATTCTTTTTATGTCTGCATGGTTTATAGTGATATACCTTGTTTCATTCCTGATATTGATAATTTTTGTCTTCTCTCTCTCTCTTTCTTTTTGTCAGTCTTGATACAGGTTTGTAAACTTTATTGATTTTTGCAAAGAATAAGATTTTTATTTCATTGATTTTTCTCTGTTATTTCTCTGTTTTCAATTTTATTGATTTCTACTCTTATCTTTATTAGTTTCTTCCTTCTGCTTGCTTTGGGTTTATTCTGTAATTCAGTTTCTAGGTTCTTGAGATGGGAGATTAACTGGTTGATTTGAGAATTTTCTTCCTTTCTAATGTATTAATTTAGTGCTATAATATTCCTTCTCAGCATTGCTTTAACAGTGTTTTACAAATTTTAACATGTTGCATTTCAATATTCATTCTGTTCAATTTTTTTTTATTTCCCTTGAGACTTCCTCTTTGATCTCTGGATTATTTTAGAAGTGTAAAAGAAGTGTTTGCACTCAACAAGTGTAGAGAATTTTTCTGTTTCTGTTATTGATTTCTAGGTTGATTCCACGGTGGTTAGGAAAAACACTGTACAATTTCAGTTCTTTTAAATTTGTTAAGGATTGTGTTGTGGCTCAGGATATGGTCTGTCTTGATATATGTTCCATGGACTCTTAGAAAGTATATCTCTTCTGTTGCTGTTGAGTGGAATGTTCGGTCAGTGTTGATTAGGGTCTGTTGTTTGATGGTATTGTTGAGTTCTTCTAGTTATGTGTCTAGTTGTTCTATCAATTGTTGTGAGAAGGGTATTAGAGTCTGCAACCATAATTATGGATTTATCTATTACTGCCAAGTAAAGGTAGAAGTCCATGTTGCCCATTCTTCTTACAATGATACTCAAGGTAGTGGGAGAGTTCTTCATTTATACTGGGTGGGGGTGAGATTTCCTGCTCCCCATGTGGTCTCCACTGATGCCATGGTGGGGATGACTTCATTCCTGATGGGCAAGGTAAAATTCCTGTCTCTCCACTAGGCCTCCTCTGGCAATACCCCAGCAGGAAGGGAGAGGGGAACTTCATTAATTCAAGTATGGGGGAAAGTCTAGAGTCTTCACGATTACCACTGATGCTGCTGGAGGGGAGTCTCAGTACAGCATGGATAAAAGTCATGCTTCTTATTTGGCCTTCTTTGACATCACCCAGGTAGAGATGTTGGGATTTTTTGTTAGTGCCTCCCAAGGACAGAAGTCTAGGTTCCCTACTCAGTCTTTGTCAGCTTAATTTGGGTCAGGGCCAGTTTTGTCTGTGATGATTGGATGGAATAAAGCAGTTATTATCCAAAAGTGTTTTTTTTGCCTTAGTAAGTTTTCCTTTTCCTTTGGCTAGAGAGAGCAGATTTTTGAAGAACTTTTTTTTTTTTTTTCTTATTTGTACCCATTGGCATTTCTGGGTTCTTCATTCCAAATTGGGGATATATGAAGCAGTGGAATTCACCACTACCATTTTTCAAATTTTGAGGTTTCTAGCCAGTTAGCTCTCTACTCTCCACCATCTATAGTTTTCTTCTGTTTGTTTTATATTAATGTCCAGGGTTTTAGTTGTATTTAGCAGGGGGAATAGGGAAGAGTTTGTCTACTTCATCTTCCTGGTAGCTGAGGCCTTGTTCCATTTTCAAAAGACTTTAGGGAAAGAAACCTAATGAATTATAAAACAATCACAAGAACAAATAAACAAAAGATGAAGTCAAACCAAACTAAAACAAAACAAAAAAATTTATGGCATTTAACTTAACTTTCTCCTACTGAAACTTCAGGTCTCCCCACTCATTTTGTTTTTTCTTATCTCATCAATACTAGAGTTGAGAAGTTATTGTTTTTCATCTCCTGTACTTTGGTTCATCGTATGTAATGGTGAGATACGGGGAAAAGAAAATGGGCTAAAAAGGTAAATAAATGTGGGCTCAAAACTCTCTCTTTGAGCTCTAAACAAAAGGGTATTAACTGCCTACTCACTAACTCACTATCTTAACATAAGTGTCTAATAGGTACAATCTAAATGTTATCATAATTAAACAGAAATCTTGATTTCTTTTTTTTTTTTAAATATTTTTTAGTGTTTATTTGTTTTTGAGAGAGAGGGAGAGAGGAAGAGAGAGAGAGAGAGAGTATGAGCAGGGGAGGGGCCGAGAGAGAGGGAGACACAGAATCTGAAGCAGGCTCCAGGCTCTGAGCTGTCGGCACAGAGCCCAAAGTGGGGCTTGAACTCACTAACCATGAGATCATGACCTGAGCCAAGGTGGGGAGCTCAACTGACTGAGCCACCCAGGTGCCCCAGAAACCTTGATTTCTTACCTTCCCACCCTCGAATATGCCATTTGCTGCTAATGTAGCTTTAGGCCTCAATATCCACTTCTGTGAGACTGATATGATAATGTCTACTTTTTGGATTAGTTATAACAGTTAGAGAGTATGTGTAAATAAAGAGGACATGGCAAATACTAGCTGCTCAGTACTGATAGTGATTATTAGTGTTATTGTACATGCATATGAATCTTTCTATACAAGTGAAATTTCATCATATCCTCCTTTATCTCCATACAACCGATTCCAACAGTTGGCCCTTCTGTAGTTTGCCCTCCCTGTTAGAGTGGAAGACTATGTCCCTGTTCGTCTCTAAAGGCAATGCCTACACTCCTGTTCTAGACCTTCTTTAATGTCTTAAGGACCTCATTCCTGCAATTATCCACTTTCTCTTCTTGCAGTCGAGAGAAATCATTACTTTCCCCATTTCTACCAAATTATTTAATTCAACAATATAAAGCACATTAACATGGCCCATCTGGGGGGGAAATGCTCTCTTAATGTCTAGACGTTTGCTGCATTTCTCTGCTTCCCTTAATGGCAGAACTCTTCCAAAAAGTTGTCAGTGCTAACTATCTTCACTATTCACCAGTCTTTTCTCTTCAATCTGCTTTAAATGGGCTTTTGTCCTTCACTACACCTCTGAAATAGCTCTTTATGAGTTTCCCAACAATCTACATCTCCCTAAGGATAATGGACAATTCTTTGTCCATTGGACCACTCTCCTTTTTATTGAAACGTTTTCTTCTCTTGACCTCATAACAACTGGATCACTTGAACTCATTTTCTGACTCCCTCTTCCTTTCCAGACTTCTTAATGGTGTTATAGTTCAGGGCTTAGTCCTTTTCCTATTTCTCTTTTTACCCACATTCATTCTGTACATAATCCGATTGGATCTAACGGCTGGTATCCAAAAGAATGTTCTGTGATGATAAAAATGTTCTGTATCTGTGCTGTCCCATGTAGTTGTCACTAGCTACATGTGGCTATTTGAATTTAAATTAATTAAAATAAAAAAATTCAGTTGCTCAGTCATACTAGTTACATTTCAAGTGCTCAATATCAATGAATGGCTAATGGCTATTATATTGTACAACACAGAAGTACAATATCTATCTCTAGCATTGCACTTCTCTCTCCAAGCTTCAGACAATACTCAACATCTCCACTTAAATGTCGAAGAGTTTTTATCTTAAGTCAATCATGTGTATGGAACTCCTACTTTCTCTAATTTTTACCCTTAAATTTGCTACCCCACAAGCCTTTTCTTGTTCAGTAAATGGCATCAAAAATTGTTACAAGCCAGGGGTCATTTTTTGTCTTTTAAGTCCTATAGCCAGTTCATTGGAAAGCTCTGCCCATTATGCCTTCCAAATATACCCCAAATCTGACCACATCTCACCATTTCTACCACCATCACTCTAGTCCAAGGGAGCACCCTCTTTGGCCTTGACTATTGCAATAGCCTCCTAACTACTCTCCCTGTCTCAATTCTTGCTCCTCTGCAGTTCATTTTCCTTATAGTAGACAGAAATATCTTTAAAACATAAATATATCTTAAAAAAGTAAAAAACCAGGAGACATTTCCCTGTTTAAAATGCAATTTCTTTCCATTTAAATGAGAATAAATCAAAAATCCCAACCTTACCTAAAAAGCTTGCATGATTTGATCTTTTGCTTATTTTTTTAACATCTGCCCTTCCACCTTCGTTTCTGTTCTTTTTACAGTAACTACCATGTTATCTGAGCCCATTAAGATAGCTCTTTCTATCTGGAACACTCTTCCCAGGATGGATGCCTCCTTCTTATAATTTAGGTCTCAATTCAAATATGTCCCTCTCACCGTCACCTGTTTCTACCTTCACCCCCAGACCTACTCCTACCATCCTTCTTCCTGACCACCCTGGCTAAAATACATCTTCCCTCCATTCACTTATTATCATTATTACCCTATTGTAATTTGTTCACTGCATTTGTTAATGCCTAAACCCAACTTATGTATTTGTTTCCATGTTTATTTTTATTATCTCCCTAAAGACCATACAAAGTCCTTGAGGAACAGACTCTATCACGCCCACTGTTGTATTCTCAACTCCCCAAATAGTTTTAGTACACACACACACACACACACACACACAGTAGGTGCTCCTAAAAGACTGGATTTTAGGATATTTGTTGATTAATATCAAATATAAATATTTGTTGATTAATTAATAATTAGGCAATATACACAATTTGCCAGAATCTTTTTCTACCATACATCTGGAGTAGACTGCCTAGGTTTGAACCACAGTTTCATTGTTTAGCTATGTGACCTTGGGAAAGTTACTTAAACCTTCTGTGTCATAGTTTTCTCATCTGTAAAATGGGGCACATAATATTGCTTCTCTCATAGGTGTGTAAGGATTAAAGAAGTTATTACATGTACTTGGAAAGTTTGGAACAGTACCAAGCCCATAATAACTATTTGCTGCTATTATTATTAATTACTGAATATATGCTAAATTTCATTAAATAGCACCTTCATTTTGAAGATTTTCAATAAGGACATTGGGTTTCAAGGGATGATGATGATACTTCAAGAATTCCCTGACTCTGATCAAAACATGCCAACTGTAGTGATTATTATAGATTTTATTTATTTAATAAATATTTATTCTCTTTTTAATCAATGATGCTTAGAATTAGTCCCAGGAAGCAGGTCAAAAAGATCATCTCTTGCCCACTTAGAGAGAAAGGGAAGAATATTTAACTAATTAGTATGGCCTTCCCACTAGGGGATTCCTGATGGGCATCTTTAAACCTTGGAAGAGCCCACAGGACATTAGCATCATCTCATTGCATTGTTTGTCTGGAAATGAAAGATCTTGATATTATCATTAACCTTTAGAAAATCAGTAAAGCAAGAAGCAATTTCACAAAAGAACTAAGAATTAGAAAAGTAATCAATAACCAAATTCCTATCACCTCTTTCTAAACTATTGAATGTCTACCATAGTTCAAAAATGTTACACATTGTCACTTCAACCCTGTAACACCATTTGAATAGGACACTATTTTCATTTAACAGCGAGAAGACTAAGGCTCAGAGCACTGAAGGATCTATCCCAAGCTTCCATGGCTAATCAATGGCAAAGCTGCTCAAAAAAATGTTTATAGATTATCTTTTATGTTCCAGGACTGGAGGGAGCAGTGAAATAATCAGATAAGATTCCTGTCTTCCTAGAATTTACATTCTTATAGGGATTGGGATCCAAGTTTTGGAACCTATCTTGAGAGCACCTCAAATTTGTGAAAATGACAACCTATAGGGGATGAGGTAGGAAATTGACAAATGTGTTAACAAATACATCAAAACACTGAACAACCACCATAGCAGTCACAAATATTTAATGGACACTTGATGGAAAACATACTCTTTCTTTTAGTTCTACCCACAATCCAAATAGAAAGTCATATATTGCATGGATAATCTCCATATAATAAGAGTATGATATTTTTCCTTGTGAAAACATAAAATGAGGACTTCATTGAATGTATTAAGTTTGAGCATTGAAACTAAAAGTTACTAAAGAATTTGGGTAAACAATTTAGAGATAATTTAGAGGCCACAAAAATATTACAGATTCAAGACTTAATTAAACTTTGTGTGTGCAAACAATGTAAGGCAGTTGGGCCCATAATATTAGACCCTTATATCTTAGAGTAGGCCTTTGAGATAAATAAGTCAATGAGCACAAAAGCCTGAGCTCTGATGTGATAGACTCAAGGGAGAATGATGAAGAATAGATATTTCTCTGATAGACAGTAGTATGAGTTTGGGTTGTGTAGGGCAATGAGTAGAAAACGAAAGAGGGAGAACACCAAAAAGAATGGAGTCCAGGTCTCTAGGAAGGGCTGCTGAGGTTGGTGTATTGTTCCTGTTTGGATGCTGTGGGATTCAAATTGACCTCTTGGACTTTCCCTGGAAATGAGTCACAGCAGGGGTCCAGAGAGGTCAAGTTGTGGTCCAAGTGTGGTCATGGTCTCTATCTTCAGCCACACCCATGACTAGGGGAGACTGTTAGGACCTAAAGGGTAGTGTCCCATGCTGGGACTAAAAGGAAAGAATCTGGGACAGATTGTTGGTGCCAGTTCTGTCTGTGGCAGCCAATAAATTGGCCAGTTTCCTATATTCCTTATCTTCTCCTTCCTTTAATTTTACCTATAATTGAGTCGATTCAATAGATTTAATATAGGTGGATGAGAAAGAATGAATGGATTCTTCTGGCTAGCTCAGTGGTAACCTGGAGAGACTCAGACAATCTAAAGTGACAAATCCACATGTACACAGAGGCCTGTGGGACCTCTTGACCCCATCGCAAAGACAGACCTATGGCCACCAAGTGCAGGGCAGAGGAAGTAGCCCTGGTCACTGGGGCTGTGACTTTAAGACTTCATGGACAGATGCAGTGACCTTAATAGCCTTACAATGACCTGCATTGGGAGTCACAGACACCAGATAGTGCTACCCAGTGGCTTGTACAAGTCTAGGCACCTTTCCCACTTTTCTGCTCTTTCTTCTAGTCTGGAGCTTGTGATATTTGGCAATGAGGAGAGCTCTCATGAAAAGAGCAGAGGTCTACTGAGTGGGCAGTCCCCTGGATTTGTGCCATTCGTGTCACGAAGGTTTGACAATCTGTGGCTAATTCCTTTGACAGATGCACATCTACAGCAATTTTTCAGCAAGCACTGTCCCAAATTAATTAATCATTGGGTAATTCAGTCTAAATTGAATGGTGCTGCTGCATGCAGAAAAGTTTTTGTTTGCAATTTTTAAGTCATCTCAGTTTAAATTAAGTCTATTAAAATTCTCTGTTCCTAACCAGTTTTCAATCAAGGATGCCTATATGGCCACAACACTCCGCAGGGCATCTTTCTGTTATGAGTTTGTGTCTCTTTAATGTTTGCGGGTTAATCATTTTCAGACAGTGTTTGTGCTATTTTCTACCATTGCCTTCGGTACCATTTGCTGCTAATTTGTGGGGTGCTAAGGAAGGCTTACGAAGTTGACATAAAAAAGTGGGAGCAAAGATCATGAGGTCATCATGGAGGTTTCACAAACAATGTTGTTCCGTGTTGTTGACCAATAGGTCACCAATAAAAGGAGCAGTGTCAGGGAGAAACGGTTCTCGTGACAGTTGTTTACCAGACACAGAGGAGTTCCAGGAATGTACTGTCATAAGCAGATGGTGCAATTCGGTGGTGGGCAAGTTGTTGACCCAGGCACTCCTTTGTCTTGTAGATCTCTAAGAGACACAGCGAGCTTCAGTTTATTAGCCCCATTCTCCTCAGAAAATCCCCAGTGCTTACCAACACCAAACGTGGGCTTCTGGAGTCTCTTTAGAGACATCTGAGAGTCAGTGGCAAGACTGGCAAATGTGAAAGCAAATAGAATGTCTCTCTCTTGCAACTTGAAGTCACCTCCTCTCTTTGAGCATGGCAAACAGATTTGGTGAAGCACTTTTTGGTGGTTGATTGGAGGAGGGAGCAGTGTTTATTTTTCTTCAGTGACTCAACTGAGCATACCGGAATTGAAGGTCAGAGCCTCAGTGGCTCTGTGCAGTAGATGACTCAGTTTCCCCAGCCCTGGGAGCAATCCTTTGGGCCTCTAGGGATGTTGAAGGTGGCCTGAGAATGGAGCCCTCCTTTTTTGGCAGCTATGGTCTCCCTTTAGAGGAGGAGTCTGCCCCTAGGCCACGTCACTGCCTTTCTTCTCACCTTCCCTCCCCCTTTTTCTTCTCTCTTCCTAAACTCTCCTCAAGTGGCCTATGCTAATGTGAAGGGGAAAATTAGTTTGCTACAGCAAGAGCACAGGTGCCCGTCTCTCTTACCCTGACCGAACTGCCAGACTCTAGCCGAACCTTATAGGTGGGCTCGGTTGCCACACACAAAGCCATTGCCGTTATTTTACCACTGATGGGAGCAGGGTGAAGAAAGTCAGGGGAGCAGCTTGTTGGAGAAGAAAGAGTGCTGTCTTAGGAGTCTGGAGACGAGCCTTCTTGTTCCATTGCTGCTGCGGCCCTTCAGACCGCCTTGAGCCACTCAAGGTCTCTGAAGGGTGAGGCTCTAAGTCCCTTATAGGGATGCAATTTTGTCCTTTCAAGACATGTAAGATCACAGCAGAGATAAGGGGTAGATTCCTTGTGATGGCTTCACACTGAAGGGCAAAGAGACCATCTGAGTGTTCCCACAGGTAAGGGTCTTGAGTGCCAAATGCTGTTCTAGTTCAATTCTGGTGATTATAGCTCCCACCAAGAGGCAGCCCTACCACTAGAATGTCCCTGGTCCTTTTGTCCTCATCAGTTAGCACTCAACCTGACTCAACCATTGTCCTTATGGATTTCTTGCCAGTGAGAACTCAGCATTTTAATTCATTAATTTGCTGCTGCAGAGCCAGCCATGCCTAGGAGATAACCACTCCAGATGCCGCGGCACCGAAAGTTCGCTGTCGGAAGAGTTTATTGGGTAATGAAATTTAAAAAATCTCAAACGCCAGATGTACAAGGTAATGTTTTTTTTCCGATTGTCATTGTTAACTTCCACAAAGATTGTGGCTGGAACATTTGTGGGAATGTAGGAGTACAAAATAGATCAGGGAAGAAATTATGGGATTGCCACAGAAGCCACTGCTTGATTGGTAAGGCTAAATGCGAGTCCAAAGACAAACATTCTTATAAAGTATCTCTCATTAAGGTAGAGTTATATTAATTTTTTCTTAACCATCAAAGCTTAAGGAATGAAGCAGGCAAATGCATGCATATAATGCAGGAATATAAACCTAAGAGCACCAGATGGAAATGTGCAAAAAAAACAATAGAAAGTCAATAAAAAGTAATTTGGTTTTTTTTAAGGAGGGTCGGGGAAAAATATGATTTTGGGTATTGAGTGGCACAGGCACCTTCTTCTTTCCATCTTTAAATAGATAAAAAAGTAACAATGGTATTCTTTTTATGTAGTTATTCCTCTAAACTTTTGAATCATATGGTCATTATAAGAACAACTACACACAAAATTTCCAAAGGGTTTTTTTTTTATCTATGACCTGATGTGATCAACATAGCACAGTTGTGAGGCGGGCAGAAATGGTCTCATTATCCCCATGTTAGAAATAAGCACACACAGAGCACCTGGGTGGCTCAGTCACCCAGTTAAGTGTTAAGTGTTGATTTTGGCTCGGGTCATGATCCCATACTTCATGAGATCAAGCCTTGGTAGGGCTCTGTGCTGAGTGTAGAGCATGCTTGGGACTCTCTCTTCCTCTCTCTTCCCCTCTCTTGCTTGTACTTTCTCTCTCTCTCAAAAGAAATAAATGAACTTAAAAGGAAAAGGAAAGAACACAGAGGCTTGAAGACGTGTGTTTACCTAGGGTCACATATTGTATTGGCTTTGGATTCTGTTCTTCGTGCAGTTTAGGAGTAAAGTTCCACTTCTCGGCTTTCCCCTTTTCATTTGATTTTCACATATCCTTTTGGTTAAAAGGCCAAGGAACATCCTTCTCCCTGGGTGGTCACTGGCATTGAATCAGTCTTGACTCTAATGTCTCAGGAACCAAATGCTCTTTTAAGAGGTGCTATCAGGTGTTCTTTATTTTAAAGAAGGGTCTTCTTCCCACAGTAACTGTTATTGCTGTGGTTTGATAGAAAGAGCACTGGACCAGTCACCAAAAAATCAGGCTTCTTATTTAAGTTCTACCATTGTCTACCTTAAGATCTTAAGTTATTTCCCTTCTACGCATTTCAACATCCCCAGTTACCAAATGAGGGGATTAAATAGAATGAGTTCTAAATTAAAATTAAAATCAGGGAGAAAAAATTTTTAATATGGTGGAAAAATAACTGTAATGAATAATTAATCAATAATTAAGACATGGAACAGACAAACCCAAAAAAGCAAACCAAAAGACCAGTAAATGAAGAGAAAAAAAATTAAAAGGAATGTAAAAGCAGATTAGAGCATATAGATAAAATGCAAATAAAAAGAGGAAAAAGTTAAAAATAAATAACATACAGCAGTACATGCAGAAACTGAATCATAAAAATATTCAAAGAAGCAGAACAAAGTAAAGAGAATTTAAAGTCACAAAGATGTAGAAATCAAGACAGTTGCCAAATAAGAGGGAAAGGCACAAAAAAAAGCACCCCCCCCAAAGTAAATAGCTAAATCAAAAGAAATTAGAAGGTGGGTATAAAAAAGAGAAGTACTAAAAATAAATAAATAGTAATAAAACATTTTTATCTCAACTGAAATCTAAGAGACGATAAAAAGGATGGTAAAAATAGGTGGAGGTTTGAAAATCTGAGACAGAATGAGGGTAAGAATGGCAAAAGAAGTAGGCAGCTCTGGGCTGTCTGCGGAGGGTGCCCCCAGCAATGAGGGCTATCTGGGGAGTCTCACTGCAGTAAAGTGGCAGGTCTGTGGCTCAGAGAGCCACTTCCAAGTGATTGGTCACAGCAGCCTCTAGGCAGCCCTCTCTTCCCAAAGCCCTACTTGGGACAGAAGCTGGTACCTGAGGCCTGCATAACATAAAAAAGGGGTGGCTTTTGGACACACTTTCCATGTCTAGACACGCTGGGAGCATAAAGAATTGTTCAGAGGGGAAGAAGAAAAAACTCAGAAGTGTATTTCTCAAGGCATGGGATTGGGGGCTGTTCAGGACCTGGGGCATCACAATGACAGATTCCTACTCACAGCAGGGTAGGTGATCCAGAAGTCTGCCTTCGTAATAGGCACACAGGTAATTCTTACTATCAGGAGAATTTGGGCCAGTAGGGCCACAGGACAGCCTCATGCTTCAAAGCTGGGGTGCAGTGAGGAAATCTGGGGGCTTAGTCCACAGGCAGAAAGCACAAGAATATGCAGAATTACATGCACAAAATGATCCGTTTGAGGGGCTCCCACTATCAACACACACAGGAATCACTGGCCTTCCTAACTGATGTGATTCATTCCCTGAGCATTGCCCATGGGGCCAGGCAGCTGGCTGAATCAGGATCTGGAAGGCTCTGCGGCCTATGTCAGGGGATGGGCGTGGGGTAAAGACGGTAGGTTACATATTCATGTCGTCAGGTGATTGATTGCTTTTCCTGCTCCACCAGCACCGTGTGCTTGTGCAGACCTACTTGTCCTTTCTGTGCCCACATGCTCCTCATTCCTCTGTGCCTTTGCTCAAGCCTCTCCCTTCCTTTTCCTGTCTCATAGCCTGGTAAGGGCCACCTCCTCCTGGCAGCACTCCATAACCCTTCTCTTCTGTCCTCCAGCAATCCCTGCATTCCTCTATCAAATACTAGGCTCTCCTGTTTTGGTATTGTCTCTGTGCATGTTGGTATTCCTCCCCACTCTTCCCATCTCCCCCGTAGCAAAAGGTGACTTTGGATCCTTGAGAGCAGGGAGCATTTCTTCCTTAGCCGTTTCTGTCTTGGCATCCAGTGTTGGGCCTGTGGTGTAATAAGCAACTGACAAATAAATAGCTACTTTGCTTTTATTCACACAGGTGGTATGAGCTGGGTTTGCTTTAGTGGCTTGTCAAAAGTCTGATCATAGATGTTGCAAATACTTGAGAAATTAAGATGGCTTATAAACCGGCAAAAATGTAAAAATATTATGATGATATTTTTGTAGTTCTCTGATACCTGAAGGTGATCAGGGCAGCCTTATTAAGATGAACTGAACCAGTGACCATTAACATATCCACATCAAACGTTGCCATAAAACACAACAAAGATTCAAACGGGGTTCTTAGGGAAAACGTTTCCAGTTACACTTCCCAAATTCTGGATCAGGGACCTCAGCAGGGCTTAGGGTGTGGAACTATAACAAGGGGTCCAGTAACCCTCGTGGATACCACACGTTGTTTGCAGACTAAATACATGACTCACATGTCTTAGTACTTTTCTCCAAAGGAATGTGGCTTATAAAATGCAGTTTCATTTGAAAGTGTTCTTGGACTTCTTGCTGCCTTTTTCATAGGTGGTTATGATGGGAGGTCATCATATTTGGGATTGGGAACAACAGGCTGATAAGGTGGCTAGGATGCTGTTGGCTGGTATCCTCTGTGTTTTGCGACGTCTTCTGCCTCGCAACATGTCTGCTGAGTGATGAAACTGCAGCCAGTGGAAGTGGCTGGAATTCTGCACGAGTTTAAGCACCATTTGCCTTGATAAAGCCAGCAACATACGTCTAAATCACAGACACCAGGTGGGACATCTGCTTTGTTCCTGGTCCTGGATGATGCTGGTTCCACCCACTTTTTAAAAAATACTTATCCCGTCAATTTTTGAGATTGTTAGTACATGCTATCCTGGAAAAAAAGGTCTGGACTTTTATAAGCACTCTGGAGCAGTCATTCCCACACATTTTTTTTTTTAAAATTTCACTAAGCAGCAAAATTTCAAAAATAAAACCAAAGACTCCTCAATCCAAACCCCAAATTTTGTTAAGACTGACAAAAAAGCTGCCAACCTTTAATTTTGCCAAATAGAACCATGGGTAAAAACAAAAACTACCCTCCCCCCCCAAATCTCACAAATCATCTCTACTCCCTCCCCTCAAACCCAAACTAGAACATCTTATAAAATGAACGGCTATATATTATCAGCGTCAGCTCTCAAATACATCTCATCACTATATGATGAAAGCATGCCATCTCCAGATAAGAGTGTCTTTGAATGAGCTTTATGGAAAACTCACTATGTTGTCCTTTCTGATCATTTTGTCTTGCCCTGATGGTAACTTTGGCATGCTCTGTTTTTTTTTTTTTTTTCCTAAGGAGGAAGGATGAGATGGGGGGAAGTCTCAGGTTAATCTGAAGGCTATGCTGATTCTTTCTGCTCCAGGGATGGCTATTCATTCTAAATTCTTTCATCTTCCCACTGCCATCTATTTTTGAGCCTAGTAACATAAGATAACCTGATCACAGAGATCACGGAGCACTAGGTGTAGGGCTGAAAAATCTGATCAGACCATAATGCTGCTAAACTGTGTTTCCATGAAATCCTCTGGTAAATTCACTTTGAACTCTGGAAACCAACATGACCATTCTAGGGGGAGAGGTGACCATCCATCACATTGTTGTCACAGAACGTGGAATTAATTGCTTATGGAAATATAAAAACATAGTCAAGCTGGTGATACTCCATTTTAAAGAAAACCAAACCCTAAAATGATTTTTCACATAAACTGTGGAAAGCTCATTTTGAAATAACACCTAAGAAACCTTAGCATCTGTTTCACCTTCTCCACCCGTACCCAGAACCAGTGCCTTGTCTCTTTTGTAAAGAACTTCAGGAATCTGCAACTAAGCACCATGGAATCCCCAAACGGCACTGGTCCTGGAAAAGGTTGATTAAGACCTTGACCCTGGCTATTTAGCATGAATTACACATTATCTTTCAGCTTGACAGGTTTGTGAAAAGACACAGAAAATAATAAAAGAACAAATAATTATTTCATTGTTATATTGCTTCATATTATGTCATTTCATTATCTTCTTCCTTTATTTTTAAATATGTTTCTTTTATTAAGTGAGCAGGAAAATACATAATTGAACAAATCGAAACTACAAGTGTGCCCTTTACAAGATTGAGTGAAACAATAAATTCATCAGAAGGCATGTTTCAATTTCCTAAATGAAACTTCATGCAACAACATTCAGTGGCGCTGAATATATACAGATGTTAAAGCCTGCCCAGGCAAGCTTCAGAATTATCATCACTTGGACAAATGATAAGAGCCAAATGTCATTAGGTTTTCTTGAAGCTGCCTTGGGCAGGAGATACTTTTCCTGTTGTTTATTTCTTGTTTTAGAAAAAAAATGTCATTTTAAACATTTAGACCAGAAAACAAAACGCAGAATCCTCTTCCCACTTCCAATAACTCTGCAATACCAAGAGTTTAAACGGATCGTTATGTGTATAAACGTAAGGGTTTTGAAATGCTGCTTTTCTTCAGGTTCTATATAACAGTCTCTCCTCCAGCCCTGCGACTTGGTCTGTTAAGATGAGTAATGCAAAAAGACAGTACAGCCAGGATCATAGTGGTTTCCATCTACAATAGCCTTCCAGGAAAGAAAATCCATGGGGTTTTCTATTTTCGACATGAAAGCAAACCGATCCTTTTATGATATAAGCTTTGGACATAGCTTTTTGTTCTGATATTGAAATGAAAATGACCATATAGTTCTATAACCTTTTTTGATTCCAAAACTCTGTTATTGTTTACTTTCATTCACTCATTAATTCATCCAATAAATACGTGTACTGTTTGTCAGCTAGCTATTCTTCAAAGCACTGGAGATAGGCCAATGAACAAGGCAGATGCTGATAAGTGCTGTGAAAAGCAATAGGGCCGAAAATGAGTGGGCGATTAGAGATTACATAGGTCTCTGACAGTAAAGGAGTATTTGTGCAGGGACCTAAAGGAAAGGAGGGGCAAATCACGCAGAGGTGTGGGGGAAGAGGTTTCCAGACAGAAGCAGCAGCCAGGACAAAGATCCTGAGACAAGAGCGCGCTCTGAGGGTGTTCTGGATAAAGCAAGGGCAGGGTGGTGGAGCAAATGAACTAGGGAAATAGGTGAGGTCAGAGAAGTGGTAGCAGTGGTTGGAGGTGGGGCAAAGGGTGCATCAGATTTATTAGGGGCTTTAGCGCTATTGGAAGGACACTGCCACTTTGAGGGAGGTGGAAAGGCATTACAGACACGAGCAGAAAAGTGGCAGCACCTGTACATGTTTTATGTCATCCCAGGCAAGATGTGGCATGGACTCCTATATCCATGGATTGTGGATACATTCTGAAGCTAGGAAAAACTATATATTCCCCTCCCCCCAATGGATTGTATGTGGTATGTGAAGGAGAAAATTTAAGGGCAACTATACAATTTTCCAGTCTGGAAGAATGGAGTTGTTTACTGACACAGAACATACTGTACGGGGAGCAGATTAGCGGGTGGGGTGCACATGAGGTGACTTTTGGACATGTTGAGTTGGAGATGGCAACTACAGACCCAGATGAAGATATCAAGTAGCAAGTTAGACACAGACCTCTGGCATTCAGGAAGGAGGTGAGGGCTGGAGTTGGAAATGTGGGTGTTTCAGTGCACTGATGGTGTCTAGAGCCCCAACACCGGAAACAGACCAGTGCTGGGCACTCCAAGGACTTGGCAAAGGAGACCAAGAAGCAGTGGCCAGAGGCATGAGAGAACATGAGGGATATTCCAGAGCTGAGAAAGTATTTCAGGAAAGAAGGTGTTATTAACTGTGTTAAAGACTGCAGAGAAGTCAAAAGTATGAAGCCAGAGACCTAACCTTTGCAGCTGACAGCACGGAGATACATTTTTCTTAGCAATAGCTACTACCGTGGGGACGAGAGCCTGATTTAATTTGGTTCAAGAGACCAAAGGACAAGAGGACTGAAGACAGTAAGTTTACATAATTCCCTCTGAGGAGTTTTTCTGTGACGGGGAGCAGATAAATAAGACGGTGGTTCGACAGGGTTAAGGGGGCCAAGGTGTTTTATAAGACAAGAGGTAGCAGCATGAATGTAGTGAAATCCTCCAATAGGTTGGGGGAAAATGGCGATGCAGGAAAGGGAGGGAGTTCTGTGGGCAGTGACCTTTATTTGGTGAGGTTGGAGGGGACCGACCCAGAGCAAATACGAGGAGCTGCCTGCTATGAATTAAGGAGGCGGTAGAGTGGTCATGTGTTTCATGACACAAGACCAGGAAGCAGAGAAACCAGGGTATTTATAGGATTGTCTAAGTGGATATTGAATCTCCAAAAGTTGGAGACAGTGATGGTGAGCCAAACCTGAAAATAAGCAATGAGAGGGAGTGAAGGAAGGTAAATAGGGACTTTGTAGGTTGATGGCAAGAGCTTCAAAGCACCTGGTGCTTATGAGGGATGGGTCACAGTCTGGAAGGGGCAATGAGGGACAAGCAGGCATCCTACTACTATTAATGTTTTATTACTCATATTTTGACAGTGATCATATAATATATTCCAAGGCGTGGCATTGACTCTATGGGAAATCCCTGGCTTAGAATCTACCAGATCATTTCTAAATACTGCTCAGAACAACTAGAGACAACAAACTGAAGGCTTTTTGTATGTAGGAAAAGAAATACTGGAAAGTAACCCAAAGGTTCAGACTAGAAAATACACCAAGAATACTTTCTTTTTTACCCTAACACAGGTGAGACTTACCCAGTTTCAGCATGTTTTTGACAATTTAAAACACTTTAGAAAACCGGAGATTTAAACCATGTAGACATTTGTAGGCCTAGCAAAATGATAGCCTCCCTTCCCAATCCTGTAAATCTGGCATCTCTACGGTTATGGTGACATTGTAAATAAGACAGCTACAACACCCCAAAATAGTTTCATAACATCCAATTTTAAAGTTCAACCAAGCTGTCATTTTTTTTTTCCCCTGCTGTGATTTCTTGCTGTCACCTGACATTTGAAATTCTGATTCAGGGTCATAACTAAGGTTTTAAAACAAAGCATAATACAATATTACTATTCCTTAACACTAACCCCAGGGGAAGAGACTGAGGAAGGGGCAGCTGGGGCATGGATAGTTGTCATGTAAATAACGAACCATTGCTGGCAAGTGAAGACTCACCTCTCCACGAGCCTTTGCTCTGCCTCAATAGCACAATGCAACGTGGTGATGATAAACACAAACCATCGAAACCAAACCCTGTCATGCAAGGTGAGTTAGTTTGAAGGTATCTACACAAAGCCCCAAATCTGTAATCTTTAGAACATTTCTATTTTTAACTGTGTGTGTGTGTGTGTTTTCAGTCTTCATCCAAATGTTTGGCCTCACGGACACAGAGTCTAAGATTTTGATCCAGATTTAAAATGTCTCAAAAACATATCCAGGGATTTTTGTTTCAAAAAACGCTTTTATGGGGATTCTAGTTTTGGTGCATTCGGGCACTTCCTGAAATGGCAGGCCTGGAAGGATAAAGTTCACAGCAGAGAGTTATGGTCTCATACTGTTTAACACTGCAATTTTTAAAAAATATTCTAGTCGTCTGTGGAAAAATTCCCACAAGAATGAGACGGCATGAAAATCAAACAACACTAGAAAATGCTTAGTAGAAATGTACAAATGGTCGGTTTTGAACCTGAAAGTTCTTATGGGATTTTCTTCTTTGCTGAGGCTTCTGAAAAGAGCTCAGTTTATACCGTTTTGAGACCCATGAAAGCACAGCACACCTTTGGATTGCTGATGCCACTATGCTGATCAGAGCCAAAATGTAGTGGCATTTGAGAAATATTGGCTGGTAAGTGAAATCACATTTAGACTTTTGGGTTTTATGTTGTAACTACGTAGTTTCAAGGGAGAAGCCAGTTATAGATTGGTTTGTTGTGCTTTGTTTGATTTGGTGAGATTGAAATTTGTGAGGCATGAATTAAAAGGTAATTAATAATTCACAGAAACTGTTGAGATGGCCAGAACATACTTTCAGAAAAGGATTTTGGAATATCAGGGGCTTGATAAGATGATTCAGGATTGTTATCAGTGTATTGTGGATATTCTGTTCTCCTCCATTGGGTTAAAGAGTTTTATTTTCTTTCCTAAAAATAATGTGGCACATCTTCCATCTTAAAGCAATCAGCACAAATGCAAGTGATGCCTGTTCAAGCAGACTTTCAAAGACAGCACACACTAGTAACACAAAGAGCTCTTTCACATTTCAAGAATACAGTGACGGGAACTGGTACACATAATAGTAGAGAAAAAAAATTTTTTTTAACTTCATGGAATGGGAGGTCAGGCTTCAGGCACTTCTTTGGCAACGGACAAAACCAAAAGGGCTCTGACCTGAATCTCGCATCTCTTTCTAATCTACTGCACATGAGGGACCAGAGACACCAATTACCGATGAGTCACAAGAGCAGACAGAAAAGTGTTAGTAGGTCTTGACAACCAGGAACGAAGATGCTTTGGAAAAACATGTGCTGGATGCCAAGTATGTAAGAAGTGTACCTTAGAAAGTGATGCCATTGTGTTAAGAAAAATGGAATTACTGTCCAAGTGGCCTTGTGGGATTTCATCTGTGCCATCATCTATACTGGTGAAGCAGCTCTGGGTCTTGAAGCATCGTTTAAAAGTCTTCAAGAAAAATCATGAGGTGTATATAAACAGAACCATAAATTTTATGTGGAACTTGGTGCAAGCTGTCTTCATTTATCTCGTGTGCACTGGCAGTGGTCGGAGTGCAACTGGCCTTGGGAGGACTCTCACCATTTGAACTGAGACCCTAGTGGTCATCTGTTTCTACCACCCACTGGAAGCAGGAATCCATACTACTGTTCCCTGGACTGGCACCCTAGAATGATGGCCACCTGCTAGAACCTGGGTCAAGACTATGACACGGGCAGGCCCAGTGGATTTATGCATGATTATCAATTTAGAGCAACAAGAACCAAAAAGATCTAGTGAAACTTACTTTGGGGGGAAGGCTCAATTTCTCTTTGTAAAATAAAAATAAAATTAGCCAATTCTACTGACAAAATCCCCTATGGGAAGAACTAAAACTAAAAACGGAAACTAACTGGTTTCAAAAGTAAAGAAATTTTTATTAAAATGGAATTAACATGAATGAAAAGCACAATCCACCCCCCCCAAAAAAAAAGAAAAAAGAAAGGGGGAAAAATGGGGCAAAATAGGAGGTGGGGGGGGGCGGGGGGAAGAAAACAAACCAGAAAGCTGAGGATTATTATGAGCCATGAGAACAATAGTCTGAAATACTCCGCATGGCACACTGGGTCTCCACGGGTCAGGGCTATGGCCTGTCCTGATGGAAGAAAATATATTCTTGAAGATAAAAGCTTCCAGGAGTGATTTAGGTGTCTGTTAAGCAACACAGCTTTGGTAGGGGACCTTTTAAATTTAGTTTTGCCTTGTACTCAGTGTAAAATATTTGTACAAAAATATAGAAGGCATGGCTTGATGTTTAACGTCTGTGTTTTATTGTTGTTGGCACCAGAAAAAGCTCATGTTCTATGTTATGTCACTGTACATACTGTAAACAAGACTGCATTAATATTGTTTTATGAGTTTTTGTTTCAATGACTCTAGATTTTAAAAAATACATTCACAAACTACCTTATGTTTAAACACAATGATTCCCTTTTATTTCTTAACTGTACCCAAAATCCCACAATAAAAAAATCATTTAAAGCTGTGTGTTTCAAACTCATCACTTAGAAATAAAAACAAAACATAACATAAAAACAAAGATCAGTTTGCAACATAATTTAAAGAAGCTTCTGGTTCAAAATACCACAGCAGCAATATAAAGAGCTGGTGGCAATCGCATTTGGGGGTGAGACCCAAATCAATATACTTTGTCCACGTTGGCATCCAATTACAGTAGTTGTTAAATTCAATCCACAAAGTTATTGCTGAATTTGTTGCGTGGAATTTGTGAAGATAGATTGTTCAGCAGCAGAACCACAGCAGTAAAAATGAGAACAGGGGGGATTTCATTGCTTTTGAGAGCTAAAGGGACCATGGTGAGGACATCTTGGTGATCACCTGAAGATAATCCTCAATTCCATTCTTGTGTGTTACCTGTTTAGAATAAATGCAAATGATAACCACCTTTACAGGAGGGGAAGAATCATTTACTTCAGAAACTGGAATAATTCCCCATGCCCTTACCCTGTTTGCCTAAACCACCAGATTGAGATGGCTCCATTTTCCTAACGTGTATTTCGTTCTCATTAATAGTACATCAGCTGCTAATGTATTTAGGCAAAATCAGTAGGATCACAGACTTTAAAAAGAAAATCTGTTTACATTAATTGTTTTCTTCAGAAATAAGCCACATTTGTTTTTGTTGTTGTTGGATTTTTTTTTTTTAATTTTTCCAGAAGAATAATTTGGTCAACTACTGTTTTGTTTAAAAAAATATTAAATACACCTGAGATTGCCAGTTGAGCTCTCTATATGTCTCCTGGAGATAACACTGCTGTGATGAACAGTGAAACAAAACAAACAAAACGAGGTAGGTTAAAACAGGAAGCGCAACACAGATCGTTTTGCAACACCTCGATACCACAGGCGGCCATGCTTGTAGCTTTGGAAAAAAAAAACCCCAGACAGTCACGTAAAAGTTCAAATCATCCGAGTAAGAGTTTATAAGGACACAAGTCAACCTGAACTAAATACATACATATCTCTGCACAAATGTTGTTTACCGTATGTTGGGTAATTTGGAGGAAGGTAAAATGATTAGGGTCTCAGAAATTTGGCCAAAGCCTTGTTTTTAAGTTCTATCAACTCTGAACCAATGGTGCCCGCTGTGTCTCAGGCAGGCTTGGTAGTCTTGTCCCTTCTCTCACCAACCCAGAGAGAACACAGGCAGCTCAGAAACATTTATTGTTATTATTTTTTTTCAGTCATAGTTTTCATTTTCAGAAAGTGGCACCCTCAGGAGAAAGCTGGGAATGACCAGGGCTTGGATGTCATTCACTCCCCAATTCCCAGAAAGAACTCGACAAAGTCTCCCTTCCTAATGAAGCCCAAAGCAAGTGACCTCTTAGCTGGAGGCTTTATGCATTAAAGAAAAAGAATGTGTATATATATATATATATATGTGTGTATATACATACATATATATATATATATATATATATATATATATACACATTTTTTTAGCTTGTTTCCCAGAAGCTCTTTTTGTCTGACCCCAACAGTCATCCCATCTTTTGCCCTGATCTGTTGCATAATAGCTGAGGGAAAGTTGTGTTACGGAGTCCCTCAATCGTTAGAGCCAACTCGACTCAGTGGCACTACTATCCCGTTCCACACATTCCATTCTGTACAGGGCCATATAAAAACAGGGCCTGTCAGACTCACAAAAATGGTAGTTGATTTTATTAGTCTAAGGCTAGTAGTTTAGCCATTTAAAATCTATTTCCCCAAAGAGGAGAAAACTAGTATTTTTCTTCTCTTAAAAATTCATTAGCCAGTTGCTATCAAAAAGCAACCTTTTGGGTTGGTGAAGGCAAAAGAGTTCTAAAATTACCCCACTATGCAATTATGGCCTTCAGTGTAAGGAGATAAGGTACATTTATTGTGCTGTCTCTCACCATTTGAAATTGGAAATTTTACAACATCTCGTATACTTAAAGCTAGCAGGCAGAAGGAATTAAAAAACAGACTCGTTTTCTCGGTATGCATTCTCTCCCCATTCTTACAAAGTAAGGGGGTAAAGAAAAAAGGTAACAAAACAAAACAAAACAAAACTCAAAATCCACCATAACACAGCTGAATCATAAGAGCACACAATATTTGTTTCTATCCCTAACTCCGAAGGGCACCATGGTCCATCTCTGTCCACAGACAACGCAGCATTCTTGGGGATCTCCTGGAAATTCCTGCCACCTTTTTCTCTCCTTCTCAACCAGGCTGCAACACTGAAAGATGGACTGTGGGCTGTACTGGGACGGGCGGAGAGAGAGGAAAAGGGGAAAGCGGGATGTTCAACCAAGCCTTCTGATTCTGCCTCTAGACTGGCATAAGTCCACATGAGTTATGTTCTTTTTAATTAGAAATAACGCCATGAAGATAAGTGCCAAGTGCTCTTCTGTTACCAGTTCATCATGGAATTTCTGTTGAGGGTCATGAAAAACACTTGGCTACTTCCTCCAGATCGCACGGATGCAAAAAATACCTGTTTGAAATTAAAAAGAAGTTAGTTCAACTGCATGGTTTCTTTTCCTCTTTTCTTCAACCGTCCATCCATTTTCTCTCACATGTCCTATCCTTGTCATGTGTCAGCTCTTAAGACTCAATGGCTGGTGTTTATAAAGTGCCTTTTAATACAGTGCATCCTCTGTAAACACTCCTGACTTTATTACTATGATTGTTACTATTACTTATTGTGGTATTGACCTTTGGGAACATGGGAGGGGCTATATATTGACTTGCAACATCCCCTAGGATGCTTATGTTTTAAAAGGGAGTTTCGTGCTAGGGAATGTGCTAGACTTCTGGCCTAGGACACAACAGGTATTTTGTTAATTTCTGGAAAGCCATAGAGGCTTTCTCCCATACTGACAAGAGGGCAGACTTTGGGACTGAAGAGAATCTTTTCAAATTCCCAAAGCCAGTGGGGGGGGGGGGGCGGAATTTTGGGGTCTACTGACTACTATACAACCTCAGTTCTCAATTTTTAAAGTTACAAAAAAAATTATGTCATCAGATAGGATAAGGTGTTTAATGCCTATTCATTTGGTATGCCAAAAGTTAACTCTTGGCTTGTCAGCTGGTGCAGGCATATCCTAGGCCAAAGGAGATAATGGCATTAATAGAACCACAGTCCATTAGGTCTGGGTCTGTGAAATCATTTTATCAAACAACTAAGAGAAGTGAGCAAAATTTGGGTTATTGCTTGCTTGAATGTCAGTGAACCACTGCCCGAGCTAAATACTATTCTGGGCTGTGGCCTAGCCCTTCAATCAGCCAACGCCAAACTTTGGTCCAAGGCATTTACTTTTGTCACTAGTGTAAAGTCTCTGCTACCTCATTTCCACAACTCCTTCAGAAGAATGTTGTCTCTCCCAACAACGACTTCTTACAAAGTTCTGTGGAAATGCTTAGCATTCAGCTAAAGCTACGTATGTAAGTACAGCTACCGTTAGGGTCAATGAATCAAAATGTGGAAGTACAGAGGACCCATGGAAACACAATGGGGGAAAGAAAGGGCTGCTGTTCTCTCCAGGTTGTGTGCACCCTCGGCTCTAAACCTTGGGCCCCAGATACTGGTGTGGTCTCAGCCGGCTCCTGAGGGCATGGGCATGGCTTGAAATCGGCTTGCTGGGGTGGGTCTTCTATGAACTGGAGTGTGGTGGTCTATGCCCAGATCACTCCTAGTCTTATGATCCCCAGAGACTGGATTGGGCTGGAGTTTTGCCAGGGGTCAGGTCTGCTTCCTGGCATACTCTGGTAAGGCCCTGGAACCATCCGTGCCACCCACAGCTACTGTCCATCCAGACCACACCAGGTCAGAGTAGTTGGCCAGGGTTGGATATAGTCTAGACTCACACTCCCAGGGTTGGACTAAGACCAATCCAGCCTCTGGTGTGCTAGGGCGGACCAAGAGATGTACATCTGTTCAACCCATCACATTCTTTACTACAAGTGTTTATTCCTGCTGTTTGGGGGACAGCATTTCTAAGTTGGCCATAGTCACAAAGGATGAATTCACAAATGAGCACAGCTTAGCTACTAACACTAAACACTCTGGGTTGGCCTACACGGAGGGCAAAGGAGAAGCAGTGTTGCCGAAGAATACCCTTCTGAGGCCACTGATCATGCCAGACGGACCCCACCAATTTCACTGCAAAACAGTCCCCCTATGACACTTTGGAAGAAACATGGCTGGAATGACACAGGACATGGCACTAGTTGAGTTTGTGATGGTGCATTTGTTAAGGAATGGGTGACAATTTTTGAAAGTTTATATTTCTATATGTCCAATGTTTTACATTTAAAAGTGGAAATAATGTGATGGGTTAGGTTCCCATGGTGACTTTGTGACAAGTCTAAAAGTGGAGTGTGAAGCTGACCCTGTGTGAATGATTAACGATGGGCCGAGCCTCCCAAGTGCTTGGGAGAATTTGGGATGTCTGCTGAGTCATCGCAAGGCCTGTGGGCCACAAAAGTTACTACGGGTTTACAAGAAATTTTTGAAAGTTTTAATGTCTTTTTTAATATGTGAATACTATATTTTGAGGGTTCACGTGAGTCAAACCAAATAATGCCATTTGAAGATAATATTGATTGTTTAACACAGATGTGATTCAAATCAGTATAAAGGAAAATGAAGGTTTCACAGGTACCTGGTGGTCTCTTAAAATGCAAACACTAATGCAAATGTTGAAACGGATTTACCTTATCATTTCTTTCACATAGAAACTTTAACCTTTGAGCTCGCTTATGCATAAATACTCCATCCAAATGTCCTGTTTCCACTGACCGGATCTCAATAGCTTTCTCGCCCCAGCCCATTATCTGATTGGAATGAATGTAGGCTGTCAAAAGGAATTTCCAAAACTGCATTAAAAACATTAGATGGGCAATAACTCACAGCATCTGTTCACATCTTAACCACAAAAATGACAAACGACTTGAGATAAACAGACAAAGCAAGTCTTACAAGTGTTATTCACAGACTTTTTTTTTTTTTTTTGTGGGATCAAATGGTTGTTTCACATTTCTTGACTTTCGTTTCATTTGGGGGGTGTAACTGCTGAAGGAGATAAGGAATGGTTAACCTACCCACAGACGTGGGCATTTCTCCCCATTGGAGCACCACATCCTTAGTTATCCGGCCATAGGTGTTTACATACACCCCCTCATCCTCATAGCAAACAAGCATTTCCATTCCATCTGTTTTAGGCAAGATGACAATGGCATGAGGAGTGATATTGCCCTGAATCTAGGAGACAAAGAAAGGCCAGGTATTATTCTTTTTAAAAAATAAGACAGCACCTTGACTATTAATCTCTAAGGATTGTACAAAAGGATCCCTCCCCACCCCCATTTTCATTCTAGAGACTGGCATTTTGCCCTGCTTTGCTTAATTTAACCACTGATCTGTCAGATACCCCAGCATACAAATACAAACTTAGGCACTAGGTTGAGAATCCAATTCACTTGTTCCTAAAACAAACGACTACAACTATGGAACACCTACTATGTGCCAAGCACTGGGCTCTTTACATGCATAATTCCTAGTCCTTAGGACAACTCCCCGTGGTAGATATCTTTTTGGATGAGGCACCTGCATGTCAGAGGGGTTATGTAAATTGATCGTAGTTGCACTGATATTTGGTGGTAGAATTGGGATTTGAGCTCCTGTCTCATGGACATTAAAACTCATGTGTTTTCCATCTACTTCTAAAAAAGATGAGGGGAATGAAAATCAACTGAATCTCATGGGAACAGCCTAAATGGGGTCAAAGGGTGGGACCCAAACAGACGCCTACAAATAGGCTATGAGCATACAACACAGAATGTTTTTCTGGGTGCCTACATAATGCAAATTAATGGCTTGTTTAGAAAAAAAATTTCCCTGAGCCGAGATGTCATGGTGGTCCAGTAGTTGCCTCGCTGGGTAGATGAGAGGATCAAGGATGCTCACAGTGAGGCCCCAGTCACCTCACGGAGAACATGAGCCGTGAGTCCTGTGTGCGTTTGCACATACCTGTGTGAAAAGCTCTGACACAGCAATGAACGCTGCGTGCGTGTGTGTGAGGCAGTGTGTGCGCGTTAGGCACTGAAACAACTTTTTTCAATTGTTGTGCTTCTTTGCAGTAAAGTCTTTAAACTCTCAAAATACCAATCAGCAACAGATCAGGCCTCAGACTTTCCTGACAGCGTCTACGGTACGTTAGCCTTGGGATTACATACAGGAAACACAACTTGCACCGCACCAATCCTAATAAGTGGAACCATGTGCGGCATTTCTGTTTAAAAGTCAGGTTTGGGGCAATGTGTCAGTATTGCAATATTAATACTACAATTTGCAGGGGTTTATGGCAAGTACCTTAGAGGTATTGCCTCATTTAATGCTGACGATAACCCTCTGGAATAGGTCCTTTAATCCCCGTTTTACAGATATGGAAGTCAAGGCTTGGAGGGACTGTCTAATGTGCCCATTACTGCACAATGAGTACATGCTAATGCTGGGGATGCACTCCAGTGTCTGATTCTTCTATACGACGCTCCCCACAAGTTGAAGAGAGCAACAAAGACAGCACAAAGGGGCCACTGACTTCCCATGTAAAATGAGCCCATCTCCCTTCAAAAACTGAAAATAGGAACTCATCTACTACACTTTTGCTTCAAAAACACAATTTATGCCCCTGAAGGAAAAATATCATATGCATTTTCATCTAAAGTCCAACGAGACGACATGTCTAATACATGGCAAAGAATTGCTGTTATGTGTTACTCAGTTTCAAGCAGTCACAAAAATTAAATTCACATGTTTTGTGTATTAAAAGCATTGTCTATTTAGTGGAGGCTAAAAGTCCATCTGCTTAACCGATTAGTAAAAATTAGCAGGACTTCCGCTAAGAATTTGCAAGAGCAAATCTCTTTCCGCATGCACGTTGTTGTACACAGAACCTGGACAGCGGGCTCCCAGGAACTTACATGAGATGGGATGTAGATATCATAAGAGTTTCCTGAATCAACATCAATTACATGGAAACCAGTGTGTGAACCAAAAATAACCTTTAATCTTTGACCTTCTTCTACCGTGAGATCAACAAGCAGTGGCTTGTGCTGGAGATCTGCAAAAGACTTTAAAAAGCACCCCATGAGTGTCCACATCGTTCAAAGAGGTTATCTGAAAATTTTTTTCTTTTAGCCACAGCCTGGTGGAAGTTAATATCTGATTTTCTTACACTGAAAGTCCCGGAGATCTCTCTTTCAGCTTTAGGTCTATTCATATTCTGGCTCTAGGAGGAAGGGTCTAGCATCCTTTTGTGCCCCCTTCTCTACCCCTTGTCCTCTAGGGCAGAGAAGTGGTTTACCGTTGTCAGTTCTGATAGTGTCATTATACTTTAAAACTTGGAAAAAAAAAAAAAAAGGGGCGCCTGGGTGGCGCAGTCGGTTAAGTGTCCGACTTCAGCCAGGTCACGATCTCGCGGTCCGTGAGTTCGAGCCCCGCGTCAGGCTCTGGGCTGATGGCTCAGAGCCTGGAGCCTGTTTCCGATTCTGTGTCTCCCTCTCTCTCTGCCCCTCCCCTGTTCATGCTCTGTCTCTCTCTGTCCCAAAAATAAATAAACGTTGGAAAAAAAATAAATAAAACTTGGCATCTGGGTGCTGCTGTTTCTTCCTGTTTATTTCTGGTCTTTTCCCTCTGGGGAAGGTACAGTCACTTCTCTCTGACTCCTTTTCTCCCCATGGAACAGCCGGGCCCAGGCATGGCCGTTACCCTTTCAGAGATAGCCTGGGGTAGACAGCTGGGCAGCTCTGTGCCTAGTCTGTTGAGGATTAACGGGCATGCTCTGGTTCTGGTTTTCCCTCAGTGAGTGAGTGAGCATCAGACTGGCACCTTCTTTAAACTTACTGTTGACATCTGAGACTTAGATTTGGGCAATAGAGAAGGCAGGGGAGGCTGGAACATCATAAGACTCATGACTTACGTTGGCTAGTTGGGCTTAACTAGGAAGGAAAAAAGAGAGCTCCAGCCAAGTTTATCAAGGTCCCATGTGTTTGAATCCAGAGCCCAAGCCCCAACAAGCTGTCAAGATTTCCTCTGTTTTCTTTTGCCATTATTCCTGCACAGCCGACCTTTATTGGGTCTTGGTATCTGGGAGAGACTTTGTGAAACCACAAGTGCCTTAGCTATATGGCCATCGCCACCCAAACGGAGCGCCCTTTCTTCATCTTTTGCTAAAGGAGTCTCTGACTAGGGGAGGCCCTGGCCTCATCTCCTGCCAGCTCCAGTCCTCCCTGCTCCAGTGCTTGTCTTTGCACTGGCCTCCTTACGGGCTGGGTGCCACAGGTGGCATTTTGGCTGGTAAACCGACAGCAGTAACTTCCCAACCTGACTGGGATTGGGAACTTTGACTGAAAAGCGTTCACGGACAGAGATTTTGGCAGAACAGCAGCATTGCTCTGGCTTAGTTAGGAGTTATCCCTTAAGTGTTATTACTAACTTAATACATTCCAAAAATTTCTCTCCATGAAAGTGGGTCATTATACTTATTTCCTATTGATGTATTTCCTTTGTATTTCCTTCCTATTTCCTTTGATGTATCTGCCTTCCTGAGCACCTCGCAAACGAGCCCCTTGCACTAACGGAACAGGACAGGAGTGGGGTGATTCTTCCCCAAAGGGCGCCTCCTAATGTTTCCAAGGCAGCTTCTGCCCTTACATGGCATAAGTGGCAAGAAAGAGTACATAAAGGGTCAACGGGAGACAACAGTCACAAGGATGGGGAGAAAAAGTGAGGGCCAATGTGCTATAAAGAAAGTGAGAGACACAGGCAGACAGAGACAAGGAGCAGAAGATTAATTCACGTGGGCTGTGGATAGACTCTGCAGCTCTGTAAACACCAGAGTGCTAGCAAGTACTGGTCCTTCCAGCATCTGGGGGGGGGGGTCAGCTTTCACGAGCTGGGGTCCACGACGCTAGCATATCCTCGTCACACCCTTGCTGAGTGTCATGAAGATTGATCCAACCATGGTGGGTACAGACTCAGATAAGGTCAAAAACGAAAAAGGAGAATGCAGAGAAACCAAGCCATTTGTATGCAACCACATTCAGTATTCATTTCAGAGAAGTCCGGTAACATTGGGGATATATGCTCATTATGTGAGTTTTAGGGATTTTACCCCAAAAGGCTTATAAGGATGAGAAGATTTGGAGACATGGTTCATCCTTGAGATTTGGTGCTGCCATTGGTCTGCCTTTTTCAGATGACATATCAGAGAGCACCCTAGTTAGGTGGCTTAATAATGAAGTTCATTGCCTAATATCACAACTAATGCTTTGCTCAGTAACCATCCCATACAAAATGTCCCTAGGAGATGATGATTTATAGACCTGAAATGAGGGAGGGCACACCCCAATTTTTTCCCCTTTCATCTATCCCCCCACCTCCCAGTTAATTTTAATTTGACTAACTTTATAGCATTGATTGGTGCTTAGTCTTTGCTTTTGGAATAATAAATCTATATAAGAGTTCCTATACTTTTAAAAGGGGTTTATTATATATAGAAAAATTGGAACTGGTCGATGTGTGAGACAGATCACTTTGTTAACTGGTAGGAACCCAAAATCTAAAAAATCCCTTCTTTAGATAATCACATGCCCACTTACCTTAAATGCCATGAACTTATGATACGGTTTTGGAGCCCAAGCATATATCTCCACAGCATTCTTTAAGGCAATCACTAGGAATTTAATCCTTTCATATTTAACTGTAATAGAAAAACTATGAATTAAAAGAGTATATCAACTTATTCAGGTTTTTGCATTACTGACTGCGTAAGCCACGATATGGGAGTATACATTATAATTGAGGGTGATGCTCTTGGTGTGAGATCTGCTCATAGATACAGGTTGAACTTTCTTTATTTTTTTCTTTAAAAAAAATTTTTTTTTAGCATTTATTTATTATTGAGAGAGAGAGAGAGAGAGAGAGAGAGAGAGAGAGCTAGCGAGTGAGCCTAAGCATGGGAGGGGCAGAGAGAGGGGGAGACACAGAATCTGAAGCAGGCTCCAGGCTCTGAGCAAGCTGTCAGCACAGAGCCTCATGTGGGACTCGAACTCATGAACTGCGAGATCATGACCTGAGCTGAAGTCGGATACTCAACCAACTGAGCCACCCAGGTGCCCCTGAACTTTCTTTAAAGTACTCGGTCTGCAGATGCTTGGGGTCTTTGGCTTTACACTGAAAGCTCTTCATCTGAAGGCTTAGGACTCTCTTTAATCACTAGGTCTAGATGTGAATTACTCATTGTAAGAAGAATCTGCCTAATAGCCTTCCTGTTCCCTTGCCTGGCTTTCATAGTCACCCACACGGAAGATGCTGAGAGCTGGTATGGCCAAATGGTAGAAAAATTAGCAAGTGGGTAGAGACATAAAGTGTGCCATTTGCTTATTATTCAAATTTGAATTCCAATTATTAGGAATTTATAAGTGATGAGTGCCTTTATAAAAAAGGCCCTAGAAAGATCCCCCTCTCCAGACACTACATGAGGTTGTGGCGAAAAGACAGCTGTCTATGAATGAGGAAGCAGGCCTTCACCAGACCCTGAGTCTACCAGCACCTTGCTCTTGGACTTCCCAGACTCCAGAATTGTGAGAAATAGACTCTTATTGTTCATGGTATTCTGCGGTAGCAACCTGAATAGGCTAACACAGTACTCTCAGCAGTTATTTACTTTATTGAATACCTGGATGAACAGAATACTTGTGTCCTAAAGAAACTGGACAGCCCAGGGCAACGAACTTAATTCTTGCTCTCTGAGCTCTCCCTTCTGTCTACATATTCTGTCTTTAATATACTTTCAACTACTTCTTCAGCCACTTATTTCCATATTTCTAAATAACATGCTTATAATTTTACTGATTTTTTTCATTATAGATATTATCTATCGACTTGAGAGTATGGAAAGGATTTAGCTGATTAGAACTGTCTCCTCTCTGCACTTCTCTCTCTCAAACACACACATTTCTTCCTCACCCACACCTGTGATACAGTTATATTTTAAATTTTTGGTGAAATCAAGATCCCATGTTGAAATTATTATTGTTCACAGCTAACACATAATAGTATGCCACAACCACATTTCCTTTTTGGTTTTCCGTCATTTTTTCCCACTTCCTTATTGTCTATGTATCTATCTCTGACCACGTAGACTTTCTGCTGGTACTGTAAAGGCCTTCGGTACAGTCAAACATGGCAGGGAATCTATTAGTCGCATTTTATTTTTCCTGGAGGCATCCCTTTTGGAATGCTCCTTGTTCTACTCTGCTTGGACTGACTTCTCTCTAGGCCTCTGTAGAGTTGTCATCTAAATTTCTTTCCCCCTCATTCTGGGTATTGTCTTCACCTTTTACCTGGATTCCTAGGTTTATTCCTTTATTTTGGTGGAACGCATCGGTCAGTAGTTTCCTGAGAAATAGGGTATGGAACATAAATGTTTGGAGAACCTGCACATCTGAAGGTGTCTTCATGCAACATTCAAAATTGACTGGTAGTTTGATGACAGGGTGGTTAAGTTCTATGTGTCAACCTGACTGGCCACAAAGTACCCGGATATTTGGCCAAACATTGTTCTGAGTGTGTCTGTGAGGGTTTTTCTGAATCATATTAACATCTGAGTGGGCACACTGAGTAAACCAGGCTGCTTTCCCAATATGGATGCGCCTCATCCAATCAATTACAGACCTCAGTAGAATAAAAAGATTGAGTGACAGGACACCTGTCTGACTATTGAGTTGGGAAACTGGTCTTTTCCAGACTTCAGATTGGGATTTAAACACTGGCTCTCCTGGGTCTCCAGATTGCTGACTACAGATCTTGGGACTTCCCAGCCTCCATAATTGTGTGAGGCAATTTCTTATAATAAACCTCTCTCTCTCTCTCTCTCTCTGTCTATATATATATATATATATATATATATATATATATATACACACACACACATACACATATATACACACACACACATACACATATATATATACACATACATAATTGTGTATATATGTTTATATACCTCTCTCTCTCTCTCTCTATATATATATATAGATATATATACACGTGTGTGTACGTGTGTATCCTATTAGTTCTGTTTCTCTGGAGAACCTTATTTAATACAGATGGTTTATAAAATACTAGTTGAAGGCTTTGTTCCATCTTCTAGTATTGCTGCTAAATCTCAAGTCACCTAATTCTGTGCCTATTATATATAAGCTATTTATTTTTTAATTATAATCTGGAAGCTTTAAGGACCTCCTCATTTCCTGGGTACTAAAATGCCATGTTAATATATCTTCCTGTGAATATTTTTTTTTCATTCACTATACCAGGTATTCAGTGAATCCTTTAAAAAATTTTTTTTTAATGTTTATTTAATTCTGAGAGAGAGAGGGAGAGAGAGATAGAGAGCAAGAGAGAGAGTGAGTTGCTTGAGCAGGGGAGAGGCAGAGAGAGAGGGAGACACAGAATCTGAATCAGGCTCCAGGCTCTGAGCTGTCAGCACACAGCCTGACGTGGGGCTTGAACTCACAAACTGTGAGATCATGATCTGAGCTGAAGGCAGATGGTTAACCAACTGAGCCACCCAGGTGCCCTTATGTGAATCTTTTAAATTTGGGATTTCAAGTCCTTATTCTAGAAATTTTCTTATCTTTCTTTTTTGATACTTCCCTCCCTTTCCATTTCTTTTCTTTTTCTTAAAACTCATGTTACTTAGATTTTGAGGCTCTTGGATTGATGCTTTTACTTTCTTACCTTTTCTTGCCAGTTCTTTATGTCCTGCTTTCTAGGAGACCTCTCATCTTTATCTTCCGATACATTTCTTACACTTTTTATCCCTACCAGCATATTTTAATCTCTAAGATTGTTTCTTGGTCTCTGAATGACCTCCCCTGACCCTGCTCCAATGTTCTGTTTAATGATCCTTATGCTTCTGTTCTGGAAAGAGTTTTTCTAATTTCCCCGAGGTTATTAAAGTTGCTTTAAAATTTTTTTCACTCCTCATTATCTTTGTTTTGTCTACCGTCCTTTCTTTCTGTTTAATTTTCCTTCCTGTTAGCGGATGTCCCCACGTCAGGTAGTGGGCTTACTCACTGCCAGGCTTCATGTGTGGGTGGTTAGATAGCAAGCTTTTTCATGGCACTTCAAATGTTAGTACCTGAACATCTTTTCTTTCCGGCTCTTTAGTTTCTCCAAAAACAAATCTTTCAGACTCTTGCTTGGGAATATAAGTATGGTCGCCAACATTTTGGGAGCTAAACAGGGCTAGAAGGGGTGCATCTGTGTGTGTGCGTGCGTGTGTATCTGTCTGTCTTTCCTGGCAATGCCGTATTTCCACAGTTCAGATTGGTTGTGGCAACTTCTCATCCTCTGTTGCAGTGGCGGAGGACTTGTGGTCATCACCCATCCAACAATCCTATTTGCAGTTCCTCCTTCCACCTCTATCTCAGATACACCTGGGGCCTCAGACCCTGGGCCTTCCTGGGTTCTGTTATGTGGTTGGATTGATGTTGATGCTGTTCCTCACTGCAGATGTAGACTTCAGCATTTCCTGGTCATCTAGGTTAGGTCCTCGTCATTCAACTGTTCTTGTTCGATTCTGCTGATATCTCCTGTTTGCTGGTCTCTCTTCTTCTGGTCCCGTGTCCTTGTGGGTTTATGGCATTTTTATTCCTTCACTGTTATTTTAACGAGTATTTGGAAGGGAGTGGACATAAATGTTTAAACTGGAGCACAGGACTTTATTCTGAATGTACTCTTTGAACTTGATCAATCTGATGTTTTTGGAAATAATGCAAGTATACCTTAAGTTCCAACAACATCTTAAACTGGTAACAAATGCGTCATCAATACCTGACTGGAAAAAAATGGAATGATTCTGATTGAGTAAACAAGTCCACGTCTTGACACTTACCAACTTTGTAATGTATGCAGCCTTCCAAGTCCCCAACTGTGATCCAGCCTTGTTTCTTTTCTACTTCTGGGTCGTTGTGCAGTATTCTGTTTCTTAGCCATGAAAGATAGTAAACTCGTAGCTTATTCTTTTTTCCTGTTGAAATAACAGAGCTCAAATTTCACACCCCTATGACAGCATTTTGTCTCAGTCCTTCCCCATCTCTATTTTATTTAATTCATTTATTTTATTTACAATTGTGTATGGTGTAAAGGCACAATAACCAGTGTCCCCAGCATCGTCATGCATTGCCTATGCCAAGACTTATGATTAAAACACCTCCAAGTGTTTTGGACAAATAACCATTTTATAATTTTTCTTTACCTTCAGGTTGTTTCTTATCTGAGCAAGCTGCTCTTACTCTCTCTTCTCAACGCAAAGGGCAGTGTCAAGACCTAACTGTGTAACAGAATAGTTGATCAGAGTTCCGAACATTCTAGATCTAATTACACGAAGGAGCGTTGATAACTGGACATTTTACTATGCTTATGTGTGACTGCACATAACCTTCTTTCCCTCACCTTCTAACCTAACAACATATGTTAACGGAGAGCTTCTTATTCGCCTCCTCTATTACTTTAAAGATGACAGCTGGTGGTAGTTTTATTTTACCTAACAACAACAACAAAAGAATTGTATACAGAGACAAGAGAAACAATTAATGAAGGCGACCTGGGCTCACAAGATAACCCTGGACACGTTTATGATTCTGAGATCACTTACTAAACAAAAATAGGAGAGAATGAGATGTGTACTTGGAAAATACAACATTCCCGTTGGTAAAGTGCTCCTGGGGTAAGGAATTCTGTGATAAGAAAACATCTTAAAAATGTTGAGGGGTACACAAGGAGCAAAATTTAATATACCCTATGAGATCATCTGATTACCAGCTAAGAACACGTGCCTTGGGGAGGCTCTTCCTAAGTGATCAGACATTTAGGCCTGTGGGCTCTACTTCTTGGGTACTTATTTTCCCTTGATTTCTCTTAGGCATCAAAAGATGTTTTATATTTTACAGATGTGATATATATACGAAGAAGAACATTTATTTATTTTTTTAACTTTTTAGAAAAATATTTATTTTTAAGAAAGAGAATTGGGGGAGGGGCAGAGAGAGAGGCAGGCAGAGGAGCAGAAGCAGGCTCCATGATGAAAGCAGTGAGCCCGACGCAGGGCTCAAATTCACGAACTGTGAGGTCATGACCTGAGCCTAAGTCTACTGCTCAACCTACTGAGCCACCCAGGCGCCCCCAAAATTTATTTATCTATTATTTTTATTTTTTAAGTGTATTTATTTATTTTGAGAGAGAGAGCGAGCGAGCCTGTGTGCATGAGTAGGGGAGGGGCAGAAAGAGAGAGAGATAGAGAGAGAGAGAGAGGGAGAGAGAGAATCCCAAGCAGACTCTGTGATATCAGCACAGAGCTCAATTCTGGGTTCGATCTCATGAACCTTGAATTCACGACCGGAGCCGAAATTAAGAGCCAGACGCTTAACAGACTAAGCTGCCCAGGAATTCCAGAAGAAGAAAATGTATTGAAGCATTACACACTGGATTTGACAGGAGAGTGCATTCATAAATGAAGGAAGTCACTGTGCAGTTGCTATTCCTTTTTATAGACAGAGGCCCAGAATTGATCCCAACAGCTAGGATGGGCAGAAAGGCCAGTGCTTCCTCCTTTCTGTGCCAATGCAGATCGGAGGGCAGGTCAAGAATCATTTGCTCCTATTTTCGTTTTCCACTTTCCCCATCTACACTTCATGATAAGAGGAGACGGTTACGTTTTTTAAGAACGGGGATACGTCACTAACAGCATAATGAAGCCAGAATGTGAACTTTCTGGTATCATTTCCACTTTCGGTAGGTGAGTGACAGTTGTACGGTTTTAAATTTGATTTGCCGGGTGTAGCAGTCAAGAAAGCCATTAGCAAGAACAAAAGACTACATTGAATTAAACTCGAATGATAATACAAGAACAATTTACTCAGTTAACTCTTATTTGGAGAGAATAAAAAGAGATGAAACTTTTGTGGAATGGCAAAAGAAAGAGGGAATTGTAGCATCAAGTGAAGGTAGTTTTTCAAAATGGAAATACAGCTCAAGAGTTAAACTTTATTCAAGGTTGAACCCAGTAGCCCTGTGTCTTCTCTTTGTGAAATGATGGCTGAGTATAGAGCCCTGGTTCTGAAACTTCGCGGCGCATTAGAAACAACTTAGGAACTATGAAAGCTATTGATACCTGGGCCCTTCTCCCAGGCATTCTGACCCCACTGGTCTGGGCTTCGCCCATCCATTCAAGTGGTTCTAATGCACAGAGGTGCAGTGGTTTCATACTGGGTGGGATGGGAAGGCAGGGGAAAAGGGATATTGATTAAACTTCTTCAAAGATCATCAGAAGGAGCTTTCAATAAATACAGGCTCCTTGAGGTTACATTTTTAACCTTGTCAAAAGGTTAACTTGTTACATTTTTAACTTCACTTCTGTGTAGGCTTTTTTTATTTTTTTGAGTTCTTTTTGGGAACCAGAAAGCTGCAGAGTGTAGCAGGAATGATTCCCACATCTGAATCTCTTTGCAGACTCAATCACCCAATGGGCCAGCTGCATTTGCTGGCATCAGTGGAATATAAGCTAGAACAGTTCTTGAGAGAAAAGAGACCAGAGACATTTCTGCTTATAAAATTTCCCACCCTGAGAAGCCTACATTTTGATATTCTCCACCTGAGAGTAGGTAGCAATGACTGGAGCTCAGACATCTTCAAAAGATCCTTGCTGAGCCCTGGCAGAGGTTAAAGGCCTATAAACATACAGCCTTTGTGGTACTTCTCCTTGATTCAGAGATCGTGCAGAGGTGTGAGGCTTCCCTTTGGAGGTCAGTATCTCCGGAGTTACAAAACCTGAGTGATCTCTCTGGCTATCCTGCTATAATTTCTTATGTCACTGTTAGCTGGGAAGGGCAGAGCTTGCTGTTTTTTTCAGAACCGAGGGGATGGCCTTTCCTACCTGTGCAGACTCAGAGGACTTGGTCATTCCGGTGACATCCCAGTAACATACCTGATATCGTCACCAGGACATTCAGCCCTTCTAGCACGTCCATCTGCTGAAATCGCCTCCGGTTGATCAGATTATAGACTTTGCCTTGCCCGCTTCGGTCCAAAAGCATCAGGCCATTTTCCGTTCCCACCAGGAGGTTTACACCTGCAAATATAAGAAGCACCCCAAGACTGACTTTTTATTGCTTTAACATCTGGGGTCCCTGTAAAACCTAAGAAACTGTGCCTTGTTAATAAAAACTAATGGGCAAGTAGGTACCCCAGGAGGGAGTGAAGAAGTGGAAGCCCTGCCACAGTAATTAAATCACTGCCCCTCTGGCAATGAAATTACTTCTCTTTCATAAAGTGGTAGCAGCATTCATTACATCTGGCCATTTACTACCTAGTATAGAGTTCTTCTTAAGAGATGCTCTGGGCACAGCTGCGACACTAGCATCATTACCTTTATTCCTTTCCTGTAACACCCATCCCTTTCTGGGCTCTTTCTATAAATCCCACCTCAAGACTTCTCCAAGGTGCAGCCCCGCCCCTGTCCACGCAGTGATCTCTAGCCTGCCCACCTTCACCATACAGCAGAGGGCCCCATTTCCATACCCCACTGGAAGAAAAGCCCTTCCTCCTTCTCACACAAAAGCTTACGAACGTCTCATGCCCTCAAGGTTCTGCTGTCTGTCAGGGAAATGACAAACCAATGCAAGTGAGGTGTTAAGAGCCTGAGAGTTGCAGAAAGATTGGCTGTAAGGGACCACTCAGGTATCTAAACCTAGCCCAGCCTGTCTCCCATGCAATCATCCCTATTAGAAAAGCTCTAGCAGGTGAGTGGTCTTGTCTGGATAGTTGGCATCCTAAAAATTCATCAGTAGACAAAGTAACTCCCACCTGCCCCTGTAACACACCACACCACACACACACACACACACACACACACACACACACACACACACCAACACACTGAGGGTCCACTGTGTACTGAACTATATTCACAAATAGGTAACTCTGTGACTTCTCTTGCTTTTTGTACATGTATTTTTTTGAGTAACATACATGTCTATTCTGTCCACAAATTATTCAATATCAAACATGGTCATCTTGTCTTCTCTTTTCCAGAGGACAGTGCCTTATTCCCTCTATCACATCTCCCATGAAATGGTTTCCAGGCTTCATCTACTTCCCCAAACATCTCAAATGCTTTTGTCCTTATAAGATTGTGGTGCCCCAAACTAGGCCTAGTATTTTAGATGGATACAGATGGGTCATGTCCTTCCTTCATCCGTATGTGATGGTTGCAGTAACACAGACCAGGACTTTGACAGAATTTCATCCCAACTATACTGAGTTTGAGGTCAGCTAAAACCCGTGCACCATTTTTTATAAGAACCGTAGGTTGATGTTTTGAACTAAAAGGGAAGGTTCATCATCTGTTGTCCTTTTCCAGTTTTCTCTTGCTACTACTAGCCTTCAGCAATTCACTAAAACATTCTAGGCTGTTTTGTCCACTGTGAATAGGGGTCATATCTAATTCCCCTTGCAGGGTATTGCATAGATCATACAAGGCAGAATGGGGGACACATCACACAGTGCTGGGCAAATAGTGTGTGGTACACGGTAGCTGGTTCAGCAGCCGACTTTAGCTATCACTATTATGTGTCAAGGTCATTTCTGAATCTGATCTTGTTATCTTGGGCATTAGGTTATCAGCTTTTTTTTCCATGTTTATTTATTTTGAGAGAGAGTGTGTGTGTGCAAGCACGAGAGTGGGAGAGGAACAGAGAGAGAGAGAGAGAGAGAGAGAGAGAGAGAGAGAGAATCCCAAGCAGAGCCTCACATGCGGATCGATCCCACAAACTGTGAGATCATGACTTGAGTCGAAATCAAGAGTCTGACGCTTAACCAACTGGGTCACCCAGGCGGCCCTATCAGTTCTTGCTACATGTAAAATTGCTCTTGATTTCTCCTGAGGCCAAGATGGTCTCAAGTCAGGACTCGAGACCCCTGATTCAACCATTGCTCTTCGGATAGTAAGCTCCAGAGGTTTTTAATGTTTGAGGGTCGATGTGTTAACGAGTGGTAAAAAGAAGAACTTACCCCAGAGAGCTGCACAAAGTATTTCTGAATTGAATCGTTTCTTGTATTTTCTGATTTCTGGTGTGTCGCTGTGAGGTCGAATGTTGGTTGGGTTTACATTTACCACTGAAATCTTTCTTGCTTCGTTGAGTTTGGCCTGTTCTTGCCTAAGAAGTTCGCTAGTAAACAGAGCTTTGAGAAAGAGAATCAGAGAAGTCAGTGGCATCTTAAAAAACAACCAGTGGAGGTACGGAGAAGGGGCTTCAAAACACTATGATTTCTCCTCGTTTAGTGTGCATTATGGGAAAGGCACAGAAACTCTGAAACTATGTACATTTTATACTTTTTTTTTTTTTTAGTAGACTACAGTATAAGTCATTCACAGAAGCAGGATAACCATTAGTAAAACAGACTTAAAGATACTACTTGGGTAGTTTAGAGAATACATACACACCACCCCCATCTCATAGAACACGGCAGGAAAGATTTACTTTTTAAAATTCCATATCATCAACTGACAGACTAGCCTAAGCCTCCCCTGATGATTAGTGAGCTGCATAAGTCCAGAAAGCAAGGCTCTCCTCTAAATCAGCCAGATCTGTGCGGTAGGAAGCACACACCTAGAGCTCAACACAACCCAACGCGCACTGATTAAGTGTCTACTGCGTGCACAGCATTGTACCCAGAAATTGCTTTTGAGAAGTATGTGGTAAGTTTGGAGATCTCTGAGGAACAGCTTTTCCCAGGGCCCCTGGATACCTCTGGGTTCCTACCAGAAGCAAAATAGAAGAGATGAAAAAAAAAATGGGAGACAAAGATATTTGTTTTAGAAATCCTACAAAAATAATAATGATAAAAACAAAACAAAACAAACAAACAAAAAAACCAACCTCCCTTTAAGACAGGGCCTAAGCAGGAAATGGCTTAAGTACTAAACCAATAATTCATTTCTTTATCACGTCACACCAGGAAGGAAAACGAAGCTGTTTCTAAAACATCTGGGCAGTTTCGCTTACCCGCGGCTGATGATTCTTCATCCTCTTCATCTTCATCGGTGGGAGATGTCTGGTAAACTCTGGGGTCCACAAAGGGGGTGAAGGAGGCCTTCGTGCTGCTCCCCATGCCATACTAATGGAAAGGCAAGAGGATTAAGAAGAACAGATAAGTACTACAGGAATGAACAATGCCAAGAATACTTTGCTTGGGCTTTAGAATGGTTACAGATTCTTCAATCTATTTAGCTTGCTCACACTCTGACCCTTGGAGTCAAGGTGTGCCTCTCTCTCCAGCTTCTCCCGGTGCTGGCTACTCACTGGCCATTCTGCCTTTGCAGGGCTCCATTAATTGTCAGATTGCAAGAGTTGCTGGGGGCAAATTATATTTTGGACCACATGGTAAGATGACCGTGATGACAGAGCTTATCTCTCCCTTGAAGTACAAACAATCGCATATTGACCAAATGGTCTTAAGAAAAGCTGACACAATAAACTAAGTAAGCATGCCCACATAGCAGCATTTCATCCTGAACATCCGGTCCACCAAAATCTCCCTCTTGGAGCCTTTGGGCCCTTGTAAGCTGACCTGGTGATGCAGGTGGCTTGGTGTCGGCTCAAGAAGCCTTAAAATCTTTAATTCAGGGACAATTTCATCCAAGGATTGAATATTTTTCCCTCCCAGAATGGTCGCTTTAAAAGGATACTCCTATTTTCATGCCTTATTTAGGGACTTCATGAAGATACTAGATTTGCAGGCAATGCACAGAGGGCTTGCTTAAAAAATAAATCTCGGGGCGCCTGGGTGGCGCAGTCGGTTAAGCGTCCGACTTCAGCCAGGTCACGATCTCGCGGTCCGGGAGTTCGAGCCCCGCGTCGGGCTCTGGGCTGATGGCTCAGAGCCTGGAGCCTGTTTCGGATTCTGTGTCTCCCTCTCTCTCTGCCCCTCCCCCGTTCATGCTCTGTCTCTCTCTGTCCCAAAAAATAAATAAATGTTGAAAAAAAAAATAAATCTCAATAAAGACATGAAGGCAGACTCGACTAGGGAACAGCAAACTAAATATCAGGGCTTCACCTGGTGAAATTCCATATTTCAGCTCTGCCAAAGAAGGTACAATAACCACTTCCTCATCTTGTCTGTCATCTCTATTCCTTCTACTATGCTCAAGTCCTCTTAATATCACAAACAGACCTGCATTCAATATCAGAATATCTCCTTTCAGACAAATGTCTTTAACTGAGTTTTCACTTTCTAGCTTTATTTTCAGGTTTCCATTTAAAAATAAAAACATCTCAGGACCCCTAAACACGTACGGAGGAAACCGCAAAGATCCAATTGATTTTCCTTCCACCTTATGAAATTAAAATGATTTCACCCTCTACAAGGTAAGACTCCTTCCAAATGAAGAGCTTTCACATACATTCTCTCCTTTGATCTTTAGAAGAAGTCTGCGAAGGAGGTGGGGCAGGTACTAACATTCCCACTTAGAGCTGGAGCAGCAGCAGAATTTGAACCGGAGTCCAATCCCATGGGGTTCTTCTAGGTTCCGTTAGACATGTTCAGGCAGAGGAAACCTGACCACACTGTGGGAAGCCACAAGAGGATATGCGGCCTCCCAAGGCACCTCTGTTTTTTCCCTTGAGGTAGAATCCAAAGGGTGTATCATAAAAAGTTAATGTGTGGACAGCATCAAAAACACCAGGGCATATGCTTCATGATTTCCTTCAGGGCCTCCGTGTGATTCATGAAACATGACCAAGCCCCATGAACTCATCCACTGGTCGGGCTTGGATAACTACACCTATGAGCACTGCCTAACAGACTGTATTTATTCAGGCTGTCTCCAGGGACTGTTTCTATACAGGCAAGCTAAATATCCCATTTCTCCCTTTCCCACACAATTTGGAGTTTAGGAAGATGGATGAGAGCCTATCTATCTATGGATTTTTATCTTTCATTTAACAAAGAATTTCAACCTCATTTTAAGTCAAACCTAGTTTGACTAAATCAATATAAACATGAACCTCAACCGTTGGCCTTGGGATCTCTATAGGCTAAAGTTTCTCTCACTGGCCTGGGAGATAGGAAATCCAAGTTCTAGTCCTAGATCTGTCACCAGCTAGCTGTGTGCCATGGGCAAGTCACTTAACCTCTCTGAGCCTCAGTACTGTCATTTGTAAAAATAGGCATTGGGCCAGATGGTATCAGATCTTTTTACCCCTCAGCTTCCATGATTTTCGTCCATTAAAGTATTTGTGTAAATAGTTATATAGCAACCGAACCAACACATCTCAGGGAGCTTACAAAGCCCTATTCCTGAAGACAGCAGGGTTTTGACACCGCACCCCCAGGAGAACAGAGCTGTCACGCCTGTTGCCCAGCACCTACCTCAGTCCCGGACTCCATCTCCTGCGGATGGGTGGAGACGCGTCCCAGGCCCTCGGTTGGTGTCCCGGCCGGGGAATGGCTCTGCTGCACCAGGTCTGGGAGGTTGATGTGGCCGGCAAAGCCATTGCTGTCACTGTGGCCAGACCGCTTCTTCTCTCCAGACGTCTGAGGGGGCACAACACATGGGGAGCATCAGAGAGGGATTAGAGAGGGAGGGTGAAGGCCACCGAGTGGTGTCACCCCTCACACAGCACAGGCACAGTCCCCAAACGGACCTGCTGGGGTGTGCGGAAGATAACACTTACATTTATATTTTACTAAGAAAATAAAAAAGAAGTTAAACTTTGTTCACGCTTAGTATATGGACTGACCCTGCGGCCTTTTGCTTCTGCATGAGGGCAGTCAGGGTCACACAGGAAGTGGGAGTTCCCATGGGAAGGCAGGCGGAGGGGCTGAGCTCCTGAGGTCTGCATTTGCACAGTTCTCCCCTGCACTATTTGTGTGTGTGTGTGCCTGTGGGTGCACCGTTGACTGGATTTGCAGGTATATTACCAGGTTACAATGATGCGAACCCCGAAGACACATACATGACCTAAAATACTGCTGAAACACAGAGGCTGGGATGAGATAATACTAATAACCCACATACCATGTACGCCAAGAAAACGCAGAGATGCCATCTGCCCAGATCATAGGGCTCTTTGTCAGTCATGAGGTCAAAACAATGATTAACTCACCAGATCGGACAGGAGTTACAAAAAAAATGTACTGAAATAAACCACAGATTATTTGAAGCTACAGGTGTGTGTCTGCTACTGAATCTGAATACTGAATCTCTTACAAGCAAGTATGGTGCCTTGCAGTAAAAAACGGAAGTCGTCATGACTAACAAGGAATAGTCAATAACAGTATTTGAACTATTTTGTATAGCATCCCTTTTTAATGTCTTTTCAAGGTATTTTGTAATATATATAATATGAGAAGTAGGACAAATGCATGAGTTATAAATAAATACACTGCCATTAAGTGGCATGCTCTCAAATTTTTACTACTGATAGGATTGTATGACCTAACAAGTTTGGAAACCACTGCTCTGCGAAACAAAGCCTCCTCACAAAGATCCCAGGGAAGAAATACAGGATTAAAAGACAGTTCTGCTTCCTAAAAGCCAGTAGCCACACTGCAGGCCTGGGCAGTATTGTGCTTTCTGATTTAACATTTATGCGACTAGCTCACTGAGGTTTCTTAGAGCAGATCTGATGAAGCAATGATTCCCTTCTTTGCCTTTTCTTTCTTTCATCCATTTACCCAGCATTCCTGAGTGACTACTAAGTGTGAGGCATTTTGTTGAACATGGAGGGATTGGCCAGGATCAAGGCAGGTAGACATACTCCCTGCCTTCCCTGGGGCTGGCTGGCTTGGGCTCACTGGCCTGGCTTCCCCCTTCCAGAGCCTGTCCTTGTCTTACAATGACCACTCTGCACCTGCTTCTGGCTAGAAGTGAAAGGAGGCAATTTTGGGGGTAGATGAAACAGATTCCCAAGTTCCTGAAGGGGTGCATGTAACGGATGTTACCGGGGAGCTTAAGAAATAACTGTAAAGCTGCGGTTCCCTCTATTTCTTGGCAACATGCTCCTGGCCTGCAAGCTGCCCAGGAGAGGGGCATTTTCTGGATTCATTTTGTCCACACAGTCTTCATGCATCCACAGCTTGTACTAGTGCCTGTTCTCAGGATCGAACATTTTGTCTTCTCAATGACATTTACAGGGTTCAGTCCTAATTTATCTCACTGTCTCCTATTTTATGTGCACTGGGCAGCTTTTCCTTTCTTCTAAGTTCTGTTCAAATACTGAAAGGCTTTTTAACATTTCCCCCCAATCTCCCAGTAGCATAAATCACACATGGCCTCTTTACAGTTTTATGGGCTCTCTATTCTATCCCCAGCATTCTGCCTCGAGCCAAAAGCTGAGGCAGACGCACTGGTTATCAAAGACCTGAAGAGGCTAACGAGGGAAACGGCCCAGACAGTGAGAAGCTTGAAGGAATCCAGTGGTGACCGACCCCTGAATCTCCCCACTCTGAGTCATCGGCCTTTTGTCCATTCAACCAGCTCCTTTGAATTAAATACCTTCTGTGTGCCAGGCACTTTGCTAGGAATACAGAGATAAATGAACAACAGCCTGGCCCTCTAGGACCTCTGTAACAGAGCCCAACAATTTCTACAGTCTTCACGCCCTCACCGTTCCCATGGGGGTGGGCACTAAGATTTCCCTGAGTAACAACTTGTGCCTGGGACGGTGCCCAACCTTTAGGTATGGTATTCCCCCCAGTCCTTCAAATAGCACCACAGGCTAGCTCCCATTATCCTCACTTTACACATGGAAAAACTGCAGTGCAGAGAATACAGCTGACTTGCTCCGAGTGACACAGGTTGTAAGTGCTGAAATCAGGGGCTGTCTGTTGGGAGAGCCCAGGTGCTCTGGGCTGCTGCCGTGATAGGTGGCTCTGCTCTCGGCCGTAGCTGATTGGAGCTGGAGTGGACGCCTGTTTTAAGCGGATTCTTTTTCCTATCACTTCCCATTACCAGCTGGTCAGTAGGAAAGGTGCTATGGACAGAGGCCCATGGAGTCCCAAGAGAGGCTTCAAGGAGTAAAGGAAGGCTGAATCAGACCCACGGGAATCTGCTGGGTGAAGAATGGGCAACAGGGGAAGTTGGGAAGGGAGAATAGCTCTTCTGACAGATGGGTCCCTATAGACGATGTGCTAGATGACAGCTGGTGTGGTTTGTTCTAGAACTAGAGTAGGGAAAGGTCCTCTGGGACCATAGGTTAGGGGGAGGTAGAACCAGAGGGCCAGGGTGTGCATTGATAGGGCAAATTTGTGTGTCTTGGCAGGACTGTGGGCAGTAGAGCCAGTATTTTCCTCTAGAACCATCTTGTCCACTCCCATGAGAATGCTGTCTTGAGTGAGTTCTCTTTGATGTTCATCTTGGGGAACTGAACTATAGCACCCTATAAACTAAGCTCTATTATGAGTTTTCATTTTATTTTCTTATTTTTTTGTCAGGGGCATACTTTTATTTGCATTTGCCTTTGTGATACCTGTACTTTTAATGATTCCAACTCAAGGTTGTTATGTTAAAAGCCCACCTTTGGGAAAGGTGGCATTTAGAAACTGAGGGACAAAAAGGTTTTGGGGCCCTCATTATATCAAATTCATAGAAGACACTGGTGAGTGCTATTTTCAAAGTGACTGGCTGTGGTCACAGAATACTGGGGTGCTTTAAATAACACAGAGCCATTTGGATATGTCTGGCAACTGAACTGAAAATGCGCCTCCCAATATCTTCTTCAAGGTACTGACTTTGTCATAACGACTCTAGCAAATTATAAACTGCATTAGAAAGCAGAGTCAGAGAGTCACTCACTCAAAACATTTCCCCTCAGGTTTTCCAAGCAGCAAGTTAGAATGACAGCAGCCTTCTATACCGCCATCAGAATTATCCATTCACCACACTGGGAGATTTATATACCAGCACTACACAATGTCAGCTTGTGCGGCCAAGTCCATTTCTTATTTCAGGCTTACAGGATAGGGCTCTTCAAAGCCTACTTCAAAGATTCGGCAGGGCCATATCATGAAATTCTAGCAAGTTGCTTTGTGAACTACTTTTCCAGTTACTGACCTTCTGCCAATTATTACTTCAAAGGCCTTATTCATCTCAAAACTACACTTCCTTTCTTTCCTGGGAGAGCAAAGCCTGCTATTATGGTTTCCCAAACTATCCTGGCTGTAGAATGACAGACGATATGCATTGTTTCAGAGGCAAGAGTAGGAAGGGATAACAAGTAAAAGGAGAGTGAAATGAAATAAATTACAGTTGACCCTTGAACACATAGGGGTTAGGGGCATGGTCCCCCAGTGCAGTTGAAAATCTGAGTAGAACTTCTTACTCCCCAAAAGCTTAACTACTAATAGCCCACTGTTGACTGGAAGCCTTATCAATACCATAAACAGTCGATTCACACATATTTTGTATATGTATTATACACTATGTTTTTATAATAAAGTAAGCTAGAGAAAAGAAAATGTTATTAAGAAAATCATAAGGAGGAGAAAATAGATTTATAGTATTGGACTGTGTTGAAAAAAACCCACATATAAGTGGATTCACACAGTTCACATTCGTGTTGTTTGGGTCATCTTATGAGTCATACGCTATTATTTACAAAATTTTATAGAGGATAACACAGACCCAGGGGGGGACATCAAGTAATTCTTGCCCAATGTTACCAGCTATTGTTTTCCTTCCAAGCAGAGACTTGTCAAATTTACATGGTGATGATGAAGTGTGAAAGAAGAGAAGACAAATTCTGATTTGTCAAGGCCTTTCTGGCTGGCACAGATGCAGTGAGGAAGTGCATGTGAAGCGAGCACATGCCTCCCACTCAAATGAAGTGATGTTCCTCGAGTTTAAACACACAAAATCAGGAGTACCTGGGTGGCTCAGTCGGTTAAGGGTCTGACTTGGTTTCGGCTCAGGCCATGATCTCATGGTTTGTGAGTCTGAGCCCTACGTCGGGCTCCACGCTGAATGTGGAGCTTGCCTGGGATTCTCTCTCTCCCCCTCTCTGCCCCTCCCCCACTCGCTTTCTCTGTCTCTCTCTCGAAATAAGTAAATGAGCTTAAAAAAATAAAAATACAGACAAAAAACCAAAATCACCCAAAGCAATAGGTACGTTTTTTTTTGTTTTTTTTTTTAATTTTTTTTTCCAACGTTTATTTATTTTTGGGACAGAGAGAGACAGAGCATGAACGGGGGAGGGGCAGAGAGAGAGGGAGACACAGAATCGGAAACAGGCTCCAGGCTCTGAGCCATCAGCCCAGAGCCTGACGCGGGGCTCGAACTCACGGACCGCGAGATCGTGACCTGGCTGAAGTCGGACGCTTAACCGACTGCGCCACCCAGGCGCCCCAATAGGTACGTTTTTAAGTAGATCTGCATATTTCTTTTTTTTTTTTTTAAATAAAAATAGCTCAATAGCCTTTTAATGTTGGTTTAATCAGATAAGATGATATCACCGTTTCTTGGAACTTCTAACCATTTTCTATACATACAATCCACAAGGATAAAGCCATGGGGAAAAGAGGCATAACAAGGCCTCAGATGCTACTGAGTGAGGCCATGCATTCCCGTTTCGCTGCCGTAGGAAACATCTGGGTATGCCAGTTTTATATCCTCAAGCTCAAATTCTATTCTCTGATTTGCATAGCTCCTACTGAAGAATTCGGACTAATGTAATTAAGTCACACTGCGGAAGCTTAGAAGGATACAGGAAAGAAGGCGGTGGACAACTGAAATCACTCAGCCATTTAGAAGCGCGTGTTTCTTCTGGCTGCCCACCCCCATTCACTATGCTGAAAATACACGCTGCCAGCATTCTCTGCGAAAGCTCTGATATAAATACCACTTAAGGAAGCACTTCCTCTTCACAGTTTTTATACCAACTTACCTCTCTTATCATCAAGGTTCCTTCTCTTGAAATACTGCTGCCGAAAGTGTCTGCGTGAGAAGTCTCCAGCCCGTGCGTGCCGACCATTCCCACATTGTACTGCTCGGTGCTCCCGGGGGCTCCTGTTGGTCTGAGATGGGAAGGAATGGTATTAACAGCAATGTGTGCTTAGGGAATGCCTGTTTCCTGTTTATGTTAATTTTTCAAATTGGGGTAAAATATATGCAACTTAAAATTCACCCATTTTAACCATTTCTAAGGGTACATACAGTCAGTGGCCTTAAGTACGTTGTATTTAATTTTTAATGTGGTGCTGATGCCTGAACAGGTGTCCTGCTTCTGCAGCATCCTCTCTCAACCTATTCTTCATGCAGCAGTCCTAGAGAGCAAGCTTCAGACTGTCCAATGAAAAAAACACTGCCGTCGATGTCAGAGCCCCTCGCAGGCTCTGCAAGGCCTCCAAGCCTCCTCTACTCCTTCTCTGACCAGCAGGCACCCTGACCTGCGCTTTGCTCATGCTGTTGCCTCTGCTGGAAAACTCTCTCCCACTCTGGCTCTTGGCTGGTTGCCTCTCTTAAGTAGCAATATTTCATCTTAAGTGATACTTTCCTTGAGATGCCTTCTCTTACCACCTAGGTTTTATCTCACCAACCCCTCTTTTTTCTTTCTCTTCATCCTTTGTCTTATTGGTTCTTATCACAATTTATGATTCTTTCTCTTTTTGAGTCTCTTGGAACTTTCTCCGCCTGTCTCATTAGAACATATGCTTATGAGGGCAGTCTTGTCTCTGTTCATTACTGTATACCTAGCATAGAGCTGGGCACAGAGTAGGAGTGCAACATACATTCATTTGATAAATGGGTTTTACACTATTTATGGAGAAGAAATATCAATTAAGGGCATTCTGGCTTACTAGGACATCCATTAGGCAGGCTGTTTAAAAATATGCAGCACTTTTTAAAACCTCTGTAATTACTCCACACTGTGGTATATCTATTTTTAGTTTGTTTCTTGTTCTTGTGTTTAATATCTAACGGAGAAGGTAACAGGACCTTCACATACACCCCGAGAGCAGAGACTCACGTTTTCTATGTGCCCCGTAACACAGACCACAACATCAAGGGAAAACGTCAGGTTTTCCTGACACCAGGTAGGTGATGTGATTTGTCTACAGGATTTTAGTTTCCATGCGATCCTCATTGATACCCTGTATCAGCAGCTGCCTCTTTTTTAAAGTGGGTTTATCAAAAATAAAAAAGGTATCAAGGCTTCTCTCATGAAATATATTAATTGTATCTTTTACTATTTTTTTTCCCTCTTAACTGTTTCTTATGTATTTGAAAAAGATATTTCTGGTCTCTTGGATCCTATCAAAGTCCAAGTACTTGATGAAATACTCAATTCAAGAAAGAAGAAACATGACAGACTTATGACATCTCTGGGACAGAGAAAGCATATATTAAGGATCCAAACAAAGAGGTGATAAAATGGGAAAGGGAGTCCAGACCAAAGAAAAGTGCATAGCAAGATGCTTACTTCAAAACTACTAAACTGGAACAGTGGATTGAATGAATCTAAAGATGAGTTAGAACTGATGTATTTGGGAAGAAAAAGAAGCAATATTTCATTCTCAGAAAGGAGCCATTTATAGCGATCCAGAGACATGGAATAAGAAACTGCTGCAATGAATGCCTGACATATTGCTAGACTGGCAAATCAGAATAGTTCTCAAAACTATGATATCTTCACTCATTTATTTGAAATTTTATTTTACCTTGTGTGTGTGTGTGTGTATGTGGCATATATATGGAATGTAAGGCAGCTAAATATATATATTTATATATTATATATATTTATATATAATAATATTTATATATTATATATTATTATATATAATATATTATATATTTATATATTATATATTTATATATTACATATATAATACATATAATATATTATATTATATATTTATATATTTTATATATATTTATATATGTATATGTACGTGTGTGTGTGTGTGTGTATATATATATATATATACACACACACACACATATATATATGTATATATATTTAGCTGACTTACATTCTTGTTTGGGACAAGACGGTGTGATACAAATAAGTCCATAAATGGAGCATTTATCAAAAGCTAAAGCCTTCTGGGAAGGGAGGCACTTTCCTTCTTTGTCACTCAGACATCCTTGGCCACTGTCAGAAGTGTAGGTACACCGATGGTGACCACCGCCAGGCTGACACTGTCCAACTGAGTTTCCTTTCACCATTAAAGTTCATGGGAGTGAGAAGATCAAAGATATTTCGGCCCCACTTATTTTTTTCACCCTGATGATGTTTGATTCCCCCCAGTTTCATCAGAAACATGTCAATATGAGTGAAATTTTCATAAGAAAGGTATTTTCTAGAGCTAATTCCATTAAGACAGTTCCTTGATTAATTTCCCATATATCTCAGCTAAAACCTTCCTCAATTTATTTATTTTCAGTATTGTTTTACTAAAATTATCATCATAGGTTCCAATTCTTCCCTATGTAAATTTTATGACAAAGATTTAATCAGCCAATCAAGATGTTTATCCCTGTCATCTTTCAAAGGCTTCTGTGGTCACTACTTCTACCAAGTCCAATTTGTTTGTATTAGTTTTAAAGGTGTAAATTGTATTAAGAAGGTTTGGTTCATCTGCCAAGTTTTAGTCAGTAGCAAGTTTTACAGTGTAGAGTGTTAGCCACTTCAGTTTTACCTCCTGCATATTTTTAGTGAGATTATCTTTTTTCTGGGTTAATTTTTATACTTAAATTTTTATGAATCAGAACTGCTTCATCTCTGATAAACTTTTATGGTGAACAGTTCAGGCTGTTTTGAGTTTTTAAAAATATTACTTCTACTAGTAATATTCCTTATATTGAATAAAAGATAATAATCTGTATTTCTCCCTTGGCCAGTTTTATCTAGAATGGTGAGCAATTTCTCTTAGTAAGATTAAGGTTGTCTAAGGATTGGTCTGTTATATTCTGAATCTTTTGTACATTCTGGATACCTTGTTTTAATTGACCACACCATTAATTTTTCTGTTATCAATAGCGGCTTTTGATTATGGAAAATTCCTACAAACTTCTGCATGTTCTGAATGACTTTTCTACGGAATTCTTTTTTTTTTTTTTTAATTTTTGAGTTTATTTATTTAAGTAATCTCTACACCCAGTGTAGGGCTTGAGCTCACAACCTTGAGATCAAGGGTTGCATGCTATTGCAACTGAGCCAGCCAGATGCCCCAGAATTCTTAAAAAAAAATTTTTTTTTCAACGTTTATTTATTTTTGGGACAGAGAGAGACAAAGCATGAACGGGGGAGGGGCAGAGAGAGAGAGGGAGACACAGAATCGGAAACAGGCTCCAGGCTCCGAGCCATCAGCCCAGAGCCTGACGCGGGGCTCGAACTCACGGACCGTGAGATCGTGACCTGGCTGAAGTCGGACGCTTAACCGACTGCGCCACCCAGGCGCCCCCCAGAATTCTTTTTAAAAGGCATAGTGACCGCAGCAATTTCTTACTTGACACATCTCTAAAGGCAAGGGAATTAAAAGCAGAAATGAACTATTGGGACCTCATCAAGATAAAAAGCTTCTGCACTGCAAAGGAAACAATCAACAAAACTAAAAGGCAACCGATGGAATGGGAAAAGATATTTGCAAATGACATATCGGACAAAGGGCTAGTATCCAAAATCTATAGAGAACTCACCAAACTCCACACCTGAAAAACAAATAATCCAGTGAAGAAATGATCAGAAGACATGAATAGACACTTCTCTAAAGAAGACATACAGATGGCCAACAGGCACATGAAAAGATGCTCAATGTTGCTCCTCATCAGGGAAATAAAATCAAAACCACACTCAGATATCACCTCACGCCAGTCAGAGTGGCTAAAATGAACAAATCAGGAGACTATAGATGCTGGCGAGGATGTGGAGAAATGGGAACCCTCTTGCACTGTTGGGGGGAATGTAAACTGGTTCAGCCGCTCTGGAAAACAGTGTGGAGGTTCCACAAAAAATTAAAAACAGATCTACCCTATGACCCAGCAATAGCACTGCTAGGAATTTACCCAAAGGATATAGGAGTGCTGAGGCATAGGGGCACTTGTACGCTGATGTTTATAGCAGCGCTTTCAACAATAGGCAAATTATGGAAAGAGCCTAAATGTCCATCCTGATGAATGGATAAAGAAATTGTGGTTTATATACACAATGGAATACTACTTGGCAATGAGAAAGAATGAAATATGGCCTTTTGTAGCAATGTGGATGGAACTGGAAAGTGTTATGCTAAGTGAAATAAGCCATACAGAGAAAGACAGATACCATATGTTTTCACTCTTATGTAGATCCTGAGAAACTTTCAGATTTCTCAGGGGGAGAAATCTCTCATGGGGGAGAAATCTCTCATGGGGGAGGGGAAGGGGAAAAAAAAGTTACAGAGAGGGAAGGAGGGAAACCATAAGAGACTCTTAAAAACTGAGAATAGGGGCGCCTGGGTGGCGCAGTCGGTTAAGCGTCCGACTTTAGCCAGGTCACGATCTCGCGGTCCGGGAGTTCGAGCCCCGCGTCGGGCTCTGGGCTGATGGCTCAGAGCCTGGAGCCTGTTTCCGATTCTGTGTCTCCCTCTCTCTCTGCCCCTCCCCCGTTCATGCTCTGTCTCTCTCTGTCCCAAAAATAAATAAACGTTGAAAAAAAATTAAAAAAAAAAAAACAAAAAAACTGAGAATAAACTGAGGGTTGATGGGGGGTGGGAGGGAGGGGAAAGTGGGTGATGGGCATTGAGGAGGGCATCTATTGGGATGAGCACTGGTTATTGTATGGAAGCCAATTTGATAATAAATTTCATATTAAAAAATGATCCATAGCATAGGAGGAAATAAAAATGGATTATAGAGTAAAAAAAAAAAAAACAAAATAATAAAAACCAAAAAACAAAACAAAACAAAAAAGGCATAGTGAGTGCCTTCCTCCACATACTACAACTCTTCAAACTGTTGCTCTCTATACTTGACTTCAAGCATCTCAAGGAAACTCAAGTCATTTCTTAGCTCTCAAGTACAATGATTGCTCTTTGATACTTTGAGCGTTTGGCCTCTGGTCTGTCTACTATGACTGACCCTCCAGTCCATCCTTCTCTGCTCCCCTGACCATGTCACTCTTCTGCTTTCAATTTATAAGAGTTCCCAATTAACCATAAGATAAACCTGTGGCTTACAAGCCTTCCTGTATCTGGTCCTTGTGTATTTCTCTAGCCTCATGGTTTCAACGAAACCTACCTTCTATTTCTAACTCTAACAACATATGATTTCTAGCAGTTTCCTGCACACATCATGCTACCAACACCCTTGGGCAACTTTAGTCTATCTTCTGTCCATGAATGGTTCCCTTACATTCCCTGCCTCCCTCTAGGTATTCCATCCTTTACACTGCAGTTCAGGCACTCTCAAACCCCACCTCAGCCCCACTGGGATGGTTCAGTAGGTGGCTCTCCATTCTGCTTCCACAGTATACCCTGTTCACTTCTAACCATGCACTCAATGCAGGGTCCTGCAGTTATCATATCTCAGTAATGTTGGTATCTTCAGTGCCAAGCACTGTGCCTGGCATGCAGGTGAGATCCAGTGAATGTTTTATAAGTCCACAAAGGCTTTGTTTAATAACCCCAGTAAACATTTCATTCAAGTTTATTATCCAAATATACCTCTTTTGTGAAGTGATGAACAGTCAGCTATGAGAAGAATTATTACCATGCTTAAATTGTCCTGAATACCTAATGTTGAATTTTGTCTTTTTAAAATTGACAAAATAACTTTAGCATTGGGTTCACTTTATATACAGAATGTGCCAGAAACAATTTTATTATAATTGCTATTAGAGGAAAATGAAAAAATTTGTTCAGCTATGTCACAGAACTTTATAGCATGAAGAGTGAACTTTGATGTATGCAAATTAAAAAAAATCATTTAGGAGGTTGGAGGATCTAAGGAAAGAATGTAGACTGTGAAGAGAGAGAGAGAGAGAGAGAGAGAGAGAGAGAGAGAGAGAGAGATACAGAGCATGGGCAGGGGAGGAGCAGAGAGTGAGACACAGAATCCAAAGCAGGTTCCATGCTCCGAGCTGTCACCAGAAAGCCTGATGCGGGCTGAAACCTACAAACTGTGAAATCATGACCTGAGCTGAAGTTGGTGGCTTACTGAGCCACCCAGGTGCCCCACAAATGTATTTTAAAAACGTGAGTGGGAGATGGAAAAAGGTTGACCCAAGTAACTCTGGAAATAAATGGAGTCCCCTAAGATTAAAGGTAAAAGAAGCAGCTTGTAAGCACCGTACTTTGACTGATAAAGTTGTTTCCCATAGGTATACTGGTTAACCATTCTGATCCTGCTCTACATGTGTACTGGAAATGAACAACTAAGCAAGAATTGGCAGATTGTGACAGCCAGGTTTCCCGCTGTTGGAGTGGAAATTGACAGGTAAGGAAGAAGGGGCTAGAAGGATCCATGTGGTAATGAATCAGAGTTGGAGATATCAGGATAAACTTTTATTTAATGTAGACACAGATGGATATATATAGAAATATTTGTAGATATGTGCACATAATGGGTTAATATACACAATATATATTTCCTTGCTCTGTCAGTTGAGAGGGCCTAAAAGAACTGACTCACTAGTAGCAATGAGCACACCTAGTGCCCAAATCTTGGTTCTAGTATCAGTTTTTAATAAAGGGAATCAAGGCTTCTAGGAGGAACGGGTGATTCCAGGACTAGAACAGGAAATACATGAGGTAAGCCTGGAACATCTTGTAGTGTCAGAAAGTAAAGAAGTGCTTGGTGGGGGGTAGGTCAGCCACAGGCGTACAGGAGCCAATGGAAAGAGCTTCCAATGGTTGAAGGTGGAACAATTTAAGCAGCAAAATGAAATAGTGGATTATAATCCGAAGTACTAAATAAATATCCATGAACCTATACCGATACAAATAAATGACCGAATAAATCAATAAATGGAGAAGAGATAAATTCCTGCAGAATAATTTCAAATAAATTATGTAAATACTCTACCCTAAAGGAACATAACTCCCTACTCCTTAAGTGCAGGCTGTGTGCACTGGCTTCCTTCCAAAGAGTACAGGATGGAAGGGGGGGATTACATTACAGTAGAGAAACCTGACAAGCATTACCTCAGCCAGATGATCAAGGTCAGTGTCAACAGTCTTAAGTCACACTGGTAGTACATACCCTTGATATGAAGTGATAAAAGTCACATGTGACCTCTGTGATCTTTCTCCTCCAAATCCATGACCTTGGTCTAATCATGACAAGAACATCAGATAAATTCCAGTAGACAGGAATTCTATGATATTCCTAATCAGTATTCCTCAAAACTGCCAACTTCATTAAAAAGAAGGTAAGTCTGAGACACTGTCACAGACAACAGAAGCCTAAGCAGATATGGTAATGAAATAACTAAATGTAACAAGATGGGATCTTGATACTGAAAAAGGACTTTAGGTAAGTAAAAACTAAGGAAATCTGAATAAACTTACTAAAATGTATCAATACTGGTTTATTAAGTGTAACATATATGCATACTAATGCATAATGCTTATAATAGGGATAACCGTGTTCAGGGGGTAGGAGTAATATGGGAACTTTGTACCATCTAAACTTTTTTGTGAATTTAAAACTGTTCTAAAAAAATAAAGTTATTAATAGTAAAAAAATGAAAAAAAAGCAATGATTTAAAGAAAAAACACTAAGGCAAAAACAGCTAAAACATTTTATAGTTAAGGTAATCCTTTGTTCTAAAAATTATTTCCGAGGCACAGTCTGGGTGGGAACAATGAGTTGTCCAAATTCCTATAAAGACTATAACAAAACAAAACAAAACAAAACACTTCTACTGATTAGAAGGTAAACTATAGGAAACTTATAGTGATTAGGCCACAGTTTTAGAACAATAATTTTCTCTAATTGGATTTGTCAAAGTGTTCCTGCAGGTACTGATTTAATTCAATTCAATACACATTTATCGAACATCTGCTATATGAACATCTGCTATATGAAAGGCTCTTGGTTTGGCATTGGGTGGTGGCTATAAAAGTTGAGGAAGACATGGCTCCTGAAACTAAAGAGATTAGCATCCAGAAGAGCTTAAAAACGTAACATGAATCCTCAAAAACAAGGCAGGATGTAAATGGGAATGCAAACTAGAGGGAGAGAGAGGTCACTCCAAGAAAAGGCACAGCACTGGAAAAGTGCAAGGCATTTATTTGCAAGAATTGATAGGTTAGTTCTGCTGGAGCATATGTTGAGGGAATCATGAGCCGCAGGGATGAAGAGGGTCATAGGGCACTAGGATACAGCATGACCAGAGCCACGCTTCTGCAACACTAATAAGACCAGAGCTTGAAAAATGGATGGAAAGGCAGAGAGGACCACAGGCGAGGAAGGGGAGCATTACAACAGCCTGGCAGGGCAATGGGGTCAGAAGCTCGGCTTTCCAGTGAAAACAGAATGAAGAAAACACACGGCATGTGGCTTTCATTGTCCAGACTGCATTTTACAAGACTGTACACAGCTCAGGGACTATTCTAGCAGCAGGTAGTCATAACGGTTAAGACTGCCTCACATGTACTGTTCTGAAGCAGGTGCACGTACTTGAGGGAAGGTGCTGATACAAAAGGGTGTTTTTTCAGCTTGCTCGAGCTGATGCAAATTCACTTAACATACCTTTCCTTCCCTTCTTCCTGTTCTATACAGCTCTTATTTTTTCCTGACTATAAAAATAGTACATGCTCATCATAAAACTGGGGGTCTACATAAAATAAAACCCACTCACAATTGTATAATCCTGTGATAATCACTTTTATAATTTTAGTCTATTTCCCTCCACCCATTACTTTTCTATGCATGAGGCATCGGGAAATAGTGCAGTTGGTTAGTTAGAGAAATAATCTTAATTATGTGCACTCTTAATAGGTGCGATCTTCTACTATAAATATGAAACCAGCACTGTACATAGAAAACAGTTGTTGTTTTGAACACTAGGATCTACAGCTGCTTGTCTGAATGGCTGGACTCCATTTCTGAGAAGCTCTTTTGTATACATTTCATGGCAGTGAACTGTGTTGCAATCCCAGATATATAGGTGTATATATATGGCTCTAAAAATATATAGCACAGAATGTAAAGGCTTATCTTAACAAGATAAATCTTAACAGAAAATAAAACTTACAAGAATGTACATAAGAAGTATTCTAACTCTGAAATACCCTATTCCAAAAGACACAATTGTTTTATAATGAAAATTTTTAATAGTGTGAAGTATACAACTATCATGCTATAGCACAACAGACTGCTTATATTTTATATTCACGAAAATGCATATATTTACCAAACTGGAATAAACACATATAGACACACCCACACACGTATATCCTGCCTTGTCTCTGATTGTAGCTCATATACAAATAAATATTTTTAAATGTTCTTCTTTGAATGTGCACTTCAATCTGTCTAAAATTTACCAATTCTTCAAGAGCCATGCCAACTTTTGTCTCCATTATAAACATTCAATGATAGCCTATTTATTATTTCTTGATGATAGCAATAGATCCTCTGAATTGCTTTACCAGTGTCTAGCCTGTTCTTTTTACAAATCATTTTGCTGAAATGATTTCTCTCAAACATAGCACTGATCATATCATTTCCCAGCTCAAGAGGCCTTCTTACCAGTTCCCAATGGCCACATGGTGAAGCACATACTTGTTGGTCTGGTTTCACTAGTCCAGACCACCCCCCAACCCTGCCCAGCACACCCTAAATTCCTACCAGAGTCAACCTTCTATGCCTTTACTTCAATTTCCTCCTGCCTGCGATTCCCATATTACCCCATGTTCTCTTCTGTCTTGACAACAGTTATTTGTGAACATGTCTTTCTTCTGGATTGGGCTATAAACTCTATGAAGCCAGGACTTGCAATTTCAGTTCAGTGCAACTGAATATAAATCAAAGCCAGTGAAGACCACCTCTATTCCAGACATCGTGCAAGGTGTTAAGAGTAGAGAGATGAATGAGACACAATCTTCACCCTCAGGGATCTCACAACCCAGAGAGGGAGACCATGTAATAAATAGCCTGTTTCAAGCACTACCCGAAACTGCAGGGATACACTCAAGATCCAGCGGCCACACAGCGGAAGATACAGGCTCTATCTGTGCAGGCTGGGCTGCGAGTAGGTGATTTCAAAGGGACAGGAGAGTGCCAGACAGCAGAGAGGAAGTGCATCATGGCCTATTCAAGCAATTCTAGAAAGGTGGGTATTTCTGCAGTGAGGGAAGAAATGGATGTGCCATTAGTGGTAGCAGGTTGAACACTGTCAATAGCCTTGCAAAATATGACAGGGCTTAAAAACCAAACGTGACTGAACATCTCCTCCAAGGCTGTCTTTGGTCATTCTTCCAAATATTTATATTAATCTGAAGTTTCCATATATAATTTTGTTTCTCTCCAACTAGCCTACAAACTTTTAGAAGGCAGAATTTGCATCTGCACTTGCTGAATGTTTCAAAGCCCTCAGTAGGGTGTGTAACACAGAGTGGAAATTTTATCAATATTTTAAATACATAATCCACCCTCATCCTGGTTGTTGTAAGCTCAGTGTTTAAAGAGAATTCAAAACATCTGTTAGAAGAATTAACCAATGCTGAGTCAAGACAAAAACTGAAAGGACCAGCATATTTTTCAAAAATGTTTTAGAATAGTGATTTCGCCTCTAGAACAATTTTATTTGCTGTTAAAAAAGCAATTTAATGCAATTTGTTGCAAATGTCATATTTTAGCATATTTATGGTTGTCAATAACTGTGTAATCAACAGTAACCCAACAAGTACAAATTTTCAGCTGTGATAATTGGATTTGCCTCTCAGAATTGCTTGTATATAATGATTGTTAATCAATGGATGACGTTCCCTACAGACTGGCCAGCCCTGTCTCTCCAATCTCTGCTGGACAGGACAGTAACCGGTGGCCCGAAATGGCATCTTATCTACAGGGAGCGAGTGTGGTGTGATGGCCAATACTAGTAGGTGGGCTAAAGAAATGGAGGTGAATGAAGAGTGAAGTTGGAATAATCAGCGTCCCACTCTGTTAGATTTATACCAAGTCAGAGTGACAGCACCTTGTGTTTATTCGGGGGAGAAAGCAAGAAATGTATGTGAGTGTGACTGCATGAATCCGTTTGCTTAAACTGGAGAAGCAACAGGGCAAGAGGAATTCTCTCATAGGACCCTATCCAATGAGAAAAAGAAAAGTGAGCCTTTCCTTCACTTAACCAAAGAAAAGACGTAAAGGCTATTAATAATAAGGGAGATATAGGTAGGCATGCATACAGGTATAAATAGCCAAAAGAAGACTGCAAAGAAATGGACAGATGTATGTGGCAAAGTCACAGGCCACAGAGTAAAGGATCACATGAGAGAGACAGCGAAGAAGAAGAAAATCACTACAGGGATATATTTAAATCAGACACTCAGAAGGTTCTCTGCAGGATTATTTGACCCCTGATTCTTTTGCTGGGATGCTAACCCACACTGCCACATACGTTTGTGTTCCTCATTCCTCCTCTTGTCGAGGTGATGGTGAGGAAGGAACACATGTCTATGCTGTTAAATTTTAACTCCTAAACGTCATTGCCCATAATTCCATGCTTTCAGTTCTTCTCATTTTTTATAATTTTTTTTTTTAATTTTTTTTTTCAACGTTTTTTATTTATTTTTGGGACAGAGAGAGACAGAGCATGAACGGGGGAGGGGCAGAGAGAGAGGGAGACAGAATCGGAAACAGGCTCCAGGCTCCGAGCCATCAGCCCAGAGCCTGACGCGGGGCTCGAACTCACGGACCGCGAGATCGTGACCTGGCTGAAGTCGGACGCTTAACCGACTGCGCCACCCAGGCGCCCCTTTTTTTATAATTTTTTAAATGTTTATTTACTTTTGAGAGAAAGAGAGAGAGAGAGAGAGAGAGAGAGAGAAGCAGAGCACGAGCAGGGTAAGGGCAGAGAGAGAGGGAGACACAGAATGGGAAGCAGACTCCAGGCTCTGAGCTGTCAGCACAGAGCCCGACGTGGGACTCAAACCCTCGAACTATGAGATCATGACCTGAGCTGAAGTCAGCCACTTAACAGACTGAGCCACCCAGGCACCCCTCCACTCTTTCAGTTCTAAGGGGGACAGGCAAGTGCCAACGGTCTGGTTGTCATCATTTTCCCTGGAGATGAAAGAACCAAGAAAGTGTCACCAAAGAGAGAGTCAGTCCAATGAACGTACCTAGATAAAGCATATGCAGGTACAAATGCCACTATGTGTTATTCTAAGTGACCGTGTCTGTGGAGAGAGGTACTCACAGAACTATGCTCTAATAAACACTCCAATCCCAAAAGTCAGTTGATCCTGCCAGAGACCCATAAATGATCCTATATTTAATTCCTATTTCTTGTCCTTTCATTTTGGAGACCTAGCCCTCCCCGGCCGACATTGGAAAATCAGCCCTCTTACATCAGTCTGGGTATGTCACTGACAGCCACTGTCCCGTCATGGGCCTCGCTCTCTCCATCTTCCTCCTCTTCATCACTACTTTCCGACTCCTCGCTAGAGGAGGAGTAATCAGTCACCTTCTTCAGCGGGCGGTTTGTTTCTTCAATCCGGAGTTCTCTTAATTCTTTGGCTAATGCCGTCAGATCCTACAAAAGAAAAGTTTGTTCAGCATGTAGGAATTGTAGATACAACAAAGTCACATCTCTCAGCAAGTCAGTGCTCCAGCTTAAGCAACAAGAAAAGAAAGCTCTATATAGAACGGTTACAAACATAGTTGCTGCATGGAACTCAGAAAACGATGTTTGTAGCACAGAGAAACTAGAAAAGAAAGATGAAATAAATTTAGACTTTGCTCAAAACCAATTGCTAGACTGAGACGGCTCAGTTCTGAATATACGCGTGTATATATGTGTGTGTGCGTTGTGTGTATACACATATATACAAACATTGGGTTCTCATTTTATTTTGGGAAGGTGAAGTCGGTCACCCTCAGAGTATATGGGAAAACACAGGGGATTAGCAATTGTTCCCCAGTATTTTGGGTCTCCTGCCCAAGCCACGGTCATGGCCTCTCCCCTCTTTGATTGCTACTGTACCAAAATCTAGCATCAGTCACAGAACAGAGCAATTCCCAAGGTTCCAGCTACTACAATGGCTCATTTGGTGGGTCATCATTCCCTGGAGAGCCGAGGCACCACATCAAATAATGGCCCACCCCAAAGCCTAGTGCCACTGAAATTTATAGCCACGGAGCTGAATTAATCAAGAGGAACAACAACAACAAAATCGAAAAGAAAAAAGAGAAAGGAAAAAAAAAAAAACCAGGGAAATTCTCTTCCAGAACGATAGGTGTTTCATTTTCTTTTGTTTAAAATTACAGTCACCTGGCAGAAACCCTTATGAGGAATACCAAAGTGCATGTGCAAACACCAAAAGAGAAGAGATCGTTTTTCAGTTTTCCATGAGTATGATGCAATCTTTAGCCTTATGGATGTGATGATGTGGTATTTAATCACCAGGCACATTGCAGGCAGTGTGCTGAATCTCTGACTACCTTTTATTTCACATGCTTTCAGAGCAATGCAGAGGGAAGCAGTTCTGCAAAAGCATGGCCGCTCTAATTTGCATGGGTTAAACTGCCCATGGCACGTAGCATGCAAATGAGGAAAAAGCAATTTGATATCAGTCTTACCATTTCTCCCTATATTAGTGACCCATGTGGGAATCAGAGCATTCAGTGAGAGACAGGGGATTAGGGAGAAAGAAACTCATTGAAAGATACTAAATCCCACAGTTTTCTTATGGCCATATTCTCTCTTTATTTCAATTCAGAAATGTATTTGTCCAATTCACCTGATGTAAGATTAGAGCAATGTAGATGATCTAAATGATCCCTGATAATCTATCCTAATTGGTCAGAAGAAAAACTGAGATAAATGTGTATCGTTAAATTATAAATATAATTTTATTTTGAGGAGATAACAAATCATCATGTTTCTTTACTGTCACCTGTATATTAGGCATTACTATGTTGGTTAAATGCTTCAGGTGTTTTACTTGGTGTAGAATTTAGGAAGGTCAAGTGAAGGTCCAGGGTCATTTCTTTCTCATTTCATAATAAAGTCAAAGGAAAGCACGACTTTTAAATTTGTTCTGAAGTCACTTGAATTGAAGCACTTGGAAAAGGGTAGTTTCTGAAAATTCAAATTGTGCATTTTCCACCCAAACATGCTTGCTGGGCTTTTACACACATGCACACACGCATGGCCTCAATCTCAGTGGATATATTTACCCCATCTGTGAAAGTGAAAATAGAATTCTATTAAAAAGACTCAAAGGTGTTTAAATATAACGTATACCATTAAAGAAGAAAATTACCACATAGACAGAATTTTATGCAAATCTACTTGTTTCTTTGGCAATGGGCCAAAACAGGAAAAGCCAATATTCAGATTTCAGCTTATACTCCTCATTTCCTCTTGACATTGCCAATGTTTACCTTTATCAATTGAGAAGAAAGTGAAGGGTAATGCAATACTTGAGCACAGTGGGAAATATAGTTTGGATATTTGTTAAAGCTATGAACAGAAAAGGTATTACAATCTTCCAAACCAGTAAAATAGTAACAAAATTTATTTTCTATTTTGTCTTCTATATTTTAGGAGCAAGTTAGGTCTCATCAAAGAATATAAGGCATTTAAAATGTTACTTATCATTAAAAAAAGCATTTTATTATAATTTAAAGAGAGAATATGGTTTAAAATAATTTATTTCTAATGTCAATAATTCTGAGTAAAATATAATAATATTAGCTATGATTTATTTAAATTTATAATACGTTTTCCCCGTGGATTCATTTTCCTTATCTTTGACATTTCATGACAAGATAAAAGAGATTTTTAAAAAGTCAAAACTATTTAGAAATATTTAGCTTGTCCAAAGCCCATTGAATTAAAGAAACTCTCATTTGTAAAAATGACCTAAATTTTTCTAAACACTGTATCTAGGAAAAGTTTAAAGTTCTGACCTGCTTTACAACTTCACTTTTAATTAGAATTTTTTTTGTTTCTTCATTATTAAAAGTTATCTTTCTTGAAACACTGGAAGCAATTGCAAATTCCTTTTAAGTTTACTTGGTAACAGCTTGGGCGGTGAGACGTATATGAGACTCCCGAGGTAACAATAATGAGTAACTCGAAGGTAATACCCCAGTCAAAGAAAATTAATCTTCCATTGCCAATAGTCTACATGCTTAGCTGCAGTTTTGTTCCTTATCCATCCACTCTGGAAAAATTTACAATAGCAAAGTTATAGAAAATAGACACAATCTAAAATTGACACCATTGGGTTCAGATCCATTTTCATACATTTTATTTTCTGACAATACCAATTTTCTCCATATAATGAGTTTTTGTGGTAATTTATTGCTTGGCTGTCTCAAGCCTGAAGCTAAAAAAAATTTCAAAAAAGAGAAAAAAAAGTGCTATTTAGTATGGAAATATTTGAGAAATGCACACCTAAAAAAGAAATACGGCAAAATGGTAAGATTTTTTTGACTATGGAGTAAATGTGAAGATAGGAGACTCTTACCCAAAGGCTTGTTTGATGTAACACTTTTTAGAATTAACTTGATCCATATTTTTTCATTAAAAAAACTCTTATTTAATCTGACAATTATGTAGACTTTACCTCAAAAGGTGCTCTTTTGGGTCTCTTTTTAGAAACAATGTAGTTTATTCAAACTTTAGTTCAATTTTTTGAATTATTAAAATAAAGGTTAAAAGTTTTTAGGCTGGTCTTTTTTTTTACATATGAAAATAATTTATCTCCTTTTTAGGAAATCTTAAGAAGTGACATTGGGGAAGTTACTTAACTCCAGCATCCTCATCTGAGAAAAAAAGCTTTTAGATCACTAGCTACTGTTCAAGTTTTGTCCTGTCTATGGGTGTGCGATGGGATTTTTCAGATTCTTACACAATAACAAAAATATAGTGCTAAAGCCAGTATTTGCTTATGTATCAATCTTCATGTCATATGTTTAACTGCTAGAGTGAAAAGAATATTTTCAATGATTGTATTAAATAATCACAGACTATATTGCACAATCTTATATCCCATTAGAAAGGAATGCTAAATTAATGGACACTCCTTGAGACTGATTTTCATGAAAAATCAAACTGTTAAATTAACAATAATAAGCAACATGTTTTCCAAGAGTTTTGAAACTTCTCATTTCAATCCTGGGTTATCTAAATGGCAAATCAGTCACAATGGAAGGAAGCCATATTGAACCCTGTGACTGAAGATGGGAGAAAAGTTTAATTCAAGGTTTCTCAGCTGTGGCACTATTGATGTTTGGGGCCAGATCCTTCTCTACTCCGGGTGGCTCTCTTGGCATGGTAGGATATATAACAGCATCTTTCTGCTCTACCCACAAGCTACCAGTAGCACTGCCCCCCACTTCCAAGTTGTGATGAACAAAACCACCCCAAACTTTGCCAAATATCTCCTAAGGGGAAAGAAGGGGATGGAAGGAAAAGGAGAGGTGGAATCGTCCCTGGGGGAGAACTACTGAGTTAGGCAGAACCAAGTAATCCTGTATTTTTAGTGGTTTGGATCAGTGATATTCAAGGCATAGGGTTAACAGAATCACCTGGAGGATATTTTCCAATCACACATGGTCCGAGATTTTGGTGTGCCACTTACATCACCTCAATTACTTATACTTCTGTTGCTATCTCTCATCTGTGTCCAGGGTATGAGAGTAAAGCAAAATAAATAAAGCAATTTTTAAAAAGCCTAAAATATCCTGGGTTAACCAGATGAAATCCATTTTCCTCACGACAACCACCTTCAAGCTGAAATCTTGTGAGATTTCCCTTGAGTTGTGCACACACACAACCCTTTTTCTGGCAGCCATAGCACCAGAATATCGCTTTCTGTCTTCAACCATGTGGGAAAAAACTGATAAAAGGTGTAATAATTGCTGTCCTTCTGACTATGATGAGGGAAAGTTCAGGGCTGTGGTACAAAGCAATGAAAAACGTTCCTCATTTTGCTCTCTTATAAATGCCGTCCACACACTGTAGACACATAGAGTCTCATTCTTTTATGAGCAGTAATCTTTTACCTAAGAAATAACATTCTAAACCACTCTGAATGGTAAGGCAGTCCTAATTCTGAAAAAGAGAGGCTCTTTGGTAAAGGTCAGAAGCATAGGATCCGGCTTCTCCCACCTGCCAAAATGGCGCCATGCCGCGGGCTCAAACTAGCATGAGGACTGCCTCTTGGCTTTCTCAAAATGGTCTCGCACACGTGATCTTGAGTGATCCTAATCAATCTTACGACCGAGGCAGAGCAGGTGCCTTCATCCCCATCTTACACATGAAGAAACTGTGGCCCAGAGAGGTTAGGAAACTGGTCCTGGCCAGTTATTTACTCGGGGGAGCTAGAATTTGAATGCAGCTTGCTGATTCCAAAGCCAGCGCTTTTTCCATGTCGTTTCACAAAAATAGTGCTCAGCAGAGCTACAGCCTTAAAGCCATAATAGTAGTCTTCAGATTCCATGCACTCAGGACTCTTTGCAAGGCCTGTCTCTGAAAACAAACAACAGCACAACTCCACTGTGCTGTATTCATGCAGGTCTGACAAACAGCAGGAAGGCAGTCATCCTTCTTAGCAAGCTACCTAAGATTGACAAAGCCATATATTTTTCTAATGGAAAAATGTCTCCGCAGATAAGGAAATAAAGTCACTTAACTCGCCAGGATTCATTAACTAAAGTTGATGTTGCTGCCGATGCTGTAGTTAATGTCCCACAAAATTAATCTAACAATACCCAGTAACTCCTTGTTCACAAATCACACATTATAAATTTGGAGTGCTTTAGAATGATGTCTCTTTCTCTGTTAGTAAAACCGCCATCCCCTCGCGAGGCTGGTGAGCACAGGTTAAGAGCTCGGGCGTTGCTATTGGAAGATGCTGGAATGAAAAACTGCCAATAACAAAGCACTAATGTTTATCTTTAGCTAGATTGGAACATTGGAAAAGTGACATTTTGGCTTCGAAGGAAGGTCTCTGGAGCTTTACCCGAGTGTCTGAGGGCCTCAGGCTGGCTGCCATTGAAGGGGCTTGCCTTCCAGCAGACCACTCCAGAGGAGTGAGCTTTAAATCTGTGATCCAACAGGCCACTTTTCTGAATGTCAACATCAGGAAATCACCTGTATATTTACATCTTGTGACAGTATGACCAAGAAAAGGTAATACTAACCTCATCTATAGCTTTCTTATAGCTCTGAAAAAGGAGGAACCCAATCCAGAAGAATCCACAGGAGGGGGAAAAGCCAGAAGAAAGAGAGCAGGTTAGACACAAAATGGGAATTGTTAGTACACAACTGATAAATGCAATAGCAGAAAGGGCGTCAACCCCAAATGGGGCAAATTCCCTTCATTATTACTCTCACTATGCTTCCTTACTTAAATATGTAAAAACCAGAGTAAACCAAAAAGCCTTCGCATTCATTTCATAGAAAAGGTTCTCAGAAATTTTAAGTAAAGTATGTGGATGGATAATAACTCATCCCAAGTTAATTTCCAACTTTCAAATATCAGCCTCCATGCTCTTATTTCTGTTGCTAAAACTATCTGGGGTCTGTCATGTCATAGCAGTGAAGCTAGATTTCAAGTTGTCAGGCCCATGGTCAAACCACGCTTATCATGTTTTGGTCCAGAAAAATAGAGTCCTAAAGGCATGAAAAACAGCATAAATTACATTAATTCATATGGAAAATAATATGGGGAGAGGGCAGAGTAGACAACAGAAACCCAAAGAAAGTGCCCACATCCCTTCAACTGCTAGCTTGAACATCTTTTTGCCAAAGCTGCTGAGTAGAAATTATGTTATGATAGGAGTTATTTCCCGCCTTTTTTATTCTCTAAAGTAGTGCTAATGATTGGCAGAAAGCCTAATGGCAGATAGGCAATCTGAGATCTGTCCAGTTCTTTCCTAATCAGGTATTACTTTCTTCTGGATACTTCTAGCATCCATTCTTCTTCTTAATCTCATTAAGTTTTGTTTCATAGTCATGGGTGTATCCCCAACTACTGTGTCCTGTGGCTTTTCTGGTAATTTAAAAGAGTTCAAAAGCACTCACAGCTGGTCGACTAGGTCGGGTAATGTCCCTGGATTCTTCTGGCTTCACCTTGGAAGGCTCATGGGGGAGCACAGGTGATCCTTCCGACTTACTGTTGGCTAGGTAGAAAGACAGGGATCAAGAAAAATAATGTGGTGAGTCTGTGGTGAGTCATCCTTCGGGATTACTCGGGATACATCATTCATTTAGGCAAATCCTCAAACACATCCATGAAAAAATTGTTAGTATTCAGGCAAACGCACTTAGGCTTGTAACCTGAAGTCACTAATAATAGTAAGAAAAACTAGCACGTACCAGCACCACCACCATTTACTGAGTGCTAAATGTGTGTCAGGCTTAATGCTAAAAGCCTTCTATGTCAACTGTCTCATCGAATTCTTGCTGCAACCCAATGTATGGCCCTCTTTTCCCATTTCACTGTTCAAAACAGACTTAGAGAGATGGCATACTAGTCTAAGGTCATGCTGAAATTATGGGCAGAGTTGGTATTCTGTCTGGCTTACCCAAGTCCTATTCTCGGTAGTACACTAGACCAGCTTCTGTGTTAGCAATTCTATGGTTGGTTTCTTCTTGTACCACTTACCCATCAGAGTAGGTTATTTTGAGGGAGTGTTGTGGGAAAAAATAAAAACCTATTTTATGTGATGGAATGGTTTTTAAATGGGGGGCAGGGGTTGTCTGTGTCCTTTAAGGAAGAAAGAATGAGGTGGGGACAGGAAGGAGAGTATTGGTGACAAAGGGGAAGAGCCCCAGAATGGAGGATGGGGGAGGTCCACCAACAGCTACGGAGTGAAGAGTATCTCTCAGATTTTTTTATAGGTACAGAAAAAACAATCTGGCATCAGAGAGATTCTTTTACTGTAAAGTGGTCTTTCATGGGCAGAAACACATCAGGGATACAACAGTGTTTTCAACCCAGAGGAACTAGGGGCCAAAGGAAAGAAGATAAGAATTAAACCCAAACCGGATCAGAGAATTACAATGATACGCATAACTTTAGTTTTCTTTAGTTTTCTCTAAGGATATTAAGATGCTTGTGAATAGAAAAAAGATAAATGAATGGCACTTTTCTCAATTAAGTAAATTTATATTTGAAGTAAAGCAACAGAAGTACACATAGATATGTGCTGCACCACTGAGGTCTGAAGAATGCATATGGAGGCAGCCATATCCCGGTCCAGAGAAATGAGCACTGCACGCCAGATTTCAACCTTTCCAAAATGGAAATAGAGTGACTCTACTTATTTAAAACCTTAAAAAGCTAATATGTGGCAACCTATGATTGTGGCAAATGAAGAAGCTAAGAAAAAGGGCTGGTGGTTTTTCTCAGAGCACAGTAATTTGTTAATATTTATCAAATTGCACTTAAAAAAGTTCTGGTGTTTATTACTTGGAAGCAAAATTATCTTCTGAAGGTTATTCAGAAAGAGTAAATTTTGATTAGCTAGAAGCAATGTGTTGTCATGTGTAATTAGCTGGACATGCTAATGTTTTTCACAAGCTTCCTCATTAATGAAAACTAAACAGTGATAAATGACTTGAATAAACGGTCAGAGAGGCTCATTTTTTATCCCTCTTTGGTAGGAATAACTAGAAGAGTGAAATATACTTTCTAAGTCAAAGAGTTTATTTCTTCTTTAAAATGTGTATGTGTTCTACGTTAGTCTTTACCGAATCCCACTTTGAGAGATCCTTAGTATCATGAAATATATTCACACACAAAGGGAAGACTGGCATAATGGGAAGAGGATACTTGGGGGTACATGAAACTCTAAACAGACAACAAATGGAAATGGGAATTCAGGTGACTCAAAAGTAATTATATTTTCAAATAAGACCAATAGTCTATGATCATCCCGGAAAACAACGTGATCTGCAATTAGAAAAGATTTAGTCCACACTGTGACGTCACACATGTATATGACTGGGGATGGCGGTTCACTCATCTAAGGAGACTGAGGCTCCGGGAAGTCAGGACTCTGTGGCATCACACAGCGGTGGCCATGCCAGGAGCAGGAATCACAAAAGTCAGGAAGTAAATGGATTCCATGCCCCCCGGCTCTCTCCTCCAGGCAATGTTGTTGGGAAAGGTGGGGGAAGGTTTACCTCGAACTCTGGTTCGCTCGCTGGACCCCGCTTGCGATCCAGGCTGAGAGCCTCCTTGGGAGCTGGGCTGGGAGCTGGGGGTGCTGGAGCTGGAGGAACTGCCGCTGCTGGTCCTCTGCAAGGGGCTCTCCAAGACAGGCTCCGTTCTCCGGAGGTCAGGATTGCTGTGTGGAAGGCAGAACACGGTGACTACACCCTGGACACCTTGCCATCCACAGACACAGTACAGTCCAGTCCCACCCCCGGTGCAAAGGAGCAAAGAGAGCACATGTGTGACACTGCACAGAAGGGGTCAACGGAAATGACAGTCATGTCGTCCTCTGTGGAGCTCCCAGCCAGATACTGCTGGATGAGATGAACTCTTGACCCAGCTCCTGGATCATTACACTAAAGTATTAGCTCTGAAATGGTGCTCGTCAAAGGAGGCTTTCTTTGAAACCCTTATTCCTGTGTTCATTGTAAAAAAAACAAAAAAACAAAAAAACAAAAAACCTTGAAAAATATTAAAAGATAAAAGAAGGAAGCAACACATTCAATCTCTGACCCAAGAGACATCCAACTATATTTTACTATTTGGTAGAGTATCTTCTAGACTTTTGTATATACAGAAGCATGCTGTATGTTCGGTTTTGCAGCTTTTTTCCACCCTCCCTTAGCACTGCTTTGGGAGCAGCTTCTTATGCTTACAAAAATAATAATCGCTGCATAATAAACCAGTATATGGAAGAATTAGTTTAACTATTCCTCTACTGCTGGATATTAAGCTACTTCCAATACATTGCCGTGACACATGACATTGAAATAAGTATCTCCAGGCACCTGCACATCCCAGTCACATCTCTTTCCTGGAACTGGGATTGTTGGGTGGAAGGATATGAACAGGGATGAGTGTGTTGCATATGAGTTTGTATGTGGGTGTGTAATGTTATTACTGGTTTTTGTTGAAGTGTATGAAACGGACCATCTTACTGAATTCTTACCACGCTTTAGGATGAGCAGTTTGCTACTTTGTAAAAAAAAAAAATCTATCTTGTTGTTGTAATGTTGTTTTAAAACATTACTCTTGAGGTAGAATAATTCTTATTCACATTCATTTGACATTTATAATTCTTCTGTGAATTGCTTAATCAAGTTCTCTGCTTACGTAGTTAGTGGTATATTTGCATTTTAAATTTCTTTCAGGAAGTCTTTATATACTTTGGCTATTATCAAAAGGAGGTGTGTTTTAAAATAATTATTGGGCGCTAATTCAAGAATAAATACTTTTATAAAATCTTATTATTATTCACCTTTATATGTAAACTGCCCCCAAAATAGTGGTATTTATTTGCTCACTCAGTTGGTCTATACCAAGCACTGGGTCAGGCATTTGAGATATGGTAATGAACAAGACACAGTCTTGTCATCTGCCGGTTTAGCCGGACGCACACAGCCAATTTCCTCCATGCTTCGCCTGCAGTGAGCACAGGGCAGCATGGGAGCATGGACAGAGCCACGTAAGCCACTTTTGGTGATCATAGAAGCTGTCCTAAGAGAGTGGTGGGAAACAGCTGCTGAGGTTTCTATGATTTTGTTATAAAAATAAGCAGCATCCTCAAAGTTTCCACAAAGCTCTTCCTTTTTAATTTATACCTTAGAGGTCTTTTCATTTATATAATTCTGGGCCTAAATTAGTGCATGGATAATTTAGTGAAACCTGCAACTCAAAGCTCAAATCCACTGCCATCCACCTGCCGAGGGCCCCTACATGTTTCCAATGTCTTCAGTTCTCCAAACAGAACTGCACACCTTAGTGTGATCACAGACTATGATTTTAATGCAATAATTCATGTTAAAATGCAATTTTAAGTCTTCATTTTGCTCCCCTCATTTCAAGACTGTCAAGTGCACACTAAACTGTGTGGGGTGTCCCATGTTTCATGTATAAAAATGGAAATAATATGGTCTCTTCCCTTGAGAAACTTGCATTTTAGTGTACCAAAAATCTGGCCACAGAATGACATCATTATAGCAGCAACTGGACCAAATAATTTCTGTTTTGAAAACTTAAGAACTTTGCTTTTGGTGATGTATCTTCCAAAAACATTTGATCAAGTGAGAAAATGTTTTAAATATTGGGTTATTGTAAGACATGGCTGGTGGCTCTGGAAAACATATGTGAAAATAAATATGTCCTCATAACTTAGTAATTTTTATCACATAAATATAGAATTTATGACAATAGTTATCTTAAGGTTTTATGGTAAAGGAGTTGCTAAGTCAACCCAACAGTATGATCGACTGAAGCAGAAGTGATTATCAAATTTAAGGAAAATGTTTAAATTCTCAATATTTTTATAGGACTCCTTTGCATAGTAATTATTTTTGTGAAAACTTCTAGCACTTAATTGGCTAAAATAGATTTGGATCCATACTGGAACTAGCCCTGATTTGGAGAATACCTAAAATGATAAATGTATAATACTTATGCAGTATCCTACCTTTTGAATTTTCCTTAAAGAAACAATCTTATCTCCTTTTATTCCCAATAATAAATTATTTCCCCTGGTCTTGTTTGATTAAACAGTGATGGTCAGGAATTATTTATACATAATTAATAAAGTCCAAAGTTTTTTTTTTCTTTTTTCTAAAAATTGCATTGCTAGCCAACTGTATCACTGATTAAAGGTAATGGACATGCTAAGGCTTCTTGGTAGTTGCTTTCGTTTTGTAGAATGGTAATGTAGTGTTCTTTGTATTTAAAAATAAAAACAGTTATTGTGAGAAGGGTGGCTGTGAGCTCTGAGATATTTTTCTCTGGTGACTGTGGTGTGGTAGCAGGATCCAGCTACTTGCTTGAACACAGCACTCCTTTGGTAATTTAACCAATACCGTTCTGTGAAACAGCTGCTTTGTGAGACTGGTTGGACCAGTATGAGGGATGGAGGACAGCACAGGTCACAGGTGTGAGATGCAGCAGAATTCTAGACGTGAGAAACAGGCAGCGGAGACAACAGTGAAGAAGGCAAATCTCTGCATGCTATGTGTGAAAGAGCCCGTAAGTATTGTCGGAGTTTGGGGAACGATGAATGCAGCCTGGGGTCGTTGAGGTGGTGTCAAGAAGGAGACAGGACTTGACTGGGACTTTGAGGAATAAGCAGGAAGTCTGGGGGAGCGCCTGAGTGAAGACGCAGGGGCTGTGATTTTTCTGGGGCTAGCTGGTGTAGAGAGGACACCCACCCTGATGGAGTACTAAGTCTGTGTTAGGATAGACTGGAAGAGTGGGTCATCCGAAGAAATGGATGCTTTATGCAGCAGTGCCTGTAAAGCTTGGTAGAGCACACAGGTCTCCCCTGTGTGCAGGCTTATGGATGACTGGGGAGGAGACATGCAGGCTGACCAGGTGGGAGGCTGCTGCCATATTGATGATATAAGGCCTGGGCCCAGGCTGTCAGAGAGGGGCCTGGTCATTGGCAGAAGCAGCTGGCAAGTGCATGTGTCTCGGATGGAGCTCAGAGCCTCTTTTGGCATGAAATTAATTGAATCCCATGGGTATTAAATCCGTGACCTGGGCCTCATTAGCACAGGCCCTTCTTACTGGAGCGAACCAGCATGGGTGCTGATCTTAATAGGTTGCTATTTTTGCTGCTGGAGACTGAAAGAAGTATTTAGTGTCTATACAAACACACATAGAAATAGGGGAAACTTCAAAATGCTTTTTCTATGTTATTTTTTTTTTTTTTTGGAAAATATAAGTATTTAAAAAAATTTTATTAAAAAAATTTTAAAAACATTCTAATTTATTTTTGAGAGAGAGAGAGAGAGAGAGGAGGGGCAGAGGGAGAGGAGGAGGGAGAATCTCAAGCAAGCTCCGCACTGTGAGCACAGAGCCTGATGAGGGGCTCAAACTCATGAACTGTGAGATCATGACCTGAGCTGAAATTCAAGAGTCAGACACATAATCAACTGAGCCACCCAGGTGCCCCAGAAAATGTAAGTATTTTGATAAAATGTCATACCATTCATATTTTTCTTTTCCTTATTGTATAGTAATCTGGTCTGGCCTTGGGGCCAAGAAGTCTGAGATAAATGCTTTTAGAGGGAATTTCAGAAGAATTCTATGAAATAATAGATCTCTCTTGTTCACATATCAACTGAAACTACTCAGATCCAAATGTGTAAAAACTTGAAAACATTCATATATACTTCTTCAAATGCTAACTTTTGGTTCAGACATTTGCCATCCCACAGACAATGCCACGGGCCTGTAAAACACACAGTAAAGTGAAGATGTGGCAATTATTTCATTTACTTGAATCATATAAAAAGTCAAAACAGAAAATTAGGATTACAAAGTGATTTCTTGGCCCAAATACTTGGGCCAAGTCTGTAATTAACTGGCTGACTGCCAAAATTCACTTTACTTTGTTCTGTGATGACACAGCCAATGAGAACAAATGAGCCATAGGAAGAGAGGTTTGGGATGGGACAGAGAATTATTTTTTTAAATTAAGCATTTAGTCATTGGGTTTTGACTCGGTGCTTCTGGCTTACTTTAAATCTTTTCATATTCTGAATGTACTTGTTTGATAAAATTTTAATTTGCTTTAGAAGAACACATGAATCAAAGTTAAATATTAAGGTACCTGGAATTTTTTAAAACGGTATTTTAAAAAATGAACAAACCAAATCTTGATTTAAACTCAACTAATCACTCTGACACCATAAGGCATCTGGGAGCCCACACAGCAGGTAGGAACCGCGCACAGATCTGCATATGCATGAGACAGAAGGGCAGGAACAGGTGTGTGGGGTTATGGTGATGGGGTGGAAACTGTCAAAAGCACCTAATGATATCAGTACCAGCTTGAGTAGGACGGTTTGGGGGCTATAAATAGGTTCTATGGGACAACAACCACTAAAAGGTAGTCAATACCACAAGATGAGAATCAATAACCACAGGATTAAGAGGAGCTATTAACATTCTCACTCAATTACATGGTGGGAAAAACGGAGGCAAAATGGAGGCAAAATGAACAAATCAAGAACCCTCTTTCCTTTGGGAACACGATGCAGCAACACCAGCCGTGTTTATTGCAAAACAGGTAAGCATGGCATGGTACTTAAGAGTGTGGACTTTGGTGCCACAGAATGGTTGTGGACAATGGTTCAAATGGTGGCTCTATCACTTAATAATCTTGTCACCTTAAACAATTTAGTTAACTTGTGTTTGTCTCAGTTTTCCTTCTATAAAATAGAGGTGATTATAGCCACTACCTCACAGAGTTGCTATATGGTTTAAAGTTTATTTATTTTGAGAGTGAGAGCATGCACACGCACGAGCAGGAGAGGGGCAGAGAGAGAGAGAGAGAGAGAGAGAGAGAGAGAGAGGGAGAGAGAGAGAAAATCCCAAGCCGGCTCCGTGCTGTCAGTGCACCAGATGCAGAGCTCGATCTCAGGAATGGCAAGATCATGACCTGAGCTGAAATCAAGAGTCAGACACTTAACCAACTGAGCCACCCAGGCGCCTGTTAAATGGTTTAAATTAGTTACTATTTGAGATGCACACTGAAGAGTGCCTCACAAATAAAGATGTTCCAGATGTGTTTCTTAAATAAAGAAATAAATAAAAAAACCCAAACCAATCAGAAGGCAGGGATGCAAGGGGGTTGCCCAGTAACACTTTCCTGACCAGCTAATGTCAGCACAGCTGTATTCCTTGACACACACAACGATTCTAAGACATGTTCTTTACAGGGCTCTTTTTGATTTGGTGTAGTGTGTGTAGATAGGGGAAGTGACATAATAGGGAGTTTTTTTCTGGGAGAAGGAAGGCTTTTGAAAATAGTAAAGCTCTGCTTTTTCCTCACGTTGGAGGCACGCTTGCATCTCCCATTTTAACTCACCTCCAGAATCTTCCATTCAGGGTGCCAAGTAGCTTACTGACTTACACATACTGTTTCCTACATTCTCAGAAATTAGCATACATTCTGCAGTTACTGAATATACAATATCTTGCTTGGAGTTCATTAGTACTTAAATTCAGGAAGCAAAAACTGAGCTCTTTAACCATTAGGCTCTACTTTCTAGTCTTCCTTTTTCCTGCTGGCTTAGCGCAAAAGTGGCTTATTTCTCACTCATATCACAATATACACAGATCAAACTGGTCTCCTTGGTGGTTCTTCCTCAGGTGGGGACTTGGGGACTCAGGTTCCTTCCATGTCCAGACATTATTGTCTTAAATTTGTGGTCCCTACATTTGCTACAAAAGAAGGGAGCCTCTGCCTTCTTCCTATAATTCACATATTTACCTCAAAGCAAAGGAAGAAAGCAAGGCAAGAAATAGAATTTTGCCCCTAGTAATGCCTATAGCTCCAAAGGGTAGCAGGTATGGTATATCCTCTGACCCATGGGCCCTAGACTCAGGTGGTCTTGGTTGAGTCACTGACTCCCAAGGTCCCATGCAGCCCTGAACACAGCAGGTCCTCAGTATACATTTGCTGAATTTAGCAAATGAAAATAATAACAACAAAACATCGTGAATTTGTCCTTTATTAGATGTGTGATTTTTCTTGGGATCCATTCTTACTTTGTTAATTTTCTACTTTCCCTTGAGGATCAATTTAAGGAGAAGGGCCGGGAGGATAAAAAGGAATACTGACCAACAACAAGAAGTATAGTTCATAAACATGGTAAAGGATGAAGTCTTTAAAAGCAACCCTTTGTCATGGCTTCGTGGATGGCCAGTTGCCTGAAGAGTGGTACAAAAAGAACTATGAGAACTTCATTAAGACCAATATAAGATAGGAGAGTCTGTTTTACAGTAATGCCCCCAGCCAATCACATCTCCCATCGTCCGTGCCCTGTGTATTTTCTTTAGCGCACTGACTCAGGGCTTGCCCACATGACTTGTGGTTGCCAATGGGACATCAACAAAGATGACGCAAGCAAAGGCTTGAAAAGTGCTCCTGTACTGGGGCCCTCCCTCTCGGGAGGCTGTCCTGAGATTGCCAAACAGTAAAGAAGACCAGGATGAAAGTCCACATGAAGGTACAGCTGACCCATCAGCTCAGGGCAGCTGCATAAGTAGCCCAAGTGAGACCAGCCAAAAAACTTATTAGCCAACCCAGAGAATCGCAAGAAATAATAAATTGTTCCTATTTCAGACAACAAACTTTTAGGATGTTTTCTTATGAAGCAAAGGCAACCGAAACCAATAAACCAAAATCCTGAAGTAATAAACAGTAAATAACCAAAGAGTGAATAAACCAAATCCTGAAGCTTTAAAAAATGCAATCCAATCTAGACTGGCAAAGTCTGATTCACATCTTAAGTGTTGGTCATTTGGTGATAGCAAGAAGTAGGGGGTCCGGGAGGATTACTCTAGTTGGCAGAGATGGGGATTCTCCACCCCCTCCCCCCCAGTGCCTGATTTTCATTGTAGGTAAATAATTATTACCTCTTAGCTCCCTCCCTCCCTCCCTTCTCTGTAAGCAGAAAAATGTTAGCTGTCGCACAAAGTTTGCATTCTTTGGACAAAGTACAAATTTAAGTGGTTCCGAGGGAAAAGCTCATGTTTTACAAGCCACTGACCATCAAAAGCCAACTATCTTAGGCCCTAGTGTCATTAAAATAACACTTCAGAGGGAACAAAGAGCTGCTTTTTATTTGATTATATAATGATAGTTCTCTTTCTTTTTGGTTGATAGAAAGGAAAAAGATTTTAGTTGAAATGACGCTTGATCTACAGCCGCTAAAATTCTAAGCAACTGATCCCATGACCAGAGCCTCGAGGGCAGGGTCCAAGGGACCAAGAAGCACGGATAATTGGGGGCTTATTGCTGCTCGAAGAGGGGACTGACAAAGTTCACGCCCGTAATCCCAGGGCTGATGCTCCTTTGGCTCCTGGTCACAGTACACTCTGGTCTTCCTCAGCGCTGCTTAGCAACGCCAGCTCAGGCTGGAGCTGACAAGTCACTGGGAAAAAAATGGCTCATTCAGAGCTTCCTGCTATTGGCAATCCCACTCAGAATGGGCTAACTTCTTCGCCCTGAAGGGATTACTGTTCTTAGTACAGTTCCATCTTATTTTTGGACTGACCTCTTTCTAAAGCTCTTCATGTGAAGAGGAATATTAAAGCTTCACGATCAAAAGCATTCCCTATATTAAAGATACGTACAAATAATCATAACTTTCATTTCCAGTCTCTCGTTCTCACTAGCTAGGGAGAGTCCTTCTCTCGTGAACACAGTGAAGAAGAACATAACGGCCTGCCCAAGCTCATCCTTTTTATAGTCTCAGTAGAAACCATTTGCTATTTCAGTTGATCCTAAAAAGTGGTGTATTCATCATGAAAAATCTGAGGGAAGCTCGACAAACTGGAGAAGCAAACGGCATAGAATCAGCTCAGATACAGTACAGATATTGCTTCCTTTCCAGATTCTCTTGAGACCTCTACACCAACCGGTAGGTGAATGCAGTTTCCTCACTGTAGGAATATCCACTGTTGATGGAAAATTCTAGGAGAGCACAGAGTAGCGGTGGAAACATAATTGTATCTCAGTGACCCTCCATAATGCCAAAGAGGTGATTTTTTGCTAAGAAATAGTTCTTTTGTAATTTGTCAAGCTAGGGAGCTCTGCAGCTGGCCACTAATACATTTCTTTGGCAATTACTTTGTAATGTCTTAATGGCTCCGAGGGTACATTTCTTGACCTGATGCTAAAAATCACCTCAAACCAGGCTGTCTTGTTCTGCTGACTTCATGAAATGGCCTCTTAAGTAATGGTTTGGGGTATTCCAACCAGACTTATATTTGCAATTTTACTCTCAAATTTTAAAAATGAGGTACACTTGGTTGGCTTCTGGGATGCCTCACTCACTCATTTATTCATGAGCCCTCACTCTGCACTGATTTCTGTGAAAGGTGACTGAAGAAATAAAAGGTGTATCTTCCAGCCCCACAGAAGCTTACAGTCCAAGTGCCCAGTCAACATGCATCTGAAGTGAAACAAGGACAAAACCAATTTTTAGGAAAGCAATAATGACAGTGGCAGGTGGGGTTTTTTCCTCTACCTTAACCATCTTCCTTCCCTTACCTTGCTCTGATGGGTTGAGATCCCAGTCTGGGTCCCAGAGCACTACCATTTCCAGGAGAATTCTTTCTGGCTAATGCTGGGGATATAGAAGTTGTTCTTTGAGGCACCTGAAAGAAAACCAGAATTCAGAAATATTTTCCATAAAATAGCTCCCATAGGCTCCTACCTGAAAAGCAGCCTAACCCTTTTCTAAAATTTACCAGGAGTTACAGAAACAGGCAAGCAATAGTGTTCATTTTTCAAAGAAATATTTAACTCCCTAAACACAATCAGACAAAAGACACTGGCTGAGGCACATTCAGCCATCACAAAGGAGTATGGTAACTATAAAAACAAATTAAAAAGGAGACCAAGCTAATTATTTTGATTCACTGGGCTAAAATAACCGACCTCCTTTGCTTGTGTAAGAGTGGTGAATATCAGATATTTCTTTGGGGGTACCATCAACTCAGCTGATCATTGGAAATTTCATCAGATGAGAGTCATCCAGAGAAGCTGAGCTACGTCACAACTGATAAACAGGCAAGGAAATGATGACATCTGGGGAGAAACTAGGGTATCAGGCTAGAACTTGGGACATAAGCCACATGTTGCTGAGCTCAGAGAAACTACTTCAATAGATTCTATATGTTTCAATTTCCTAATCAACTTGCAATCACTAATTAGAAACAAACCCCTAGACACTGTGCTTTGGAAGGTCAATTTGCAAATGTAACACAAAACAGGATTAATATTGAAAATACTGGCAGGGTCTTCAAAAAGACTATGTGTGTATCATCAGACACAGAGTAGGAACATGTATCATTATTAGCTTATCTGACGAGGCCTAAGGTGGAATTTATCTATGTCTCATTTCATTAAACATTTTTAATGAAATCAAATATTGTAAGTGTACTAAAGGGGCCCAACATGAGGGAGGAGAATAATACTGTATGAAAGTGAGCAGGAAATGAAAATGTAGATATCCCGTGATAGCTAATTGGGTTAAACATTTGTCAGGTACTTCCGTTTCATTCACTTCTTGGGGCTCTTTTAAAGTGGGTTTGTGGTTTTTTTTTTTTTTTTTAATGTTTTTATTTATTTTCTAGAGACAGAAAGACAGAGTGTGAATGGGGATAAGGCAGAGAGAGAGGGAGACACAGGACCCAAAGCAGGCTCCCGACTCCGAGCTGTCAGCACAGAGCCCGACACGGGGCTTGAACTCACGAACTGCAAGATCATGACCTGAGCCAATGTCGGATGCCTAACCGACTGAGCCACCCAGGTGCCCCTAAAGTGATTTGTGTCTTGCACTAGATATTTTAAAAATGTGCTTTGTTATAACATTATTGGTTACCACATTAAGTGATATTTAAGATTAATATAAATTTTGTTGGTTATTATGATGCATTTTAAGACAAAGACCTAGGAAGATTAGTCAGTGAAGTGAAGCAGAATGGCCAAATCAGAGTTTCCACCCGCTCAAATTAAATATTCCTTCTTCTTTTTGTAAACTTAAATAGTTGTAGAGAAGAAAGAATCTAACAAATTATTAAAACTAAAACCTTTGTATAGATGTAAAATTTTCTCCCAGAGTTATAAATGTATGCCTACATGCTTTCAGAGAGTGGACCACTCACTTCCATTTTCAGTTTTTCTGGCTCTCGTGACACTTCTCTGCCTGTCCTATTTTCCATATTGGACTTTGCTCCCTAACTAACCTTTTCTGATGGCATCTCGGCTTCCGCAAAAAGAGAGCACCAACACAAAAGCCATGATCAGCTATTTTCATTTCCAAAACAATGGAAATCCTGTTATAATATCCTTTTGAGAAGAAGATGAGGAAGCATATTTGAAGATCATTAGGTAAAAAGTATTATTTCTTCCTGGAATCAACAATGGCACTGATCTTTGGAAATTGTGGGACATTCCATTTGTCATAGATCCTATGCTAAGTTCAAAAGAAAGGGGAATCTTGGACCAGGAAAAATCTAATGCAAACATTTCTCCAGTATTTTGAAATATTTCCAGGATGTCTGTAGTGAGATACATGACCACATTACATAACAACTTTTGGAATGAGTAACAACTGGTTTAGGTAAAAACAAAAGAAACCAATCCCAGGGTTATTCTGTCCGGTGGATGGCTAGTCATTTCACCCTACAGTTTTATCCTCAGGAATTAAATTATGACCCGGGCTAGAAGGAACTTGCCTTAAACAGCCAATTTTAAGAGCAATACTATCTTCTGAACACCTGCAATCTGATTTCACTTTGTGTTCTTATTAAAAGTAGGAATAAATCAATTTTCTATTTTTTATCTGCAAGTTTTCAATTAGTCTAGATGTAGATTCAGTCACCAGTGAAAATATCCATTTTTCTATTTCTCCTTTTTAAAGAAAGCTATATACCCAATGTGGGACTTGAACTCATGACTCTGAGATTAAGGGTTGCCTGCTCTACTGATTGAGTCAACCAAGTGCCCTTATTATTCTATTTCTTAATATGGATAGTAAAATAATAGTTTGGAATGCTTGAGATTGAGAGTTCTAATTCTGGATACAGGATAGATGTTTCCAGGTCACTCAATCTATATGAGCCTCCATTTCTTGGGAAATGAAGGTCAGAAGTGATAAATGATAATCCAAGTCTTAGCTTGGGAATGAGGAGGGATGAAAACAGACATGGGCCGTGCTTTGACATTCTCATGCTCCTCATTACCATAAAAGGTCTGGAATAGAGGTAATAATACCAATAAAAAACAATGATGACCATGACAGTAATGATGATAAAAGCAGGCCACACTGTTACCTTTGGTGGAATGTCTTCTTCCTGTCGTAACCAAGAGCTTCGGTCAAACTTCTCAATGCGGGTGGGGAGAGGAGGGTTTTCAGAGGTGGGATCCGAGTTCTGGCGTGGCATCTCAACACGGTGAGAGGTCACGTTCAGAGCCTCCTGAAACCCAGAGAGGCCCTTCGTGGGCTGCTCATGCACTGACTGGGAGGCGGTCAAGGCAGGTCCCTGGGATTTCACAGCTACAAGATGAGGAATCTAAGCATCGAACCAACATTAGAGCAACAGGATTAGAAGAAAGAGTAGATCAGCTAGTACCTCATTCAGTGGAAGGGACAATCAAATCTTAGGGAGGACAAAGAGGCCATCATAGTTATCTCCAGCATACTTTCAGAAGCTTTTCCAAATTTCCCATTTACAGACATATGTAGGGCTGAACCAGGGTGCTCGGCAAAAATTAAGTGATTTACTCGGGATTGCTAAGAAGTCAGTGAAATGAGTGTGGCGACAATGAGAGCAATTTTCAGTGAACATTTACTGACCAGCAAGATAACGTATTTAAATATTTTTCTTCTAACATGATAAACTTCCTCCTTCAACACCCTTAACCTGACATTAGAGAGTACTCTGTAAAACAAGAAATGCTCTGAATATCTTACTTCTTAAGAACTCACTAAATTCACCATGAGGTAGACACAATTATGTCATCATTTTACACATGTGAATGGAAGGTCTAGAGAGGTTAGATAACAACCTAGATCTCACAGCTTATAGGTGCTGGAGCCTGGATTGGAACTCACACATACCTCATGGTCCACACACCTAACTCTGCATTATTCTGTTTTCCGGTAAGCTGGTTATTACCACCCACGATACTATGTATCTCTCCACACCAAGATGTTTTTTTTCCGAGTTGTAAGTCACACAATTTGGCATGCATTGATATTGTTCATGCAGGGAAGACATGCCATCTTCTGGTAGAAATGTGGCTCTTTAAGACAAATTATTAGGGGCGCCTGGGTGGCTCAGTCGGTTAAACATCCGACTTCAGCCAGGTCACGATCTCGCGGTCCGCGAGTTCGAGCCCCGCGTCGGGCTCTGGGCTGATGGCTCAGAGCCTGGAGCCTGTTTCCCATTCTGTGTCTCCCTCTCTCTCTGCCCCTCTCCCGTTCATGCTCTGTCTCTCTCTGTCCCAAAAATAAATAAACGTTGAAAAAAAAAAAAAGACAAATCATTAAACTCAAGAGTTCACAGTGCTCTTGACCATTAGAACTGCTCACATTTTATTGCTACTGCTTCTGTAAGCCTGTCTACTTCTCCACCACAAAGGTAAATTACCTGGGGATGGGAGCCATGTCCAACATGGTATCTCTGAGTCTAGCACTTTGCCTGGCATGTGGAATGTGGTCAATAAATCTTGGCTGGGAAAACACCTACAGTACTTCCTAAATTCAATAAACACTAATCTAATATCTGATTTGTGCAAGGGGCCTATCAGGCCCTCTCAGTGCCAGACCCCTGAGGGGCATTTCCACAGTCCTCTTCCATTAGCCTAGCCCCATTCCTTTTGCCCTTGAGGTCTTACCCCTGGAGCAGCCTTGCCCTAGCCTCTTCAGACCATCTTTGGTCTGAAATCTGAAATATTATTAATTATAGTTCAGTGAAAATTCTCAAAGTCTAGTTCAGGTGAATGTTATGCTTCAACCAGAACAGAACTGTAACCAAATTTTTCTTAATGTTAATTAGCATGAAATATAATAAACAATAATATTAAAACAAAGCATATTTTACAAATAGAGCACAAAACCACAAACCTACTTCCAAAGAGTTTTCAAAGACGCGTGGGTGAAACCAGCTGCATTATCACCTTTGTTTTTCATAAAATTCCATTCTTTACTTCACTTCCTATTTCATTTTCAGTATTTAAAATTTAAGAAGCCTCCTAAAACCTCCAGAAACATCTCCCGAAGTGGAGTACCTTTTTTTCTTTTTTAAATAGCTTACAACAGTGGCTCTCGAGTCCTAGACTGCATAGGAGCACCCTGGGGGCTTGTTAAACCACAGACTACCAGGCCCCCACAGAAGGTTGGAGCAGCAGGTCTGAGGCGGACCCAGGAAACTGCATTTCTACCAACTTCTTGGGTGACGCTGATGCTAATGGTCCGGTTTCCCTTTGGGAAACACTGGCTTGGAAGACACAATTTTATCCAAGTTCATTTACTTTTTCTGGTTAAAGATCATACCAAAATCCCAATGAACAAAAGATAATATAATAGTTTATATATAACATATATATATGCATATATATATATATATATATATTTGTGTGTGTGTATACATATACATATATACACGACTATTAGCTTGGTAATTATAACTACAAGTATGCTTGTTCCTACCTTGCAGACACTCCCATAGGTCTCCAGTGAGGCCAATTTACCAAGAAATGACTTTGTGGTTGGCTCAAAGTTAACGATGGGTTTTTTTTTTTCTTTCTCACCCCTTCCCCGTCCCTCGAATCCAGTGGGGTCTCCTCTATTTCTTAGATTCTGTATTAAGGGCCATTGTTTGACTGGTCCGATGTGTGAATCCAAGTTACAATCCCCTGTTGTTTTCGTAGGCTTAACTGTACACCCTATTGAAATGGCTAATGGAACAAAGGGGAGAGGTACCTGGGGATCGACTGGTCTGAGCATGGGAGGTGTCCGAGCAGGCTGAACCCCACTGATACTGAAGGACTCCGACCTTGGAGGCAGGTTGGGGTCAGATATTCTGTTGGCAACCTTGTGAGGCATGGCAGGTGAACTCTGCCGGTTGAGCCTTGACCGCTCTTCTACCTGGAAGCAAAAAACAAAACAAAACAAAACAAAACAAAGAAAAACAAAACAAACAAGAAAAAAAAGGTGCTTCAATGGATAAATGGATAGAAACTGATTTGCTTCCTAATAAGGATTATCTGTAGTCACCTGCACAGCCATTTTTGTGTCCCTCTGGTCAATTTGTTTTAAGGAACCCAAACTCTTCATACCTGTTCTGCATCAAGAACTTCTAAAAAAAGCTATTTTCTGTCACAGTAAACCCTAGCCCCCAAAACACAGAACACATAAGCCATCTGGTACCCAGTTATCTTGTGCTGTTTCAGTGAACTGGGAATTTGGGACCCACTTAAGAGTTTATCTTGCACTGACTGGATATTGTCTTACCGACTGGTCGGTTGCAAAGCCATGGCGTCAGTGAGGGAGACACTGGTGGGCATTAAGATTGCTTGGGAATAGGGGTGCGTGGGTGGCTCAGTCATTTGAGTTTCGGACTTTGGCCTCACGGTTTGTGAGTTCGAGGCCAGCATCAGCATTGAACCCTGTGCTGACAGCTCAGAGCCTGGAGCCTGCTTCAGATTCTGTCTCCCTCTCTTTCTGCCCCTCCCCCACTCACACTCTGTCTCTCTCTCTCTCTCTCTAAAAAACAATAAACATTAAAAAAAAAAAAAAGATTGCTTGGGAACAGCAGAAAACTGCTTTCTCATGGGACAGGAAGGGAAGACCACTAATGGTGCGTTTCCTCACATGCCCTACTGATGATAAAGCAAGGGGGTGTTTCAAGCGCTCCCTTAATGAGCTGGACTGTCTTCAGCAGACTTCCTGTATTGTTTCTGTCTTTTAGGATCCTTCCCTTTCACTTGTCTCCCTGCTCCCTAAAATATGTCGTTCCATTTCCATCCAGAACTTCACTGCCTTACTCTCCACCCTCCTCCCTGTTTGTCCACGTGTGACATTCATTCTTGCTTTTCCCCTTCTTCTCTCCCCGCCTCCAACCCTTTTGCTTCTGTGGCCGCTTCATTTCCCTTTCTTGCTGAGTCTCTCCCAACCCAAAGCAGATAACTAATCAGAAGTGTTTCATAGGAAAGGCTCACAGTCCCAGGGAATGCCCTTTTTACAGGTAAGATTCCCCTCGGCACATGTCTGCAGCAGACTGTCACAGAGGATATTTCCGAATGGAAATTTAGATAAACAAGATGTTGAGGCAGCTGGTGGCTCAGTTGGTTAAGTGTCTGATTCTTGGTTTCAGCGCAGCTCACGATCTCACAGTTTCATGAGTTCGTGTGGGGCTCTGCGCTGACAGCACAGAGCCTGCTTGGGAGTCTCATTCTCTCTCTCTTTCTCTGTCCTTCCTCTGCTTGTTGCTGTCTCTGTCTCTCTCAAAATAAACAATCTTAAAAACAAAAAAGATAAACAAGATGTTAAGAACTTTGACGACTTTAAGAGGTCCAGGACTTTTCTTTCCGATCCATCCTTTCCTGTCCTTTATTTCTTTAGGGTCAATTTGACAGCTGTATTTTCCAAACCTCCGGGGCAGTGCACCCACCCTGATGACTCTTCAGTGTGAGCATTAACTCTCTTCTGCTGACTCACTGATGAGTGTTCCAAGTGTCTGTCACAGAACCCACATGCAGGTCAAGATATATTTGCATGGAGCTCTTTATTCATTTCACTGCCTGATTTGAAATTAAAATTTTTTCACAAGAGCTATTCTTCCCCTTCCTTCTTATTTCATTAGGAATCTTTCTAGAGGCAGACTCAGTCTCATATACTGAATAAGTCTTTTTTGTTTTTAAACTGTCATATAATTGCAAACATTTTAACATAAGAAGATATGCTGCAGAACAGAAGACCATCCCCCACCTCTACTTAGGGATAACTTAACATGTCCTCTCCCACCATGGCTGTGCAGGGTACATACAACTGGCATCCAGCTGACTTTGTTTTTGCAATTCCATGTCCCAAGAGCTTTACCACATACCAAACAATGTTAGCTATAAAAAGCCAGACGTATAAACCAGAACATGTATACCTTGTGTATGCGTGCATACAAAGCATTGCACCAGCAATAATTATTTGGCTATTGCACTGAGCAAAAGAAAAGAATAAAGCCAGTTTTGAGCTGAGGTCATAAAGAAGACAAAGTCCCATGAAGACAGTGGTAGATAAACTAAGAGGAAGGCATTCAATGTATTGCTTTTCTAAATACTAGACTCCTTGAAAAAGAAAGTGACTATTCCAGGCCACTGAAATTGGTCAAATATTAGCCATCTTCTTATTTCCACGGAAGATCATTAACAGATAAATCACGTGTACAAGCATCCCTCACCGTCCAAACTCCCCCAGTCTAAGCAGGTCATTGCAGTCTGAGCTCAGGAACCCAAGAGATTCAGATGCATTTTCAGAGAAATACCTGGCTATCCAATCGATAGCCACCTGTTACCCAAAAGTCAGGAACCAAATATATTCAGAGAGTGGGGAATACTTGCCATTATTTTTATTTTTTAACTGTAAAATACACTCCTTATTAAACACACACTTAGAGACAGCACATTAAAAACAGCAATTGAAAAAGTCTGCCTTGAAGGGATGGAGATGAAAAAGACTCCACCTTGAGCAAAGAAACCGTTTTTGAGATAAAGAATTTTTTTGGCCAACAGCCCGCAGCAAGCTTCCAGTAAAGGAGGTATTCTCACCACAGGCCATATGGGCCATAGAGCTGCCATGGGAAATGAACAGGGCAGAAAGTGAGGTGCTGATTTTCATAGGAAGTTAATGGGTTTGATTGGTCGTGTATAAATATTACTAATGTACTTCTAGCAAAATCTGGTTTACACACTAAATCCTACCATTTGTATGTGTCAGGTTGTACCATTCTAGAATATATGGCATAATTAATTTATGGTTATATTTTGCAAATTATTTCAGGATGATTCAAAATCTGGTGAAATTTCTTGGGTTGGAACTTGTCCAACGAAATCTGAAACTCTATGAGAAAGGTGCAACAATGAGCCATCTGGCTATATACTTTGTCTCAAGAGAACCTTGTCCCAAAGTTTTTAGGAAGATAATGTTGCCCACTGCTTTTGCACCAAAGGAACAACATGAATATTGGAGCAAAGATATCAAATCAAACATCCTAATATCAGACAAAGGAGAAGTTGGGTAGTGTACTTGGGTGCAGGCCCTTCCTGATCATTTTGATACTGGGCAAAGGGCTGTCTCCTGATTCACTACATCTTACTTTCACTAATCAAAAAGGAGATAGATATGTGAGGGAGACAAATAAAGCAGGTGTTTTTTTTCCACACAGAATAAGGATATTTGTGATTAAACAATGGGGTACAATGGAGATATATTTCGATCTGCCTTGCATGATATCAAAAGTCTATTACCTGAGCCTCTGCTCCAAGGAGATGTAAAATGTCAGAAGTGCCACCAAAAAAGAATGCTCTGGTAGCAACAGATATAGAAGGTCAAGGTGCCGGACCATGACAACAAAAGATATGTTACAAAGGATTTCATACTTGTAGGGATTATCAATGAATATAGAAAACAAGATTAGGAGAGGCTGATCAGTTTTAGGATAAACACGATTTGTTTCTTATTAAAAGGACTGTTTGAACATCAAAATGAAATTTGGGGAGGTTCAGATCATCTCTGCAGAGATGCTGTACTATACTGGATGGCTCAGTCAGTTAAGCGCCCAGCTCAGGTCAGGATCTCACAGTTCATGAGTTTGAGCCCCGAGTCGAGCTCCACGGTGACAGTGTGGAGCCTGCTTGAGATCCTCTCCCTCCCTCACTCCCTCTCTCTCTGCTGCTCCCCTGCTTGTGCTCTCTCTCTCTCTCTGAAAATAAATAAACTTAAATAAAAGAGAAATGCTATGCTGTGTTTTATAGCATTATAGGGAGAAATAAAACCATAATTATAGTCTCAGAAATAAAACTCTGCTCCAGGCAGCACTGTGTTGTCCACTGGGTTCAATGGGAGTGATGTCTAAGGCCTCTGAGATGCATAAAGGCTATATGAACACAGAAGACCTGAAAATAAATTTGTTGATTGTAGGGTTTCAAAAAATTTCTCAAAATAAATAAAAATATGTTTAAGCATGTATAAAAGGAAATATATCGATGTCAATTGTTGAAGCGTTTTGTACGTTGACAACAATTCATAGCTTACAGTGTCTCACTTAGCAAAAATGAATGATACCTGCCGAGAGAAAAATTTCAAAACAAAATTATAGAAGTAATCTTTTAGATGTTGACAGCAAAAATATATTTACTATGTCACATGGGTGCATTTTTATAATATTTTATACGATGCAGCTTCTGTGGGGTCTACGGAGGCCTGGAAGGCCTTACTTAGAAGCTTATACATGGTGAATTGAACATAATCATACGGGAATTCCTTTTTTTCAAACTGAACAAAACAGTTTGATGTTTTTGTCTTTACTGCAAATGTTGGAGAAAGAGAAAGAAGTCAACAAATAACTTTTAAGTTTAGATACCCTGGCCCTGTATTCACTGGTCCCATAAAGAGTTGAGTCACATTGTCCTCTGGCAAAAACCACAGGAGCAAGATGGTTACTGAGCGAGACTGGGGATAGCCCTTCTCTGAGGCCCCTCTGAGGATAGGGGAGACTCTCATTCATATGACATGTTTAAAATGCGGTCTCATCTGAAGACAAGAGCCGGGACTACTCTTCCACTATCTACTCTTAACCAGTGACTCCAAAGAAAAGTATAGGTCTTCATGGGGATGGGGATGGAGCGTTTAACTTAAAAATAACAAGGCAAATATTATAAGCTGAGAGGGAATGAAGAAGTGTGCATGTATCACTGGGGAGAGGGAGGGTGGAGGAGATGGGGACGCATGTGGGCTGCCCGTGTGAAGTACACACCGGAAACAACAGAGGCAAACACTTACTCCTTGTGGGTGACAGTGACCTTGGAAACAAAGTATGACTGTGTTGAATGCTATCTTTCATTTGTATCTGCATAGTGCTTATGGTTTCAATGGCACATTCATACACACAATGGCCCAGGGGCCTTCCCGAAGGCAGGAAGTGCAGATGGGGAAATTGCACCCCAGGAAAGCTCCAAGGCTTGTTCCATGTCACCCAGCCAGGAGGTGGAAGAACTTGAACTTGACCTCCTTATGCCAAATCTTAAGAGAGAGAAGCAGAAACTGAGGAAAGAAGGGAGCAGAGCTATAAACTCTCTAAATGGTCATTTGAAACTCATATATAAAATAACATACAAAAAGGAAAAAAAAGAAAACCCACATCACTATTGAGTAGGGAAAACCAAGTAGAGGAGTTCTCATATAGAGGATTTCAGAGTCCAATGGGCCGATGAAATATAAAGGCATATCTTGGTCCATTGTTTGCCAAATAAAACCATGGCCAGATGACTGGAATGCATCACAGAGTAAGAACATGATGGAGTATTGAAAAAAATTAAATACAATTTCATACAGCATTCATGTAGAGACAGCATTCTGTCACTTTTGTGTGTTGATGAAAATTTGAAGAAAAAGTTGGGGAGGGGCACACACAGTTACTGCCAGGCCCAATCACATGCCAGTTTAAGGAAAGGAATCTGCTCCATTGTTTAAATTTTTTTTTTTAAATTTTTTTTTTTTCAACGTTTTATTTTTATTTTTGGGACAGAGAGAGACAGAGCATGAACGGGGGAGGGGCAGAGAGAGAGGGAGACACAGAATTGGAAACAGGCTCCAGGCTCTGAGCCATCAGCCCAGAGCCTGACGCGGGGCTCGAACTCACGGACCGCGAGATCGTGACCTGGCTGAAGTCGGACGCTTAACCGACTGCGCCACCCAGGCGCCCCTGCTCCATTGTTTAAAAAAAAAAAAAAGGTATTATAAGAAAATAAATCCTATCTTTCAAAAAGTGGAAATGAGAAAGAAAAAGACCTTCAAATTTTGCTGACATTTAACAGAATATCATACTGATGTTTTTACAGAACAAATCTGATTTCCATCCCAATCCAGAAATGGCAGAGAATTTGAAAGGAGTAAAAATGTCCTCACCCTTCCTTTCAATAGAGACATAAGTGTTCCTCCCTGGCTGAAATCTGAAAATCACAGTCAATGTAACAATCAGAACAATGTAACAATCAGGAGAGAGGGAAGGGGCATCTGGGTGGTTCAGTAGGTTAAATGTCCGACTTTGGCTCAGGTCATAATCTCACGGTCTGTGAGTTCGAGCCCCGCATCAGGTTCTGTGCTGACAGCTCAGAGCCTGGAGCCTGCTTCGAATTTTTTGTCTCCCTCTCTCTCTCTCTCTCTCTCTCTCTGCCCTTCCCCTGCTCACACTCTATCTCTCTCTCTCAAAAATAAGTAAACATTAAAAAAAATTTAAGGAGAGAGGGAAGAGCTCAACAAGATTTGCAAATGATCGGGTATTTTTATTTTTCTTATTACACCCAACAGATTAATGAGAAGGCTAATGAGAAATGCAATGATGACTTACGTTTTACAAAATGAAACAAAAAAATCACAGAGGGTGAGGCATTATAACATTATACTAGCTAATGAAAAACTGTTGATTTGAAAAAAGGAAGAGAAAGAAGGGATGAAAAAGTAACCAAAGAAGGAAAAACCATTCTGGTGAGGAGGTATAGACATGGGTTAGAAAACAAGCACTGGCATAAGTTACAGAGGCTGCCAGGGGAGAAGACAGCTGGGGGTGTCTTCAAGGGCACAGGGGCAAAAAAGGCCTAGACCCTGCACCACAGGGGACCGTGGCAAGGATAATTCCAATTTTATACCCTGGTAGAGGATGCATTAGAAAAAGAAAGGGTGCCTTTTATTCTAACTGCAAAGGAGAGTTTAACCTAGGTTATTTTTCTTGGTTGATAATTAAGATACTGCTAGGCTAGAAATTCCATCCATATCCAAAATTTTGAAAATATTTTACTGTTCAGCTACTTTCAGCCCCATCTACGTCACTACTATAAGGACAAAAGTCTTTAAATAATGCTCTAGAAGAGAAGTTCATGCATTGCTACGAGAAGCATTAAAAGGTCAGGAAGATAAGGATCCTCATACCCGTTTTTATTCCCATTTTAAGAAGTGGGTGTTAAGAAAATGATGAAACAAACCAAAGCACACAATTATTTGTTCTTATTTGTATACTAGTTGCTCCAATCCCAAATTTAGCACTGTCATTTATTCTGTGATCTAAATGTTTCATCTTCTTCTAAAATGTGAACACCCACTCTAAGACTTGGGAATTGTTTCATGGAATAGATTGGTTAGTTGGAAGCTGGATTATGTTAACCACACCCAGAAGTACTGGACTAAATATGAGCCCCAGAAGCATGTTCCCACATATGTCTAGAACTGCATGAAGCCCAAAGAAGAGCGCCAACTGCCTGGAAACCAGGGACCTTGGAAGATGTCACCCACCAGCAGTGGCTCAGATTTATGACGGCCAGGGAACCTCACATCGGGAGTGCTTGACGACATAGCCAGGTTGTTTGCATGCCCAACTACTGTGTTTCTTTCACTGCTAGAAGCCTGGCTAGGAAGCACAAGGGAATTAGGAGGTCTAGAAAACCACCTTGATGACATCTGCAAAGATTGGCGCCCAGGAGTGTCACGGCTTCTGAAAGCTCGGGAGCTGTGAACTAGTTCTGAACAGAGAGGATAGGCCAGGAAACTCAGTGAGGAAGACAAAGAATAACTAGATAACAATGAGGTCAAAGCAGTTAAGTTCACATCGGAACGTGCTGGGCAGAGGCGGAAGGTAGGACGTGGGAACTGCTCCAAGCTTTTCCCCCTTCTCTGGTACATTTGTGCATGAGGGAGCTGCATGGGGGAAAGAAGGAATTCTGGGATGCTTCGCAAACAATCACGGTCTTCTCCAACGGAATCTGTAGGTGTCCCTCTCCTAAACTCATGCTGGCGGCTGGGAACACTGAGGACCACGTAGTCACACATCAAGGAAACATCATTTAGCGATGCAGCACTTCTTAGAGGCGTCGAGGTACTTGGAAGGATGCGTGAATTCATGCCCCTCCTGCCCCAAGGTCCACAGAAGTCTCCAAGGCCCTCCTTACTTGCAGTGATGGACAACCTAGGGTTTGTCACTTTGAAGATGTTGGGAGAGGACACACAAATGACCTTAGATCCTAACTCTTGAGTCAGACTACATCCTTGGGAGCGAGATCGCCTGGGGGATCTCACTATGATCCTTGAGGCTTCCTGAGCCTTCAGTTGTTCTTCAAGACCAACTCTGTTAGGACAAGCTGGTCCATCTTTCTTCTGCGAGTGATGCTCCAATAGGAGTCTTGCTCTGGAATCATTAATTTCGGCAGGTGATACTGGCATTAGCTTAGTGAAGCCTAGTTTTTCAGCCTTCTGAACACCTGCCATGATCAGGAGCTGTGAGTCTGGCTTAGCTGAGGGTTTCAACTTGGCAGGACTAGAAAATGGGTTAGCAGTGGAGGAAGGTGGCACATCTCTACCAGCCGGGATGCATGTCAGCTGCTGTTGAACAGCATGGTGATTCTGCTTAGCTGGAAGGATAGGTGGGTTATTAAAGAGTCGGTGCTGGACCTGGGAGTTGGATCACAAAATTGAGTTATTGATCTAAGAGAAAGAGGCAGCTGTTACAGACATAGGTAAATACAGATCGTATTAACAGACTCTAAAAGAAAGTGATCCAAAACATTCTCTATGTGAGATCAAACGATTTTCTCTACAGGTTCAGATTTCTTATATTTTAAAAGAAAAAAAATTGTAATTTCTGTAAGAGTAGCACATGGTCATTATAAAAGACTTACACAATATATAAGAATACAAAAAAGTTGGAAGAAAAATCCCCGCAGCGTCTACTTCCCTTAAACAATCATCATTAACATTAGGGCAATGTCATTTCAAGCATTTTCTTTACATATATGAAAGAGAATAAGAAAACGAAAAGACAGAAATATTTTTAGAAAAGGAGGATCTTATGTAAGAAATCCAGTTCTGGTGAGACTGTGGTCTAGATAACTTGAAAAAGCTCTGGCTATAAATACCTGAAGATACTAGAACGAAATATGAAGTGACATAAACACCATGCTCATAAGAAACTACAGGAAATCACTGGGAGCCACAAGCAATGACAGAACCGAAAGCCAGAGTGTTATGTGTGTGAGATGACACAGTGACTCCTAGGTGGGATGTTGATCCTGGCTGGAGTTATTATTTTGTTTCTTTGCTTTACCCATTTAGTTATCACCTCCCCCCCACCCCCCACTCCCACCACGCAAATAGTTTTTAATTAGATTTTTAAAATAGCTCATCACAGAGCCAAGTTCCTGAAAATCTATCCTTAGTCGGGTAGTTGAGCAAATGAAGAACCATTGCCCTGGAAGTATTTGCAAAAGCAATACAAATGACCTCTGATCCTAGAAGAGACAACCACAACCACAGGTCTGAGACCAACGGTGTGTCCATTTGTACCATAACAGAGCAAAGGAAGGTTAGCAACGATGCTGATGATAACTTTGAGGGTCTAGGTATGGACAAGAAATGATTCTACCTAAAATTCCTTAAATCTTTATTAAATCATATTCTTTCATGGGAAAGTCACTTAATTCCTCATGCCACAAACTCATTTGGACTTCTGTGAGAAATATGGTTTTTCTACTTCCTGTTGTTGATCACAAAAATCCCCTGTATCTGAGAAGATTAAAAAACAAATACAAAACACGCCAAAAACCCCCAAAAACGGCCTGGAAAACAAAAAACCACTAATGGATTAAGGTGTCTTGCCAATTCTCTATGGCCCTTTCAGAAGCAAAGCATGCATTTCTCGTGATGAATTGTTTTCTAACTGTATAGAGCTAGTTCAATTCTCTACTTCTACTGGATGAACTCACTGTAGCCAATAGCCTGGTCAATAGGACATGGTGACACTTGCTAACGTACTTACCTCCTTGGCCCAGGCTGGTTTCTCACTAGGACTCATCCCTTCTTTGTAATGGTACAGTGGCTTCTTCTCCACAGGCCTCTGCTCCTGCCGCTGGTGCTGAAGAGACACCAAATAGTCTCTCTCTTGCTTCAGCTGTCTCTGTAGTCTTTCTGCTTGTCTCTGTTCTTCCAACTGTTTGCGCTTATATTCCTATCCAGATCAGAAAAGAGGAGCGAAGAAAAGGCCAAATCACCATATGGAAACCATCGGCCAGCACTGGAAAAGCATGCAACGGAGCCGGAAGAGATGGTAACAAGGGGCCTTAATGCTAACAGGGAGGCGCCACAGAGGTAGGCCACAGCCAGGGGTTAGCACTTAGTGAAAACACTGTTGCTTTCATGGAAATCCCTACAGAACACCACCCATTGCAAAGTGACTTGCCCCTGAAACGTGACCAAGAAAGTGGCAATAATGAGGACATTTGGATGGTCAGCACACGACCCCTAGAAGGAGTCATCCACTTCCTGATTTAGTAATTAAACCATTCAAACATGTCCAATTAAGTACAAAACTAAGTAAGCAGTTACAGATAATTGCTTAAATCATCTTCTGTTTAACAAAACTTGGACCAACAAAGGCCATTAGCAAGCGTATGCACAGGCTAAAAAATATCACCGTGCCGCTGAATAAGAAGTTCAGTTAAAAAATATGTATCAAGAAACTCATTTGGAGAGCAGTGCAATAATAATAAAAAAGTACTTCAAGTGGAAGCCGTGTGAGCAGGGAACACAAAATGTTCCCATCATAAGGGTAAAACTAATAGTCTGCAAATGAAATATGACTGCAGAGCTGAGTGGGCTCTTACAGAAGAGGTGCATTTTGCTGTGATTGTATTCCAGCATGTTGCAAATGACCTTAAAAATTACTCCACAATAAACACAGTGGCTCTCAAAAAACAGTCTGAACTTGTAATAAGACAGGATTCATGCTAAAGTTTCACAAAGAGGCGGAGTTAATAAGGAACACATAACATGTGTCTCAAATGTATGAAGACGGCAAACTAGGTCAGGAGATGTATTAAGTTTCCATGAGACTTTCTGAGGTCCACGAGGCTTGGAGGATCCCCTCTTGTGGACTGGCATGTTAGGGGGACACACACAGGGACACACGCACACACACGGTGAACACAGAGCGGGTTGCTGGCCCTTGGCTTCCCCATTACCAGAAGTAGAGCTTGTTCATGCAGTAGCTGCTGTTGCAAGATCTCTAACTGTCTCTGCTCCTCCTCTAACTGTCGCCTGATGTACTCCTGGAGAGGTAGGCAGCAGAGAATTCAGAGGAACACAAAGAGAGAAAGAGAGAGAAAGAACCGGTAATTTCAAAGGTGACAAGAGCTGCCGAGTAAAGTGTGGAAGGAAGGAGTGAAAAAAATACCCAGACGCCTCCTCACCAAACAGGAAAAGTACCAAAGCCAAAGCATTTCAATGCAGTCAAAAGCACAAGCCCTCTACCTACAGCAGCCGACAGAGATGGCTCAGTGCTTTGTCCTTACGATTTGGTTTTAATCGGCTACATCTTAAAGCTTTTCATTACAGGTTCCCTCTTTATGGGCTACCCGGAATTAACAACGCTATAAAGTTCAAAGGCAACTGTGCAAGCAGCAGGAATAAAATAATTGTTGAATGCCATCGTGCACAGTCTTTGTAATGGAACCATCCCGCAGAGCGCCACCGTGCTGCTGTCAGAATGCGATTGTAACAAAGAGACAGGGCCCTGCATCCATGGCTCCGTCATGGAGATGGGAGATTGCAGGAGTGGAAAAGCCCTTCTAAAGCAATGAAAGATGTGGCTCGTTCATTACGCCATGGCGCTACCTTCAAAGTACATACCCAGGGCTGGGAGAACCCTAAGATCAAGGTATGTCAGGGGACTCTGGCCTGGGTAGGAAGCGAGGCTCAATGAGTGGGCATTGCCAAGGCTGTGCATTTGACTTCTTGAATAGGTGAGAAGAGCAGCTCGAGAAAGAGTAAAAACCTGCTTAAACTGAGCAGTCCTAAGAGAAGGTGACCCACACCCCAGGGACGGCGGGCGCCGGAGCTCACACAGGGGCCATCTGTGGGCTCCGTCCCCGCTGTACCTGCTCGTGCTCCGCACGCCGCCTCTCCTCCTCCCGGCGCATCTGCTCCTCGTAGTGCCGGCGCTGCTCTCTCTCCTGCTGCTTCCGCAGCTCCTTCTCTCGCCGTTGTTGCTGTGGGGCCACAAGCGGACAACCATGAAGGAAAGGGGCCTGGTGCTGAGCCGTAGGGACAGCAGCAGCGAGGGCTGCAGAGCCGCAGACGTGCCCTCTTCTCCAGAGATGCCTACGTGCCCAAAAGCTCTTTCTGTCCCGTGCTATTGGGGGAATCGCTGGCAAGGATGGGCTGATAGCAATTCAGTGTCACCCCCAACACCCTGTCATTTCCGATGCAAGTACTCTCCAGATTTTAGTCCTCCCAAGAAGTTCCTGTTAAGTGCATTCTCCCTATTGGCTAATGATGGTTTTCAAACCAGGGGTAGGAAACATCAATGCAAAGTAAGTTACTCATTACATATCATCAAACTGTTTAGGAGATTCTGTAGGTTTTAAGGGGCACCTGCGTGGCTCAGTTGGTTGAGCTTCCCACTCTTGATTTCAGCTGAGGTCATGATCTCACAGTTTGTGAGATTGAGCCCCACATTGGAACCTGTGCTGACAGTGTGGAGGATGTTTGGGATTCTCTCTCTCTCTCTCTCTCTCTCTCTCTCTCTCTGCCTCTCCCCAGCTCCCTCTCTCTAAATAAATAAACTTAAAAAAAACACATTTGCAACACTCATGTCATTCAATTCTTTTGACACCACGTAGAGCAATTATTTCGTAGATAAAAGAAAGCAAAATCCAAAGAAATAAAGTGTCATATTCAAGGCCATACAGTAATTAATGGCTGAGAGTACAACAAAATTCATTGATTCTGACCCTGTCCATTACCCTCTCCGATACATCATGCTGCCTTTACTTATTTTCTGAAGAATTCACTTGTAAGTGTCAATTTCAATGTCTCACTCAATAAGACCTTTAAATTCATCATCATCTCATACAATCACCATGCCTCTGAATATGGACAGTGTGGTAAGCATCTTTCATGCTTTATCATATCTAATCTTCACAAAAATCTGCTGAGGTAGGTATTATTATCATCCCCATTTTATATGAGAAAACCGAAGCTCAGAGACATTAAGCGATTGTTGAAGGTCATCCTCACGTTCAAGGTCATGCCCAGTGAGTGGTGGAATTTGATTTCAAAGCCAGGCAATATGACTCCACAGTCTGAACTCAATCACTGCAGAAGATGAGGAGGCAACAGGGGGTGACAGAAAGATGACAGACGAATCCAGCTCTTCATTACATTCTCAGAAAAGGAGAACATCTTAGGAACAGTTACAGGAACCAGCGTTTGCCAATGGGACAGTATCGTTCCCTAATCCCTGGAGCATCTGGAATGTGTAGGGGCATGTGGGAGTTTTTCTGGTTGTCTCTATGACCAGAGGACATGACTGGCGCTTAGCATGAAGTGTCAGGGATGCTAAAACTCCTGCAATGTACAGGACAGTCACACATTACAAAGTATTTTCCTATGCCACATGCCATCCGTGCTCCTTTTGAGATATGCTGTAGCCCTTGGTATTGGATCTCTGTACTGGCATTGGGAGTTCTTCTTCCTCAAATATGAGGTTTGAGGGAACCGATTGGAGGGGGGCGTCCGATTCTCTTTTAACATTTTTTTCCCTCTTTTAACATTCTTAACAACACGTCACTGCCTGGCTGAGAAAATATGAGGTATCGAAAACAGAATGGATTGTGACTATATCACACTGACAAGCTAGCTTTATACAACCAGGGAAAGAGCCTTCTAATACAAAAGCTCTCTGTCACAGCCACAGCTCACCCAAGCAGACATCCAGACCTCCAAAGAAGCCCACAAACGAGGAGGCCTTCCTAATGTGGCCTCCTCCTGCAATCTGTTGAAACTGCTGTCTTCCAATGATCTCTGAGGTTTGGAGATAAGCTACATTTTTTGAGACTCAACATCTGTCACTTCCAGATCAACAATTATCTGTCCTCCTCAGATTGTAGGTGATAGGGAGCCATCGGAGGACTTCCTGCAGTCAAATGCCATAACCAAACTTGCATTTTCAAGGGGCTTCCTAACAGTCATGGGAGGAAGCATAACTAGAAGCTGGAATACAGTGCTAGGCCATTCTGTGGGTACGGACAGAAAATAACAGGGCACTGATGAATTAAGCAAAGGCAATTGGAGAGTCCATGTTCATAATCGCTGCTGAGAATTGAGACACAGCCAAAAGGAAGACAGACTAAAAGCTATCCAGGTTTCCAACTCTTCTAACAGGACTGGAGTGGATGCCAAGTTAGAAGTAGAAATTAGAATTAGGCCAAAACAGAATAGGCAGGATTTGGGGACTATGGGGCTTGTGAGGGTGAGTGGAGTTCCTGGCCAAGGAGCAGAGCAGATGGTTTGAAACAGAGAGGAAAGGCAGGTTTAGGGAAAGGAATGAGGGGTGTGTTGGGGGTAGGGATGTGTCAAGCTCCAGACATGTAATTATTTGTTTTACAGAAAAATAATACAGGAAGATGCGAGTAGAAAACATCATCATAGGAACTGACTGAATAATTTGGATTACAGACCCAAAACAGAGATCTTTCCAACACTCAACCCAAGTGAACCAATGCCAACACAGAGGATAAAATAATTATGTGTACAGATCTGGCTCCTGGCAGGAACTAGCCCTAATTTAGCTAACATTTCAAGATTTTTACTCCCACCATCGGTCTCTTTCTTGACAAAAAAAAAATAATCAAGGCTTTTGAAGATTTAGCTGATTTTTATGTGAAGGATTTGTACATTTTCAACCCCTTCGCCAGGAAATCAATACTGTTTTATAATTACATGCCACTCAGGTCCTTGTGTGAGGTGTACAAAGTATTGATTGCAACTCAAGAGGGTCTGGGCTTCCCAAGTACTCTGTAGTTTCTGAGAAAGACACTCAGAAGTGACTAATAATTAATAATGATCTCATTCAGATCAGCTGCCGCTAACGCATGGAGGCATCTGCCAGGGCTTTGGTTCCCGTGGCGAGGTTGGAAAAATAAATCATTCCCCAACCTTCTGAGGGCACCTTGCCAATTTCCAGCTGCTGTGTTCCAATGTCAGTGCCTTTCCCGGAAAAATCTTTGCTTTCTTTCCTCCTGGGCATGGAGCTGTTTTTGGGTACATCCCAAAACATGTCACAGAAAGACCAAGTCCCCAACCTCAAGCAGATACCTCTACAAAACCCTGAAGACTCTTATTAGAAGCAGCTCCTTGAGGGAAGGCTTATGCTTGATTCCCTCTGGACCCACAGCCTCTTATGTGGGGCTAGGCAAGTGGCAGGTACACAGAAGATTCTTTGAACGGAACCAAGTAATAAAGATGGGACAAAGAAGACAACACAATATCTCAAATTCCTTGGGGGCATCATCTGTCTCATTAATCCTTAGAGTTTGTATCACATTGTGTGTTAAATTATGTTTATCTGAGTATGTCTTACTTACTCTACAATCTAAGATGAAAGCTATTTGTGGGCAGGATCTCTGTTCCACTCCACTTTTTATCTCCTACTTAATCCCATATTCGGCCCGATACCATTGATATCTGTTGCAATGAATACTGTAAACTGAGTACCAAGAGAAGAGGAGAAAGCCTGGTGGGGCCTCAAACCACTCCTCCACCCTTCTATGCCATTCTCAGACCAGAATGTTCTTTTATGCCGAGCACAGACAAGACCTGAGAGTGTTTATCTAAACAGAGAGCCACCAACAACTAGCACTGGCATGGTACCTATTTGCCATCTTAAAGAAAGGCGGGAAATTAAAATAAGGGAATAAGAGTCTATGCATCCCTAAGTTGCCTTTTTAAAAATTGTCTCTTATTTATTTATTTGTTTGTTTGTTTGTTTATTTATTTTTAAATTCAAGTTAGTTAACATATAGTGTAACAATAGCTTCAGGAGAATTTAGTGATTCATCACTTACATATAATACCCAGTACTCCTCCCAACAAGTGCCTTCCTTAATGCCCATCACCCATTTAGCTCATCCCCCCACCCATCCACAGCAACCCTCAGGTTGTTTCCTGTATTTAAGAGTCTCTTATGGTTTGCCTCCTTCTCTCCTTTTATCTTATTTTTGCTTCCTTTCCCCTGTGTTCATCAGTTGTGTTTCTTAAATTCTACATATGAGTGATATCATATGATATTTGTCTTTCTCTGCCTGACTTATATACTCTATACATCCATGTTGTTGCAGATGAAAAGATGCTCACTATCGCTGATCATCAGGGAAATACAAATCAAAACCGCAATAAGCATTTCTAAATTTCATTCAAGCTATGCATAAAGATGACAGTGGTCCTGCTGTCAAAAAGGAATGGCTTAAACCAACCATCCTAACACTTTTGGCCGACATCCTACCTTTACTGAACTGCCTAGAAGCATGTTTTCATCCACATTTTCTTCACAAATCGTACCACTTAAAATTAGACATTCTGTGGGGTCTTACAAGTGTCTTAATTTTTTTCCCCTGGGTGGGGGATGATTGATAATATCCACTCTGAAAATTTCTGAGGCTAAAATCAATATTGCCCTGCTCTATGGAGTAGGTCATGGGGGTCTTGTTGCCCCACTGTCTTCTACGGATGTTCTCAAAGAATAATTTTGGTTTGGGCAGCTTTGGTTCTCCCCTTGGGTGTTCCCCTCAGGTCACCTCCCAGTGAAGGCTGTGTGGCTGTACTTCAAGTATGTGAACTAGTTAGTTTATTTTAATGAAATAATCTTGTTTCCTTGCTCAGGGAACCCTCAAAGGTTATACATTTATTCCAGACTGATTTTGCAGAATTTTGGCTCCTCAAATTCTTGCAAGAGAATATCACCTTAACTCTTACATGTTCGATTCCTATTGAAGTTGTAACAAATAATCCTCATGGCTGATTGTCACCAAAGTTCTGGTGTTGATCTTTCTTTCCTTTTGTTTCTTTAAATGCTCCTTTTAGATTAAGTTTAACCAGCAGAAACGTGTTACCTCCACCAGGGTGCTCTGGCTCTTGTAGAAGTGACTTTTTGATGAGCTGTCAGGCCATAAATTGCATTTTATTTTATTTTTATTTTTTTAAATGTTTATTTATCATATTTGAGAGAGAGAGAGAGACAGAGTGCGAGTGGGGGAGTGACACAGAGAGAAGGAGTCACAGAATCTAAAGCAGACTCCAGGCTCTGAGCTGTCAGCACAGAGCCTGATGCGGGGCTTGAACTCACCAACTGTGAGATCGTGACCTGAGCCGAAGCCTGATGCCCTACCGACTGAGCCACCCATGTGCCCCCTATTTTAATTTTTTTAAGTTTATTTATTTATTTTGAGAGAGAGTGAGCATGTTAGTGGGGGAGGGCAGAAAGAGAGACAGGGAGAGAGAGAGAGCCCCAAGCAGGCTTTGTGCTGTCAGCGTGTGGCTTGATTCCACAAACCATGAGATTATGACCTGAGTTGAAACCAAGAGTGGGACACTTAACAGACAGAGCCACTCAGGCTCCCCATAACTTGCAGTTAAAGTGTTATCAGAACAGCTGAAAAAAGCTAACCACTGTGTTTATGCTAGGAATATCACCTCACACATCATTCATGGCACTACTCCAACCACTACTAGGCAAGGGTAGAGGTTCCAAGTTATCTCAGAAAGCTTACTTGAGTAACAAGTTTACTCTGATCTGATGGACAACATGAATCTCAAACCACTCGTTTGCCTCTCTTCTTAGTTGCTAGGGTCAGACTCTCAGAGTCGGACTGGTGGCCCCCTCAGGCACCTGCACCTGGTATTCTGTGAACTGACCCTACCCTGGCTTTGTCTTGTTTTTTCTCTTCTGCTTTAAAGTCCCTTCTGCTTAATTTTCTCATTTACTTTATTCTTAGTTGCTATATTAATCTCTGTAAGCCACCTTTCATCCTTTTTTTTGGAGCAAAGAAGAATCATAAAGAAGGGTATACACAAACAAACGAGGAACAGATCTTGGATCTCCAGGGATTTTGAAACTTCAAAGCTTCCCTTGGAAAGATCAAAATGAGATAAACAAGAAGTCGTAGACTTGTAATTTGGTTCCTTGCTTATGAAGATGGCATGTGTGTTGATGACCCCTGAGCAAGTGGTTAAAGTTGTTTTTACAACATGGCAGTCAGTTTTCTCTGATCCTACCGCAACCTCTCAATGAAGAGCTGTTGAGGCGAGCAATGGTAACACACACGCCGGCTGGGACTGAAAGGGTAACAACACAGTCTCCTTTCTAATCTAAAAGATCTTACCTTGCACCAGAGCAAACATGGCTAAATAAAGCCCACCCACCATTCAAGGATATGGAATCTTTTAGAAAAAAAAGCACAGGATTACAATCTGTATGTATGGCATCATTTTTACCTAAAAAAGTACTGTATTGTGGATTATTGTAATCAGAGCCTCACATTAGCTCTGTCAGGTAAGTGAGGCAAATGTCGTTTTCTTTATTTTCCTTTTCAGACTCTCAGGAAGGTTCATTACCTTGTCACTGGCCACGTGGTAAGTTCAGGGAAAATCATGAAATGAATACAGGTCATCATATTGGGCACTGTCTGTAGGCGTCAAGTGTTTGCTTGGTTGGGTGCTCGGCGTGTTTCAACTCATTTGATTCCACAGTGACTTCCAAAGTGACTACAGACTTTATTATTATTATTCCTAAATGACAGATAAGCAAACTGAGCCGCAGCAAAGTAAACTGTTCCACGTCACACAGCTGGGAAATGGCAGAGCTTGGAATCAAGCCCAGGTCAGTCTGACTCCATGCTCTTTCTATGGGTCCATCTGACCCCATGCCCAGCTTCTGTTACCTGGAAGAGTATTCCAGCAACTGGAGATGTAGTGGGATGTACAGTTTAGAGTGTGCATGGAGGGATGGAGCAAAAGATACCTCATCTATCCTACCACCAGCAGCACTTTCTTCAATATCCTTCAGAATTTCCAGATAGGAAACGTGGCTGCTTTTTTCTACTTACTGAATGTTCAGATTGAAATTGAATCTTGTTCTCATGACATTCTGGTAGATTTGGGGCTCTGGGTCTATCTTTTATATACATCACATTTCCCAGTGGAAAGACTCAGAGGTAACACCTACATTTGGGAATTAATATCCCGTAGCTGCAGTGACGTGTCACTGGAGGATGAGGGGGTAGGTAAGAAAGGCCACAGGGCTTGGGGAAAGAACACTGGATCAGAAATAGTAAGACTAGATTCTGGTGTTGCTCTGCCACCAAAGCAAACATTTAGACCACAGTGTCAAGAAATATTTGTTTAACAAATGAATGAATGCTATATGACCTTGAATAAGTCACCTTAACTCAACCTTGAACATGGGAGCAGATTAGGTGATCTCACAGGTTTGTTCATCCGACTCTAAGCAAGGACGTGCTGCATTGCTAAGCAATCTACTAACAATTCAGAATGAGAAGTGAAACAGAGTAGAATTCTGGTTTGCTCTTGGACAGCTCCACTTGCTTTCAACCTGGGTGACCTCCTGGAAGAGGTGAGAGGGGACCCCATTGAGCGTGGAAGACCCGAGTCAGCCTCCAGAAACAGGCCAGCAGCTGGCACGGGATCAAGTCAGGCTCTGTGGCAAGTACCTTCAACCATCTCCTCGACAAAGAAGCTCTCTGTTCAAAGACACTCGGAATGAAAGGACCCAGTGTGGTCTTTTGAACCCACTACACAGCCCCCTCACTTAAATAGGACTGTTCTGTACAAGCCATACAGCAGCTGTATTGTGAGGAGAGGTGTTCAAGCATTTGGGCATTCTATTCACCCATTTTAACTTTTGCTAAAATTTCGGTTTTGGAAAGACCAACCACTTGCAGCGCAAGGGCATGATACCTTGCAACTAACACCAGGATTCTGAACAAACACCATGTAGTGCCTTCTATGATGCCAGGCAGCGTCCCAAGCCCTTCACTCATACTGACTCGTTAGTCGTCACCACTGCCCTGTGGGGCATGTTCTGCTGTCACCATCCCCATCTGACCGATGAGGAAACTGTGGCAAACACAGGTCAAGATCCTGCCCAAGTTCACCTGCTAAGTGCAAAGCCAGGACTATACTCTATGTCTGGCTCTTGCCATGCTCCCTCTAAGGATTCAAAAGAAGCTGTCCGAGACATCTACACATATGAAGTGAAAGATGCTGTCTTATGCTTTTACAAGTGGCCATTTCCCCTTCTTTTTATCCTCCCTTCCTTGCCCATCTTTTCCTCACAGAATACAGAGAACCAATGAGAAAGCTAGACCAGCCAGATAGGCCACGTTCTTTTCTTTTTACACTTACTTCATACTACTAAAGTTAAGCCCGGGGCGCCTGGGTGGCGCAGTCGGTTGAGCGTCCGACTTCAGCCAGGTCACGATCTCGCGGTCCGTGAGTTCGAGCCCCGCGTCAGGCTCTGGGCTGATGGCTTGGAGCCTGGAGCCTGTTTCCGATTCTGTGTCTCCCTCTCTCTCTGCCCCTCCCCTGTTCATGCTCTGTCTCTCTCTGTCCCAAAAATAAATAAAAAACGTTGAAAAAAAAATTAAAGTTAAGCCATCCAACCTACCCATTCCGAGCTTTCCCGGAAGATTAACTTCCTAAGTGAAGCTCTTCCTTTGGGTTCCCAGGCCGACTTTTGATCGGTAGGCAGCCCTATGGCTAAGCACCATCTGAGTACCTATGTGCTAAGCATATCTTCACGCGTGTAGCCCAAGGAATGAAAGTTTGAAACAAAGCTGCGAGAAGGCTTAATGACAAATTCTGGTCCTGCCTCTTCTACGGGTGCTATTCAGCATGGTCATGCTCCTTATTATCTCCAAGCTGCAGTTTTCCCCCGGCGGGAAGGGCCACCGAGGTTTTCCTGGGTATCATATAGAGAAGCCAGAATGACATCCTCAGGACCTATGACTCTGTAGGTTAGTGTAAAAGTCAAGTGCAGTTGTGACTCCAAATTCCTTCTGCCATCCTTTGGAAGCCTTAAATGAGACTCTCAGATGGGAGAGTGGTATCCTATGAAAAGAAGCCCATTATGGCCCAGTTTATTAACACAGTGCCTACAGAGAGGGCCACTCCAGCACATCTGGGATAGTACAGAAGATGCTAAATTGCATCTTACATGGAAAGGCTGCAGGAACCATTGACAGTGGGAGAAGGAGATTATCATTGTCACAGACATTTCTGGGGCTGGAGGGGAAGGTCATTTAGTTTTCTTTGGCATCACTTGTATTAATGCAGGAATATCACAAGGACTTGAATCAATAACAGGATGAATTTTCTAACATTAGGAGCCGCTCAGAAATAGGACATCCTTCCTGAAGCCTCTAAACATATAAGCAGAGATCATATGTTAAACAGGTTAAATGACTGAGGCATCTTATCAAAGGGATTCTTCAAGAGAAGGATTGGCTGAGATCACTTTCAAGGTCCCTTATGTTCTCCAGCCTCTATGATTCCACAAAACTGCTCACTGAAGAACACAAAAGGGGAATGAAAACAATCCAATCTAAAAGTCATGCTGAAATTATATTGTCTGGGCAACTATTGTGGTAAAAGTTCTATGGCTAGGGACCACTGAGAATACTGATGGTACAATACAGAGATGCAGGCCAGATGTAATAAAAGAGGTTCCACAAAGATCCCAGATACTGGAAGGCAGTCTGTAATGCCCATTCCATGCTGTCACTGAAAAGCCATCCCTGCCATCCACCTAAGGTGCTCTAGGTACATTGATGGTCAGGAACTGGCTAACGCAGGCTTTTTTCCAGCATGAAATGCTGTAAGTGTAAAATACTGGCATATGGGGGCCCCTGGGTGTCTCAGTCAGTGAAGCATCTGACTTCAGCTCAGGTCATGATCTCATGGCTTGTGAGTTTGAGGCCCGCATCGGACTCTGTGCTGAGAGTGTGGAGCCTGCCCAGGATTCTCTCTCTCCTCCCTCTCTCTATGCCCCTCCCCAACTTGCCCTTGCTCTCTCTGTCTCTGTCTCAAAATAAATAAACTTTACAAAATAATAAAAAAATAAAATAACATACTAGCATATCTTTCCATTCCTTGGAAATGTAAAAAGGGGTCTGAAAAATAGGATTTCAAATATTAGTAACACTTTAAGCTGCCATTCAGGAATTTCAGCCCAACTGCTTTGCCCTACTGGCAAACCCCTCCCATCACAGTGTCCAAGGGCCCAAGCAGCATGGCAGGTAAGTCAGAACAAGGAGCCCTTCTGGGATCCACCGAGAGGCAGTGTTCCATACGGCCGTGCCGACCACATGGCCTCCTGAAGCACCGGCGTGACTTACACAGGCGTGCAACCACAGACCACCGTCAGAGACCCGTGGGCAGGCCTCACCTAGGACAATGGGCACCCAGTTTGCCTGCCTGGCTCCCAGCTGATTCACAATCTCTGTTCAGTTATTGCAATAAAAGAACAAAAGCCCAGCTAGAAAGCATTCAGTCTTCGTGCTGATGCTAATGACATTCAGGGATAAAGGGCTGCTTTGCCTCCCAACTGAGGCCACTCGCAAGACACATTAGGATGCCTATGGTTAATGACTAAGTGAATTAAAGGCCGTTTCTCAGCAGTACCAATGAATTAATACCCCAGGCCCTGAATGGGGGAGTTATTCTTGTTCATGGTGCTTTCTTCCGGTCGAGGGCCTGGGAGTATGGTCCGGTGGGTGGGAATGTGCACTTGTGAAAAGCCGCCCTGATTTCCCTGTCTCCCGCTTCTGTGCGCTGAGCTTGCTCGGGCCACCTTCGACTGCAAGCACCCTGAAAAGATGACTCAGGGTAGCAATGGCAAGGCAGACCATGGGAAACAAAGATTTTTCCCTCCCTCTGCAACTCTCTTCTTGAACTTACTTAGGTACTTGCTTGGTGCCAGGTACTCTTCTAAGTGCTTTCTGTGTATTAACTCATTCAATCCTCAAAATTATCACTATCCCCTTTTATAAACAGATAACCTGAGGCAGAAAGAAGTCATGTCTCTTCCAAGATCACAAAGGCAGTAATTGGTAGAGACAGATTCAAACCCAGGCAGTTGATTACAGTACCTTTGACTGCCTTGGTCCTACCTTCTCGGTGAAAGGGTTCACTCCTAAGGTACAGTGCCCTTGATGCCCAGAAGCTTACTATTGAGACACAACAAGATCTCTATCTTAGGGGTTTGTTTTAGGTACTGGTAGGACATAAAATTTGATGTAGCCATTTGGTGGCAATGATGGGATCAAAATTACACAGTGTTGGAAATGACAGCAAGAAATACTGATAAGAGAATATATTGAAAAGCAGAATTTCTCCAGGGGAAGGTTCCCGGAGGCTTGGCTGGTAAGAGACTTCTCTAGGTGGCAGTTCATCCTACTAAATGAGGTACATCCGGAAGGACAGAGAATAGGCTGCCTCCCTGTGCGGGCAAGGCCAGGACCGTTGGCTAAGGCATCAGCAGACAGATGTGCCAGCAAGAGACAATGAGAGCTGTGCTCTCAGGAAGGGATGGAAAAGTCCATGGGTTACAGTAAACAGAGAAGGTGCCTTAGAGAATTCATGAAGGCAGACAATGGGAAATGCTATCTATATAGAAAATCCTAACAACAATTTTGAAATCATCCATTGCAAAATAACAATAAAACCATTGCCAATAATGTCAATCATTCTTGTGTCAGGATTGTGTCAAGCCTTCTGTACATGATTCCCTTTACTTCTCACAACAGTCCTGCAAAGTCAATAGTATATTTTTTAAGTTTATTTATTTTGAGAGAGAGAGAGAGAGAGAGAGAGCATGTACACTCATATGACGGGGGAAGCGCAGAGAGAAGGGACAGAGAGAGAGAGGATTCCAAGCAGGCTCCACACTGTTGGCACAGAGCCAGATGGAAGGCTCGAAATCATGACCTGAGCGGAGATCAAGAGTCAGATCAGCTTAAGGACTAAGCTACCCAGGTGCCCTAGTAAATGGTATTTTGATTGTGTATATACAGAAGCTGAGGTTCAGAGAGGGTAAGTAATTTACTCAAGGCCACATAGCTTGAATTACACCTTTATCTCTATAGCTTCAAAGCTGGTATAGTTTGCCTCTGTACTAAGCTATCCAGTCATTTAAAAACTATTGACATTTTTTTTGTCCTAATGACATAAATGAATTCCTACTAGTATAACACATACTCTTCTCAAGACATGAATAAAAGCTTACCTGTTGGTACATTTATTTTAATAAATTCAAGAGGATTTTACTACTGTACATAAAAGCATTTAAACTTTTGGAAATTACACCTCTGACTTCAGCCAAAGGCACCCACTCCAATAATAATAACTAATATTTATTGAGTGCTGCTCTAAGTGTTAGTCACATTCTAAGCTTTTCCAGGAACTAACTCATTGAATCCTCATGACAGCCCTGGAAGGTAATCCTACTATTCTTTCTAGTTTTACAAATGGGGAAACTGAGGCACAGTTAAGTTAAAAACTTGTACTTAATAAGGAAGGTAACTGTTAGACAAAATACTGCTATCAACAGAATCTCCCCCAAGTGCTCTGTTGCCCGTGGGGATTTTCAGAGCTTTATTGTGATGTCCTGCACATACTGGCTCTTAAAGATGTGTGCAGTTCCCCCTGGCCCCTGCCCCTTTGCTTTGGTTTAAGAACATCTGGGAGAAACGACATAGGTTCCAAAGAATAACCTCACATACCAGGGGCTTCTCTGGGCTCAGGCTGCAGCCGCTACAGCTTCTCTGAGACTAGCCTGCTTACCCTGAAGGAAAGCAGATGATAAGGGAGAACGCGAGCAAAAGCTGAGCACAAATGGGGGCGCCTGGGTGGCTCAGTTGGTTAAGCGTCCAACTCTTGATTTCGGCTCAGGTCATGATCTCACGGTTCCTGAGTTTGAGCCCCACATTGGACTTCACAGTGTGGAGCCTGCCTGGGATTCTCTCTCTCCCTCTTTCTCTCTTTCTGCCTCCTCCTCCTCCTTGCACTCTCTCTTTCTCTCTCTCTCTCTCTCAAAAATAAATAAATAAACATTAAAAAAAGCTGGCCACAAATGGATGAACACAAAATTGTTTAGAGTTCTCTAAGCAGAAGCACGAGGTGGGCCTCATTAGCCATATTTAAACTACACTGGACAGGCCCTTCAAAAGAGAGATCTGTCCAGCTTTGGGCAGTTGACAAAGTTCTTTCGCATCTGTCTTCCTGGTTAATTCCCAACATGACTTAGGTAGGGGACAAGCTTGGTTGGGGACCTCTGTGAGAGCCCAGGAATGCAAGCCAGGGTGGGGAGACTCAAAGAGTGGTCAGGGTGTGCAGGAGGCACATGGCAGTGCTCAGACCCAAACTGATGTCTTCGCACCCCAAATTCAGATCCCACTTGCTGAGCAGATTGCTTCCCTTTCTCTCAAACAGGAAATGAATGCACTTATCTTACTCGACCTCGGGGCGGCACTCTGCACAGCAGGCCCCTTTAACTTGTTCATTGCACTCGAATACTCGATTTTCTTTGCAATAACATCCAATTCTACGGGTGTTCCTTCTACACCTCTATCAGTCTTTGCTGGCTTCTCCTCTCTTGCTCGATGTTCTCAGAGTTCAGGCCCACACCCTCCTCTCTTCTTGATGTATACTTCCAGTACCATAAGCCGTGATGCCCCCTTTTCCCCATCCCACCCTCTCTTCTCTGGCTGCCTCCATATAATCCAACTGCCTGCTTGGCATCACCACTGGCCACCTCACAGACATCTTCAATTCACCACATCGCAAGCTCCAGCCAGATGCTCCAGTCCACACTGGGAACCATCTATGACATCTACTCAGGCACCACATTTACATATGTATTCTGCATGTTCTACAGCCCGCATCTCTTTCCAGTGTGTCCCCTTTCCTCAATCCCCCTTCCACCGCCACTCACAGAAACACCACCCTCTCTGACCTGGACCAACTTGGCTCTCTAGTCCACTCTTGCCTCCTCCAACCACTCAACCTTGCAGCAGCCACAGTTTCCTTTTAAAAATGCCGATCTGATTGCATTCCCTTGGTTAACACATGTCAGTGGTTTCCCACTATTTTCAGGGTAAAATTTAAAAATCCTTAACTGGGCCTGGGAAGCTGTCTAGATGAGTGTGCCTTGGCCTACCTGCCTGGCATCTCTGTGTGCCCCTCCCACCCAAGTCCTTCAGCTGGAATCCCCAGCAGACCTCCCAGCCAGGCTGGGCTGCTGTCTCCACCCCACACCTCTCTGGTTGATTACTTAGCCGCCCTTGCTCTCCACCACAGCAGTCTGGCAATGATAATGAGTGGTTATTTAGGTGACTATCTGCCCCATGCCTGTTTGCCTCAGAGATCTGGTGAGCACCAGGGCAGACTGTATTCCTGGGGTCCAGCATAGCAGAAGTGTGAATTCATGAAATTTGTTGAATGATTGCCCGTCCGAATAGCAAACATGTTTTAATTCTACCATACCCAGTTGAGCCTAACGTCTTCGAAAGCCCAGCCACTGACATTAAAAAGTTAGAGGCTTATAGGGAATTCACCTGTCAAGACTGTTAGGCTCTCATTTTTTAGATCAGTGCTCCACTTTTACTGGCCAATAAGATACTAGTGGTATTTCTTAAAAAAATTTTTTTCAGGCAATAGAACCAAAGCAGTATAACATCTTTCAGCTAGGACTGGTTGTTTCTATAACTGGCTGATGTTATGATGGTCTTGAAGGGCACTAAATACGACGTAGGTGACTTGAAAGACTTAATGCAAATCTCTGAAGAATGAAACTTACCACCATTGAGCAATTTGGTGCCCGTGGGGTCAATCTGATTATTCTTGTGACTTAAAGATATTCTTCTCCAAACGAAGGCATAGAATGCTCTCAGCGAGTTGGAAAAAAATGATAAATCACTAAAACCATTCCAAAACTCTTGGGCACAGTTAAGTATCACCACAAATTTGGCCAAGGTTAGTCTGAGAAGATGACCATAGTAAGTGCTGTAGCACTTTAAGGTCATGATTCTTGGCCCCTAACTCTGTGATGGAGAATAAAACAAGAGGGATTTTGTGTAGGCCAAGTGATAGAAAGAAATTTTCATTGAACTAAATAAAAATAAAGGAGGTCTTCTATGTACTTTTCTCACTATTGATGGATTCATTCACCTTAGCTAGGTTCAATCAATTTCCTGGAAATTAGTTATACATTGGGCTTTATCACTGGTCAAAAGCTGAAAGTCTTATACCCAACCTATCGTTGGTCCGAAGTCACGTCCTTTTCATGAGGCTGATAAATGACTACATTCAGTGTACAAAGTCCTTCTAAGAATATGCAGATACTGATATAGAACCTATTCAAATCTACATGGTTACCCATAAATAGCAAAGGACACACAGGGCTTCCTTGGAAACTAAAACTCTGGTAGGAGGTGACATCTGAGATCCCCGGGGAATATAAAGGGTACAACCTACACAGTCCTGCGTCACCAGAAGGTCATCTGATGGCCCTTTATTTGAGAATCGAATTGCATTTCCAGGATGCCAACAAAAGCCCACCTGACTCACAATGAAGCTAAATCTGCAAGTCTAACCGTGTGCTTTCACTGCCTCTACATAGTCCAAGCTCCTACTCAAGGCACCAGAAACACAAGTTGTCACCACGGGCCAGGGCGGCAGACCTGGATGGGGATCCAGCAGGAGCAGGATGCAGGAGAGGAGCCCCTGGCGGCAGAGACAGTTACTACTTAGGAGTTCAGAATTTACAGCCACCTCAGTAGTTAGTATTTCTTTTTCTTTGTGTTGAGGAATAGGTGCAAGATGAAGGATCAAAAGATAAAGCTGGTGTAATCTCTTAATGCCCTGTGGTCACAAGTGTTCCTGCTTCTGAGGAGAAGCCAGGGCTCATGTGCATTGGTGCACAAAGCAAAGTGTCCTTGGGCACACTGTTGCCTTTGGTGCAAGTGGGGACTCGGAGGGTGTGTTCTGTGGGTACATGTGCCCCACTGAGTCTGAACTCCGACCTGCCTCCAATATAGAGGCTCCAGAAAGTGCCACACAAGAAGAGACACGAGGAGGCCTTGGCCATAGCTCTGACGGGGCACACCAGAGCCAGAACCCATTTTAAAGAAGAGCACCCGCTGGCTGGGTGCAGCTTGTTTGCCTTTGCTCAAAAGTCCTTAGGTTCTCAGAGTAAAAGGCCACAGGACCATGGGCCAGAAAAATATGCCTGGCTAATCAGTGGAGAGGCAGAATGGATGCAGTGACAGCTCTTTGGCTCTGGAGTCCGATCCCCTGGGATTGAAACCTAGTTTTCCTCCCAAGCTGTGTGACCTGTAGCAAGTTATTAACCTCTCTGAAAAAAATATTTTTTAAGTTTATTTGCTTATTTTGAGAGAGACAGAGACAGCATGAATGGGGGAGGGGGAGGGGCAGAAAGAGAGAGAGAGAGAGAGAGAGAGAGAGAGAGAGAGAGAGAGAAACCCAAGCAGGCTCCGTGCTGTCTGCTTAGAGCCCAATGTGGGGCTCTAACTCACAGAATGTGAGATCATGGCCTGAGCTGAAATTGAGAGTCGGATGCTCAACCAACTGAACCGCCCAGGTGCCCCATAACCTCTCTGAAATTCAGCTGCATTATCTTCAGACTGGGGGTTATTGTGAGGATTAAATGAGACAATTCATGTAAAGTGCAGAACAGAGTACCTGTCATATGGCAAATGCTTTGGAAAGCGTTAGAAATCGTTATTTTAGCAACTTGATGAAAAAAAATGTTTAAAGCTCAAATAAATCATATCAGGTAAGAAGGGAAGAAAATACAGATAAAAACAAAACAAAATAACACAATGCATCCTCTGAAAAGACTTTGCATTAATTGAGAATCCAGGCTCAAGGGTCAAAAGTTGTTATGTTAAAATTTAAAAAAAAAAAGGAAGAAAGTGCACATAAGTGTGTGTGTATGCACAGGCACACGGGCATTCTTGAGTATTTTAAATGTTTTATGGGAGGACAGTGGAGATTTTCTAGGGTTTACATGGCGTCATTCACTTGAAATTAAGTGTAACAAGTCATTAGGCAAGGAGCCCTAACTAAGGCATATGGTCAAGGTTTTCAGGGTGTAACGCCTCAGTGAGGTGGTGCCCTTCAGAAATGCCCTTGGAAGGAATAAACCATAAGGAAGGGAGCAGGAGAGGTGGGACGTGGGGGCAGTGCCCAACAGGGTACTGCTTAGGTGAGGGGAGAGGTTTGGCCAGAGTCTACACGAGTAAACATGGGCTCCAGCCCGCAGAGGCATTTGGTTCTCAGAACTGGCAGACTGGTGGATATGGCACAGCTCTGGATTGGGGGCCAGAATGAGAGGTCCTGACTGACCTGGCTGGGCTGAAGGTGACACCAGGTCTTAGCTGCAGGGATTTCAATTCGTGCCCAGGAGAGTAACCAGAGGGGATACAGTACCTGCACAGCTATACTCTGCGCTTCGCTTTTGAGAGCTGCTTAATTAACACCCACACCTCCCTTTCCCCTGCCTCTGCCTGCTCCTTCCAAGGTCTCCTTTCCATGGCACCGCAGGGTCTCCGTCTACTACAGTGTCGTTTTTAGAATAGAAGGTGGTGAACTTCAAACTTCTCTTGCACGGAGCATTCTTCACACTGACAAGAAGACAGACTTATAAACTGAAATTGGAACGTGCTTCACTTGCCCACTGATGCTTGCAGAAGCCTGCAAGGTCCTATTGTGAGGGTCGCAGTTCAAGGCTTCAATGACTTATTTCGGGGCTTGTGTGGACATTGAGATCAGATCTCAATGGGTGTGAACACTGTGCACTTAGCGGCCCTGTGATATTGGGCCAATTATTTCAATCTCTTCCTGAACTTCAATTTCCTCTTGGTTAAATGGGGATTGTATGCATTCGGCATGAGAAGCAATGGATATACGCAAAGAGATAATGATAGTAGATGAGATCCTGGATATAAGCAAATAACCTCACCCAGGAGCTGGCGCACAGAAGTCACTTTATAATTGCAACTGTTGGGTATTATTGTGGCTGGTCTGTGTATGAACATTCCAGGGATATATGAGGTTGATAGGATTTTACTGCAAACTGAAACGGAGGCCCTCACCGATTTAAACCAGGGAGGCTGGACCTGGATGTGCCAATTAAAAAGCAATCTGCTCCTGGTGCCTGCAATCCACCAGCCTCGAACTGCCGTGGCCACCTGACAGAGCAAGTGAATTGCTGTAAACCGTTAACGAGGAGCAAGACAGCGTTTGGGAAAACTGTAAAATTGCTGCCCCATTATCGTGCAGTCGGTCAACCTTTCATCTGCCATCAGACTTTTCCAACAGCTATGCTCTCAGTTTCCTAACTATCTAGAGGCTTTGATGTAGCCCATAAAGGAAGGAGGCTTGACAAACTTCTGTAAGACCACAAGGGTGAGAGCCTCACCCAGGACAAGGCATGCAGGAAGGTGTGGCTGCTGGTATGGTTTCCCACACAGATGACAGCAATGCCTGCTGGTGAAGGCAAGTGTGGCCAGCAAGCTGGAGGACGGGTCCTGGATACTAAAGGTGTGCAAAAGGACTTGTGAAGTGCTTTCCACAGTGTCCAGAGGGGTGACGAAGGGGTATCTACAGGGGGACCCTGCGTTTCCATACCTGACATTTCACTTGCCTGCCTAGTCACTGCGGTCTACTTAACACCTATATTGTACCTCTCCATATTGACTCATTTATTCCTATATTAGTTCATTCATTCCATGAATACTCACGAGGCATCTACCATGTGCAAGGCCCTGTTCTAGGCGCTAGAGATACATGATGGAGAGATGCATCGGGGACGAAAGAGACAAAATCCCCTGTCCTCGGGAGCTCAGATTCCAGCGTAAGACGTGCAAAGGTACATAGAGAGTACGTGTGAAGGTGGTAAGAGCTATGTAAAAATAATAAAGCCGGGAAGGGCAACAGGACACGCTAGAGGGAGGGGGTGCAAATTTAAGTAAGGTGGTCAAGGAGGCTGCACTGAGGAGGTGATATCTAAGTAAGACTTGAAGAGGCTGAGGTCTTTAGCTGCTTTCCTGAAGTGACCACACCAAGGTCACTTCTCACCAAGGTCGCGCCCTGGCCCCCTGCCAGGCAAGGGAAGTCCTTGACTGGTAACAGCATTCAGGCCTCATCCTCCTTTGCAAGTTAAGGTGTGTGCTCCCAGCGGGCCATGGCCCCACACAAGGATGGGACACTCAGGAAGCGACCTGGCCAAGAGGCGTGGGCTTCCACGGTGGCCCAGGCAGGTGCTCACCTCCTCCAGCCGCCGCCGCTGCTCCTTCTGCTCCTCTATGCGCTTCTGGCGCTCGGCCAGCAGCTGCCTCTTGTGTTCCTCGTTCTCCCGCTGCTGCTGTTCCAGCTGCTGCCGCCGCAGGGCCTCCGAACGCTCCTTGTTGGCCAGCTGAAGCCTCAGGAAGTCCCGCCGCAGTGTGGACTCCCCTGGCAGGTTCAGAATGGAGCTGTGGGCAGGAGGGAGAGATCAGGATCCTGCGTGCGGCAAGGGTCATTATTACCCGGGTCCTGGGGAGGACAGCGGGCAAACAACTCCCCTGTATGCGGGGAAGGGAGCCCATGTGCCAGCGGGGGCTCTTAGACCCTCTGTTAATTACAGTACTCATCCCCAGGGAAACTGAGTCAAGGCTCAGCCTCCTTTTCAGTGTGACTACTGCATACGTGTTCTGTCTCCATCCCTAGATGGAGATGTCATCACCTCTCTCCAGCACTGTCCACGCTGCTCCCTCACCCTTGTGACATGCAAAGATCTGCTTCTAAAGGTTTTAATGAGTGTGCAAGCCTTAGGCCCTGGATCGGCTGGTTTTCATGTTTAAGAAAGGCACAAAAAAATCCAGCAAATGAAATGAACCACCGGGAGCAGCAGGGAACCTATTCTACTAAGATGAGTACATCACCCCCACCCCCCCACCTCCTCTGTGACTCCCTGCACCAAACCCCAGGGGGCAAAGGACAGGCTGCTCATGTGAAGACATGATGAGCCAGGGAGGGAGAACATTTGAGTCAAGGTCAACACAGAGTAGAATAGGAACCCAAGCCTGCCAAAGTCAGAGAGTTCAGGGCTTGTCTCGCTGCACCAGGATTAAAGAGAAGTGACATTGTTTGTTCAGGAGCAGATGGTGTAGACTTCAACCCAGCTCACTGATTCCTAGATTCTGTTTAAGCACCATGGGCTTCAGTTTCCTCATCTGTAAAACGGTGGTTGTGCATCATGTGTATGTGTGTGTGGGGGTGTGTGTGCACGCGCGCACATGTAAGAAAGAAAGTAGAAAGAAAAAGAGGATAGAAAACACCATAAAGCAACTCTCCCCACAGCCCTGGTCTAGGGCTGTCCTATTCACATCTAACTGCATGTGAACAACTCAAAGTTAGACTCTTTGGTTGCACACAGCAGCCTAACAGGGAGGTGGGGAAGGCTCTTATTTGCTCATGCAAATCTTTTCATCTTTCTGGCAACTTCCACTTGCGATCAATCCATTAAATAACTATTGACCCTTTCTAGGTAGCAGGCACTGTGATAGGTTCCAGTGGATACAGCAGTTACTCAATGAATGTTCTCTCTAGTTATCTTGTTGTGGGGAAGAGAGACAGACAAATAATTAGATAAGATACAAATAACAATTTCACGTAGGAGCAGGGCTCTATATAAGACAAAAGATGTAATGGCTTAAGAGTGGCAATGGCAGGAGGCTGGGGCGAGAATTAAGGGTTCTGCTCAAGACGGGGGTGATCAGGGAAGAACTTTCTGAGAAGGTGCCAGATGAGCCAACACTCAAATGATGACGGGTTGGTCCCACAAAGAGGTAGGGGAAGAACCTTTCAGGCAGAAAGAAAAGCAAATGTAGAAGCCTGTGGCGGGGACAGGTGCGGCATCTTTGAGGAACCAAACTCCATGGGACTTCCCAGAGCACAGTGAAGGAGAAAGGTGGTCCAAGAGGAGGCCAGAGAGACTGGGCAGACCCGGGAAGGCACATGGCATGGAAGCCAGCAATGGAAAGGTTATAGTCAGGGTAGTGACGTGATGGGATTTGTTGGCTGCTGAATGGACTTCTGTCTGCAGGGCGTGGGAGGTGAGGGCAAGCAGGGCCACCAGCTGGGCTGGCACTGAAGTGGCTCTGTGGGGTGGGGCGGTGAGGATGGAGGCAGAGAAGCACTTGCTGGGAGAGCTGATGAAGCCTGTTGATGGATCTGGTGTGTGGAGTGAGCAATGCTTGCAGGTTTTGTCTGGCACCTGGACAGTGGTGGTGACGCAAACGGGAGCAGATTTGGTGGCAGTTGACGAGGGGATTATTCTGTTTTGGAGAGCGGTTAGCATGCCGCGTGACTGCCACCAATGCCAAAAAATGACATGAAAAGGCTTTGTTCATGATGTCCCACAGACGGTGCTTGGATTCTACTAACAAAACTCCTCTAAAACTTACAGCTTTTGTGTAGGACTCTAAACCAAACCCCAAGCAAGAGAGCTTATCCACACAGGCCACAAGCTCCATGCAAAAAGGCAGGACTTGGGGAGCCCGGCCTCACCATGCACACGAGGATGCACTGGTGTTGAATCAATTGATGTTGAATCAATTAACTGATGTCGAATCAATGTCAGGCGATTTGAGCTGTAGTAGTAGCTCAGTCATAAACTTGGTGTGTGACCTGCTTGCCATCTTTGAGCTCTCACCTCATTTTTAAAATGAGATAACCACTGTCCCTTTCGAGTTTTCAGGATTTCACAAAGATTAATTACATGTGCCCATAAAACAGGACTTGGAACATAATCTTCAGTGTGATATAATGACACGTTACAATTATAGAAGCGTTAAGGCATGGCTAGGTCAGCCCGCTAAGTGACTCAGTTTAGCAAGTACTAGTTAAAATGTGGCTTCTCAGTTCTCTAGAGAGTGATCAGAAGGGCTGACGTGACATCTGGGTGAGCTTTGGAAAAATAAAAAAATAGTGCACAACCTCTCTGAATGCAGGGCATTTGGTCCTTTGCCTTTGATGGTCACTACTTGACAGACATTATCTCTAAGTAGCTAAACTGGGGGTGGCCCATGTAAAGTATCAGATGGAAGGAAAAACTTTCCTTCAGTCTCTGACCTTGAAAATTCCTGTAGCAGGTGAAGAGAAAAACTGGATGGCCCAGTAAGTCCCTCCTTCCTCCTGTAGTTCAGCAATAATCCAGCTTGGGAGATCTGAGTTAACTCAAAAAAAGAAGCCACTGGTTCATTCTAACAGCAGTGGCTGAGCTGGCCTCTTTCCTGGTCAGGTAGCTCCGCCCCAGCAGTATGGCAATTATGCCTCCCGGATCATTGGAGTCCTCTCCTTGGATGGCTAGAGGATGGAGCCCCATATACCCCACTGAGCTTTCTTCTTTTGCATTTTCCCCGATAAATCTCACTTCCCACCACCATGGTGTGTGTGCCTGTCCCCCTCAACTCACCAAACTGCTGCCAGCTGAATTGTCTCAAGGAACAGAAATCCCAGCAATGTGAGTACACTAACCTTAATCATTCATAAACACACTGGAAGAAAGTCGGAATCAATGTCAAGTGAAATTCAAAACGCAGGGATGGTAATGATAAAAGCAGCATTGGTTCTGGGATCCAACATGTGACAACTGAGGTGGGCATGAATGTTTCTATGTAGGGTTCCCCTCTCGAGCATGATTCGATTTCCTGGAAATTATTTCCTTTCAGATTAGACTGTGGTGAAAATACCAAGACATGTGACAAGGACAGTGGCTGCCCAAATGGGCTTCTTAAAGAAAGGTATGATGTAATGAAGTGAATAATTCAAGTCCCAAAATACCACCGAGGTCTCCTGAAAGTCGCAGTTTTAGGTACTTTGAGTCTTGTATTACCCAGATAATTGCCTCTACCCATTCTACACGTTACATACGTGAGGAAACAAGGTCTTAGAATAGAGACCATAAATCTTAGGGGACAAGATAAAGAATACGCTGATTTCCACATTTTTGTAAGAGTCTGCCCGGGGAAATTTTCCCAAATTAATGAGTATGTTCATGGGCAATAAATTACATGAGACCACCTTGCTGGATTCTTAAAAATGAACCTATAAATCAAAAGGAAGCACATTTCACACAAGCACAACTCAGAATGTGAAAGTAACACTTAGCTTTTGCTCTCCTACCTGGGCTCTCCTGAGTCATTCTCCTCCTCTTCTTCCTCACTTCCGCTGTACTCATACTCTGTCTCATCTAAAGAGAGACTCACAGAATGTTAGTGCACAAAAAGATGCTGCGGCTCGGTCAATCCCCCCCCCCCCCCGACCCTTGTTTTATATATAAGTAATCTGAGGCCCAAAGAGCTGTCATTAATGCTGACCTGGGACAGGCTCCAGGCCTCCTGACTTGTGATTTAATAGTTCCCATCAGCTGGATTCAAGTGCATGGAATTAACATTCAAAACTGTCCCAGCTGACTCTAGATACCTGTCCCTAATGGCTAGTGTTCACATGAAAGTCAAGACAAGGAACTGCAAAATAACTTTTCAGTTTGTGTTAATTACCCATTATGGGACCACCTAAACCAACTTTTATTGGCCCAGTATTAACTTATTAATCATTTTTTTAAGTAGGAGTTTTATTATGACTTACATGGACCCACAAACTGTCTTTAGATATGTTGATAAACACCAGAAAGAAACTTGACAATGTGTGCTATTAAAAATATAGAGTTGGGGTGCCTGGATGACTCAGTCAGTTGAGCATCTGACTCTTGATTTCAGCTCTGGTCATGATCCCAGGGTTGTGGGACCAAGCCCCTTTCTCCCTCTGTCCCTCTCCTGCTCACACACACGTGTGTGCGCGTGCTCTCTCTCTCTCTCTCTGTCTCTCTCTCAAAAAAAAAAAGACATAAATGGACCATTGGGGACATTCATTCAATTGCCCATTGGGGGCATCCATTTAATTCAGTAATATGTTAAGCAAGTTAATATGTAATAATAAATACGATTGAGTCTGCTTTGGAGGAGATCAGAATCTAATGGGCAAGATGGACAAGTAGGTAATCAGATCCTCCATGATTATGAAGAAATTAATCTTCATTGGGTATCTCCCATGCCAGTCACCCTGCTAGATACTTTATCTATGTTCTTTCATTTATTTTGAGTAACAATACTTTAACACATTTTCAAGTGAAGACACTATCACAAGAGGTTAAGTGACCGAACCAATGACTTATTAATAAAAGGTCAGTCAATCTGGGCTTTGAATTTAGAGTTCAATCCAGAACTTTTCCAACTTTGAAACTAGTATTCTTTCCAAGATATTATATGCTAAAGAGAAGTGCATAAAAAGAGCAATGAGATATCAGAGAAAGAAGCAAAGCCCATCGGTCATAATGAGGGAGAGGGGGGCAGCAAAGCCTTTGAGGAGGAAATGAGCTGCACATTGTAACTGTTGGTGGCCCCCTTCCAGGCAGATGGCAGCTGAAAGTGGTGGGAAAAGGACATTCCAAGCAACATAACCACGTGGGTAAGGGTGACAGTATTAAAGGGCATGACATGTTCACAATGAGTTGTTGGTGGCTAGATGTTGGGTGTGAGAAAAGCAGACAGAATGAGTTAGGCCAGCAGGTCTGATATGACTTTCTGATCCTTATATAAAAGTGCTTGCTGAAGACTTTTCTGCGGAGTTTGGGGTATCTTGGAAGAGCTTTTACTTTTAAGCAAGGCAGGGCGTCACATTACTGTTATCCTTTCATAGCTGTGGGTTAGTAATTATAACTTTGAAGGCATTTGTGTACCCCTAAAAAGGAACTAAAACTGCAGTTTGGTTGGGCTACCACCAGGAGGCAGCACACATGAAAAGAACTAAACCCTTTGCCTTCCATACTCTTCAGCCATTAAAGGGCTAATGAAAAGGAGCCAAAAGCATGATGATGTCAAGTGCATTTTTTTAAAGTCACAAGTTAGTTTCAAATATTTAGATATGTATGAAGTTTTCAGGCTACTTATTTTTGAGTATTATGTCACCAAAATGTAAAGGACTTCCATAAAGTGTTTCAATATTCCACACTGAAAGTGTACTTTTCCAAATTTACCTGAAATAAATCAATGGAAGAAGAGTAGGAAGTAAACTGCAGAAATTTTATCTAGAGAAGGAAATTCTAGCAAGGAAAAGAAACACACAATTAATCCAATTATTTCTACTCTCGATGGGAAAACCTGCATTTGTCAGGCCCTTCAACTGTAATACTTCACCAAAATCTGGTCTTATTGTTTTTATATTACTGGCATAAATTAGCATATGTCAACATATCTTAAGGAAAAAATAATATTGGCTTAAAAAAATCATAAATCAATTCTCATAAAATTGTTTGATTGTACCAAAAGCTGCTCTTAGAGCCACTAAGAGAGTATGAAAGTATTACAGGAAGCAAATGAAGTAATTTGATGAAACTGAGCAAATGGAATGAAACCTCATTTGATCAATACTCCTTCTGGGGAGCAGACAAAAATGAAGGCTTCTGATGGCTTTGAGCCTAAACAGAATTAGGTTTCTTAAATTACCATGTAACTGTGGAGCATACCTCCTACCAGGAATCTTACTCTTCTACTCTGCAGAGAAGGAACACATTAAAAATAGTCTTATCTCGGGGCACCTGGCTGGCTCAGTTGGTTAAGTGTCCAACTCCTGATTTTGGCTTAGGTCATGATCCCAGGATTGTGGGATCAAGCCCCTCATCAGGCTCTATGCTGAGCAAGGAGCCTGCATGAGATTCTCTCTCTCTCCCTCTGTCCCACTGTCCCTCTCCTCCCTTTTCTAAAATAAAAAAAAAATAGTCTTATTTTCATAGAATGGGGTGTTTCGAGTCACATTTTAGAGTTTGTGCCCTCCAAATGTGAAAGCAACCAAGGCACAAGCTTTACCCATTCTACTCACAGGTCAAAGGCAAAGAGGTCATGAGTTCTCAGGAAGTGATTCTGAATAGTACTGAAAAATTGTAGGTCGAAAAAGAACTGTCTATATGAGAATAGCTAATATTTATTAAGTATGACTATATGCTAGACATTGTATTAAATATTTCAATGCATTATCTCACTTAATCTTTGTAACAATGCCAGGCAATACTAATTACTATTATATCCCCTCTCCTATTTTAAAGATGAGAAAACTGGGATGAAGTTCACATAACTCTTCAGGGGGTCAGAATTTGTTGGAGAGCTAGAATTTGAACTAGTCTGAGCCTGGAAAAGACAGGCCCATAGAAAAATAAATTTCCCTCTTAGAGAAATTGGACTTTAATGGTTGCATGTCTGACACACCTCTCTAAAATGTCCCCATTACAATTTTAATTCCCTGGAGTGGAAGACCACTATTAATAAACAGCAGTTGAAAAATCAGCCCTGGAGCTTTTTGACCTTGACTTACCTATTTCTCTCATGCCTGGTTCCTCCAGCTTGGGCTGCCCTCCCAGCCCCTTGGGTTCTGACAAACACCCCATCCCCTTCCACCCACTCACAACTGGAGATGGGCCTCCAACATCCCACGTTTTATTATTGCTCGTAATTTTTATTTATTTATTTTTCAGTGCTATAATAATTTTGTATTCAATCAAAATAGGCAATGAAGCTTTATTTCCTATTCAGCACTTCAAGTGAAAATAGTTTGATCCTCAAACATTCAGCAATGTATCTTTGTTTTAAATCGAAGGATAGTTGACATACAATATTTCATTAGTTTCAGGTGATGGGCTCCTTTTTGGCTTCGCCTCATAACCTCCTACTCTGGAGTCTAACCTGATCGCACATTTCCCTGACTCCCTGAGGCCAGCAGCCAAGAAGGAAGCCTTCCCTTGAGCCTTCACTGAGGATTTCCCCTCCTGCCTCAGCCCCCTGCTGCTCCTACCTCTACAGTCTTGACTCCTGCAATGCTTACCACCCACCCCACACACCTGCTTGCACCTCGCCACATTACAGATGGTAGCTGCAGAGGCAAAGAAGGGAGATTCAAACAAAAGGAGAGCACACTCTGTCCTGTGGGGCCCAACACCCTCCAATGCTCCACCTGGCTTGGGAGAACAGAGGAGAATGGTGTTGAGGACAGAAAAGAGGAAAATCATGTCGCCAGTTGTGTCCCACCGTCGGTGCCTGGTCTTCTCCTTTACTCTCCATGGCTGTACGCTCAGGGCTCACCTTACCAGCCCTATACTGCCTCCTCACCGTCAGCCCTCCCCTTTCCTCCACTGACCCTCCTGCCTCCACTTGGGGAGGACTCACTCTGTCTGTCCTCTGGGTCTTTCCCTTTCCTCCCCATACTTCAACCTTCCCCAACTCCCCATCCAACCAGGCACAAAGCTTGCCCCAGACCACGTGAATTTTCTGCGTAGTCAGGATGCTAGTTAAGGAAGTCCAAGTCTCTATTTGAACAACCAGGATACGGCCCCAGGACCCCAAGTTTGAACTCATGTTCTTTCCATCGATGCCATGAAAAGATAGTGTGGTAGAACAGCCAGAGCCATAAGAGATAAGAGTTTTTCAATCTATAAAATAAAGAAGTACATTAAATGATCCTCCAGCTCAAAATTCAATGTTCCAAATAGCAAGTCTGGCATCTCTGTGACTATAAGAAAATTCATTCTGACTTCTGAGCTAAATTCTAAATGAGCCTCAGAGCACAAAAACTTAAATGCTGAAGAGTGCCAGTATACAAAAATGTCAACCAAATGATTTTTTTTTTTAGGTTGTCTTCTGTAGATTTTTAGCCTTCAAAACATGAATATTCATTTGAACTAAGAAAATCACTTGTCATATTAAACCACTTCATAGTATTACTCAACATGTCTCTTTGTTAGTGCCTGGAAGAGGTAATATTCCTTACAGTTCTATCCTTTCATGAAGATTCCATTTCACGGGCTCAATCCATTGATGCCTACAGGCTATGAGCTCAGAGGCAGGCCTTCACACTAAAGAATAATGCAGGTCCATCTGAAACCCCCATGGTCACCTCCAAATATATCAAGAGCCCATGACTCGCTCTGTCTTTTGTTTCCTTTGCTGAAATACAAATGTGCTTCTAACCTTTTTCTCCTCGCTTTTTCTTTGTTCTGTCAATATGGTCCTTGAGTTGAATGCGAACCTGTCGTTCATTAGGTTGGTCTCGTATAAATGGATGCTTCATCAATTGTTCTGTTGCTGGTCGCTGGCTGTGATTCTTTACCAAGCAGCTCTCAATAAATGACTGGAATTTTTTTGACCTGCCAAACAAAAGAGATGAACCCACAGATAAAAAGACCATCCAAAGAAAAAGCAAAATTCTATTTCTCCAAAATGCTAGAATAAAAAAAAAAAAAAAGAAGAAAATAGGTTCAATTAGCCAACATAGGAATCAACCAATCACAAAGTAGGTCTAGACCTTTATTAGGCACATGGGGTTCAAAGACATCATCACCATCAACACACAGTTCAGGCAATGTATGGGAGTTACGTGCATAAAAGCATTTTTGCACAGTTTGTATGTAATATCACACAAGAGACCAAAAGGAATGAGAGAAGAGAAAGACCTTGGTGAAAAGTGTATCTGGAAGGTCTATTGTAATGAGGGAACAAGAGCTGAGACTTAAAGAATGAATAGGAAACCGGGGCGCCTGGGTGGCTCATTCAGTTGAGCATCTGACTTTGGCTCAGGTTATGATCTCACAGTTCGTGGGTTCGAGTCCCATGTCGGGCTCTGCGCTGACAGCTCAGAGCCTGGAACATGCTTTAGATTCTGTGTCTCCCTCTCTCTCTGTCCCTCCCCCACTCAAGCTCTCTTTCTCTCTCTCTCTCAAAAATAAATAAACATTAAAAAAAAAGAATGAAGAGGAAGTCACTTTCAGGAGAGAGTTCAGGGAGGCAAGAAATAGTGAAAAACTAAGGACTGGGCTGAGCACACTATATGTCAGGGGAACTGAGATGAGTTGTCTAAATGATGCAGAAAATGCAAGCTGGGGGGAGGACATAAAATCAAGCTTGTATAGATAAAGAGGAGTACATTTGTAGAAATGAGAAAGATTCTTATGTGGTAAAGTGAGCTTGGTTAGGCAAATTTTTTAAATGGTAATTTCAAAATTACTTTTGAACTTTGCTCTCCAGTTAATAAGAACAGGATGTATGTGTATGTTTGCTATCAACCCAAGGACTTGGAAACTTAGGAACTAAGTTCATATCCAGAAACGAATTTACCTCCCGCTAGACAGGCACTGTTTCCTCAAAGATAAACCCCGTGCCTAACACAGGGGAGGGGAGAACTGGTGAGGGATAATATACCAAGGAATAGGGCAGCAAGTCCACAATGTGGGAGAAATTAACAGTGGACTTCAGCTATGATTCATGAGTTGGGCATGTATGTTCTTGCTGCATTCCAAGAAATTGTCCAGCCTCATAAATAATTACTTCACAACTATGTAGCATGCCTTTCTGATGTGCTACATTGGCATCTTGGCACATGATGGGCAGAGACCTTAGTGGAACTTTGGTCACCCTCTTTGTGGCCCCCACCCTGCTCAGAGCAGGTGGGAATCCATTTTGTGCTCTCCGTCGCCCTCCTGTGGAGTGCTGTGGTATAACAGGAGCGGATCCCAGGAGCAAGCTTTCCTGTCTCCCAGCGGACCTTACACACAGAATTCAGGCTTGAAAGCGGTCTTCACCACACAGAACACAATGGTGAACATGTTATTCAAGATCCAAACACAAGAGGGCACTGGCATATGCACCACTCTGCATTTCTGCCTAGGTCAAAGCAGTTTCTCGTTCCATGTTTTTGAAGGACTGCATTATTAATATTTTTTTTCTCCCTGCATTTCTAAGCTAAGTTCATGCTTTTACATTATTTTACATAGAAGCATATGTACCCTGCTATGCTTGGGGTCACCGCAGGATCAATCGGGATCGGCCACCCCGTGGCCTGTGGAAGATAGTGACAACAGCGTGGATACTCTATGTACCTCCTTGTATGTCCTTCAGCCTGTAGCCCTGCTTCCTCCACACTGTTGTTCTCCAAGACCACTGGTGTGCTGTTGGTATCCTGAGCACACTTACCTGCCCTCACATGTCTGATGAATGAATGAATGCAGGAATGGTTATCACATGTGCTGTAAAATGGCTACCATCAAATCTGTGCTTGTGAGGCACAGAGAAGGAGGTTTGGAGAGGAGATAGTATTGAATATGCTTTCTTTTTCAGGTCCATGAGACAAATCTGTAGAGGCACAATTGTGATATCATCTAAGGAGAGACTTTGCAAAAAACAAAACAAAACAAAACAAAACAAAAAACAAAACAAAACAAAACCATCATGGGATAATGGACTGTCCTAAGGAATAAATAGAAGAGAATGAGGCTGACCTGCATAAAGAGATAGACAAATTCCACATGGCGCTTTTCTAGGTAGAAAATCAGTATTAAAAACATGAAAACAAAAACAAATTAAGACGGGGAGCTGTTAAATATTCATGATAAATGCAAATGAAAGCTGTTTTTTCTGCTTGCAACTAGAAGGAAGTGCTTTTTATAAAGTGCTCAGCTATTAATTAGAGGGTGATAAATAAAGAAATCACACCCAGTTTAAAAATGAGATGCAGACTCGATAAACTGTATGTTCCATTCCCCAGTACTGACACCCAAAAAATGTCGGTGGCATCTCTAGGGTAAGAGAGTGTTCAAAGAGTTCCGTGGAAGCAGCTGGGGTTCACAGGCCACTTTCCAGGATCTCTTCCGGTGGGAAGGAACCTTCAGGAGAATAACCTTGAGCCCAAAGATTGGGCCAAGATGTGTAGAACTGCAACCCTGGCAATGTATCTGACGTCTTCTTCAAATGGAACAGTTTGTAGAGAAAATAATGCTTACTTAAAACAAATCTTCAAAGGAAAGATTCATTGTCTCTTATTTAAGTTAGTGTGACCAAAGAATCAATATGCTTAATTACACATTTAATTAAAAGTAAAAACCCTTCCCTATGTTGAACACCACTTGACTGTTTGCTGAGCGGTCTAATGGGTTTAAAGTACATTTATATAACTTTATTGTTTGAATCTCTGCTGCCGGTAATTTAGTTCTGTCTATTAAAAAAAATGCCCGAGATTAGTAATACTAATTTCCCCAGGGGTGGCCTGGAGAGATAAATGTTAATGTTTGCTGCTTACAGTCTGAGGCCCTGGTTCTAATACCAGCATCAGCAAACACTTTATCTTCCCAGATTTTTTCTGTTTATATATTCAATTGTGTTAGAGGAATTAAAAACGCCTGAAAGATTATTACATTAATCACTGTAACCAGTCAGGCTGAAGTTTCTGATAATTGCAGGACTCCCTAAATGCACTTTGAGCTTTAGAATTTGCATTTTCCCAGAACCACCCTTTCTCTCTAATTTGGGCTCCATCGCTTACTAACTGTGAGACTTTGGGCAGATTATTATTTTTTTTTTTTTAATTTTTTTTTTCAACGTTTTTATTTATTTATGGGACAGAGACAGAGCATGAACGGGGGAGGGGCAGAGAGAGAGGGAGACACGGAATGGGAAACAGGCTCCAGGCTCCGAGCCATCAGCCCAGAGCCTGACGCGGGGCTCGAACTCACGGACCGTGAGATCGTGACCTGGCTGAAGTCGGACGCTTAACCGACTGCGCCACCCAGGCGCCCCTGGGCAGATTATTTAACGTCTCTGTGCCTCAGTTGCCCTGGCTGCAAACGGTGGGATCGTTAGAATTTATCTCAGATGACTGTTGTGATGATCCGATGAATTGCTTCACATAAAATACTTAGCACGGTGTCTGACATGTCATAGACGCCATATGTATGTTTGCTGTTATTGTTACTACTATTACTTTCATTGTGTTTTCAACGTCCTGCCACCTCTGAACATCACCAGGCTTAACCAACAGCAGTATCTGCCCTCAGAGCTGGGGGCAGAAACAGAAGTTGAACTGAATAGGTCAGTGTTCTTAAAGGGAATTAATTTCACGTATATTTGGATTAGATATGCTCACAGAGTCAACGAGACCACTATCTCCAAGGAGACTGTGCAAAAAAGGTTAATTGTAAAAGCTGTGGAACAATTTTTGTTTTGATTTCAACGAAGCCTGAAGTCACACGGTCTACTAGCAAATTCAGTTAATTTGAAGTATTTTCTGATATTTGCTTTCTGTTATGATTTTATTTAGAACACACATACACAAATAACTTTGTCAGTTCTTAAAGAACAAAAATGCCTGACAATCCACCAAGAATCAGAGCTGTTGTTTCATAAAATAACAGTAGTGACTGTAAGGGGTTCAGGGCTGTGGCTCCAGCAATGAAAACTCTGGGACTCTGGATAAGCCAGTTAACATCACCAGGCCTCTAGTCCTCATCTGGGGCACAAACGGGCCGGACCAAGGAACCTCACGTCTCTCCCCAGTGATAAGCAGTTACGATTTTCCTAATGATCTCGATGAAACACTTCTTTGCCTGTGTGCAATCTTTGCGTTTGAAGAGCAAGGAAAAAGAAAAAGACCAGTTGTCTGTTACAGGAGTGAAAGCATCCCCATCTTTCTCCAGAAACTCCTGCAGGAACCTGCAGCACTGAGTAGGGCAGGGGAGCTGGCCTGAGCACGGTGCGAAGATGAGGGCGGAGGAAATGTGTGGAAGGAGATGGTTCGGCCACGTGGGTGGAATCTGACCACGTACAGAGACGGGAAGAAATGGGAGTCCCAACTCGTTACGCATTTGCTGGTGGTGACGTGGAGACAGCGGCCGAGACATGCCTGGTCTCCTCTAATTCAGCTGAGGTTATAATCCTCCCTGAGATCTAATTATCGAATGGCTGGACTGGAGCCCTGACTGCATGACCTCCTCGCCATGGAGGCCTCTCCTCATCTCGCTGACGTGGGAGGGAAGGGCCGGGTTCTAGCAAGTGGACTGCTCTCCTTTACCCCCACGATGGAAGGGGCAAAGAACCCTGCTACTGCCCTTCTTTCCCTAACATGAAGGCACAGGAAAAAACTGTTCAACTAAGAGACCAGTATCTCATTCTCTATTACTCTAAGCTTGAACTTCAGAGGCCAGATGGTGCAGGTGGGAAAATGGGGGTTACAAACTTAGAAAATTAGAAGACTGTACAGCCTTGCACAAGGCTCATAACCTACCCAAGCCGTAGTGTTACAGCAAGAGAAGGATGACTCAGAGCATCTGCCTGGCAGGGTTGTGGGTAAAATTAAATTTATATAGGTCTTAAATTTACACACACACACACACACACACACACACACACACACACATACACATAAATTACTGAGTCTACAACATGCATATATGCCTTATATGTCCTGTATGTTGTAGATTCAGCAAGTTAGGTGGAAATGACCCTCAACTGAATGCATATAATAAAGAGTTTATGGCCCATCTCTACCACGATGGCACCCCCACACCCACTTTGGTAGTATTTTGATATACACGCTGCGAACGGTGCACTTCATCTGATAATTCATTAGGCAGAGAATAAAAGAACATTTTGGAGTTTTGTTTCTTTTGACGGGTGGGGAGAAGGATCCTCTCCCTTGAAATATAAAAGGAAAATAAATAAAGTTTTCACTTCCTCCCAAGCACTAGGGCGTGTTAAAACCCTAACTGATTTGAAATATTTTTTAAATGTTTATTTATTTTTTTGAGAGAGAGGGACAGAGTGCCAGTGGGGGAGGGTCAGAAAGAGAGGGAGACACGGAACCCAAAGCAGGCTCCAAGCTCTGAGATATCAGCACAGCGCGCAACATGGGGCTCCAACTCACAAACTGTGAGATCATGAGCTGAGCCGAAGTTGGACGCTTAACCGACTGAGCCACCCAGGTACCCCATTTTTTCTCTTTTAATTCCTAACTTATTTCAAATCACTTTGGACCTGGTCATTCAGGAAAGTACTCTGCAGTGCTCAAAATTCTCACTTAAAAACTAGAATTCTGTGCAGAGAGCTGGAAGGCACACCCCACGTCCCGTGGTGGGGGGCTGCATTACCATCTTATAAAGGCCGGGTTCTGAGTGAGAAAGAGCACTTGAGCAGGGCCTTTGTTTCCCCACTCACTCTCAGATAGCCACGTCATTTCCCCCTCCCCTCTCTAACAGTGTGGGTCTCGAGCTCCTGACTGGCTTTCCTTTGGAGTCAGGGAGGGTGTGGAGGGAGGCTGGGCAAGATGGAGGCCTGGCCTCCTCACTGTCCCCGGACTGTCCCTGTTCCCTGCAGCACCATCAGATATAGCTCCTGTTGTCAAAGGTTTGACGCAGAAAAGTCAGCCTGTATTTTCCTCGAAGTCTGTATTTCTCAAACAAGGCCAATACAGAGTTGAACTTTTTGGAGCAGGGGCAAAGAAAATTAAAACTGTAGGGCAGAGGCTGTGTACTCGCTTCTCTAGCGAGCCAGAAAGGTCAGACAGAGGGCAGTGCGAGCTCCGTATAAGAGGAAAACAGGACAAGTGTGGTGGCCAAGTGACTCCCACTTCTCAGTCGGGGAGAGGTGGTGATGGGCAGAAAAGACCACCTGGTGTCACACCTTTGCACAAAAGGCCGGAAACCTAAAGGTAAAGCTCAATCGCCAGAGTTTTCAAAGTTGGCAATTAATACAAATGTTCCTGAAACACGGGGTGTAGCCACGCTGTGTTGAGCACACATAACACATGTGTGGATGGCCAGTTTGACTCCTGTGGGTGGAACTCTGGAAACGTCTGTCCAGCAGCAGTTCTGGGAGAGGGAAGGGGAGGAGGGAACAGGCAAGTGAAGTCCGCCCTTTACAGTGTGTGTGTGTTGGGGGGAGGAGGGGAGGGAAGCCTGGCACCAAGGACAAGCAGAAAGCGAGCAGAGGGCTTTGTAGTGCTACTGATGCTTCCAGAGATGGAACTGAGCTGACTGCTCTCCCGAGGAAGTCTGTTCCGGGGAGAAGGGAGGAAGCAGGGCTTCCGGGCCCCACTGATCATGTGCCATACAGGTACCCAATGGAAGGCTGTTGCTGGGGAGAGAATGGCTATCACACAGCGACCCTCCAGAGTGAGAACGAGGAACAGGGGTTGCTCTGCCCCTTGTTGCCAATAGCAACTCTCATGCTCTGTTCTTCTTCTGCAACTCGGGGCTGCCGGTCCCTTCTGGCTGTTTTCCTCTCTTCTCTGGGCAGTATGCCTTCCCCTTGTCACACCGGGGTTGCTATGTCATTACTAGGTGGCTGGTATTAATTAAACTGCTCTCTGTATAGCAGAGGAAAGCTGTGAGTGGGTAGGGGAGGAATATGAGGGTCCCCGTCAAGGGTGATCATGAAGTACTGTGAAAAGGGACAGAGAGGTCTTGAACCTTCATGTTCTAACTGCCCAGAACATGCCTCTAGAAAAAGATAGGAGATCACAAGTAGCCCAGGAATTGATCCCAGGGCAAGGGTGTATCAAGATCCACCATACATACAGGGGAAAGAAAGGACCAACGGATTCTTGTTATGCAATAATAAGATACAAAGACCCTGATGTAAGTAGGCAAAAAAGGCAAAAGTCCCACATCTGGCCTAACCTGCAGAACTGTGTGTCTCAAACTTGAGTTAATTGTATACCATCAGCACAATTTTTAGCCATATTCCTACACCACCCATACTAGTATCCACTCGGTATTCTTCTTTAAAAAATTTTTTTTAACGTCTTATTTATTTTTGAGACAGAGAGAGACAGAGCATGAACGGAGGAGGGGCAGAGAGAGAGGGAGACACAGAATCGGAAGCAGGCTCCAGGCTCTGAGCCATCAGCCCAGAGCCCGACGCGGGGCTCGAACTCACGGACCGCGAGATTGTGACCTGAGCTGAAGTTGGCCGCTTAACCGACTGAGCCACCCAGGCGCCCCTTGGTATTCCTCTTTAAATTAGGCCAATTTTTTAAGTGAATCAGTTTATTAAACGGGAAGGTTGTACCACTACCCAACTTAAGAAGCCAATATCACTTGCCATAAAGAGAAAGCAGCAGTAAAAGCAAAACTTACAAATATTTATGCACAGACCAATAAAATCATCTCTCACACTGCCAAGTATGTGTGTGTACTTACAGAACTGTCATCTTAAGGAATAGAAGAAAAGTCGGCCCACCGAACCAGCTGACTCTCGGAACTATCGCCCCCTCTGATAAGATGTTTTGTGCAGCCAGGAAGGATACTTCTTGAGGTATTAAATCAATGTTATTTCTGGGGCTCCACTACTCACTTTAGCTAACAGTTCCTTACCTGGAAGGTGTGGTGATAAAGACTTGTGCAAACAGTAGGTACTTAATAGGTGCCTTAAGAGGAGTGATAGTATATGGAAAAGCACTCACTAAGTCTTGGTTTATGTTAGTCTACTCATGGAGCCGGACCTATGGATTTGAGCTCATCCAACAGAGCATCACAGGAAGCACTTCAATCTGCAAAACACTGAAGACCAAACTCACCACTTCTTAGACTTCAGGCGAGGTGCTGGGTTCCGGGGAATGAGGAAGAGGGCTCTCATGGGGTGCATGTCACAGAGAGCTGCAAGAGACGAAAACAAAGGGCAATTCAGGTTAGGAGGCCAAATACAGGCCAAGCCCACCCTAGCTGTGCAGCTCATGCTACTGAGTGGCTCCCAGTCGCACATGCCCCGTGAGCAGAGTCAGAGGACTACAAAGCTTCTGTTTGTGGAGCACTTAAAAGAGCTGGTGTCTCATAAAATACGCATCTCAACTAGACATTGTTAACATTTCTACTTGTACTTCATATTTAAGAAAAGTACATTACAGGGCCAAAACCTCTGCTTTGCTATAAATAACCATCGGAGATTCAAAGTAGACAACATCAAGATAACAACTACAATGGAGATGGTAGGTTATTTTTAATTTGTAAAAGCCTAAGTCATAAAATGAAAGATGAATGGTCTATTTCTTATATACCAAAGGCCCGTACAAACGCAATGCTATGTACATAGATTTTTAGAGTATAAAGCACTAGGCCAGAACACCTTTCTGTCTGTATTTCTAAATATCCTGATGGCTTTTCAGGTTTCATGATATGTTTATCGTTTGTTTGTTTGTTTGTTCGCTGGCCCCAGAAAGAACAGAGAGATCAAGGCAAAGAGGGTCTGGTAGAAAAGTCATTAAAATATCTCAATTTGTAAACGTGGCATTATGGTTTATAGAGAAAGGACTCATGTGTCCTTATTTTAATCAAAATATTTCACAGGTTTACTTTTCAAACATCAGGGGGTATCCTTTCCTTTGTGCCCAGAATATGAATATATTTTCTCTAAAAGCTAAAGGATTCTGTGGGTAGAAGTTTATTTTCAGCCCCCTCTACTACTCATCAAGAATGACAATATGGTTTTCAGACTGCAATATACTATTCTTCTGATTCATAAATGCCTATTAGCATTGTGAATGAAGGGAATTTTGTCATCAAACACTCCAACTCAATCATGCTTACAGATGAATCCTACCAACTCTAGAGTGAGAAATCAGACTATGATAACGTGAAGATAAAAAGTCATATAAACAAAACGACCTGCCATGCACAGACGGGGCCTGTTTTGGTTCGGGTCCCCCGCAAAGCAGACACCAAGGCAGCGCTAACCATGAGAAGGTATTACCAGGGAAAACTCCTGCCTGGAAGGAAGTAGGGACGGAGCCAGGGAAGGCTGGGAGAGTTTTCAATTTGCTCTGCAAGTCTGATCAGAGTGAAAGGAAGAGGCAGACAAAGTAGATGGAAGTGTGCTGCCTGAGCAAACTAAGCAGTGAAACTAAGGAGTGAGAGTTGCCTACAAAGGCATCCTGTGCCCTCGAGAAAAAGTTCTGTCTTATATCCCTGCCAGGCTGGGTCACTGATGTGGAGGGCTTTGCGGGGCGGTGGGTAGAGCAGTGGCAGCAGAGGCCCCTTGGTGAGTTGCACTTCCTGTAGGGAAGCCTGTGGGGCACATGCTCACAGCCAGCACAGGACTGGTGGAGGCACTCTGCAGTACCAATACTGCAGAGCTCAAGTAACAGCAGAGTTTCCCCAGATAGCCAGAGCCCTGGCCACTCTGCCTTGGACCTCAAAATCTAAATGTCAGTATTTTATTAGGAGGGGGAGCAACTGAGTATGCAAGTGTCTGCATAAGCCGTGCACTGGAAATCAGTTCTGACTTTTTGTTAAGTTGGAGTTTCTAGTCTGTGTGAATTGGCCTCAGTTTTGCGTTAGGCGAAGGGCAGTTCAAGAAGAAACTACACACTGAATCGGTAAAATAAACAAGATCCCCGAGTTGTCTCCCTTTTCTTTCTTGTTTCTTCTAAACACAAGATCCTCACACCGCTCTGAGATGAATGGATTCCTGGTTGATTTAAGATGACTTTGCTTTCTAAACATGCCAGCTCGAACCCACACCGGGCTCGGTGTAGCAGAAGCAAAGCTACTACAGAGCCTGGCAAGGAAGCATCGCTCAGTCCCTGCAGAGCAGACCAGCAACAGATTTCACCCAGAGGAAGGTACTTACGGGGAGCGCCTTCTGCCATCTCGATAGCGGTGATTCCCAAAGACCACAAGTCACTCTGAAAAAGATAGAAGGCATAGACACATGCATAAATGCAGTCAACAGACAAGAACTTGGTTAAGCCCGGTAATCGCTCCAGAACTGCCTGTAGAAAAGCCATTCAGTCATCTCTTTATGAACCTATTTTGCTCACTAAGCCTAAAAGCAAGAACAACTTTTTTCACTCTTCATGGGTAGTATCTCTCACAGTATTTCCGATACATGGTGAGTTTCCACTAAATGTATGAAAAATGAATATAATGTCTCAAAAATTAATTGATCACCAAAATTTATCTGTCGATTGAACCCTATGAAATTGGTGCTGTTTTAATGCCTTTATTGAGGTAGAATTATCATACAATTAACTGCCTATATTTGAAGTCTATCATTTGCAAAGGTTTGACATGTATGCACCTGTGAAACCGTCATCACAATCAACACTGTAGATATACCCCTCCCCCATGCCAAAGGGTTGCACATGCTACTCCGGCGTCTCCCCGCCTGCCCTTGCTATCCCCTGACCCAGTTCTGCTTTCTGTCACTATGGATTAGCTGGCATCTTCTGAAGTTTTATATAAATTAAATCATTCCATTTCTTTCACGAACATAATGGATTGAGGTCCAGCCTTGTTGCAGTATATATGAGTAACTTCATTCCTTTTCATTGCCAACTAGCGTTCTATTGTGCGGTTACATTACAATTTGTTTATCCATCCGCTTGTTGATGGACAGTGTTTCCAGTCTGAGCTATTGCACATAAAGCTGCTACAGACACTCATGTACAAGTCTTCATCCGGACATATGCTTCTGTTTCTTTTGTGTAAACACCTAGGTGTGCAACGGCTGAATCATATAGTAGGTACGTGTTTGTTTAGTCGATTGTTTTAGACCTACAAAAAACAGCAATTTCATATGGCTTAACCAAATCAGATGAGGACAAGGAAACTTTTGGGCTGTATCTGCATGTATCTCCAGGGCCTAGATGGGAGCCAGGCAATAGTGGCAGGTGCTTGGTATGTCTGTTGAATGAATGAATGAACAATAGCTTCCATCTTGTAAGTAGACAATATGTAAAATAGAGAGTCTGCACCGTTATATTCTTTCTTATGATGAGACTGACTTTTATGTTCTCATTGGAATTTTCGAGGCTAACGTCTCCGCCCCTGCCTATGCAATCTCCGTCTGTAGCAGTATGCTTCTCCCCCACTCTGCGTCCATGGCTCAGTTGTCTCTGAGGAGCATAGGAAGGAGTAAATCAAAAGAAAGGGAAAACCAGGTTAGGAAACCCCAGAAGAGATGCTTGCTGCTTCAGTGTCCTGGTGGTTGGGTAAGAAAACACAGTGTGAAATTTGGTTCAGTGGCCTACAATCCTGATGAAGACTTTCATCCTCCTTTTCTTTTCAATATAACCTGCGTTTTGTACGTTATTCCAAATTATCTCCCGGAACCTCACTCAGATGACCGAGGTCAAAGTTCAGTGTCCGTGCTCTTCCCATCAAACACATGTCAAGGCCGCATGAGAGGAATCACACCTGGAAAAGGACTATGAAATCCATGCTGGGCCATTACCCAGGACTAAACTTCTCAGTATCCGGTGAGTGACACCCAGGTGTGTTCAGGATTTGGACCGAGGCCTGCACATTAAAGGCAGAGGGCTTTCTGGGGGGCGGGCCTAGCCTCTTGCCTGAAGTATAATCTGCTTTTATTTATTTATTTATTTATTTATTTATTTATGAAAGAAAGAAAAAGAGTGTGTGTTTGCATGAGTGGGGGAGGGGCAGAGGGAGAGAGAGAATCCTAAGGGGGCTCCACACCCCAGCACAGAGCCAGCACGGAGCCCCATGTGGAACTCAGTCTCAGGACTGACTGTGCGATTATGACCTGAGCCAAAATCAAGAGTTGGATGCTTAAGACACTGAGCCACCCAAGTGCCCCAAGTGTAATCTACTTTAGAGTAGGTGGCTAGGGCCCATGCTAACCCCATACTAGGACCAGAGGGGGTTCTTTTAATGCATGAGCCCATCAATCGGTTCACGTGATACAAGTTCTCAGTCCAACTTGGGATAATAACACACCTGCGCGATACCACTGTTCGCAGACTGTAGGTCACTTCTCTGCATAGAACACAACTCAAAAAGGCTACTCTTCTCCTTTCACTTTGTTATATTTCAAGATGTATTCAGAGTTGTCATTAGACACACACACACACACACACACACACACACACACACACACACACACGTTTGCATAGCCCAGCAAGTGACTGAGTTTTCCCGCAGGCTCCTGGCCTTGCAGAGCTAATAAGGAAGGCCCAGCCTGCCATTACAGGCTGTAACCGATAAAGTTGAAAACACGGCTCTCTTGTACCTGGGGGTTTATGGTTGATTAACACAGACAATCATTTGAGAACATGACAAAAACACTGAGTCACTCGCTGTGCAGGAGGCATTCAACAGGAAACACAGCAAGAATAGGCTGGAAATGGTGGTTTGTGCTATTCTGATAGGATTTTAATATCTCCAGGTCTTGCTGGTTCTACCATTTCCCTTACGTCCCCAGAAATCAAGTGTTTCTGTAGTGTGAAATGAAGTACAAATATAAAGGTGGTGGCCAGGTACCATGTCTCTAAGTGCCACGGCAGGGTCACATTTAAATGGCCCTCCGGTCTTGGAAGCTTGAGCTGGTTTGAAAGACAACTGAAAGCCAATGCATCCGAAAGGAAATGATGGGGTTGGGGTGAGAAGGGCTCCAGGCCAGTTCTCAGATGGGAAAGAAACAGCTCAGAAAACCCAGGCACATGTCTGCCTCTGGGTCCTTGCTCTAGCTACTCTGTCTGCCTGCAGCCACTACCCTAATTAAGTGCCTGCCACCACCCTCCTCTCCGTTACGTCTTTGTTCAAATGCCATGTTCTCAGTGAGGGCCACTGAATCTCCCCCGGGGCACTGCCAGACCCTATCCCCTTTCCCACTTTTGTCCCCCAGGGAACGAATCACTTTCTAATGTCTACTAATTTACTCATCACTAGTTTATATTGCTTTGTGTTCATTGTTTGCACCCCCTGCCTCCAACACACCCAGATTGGATAAAACATAAGGTCCACAAGGCATCAAGGATCTTTGTTCTGTTAATTGGCATATTCCAAATACCTAAAGCAGCACCTAATAAATAATTGTTGAACGAATGAGCAAACCAAAAGTGCAAACAAATGAAAGATACGTCCTAAGATTGTCAGACTCCTTGTAGATCATCTCTGACCCAGACAAGGGAAAATGACTTACCCAAGACCCCAGAGCAACTCAGCACCAGGTTTGGGGCAGAGCTGGGTCTTCTGCCTCCTGGGCCACTTTTATTTTTTAACCGTCATCACTACATAAAAACCTGAGTATTCATCTTCTAAATAAAATTTATCAGGGGCCCATAAAATAATTGCTCTAAATTCCCACTTTGTCTACAGGGAACTGAAGGTGCTGGTGACTGAATGCAGGTGCTGAGATTCAGTGAGTCACCCCAAAAACCAAGTCTAGGAAACTGGCCTCAACTTCCCAGAGGCAGAGGGAATAGTCTTTTAAGTCTCAGACAGGCCTGGATTCAAATCCAGGTTTCTATCATAACTACACACAGAGCACTGCTCAGACCTTAGCTTTCTCACTGTACAACACAGGTCACCGTGACCTGCATGCATGCAGGCATCCTGCCTTGCAAAGCGTCTGGCACATAGGAAGCTCAAGAATACGAATTTCCTTGTCTCCTGTTAGGTGAGACTGCCTGTGCTTGCCCAATGCACTCTTGTATGATTTCCCCCTCTTGGGTTGTTGGCTAACCCAACAGGCATTTTCAAACCCCATTTCCCTTGCTGCCTCCAGTTCGGAGTATAGGAAAGCTAAACCTGCTTATCTAGACTCCCCTGCAGCCAAGGATGGCAGGTAAGGATGTGACGTAGTTCTGGCCAATAAGACACAGGCACACAACTTCTGGGAGCTTCTGAAACGTTTTGTTCTTCCTGAAACAAGTGACAAATACAGATGATGTCCTGACAACTCTTTTCCACTTCTTAGTGCCTTGAATAAAAACACGGTATCTAGAGTTACAGCATCCATCTTGCAACCATGAGGCAATAAGCCAGCAAATGAATTATGACAGGGCAGAATGGTAGGAGCCTGGGGTTTGAATGAATCAATGAGTCACTACACTAACTCTGGACCGCCTTCCTCTAGACTACTGATGATGTAAGAAACAGAAGTACAGCCAAAAGCGTCTTTAGTGATAATATGTATACAGCAATAAATTGAGGAAACATATTCTGAGAGCAGGAAAATGGAGAGGTCCCAGTTGTTAGGTGAGCCTGGATTTACCCCCACAGGAAGCAGAAAAAGTCAGCAAAGTGAGAGGTTTCTTTTATTCAGTACATATCACCTCAGATCCCCTCTTAAGTAGCCTTCCCCCAAGTCCCAAAACAACCCCTTCAAACCAGAGGTCACACCATCCCAAGTCCTGTGCAACCTCTGTCACATGACCAGGCCAGAAACTGCGTCTTCTTTAAGGCCTCATTTGATATCATCATAACGATCTTTTTTTTTTTCTTTTTTCTTTTCTTTTCTCTTCTTTTTTTTTTTTCTTTCTTCTTTTCTTTTTGCTGGGGTTCTCTTCTTTTCCAAAAGGAACATTTACATTCCTGACCATCCGTACCCAGAGCTGCTTGTAAGCTACGCTTAACTGGCCCTGCTAGACAGCAATAAACGTCCTTGACGGGACTTGTTTTAAGCCTTTGGATACATTAGCAAGTCCCAAAGACACTTCAGAACTTAAATACGGGAGAAAATGTTCCAATTACAACTGGCAAGACAGATCACAGGAGACGAGAAAGGGAAGAGGGAGGAACAAGATGGGGAGAGAGTCAGGGAGAGATAAGTTTCCTTCGTGGCCATGGTGTGACTCATTTTGGCAGGAGCTGGGTAATTCATTATTCTAGAGGCGCTGCTCAGCCTGGCCTGTGGCATGATTAATAGCCCAGTCCTGTGTGCTTTACAGACAGAACAGAGACAAATTCTAGAGCCTCTGAGAAGGCAAGCACGCAACTTCTGGCTGCTGGGGGGCCCGCTGGCACGCAGGCAACTTGGACACAGCATAAGAGCATCTCTTTTGGGGCTGGGTTGCCCAACACATGAAGAAAAGAGCACTTGCTGATGGCTGACCCCTTCGCGGCACAGCAAAGAGCCCCGTGTGCTTGAAGAGGCAGAAAGAGCTCATGCAGTACAGACAGACAGACCTAGATTTGACTCAGCTCTGACACAACTAGCTTGGTGACCTGGGGCAAGCCACATAATTCCTCTGAGCCCAGTTCCTCACCTATAACGTGAAGAGAACACCTACCTTGCGGGGTTAATACCAGAACTCAATAAAGTGGTATAGGTACAGTGCTCGGCACGTTGACATGCAAATACTGGGTATTTAACAAACTCTGGTATGGTTATCATTGACTGGCAGTTCAAGCAGCACACCTGCATCAGGTAAGGTGGCAATGAGCTCTGGTACTTAAGGTACTCAAAGGAGTCACTGGGATGATGTAAGCTTATGGGAAGAAACGGGAAAGGGCGTGTTCTTCCTCCTTCGGCCCTGTGGTCTCTCTTCATGGGCAGAGCCTACTAAGAAGCCAGATGGAGTGCTAGCCCCATTATCCCAAAGCTCAGGGTAGCAAGGTAGTCTAGACTTGACAAGCAATAGCTCAATGACGGGCACGGCCAGTAGAGTGGACTCTACCAAGTTTCACAGAGCAGAAAACAGTCTTCTGTTTTGTGAGTTATTGTTATTGTCTTTGTCGAAATGTTCAAGCTGGAAAAAGGAAATTGTATTTATTGTGTGCGGTCTCTAAGGGAAGCACCTTAATCCAGAGGCAGAAGTTATGGATAAGCGGATTCTGACTCAAAATAGGCAGACAATTTTGAATCTTAGAGGCAGAGGTTTGAATCTTAGGATACTGCTGGCTTTTTTAGGTTTTTAAAAAAAAAGGCCCCAAATGGCAGTCCCTTCATATGACACACAAACAAAAATATTAACTATCGTATGTTGAGTAGCTACCAAGGGTTAGGCATGGAATTAACCCCTTTGTATATGTTAGCTCAGTTTATTCTAATACAACTTTGTCATATACAATTTACTATTTCCATTTCATCGAGGTTTGGGAAGGTTTCAATAACTTCTCTGAGGTAATGGAGCAAATAGGAGGCAAAGTGTACATTTTAAACCACTCCTGTCTAACTTTGAAAGCTTGACTCTGAATTCACTATGTCATACACTTATATTCTACATTAAATATAAACAGCCAAGGTGGTGGGTCACTCAGGGTCACCGAGGGTGCTGAAGCACGGGTTGTGACTAATAATTCCATTTCACACATAAAACAAACTGAAAGCGGAAATCTCCAGTCCCTTGTTCATCTACATGTGTTATCTGATGGAAGGGAAAATGTTAGAACAGCTTTATTACCTTCGGCTGGGGACCGGCCTGCAGGCCAGGGGAGGTGCTACTGTGCCTCACTGAGGAATGTCATACAGGTAGATGTGAACACAGAGCCACAAGGGATCTGTTCAAAAGCGATTTCAGCCTCTTACTGGCGATAATAACATGGTGTCTGTATCATCCTTTCCTCCTTCCAAATAAGGGTGGTGCCTTTGAATCTCAGTAGACAGAGGCCAGGCCTTGTTTGAGAATATAAATCTCATGCTGCAGTCTGAATATCGTTCTCTCTCATCACACTCTGCGTGGATCTTGGTGACTCCCAACGAGTCAGATTTCTCCTTCCATCCTGCCTGAATAAAGCCAAGTATCTGTGACACAGGAGAATGAGTATTTGCCCTACAGCCAGAGCACAACACTCACCTAAACCCTGGAGGAGACATCTATGCCTGCAAATGATCCACAGCACCTGTGTGCAAAGTCTCATAAGCAGAGTTGAGGTGAATGACACAGAACATTAGTGCAGGTGGGGCCAGAGGATGGGGGAGTGGGGGTTGAGGGGCTATGACATGTCACTGGACTTCTCTTACTTACTAATTTAATATGAATGCAAGGCCAACTTATGCGGTGGAGTGAGCAGGACAGCCAAATATATAAAATAAAAATTTTAAGCTCTCCACCCCCATATCATCCATCCATGGGGCAGGGGTGAGTAAGACTGTATCATGTGCACTATGCTGTAAGCTGCTCTTTGTGTCTAACACTCTGTCTTGGGATCTGTCCACTTCAGCACGCATGCTACCCCATTGCTTAAATGACTGCATGGTTTTCCACTGGACAGATGCTCTTGTCTTTATCCCACCAGTTCCCTATTGCTGAGAATTTGGCTGCAGAAAGCTGTCATTAACGAGTAATTCTGTTAAAGCAATAGATACATAGGACTATGAAATACTTGACAACCCCCATCCAACTGAAATGAAATTCAAATTTTAAAAATAAGAATTTAAACAGCTTAGGAAGTTTGAACCGTTTTATTAATTTTAAATCTTTTGAATGCTTGTTATTAAATGAGAAAGCTTCCATTATTGCCCTACATACTTATCAGAGAAATGAAACCTTTCCTTTTGCTTGAAGTGTTTTGACAGAATTTCTGAAAACAAGAAAGAAAGGGCCTCTAGGGGGAAAGTGAACACACCAGGCATATGAAATTCTGGTACTCCTCCTTCGAATAGGGGTTATTTTCAATCAGTTACTTACTGTGCCTGGTAGATATCAGACAAAACCAGATTGCAAAGAAAACCATGAGCTCTTCAGACTACTTTTCTACAGAGGCCTTTATTTTCTTGAGTTGCTGTAGTTTTAGAAAAATTTACAGCAGTCTTTAAACATATCTTAGACAAAGAGTAGATGGTAATCTATAAATAATAAAACAATAAAACAAAACTATTCTCTTACATTTTGTTTTCATTTCATTTCGTTTTTTTTTAAAGCTCATTTATTTATTTATTTTTATGTTGAGAGAGAGAGAGAGAGAGAGCGAGCACGAGCAGGGGAGGGGCAGAGAGAGAAGGAGAGAGAGGATCCCAAGCAGGCTGCGCTGCCAGCACAGAGCCTGATGTGGGGCTCGAACTCACTAACTGTGAGATCATGACCTGAGCTGAAACCAAGAGTCGGATGCTTAACCGACAGAGCCACTCAGGTGCCCCAGTTTTGTCTTTATTTTAAAGGAAGGCCCCTGTGACATCTAATAAAGCCTAGTGGCTTTCAAGTCATCTTTTGTTCCAAACATACCCCTAGGTGGAAAGTATCGATAGCACATTAGAGCCCAAAGTGTCAACATAAGTTTCTGAGGTTGGAATATACAGCTGGGTCAAACGGACTACCAGATGCACAGTACTGAACGCCTGAACCTTGATGGGGTTGCAAACTAACTTTATGTGTCGAAACTGCATGTACAGACCCAGCTTAGTTAATTCTTTACAGGTGGTGGGTATTTAATAAATATGTGCTGAGTGAATGAAGAAAAGGTTTTGAAAGGCAACATATTGTCACGTTGTCTCCTGGTGACAGACTACATACCTAAGAATGGTGAAGAGAAAAAAAAGGATACAATCTGGTGCCAAGAAAGAAGGAGAAAGATTATATTTACAGAATCACTGCTTCTCTAGTCCACTGTAAAAGTGTGAAATGGTTGAAATAAATCTTCAAAGAACGCTCAAGCCTTCCTTTTTGCCCAGTCTTCCTAACTTAACCCTTTAGTCATGATCCTTCTTGTACCTCTGACAATGACCGGGGAGGCTCATGTTCTTGCCGTGGCTTCTTCCTCCTTTTGTACCACCTGCATTATAACAGTCCTGATGAATTAATTCTCACTAAGGTCTAAATGACTAATATAGCGAACCTGTTCCTCATCAGGATTCCTTATTTTTTAATAAAAGACACAGAAATTAGTCTTAACTTTATTAATGTTTCAGGATACGTTAATACTTCAATAGTCACATGGACTTTCCAGTACCTCTGAAATCACCTTGTGCAGCATGATCCCCCTGTGGTTACTCATACACCAGGCTGTGTCCACACCTAGAATTATGCATTGGGCTCAAAAGTCTTTTGCTGATTCTAAACTATATTCCTTAGCCTTACTCTGAGGAAAGAGGACCAGAATATCAGTTTAATTCTAAGCTTTGGCTTCGCCAGAAGGAAGTCTCTTTTACATTATTGAAAACAGTTAAATCACAGGGATCTATTTTATGTCACAGAAAATAAATGCCACATACAGAACAACTACCCAAAATACTTAAAAGGCTAAGCCAAGGGTAAAAGTTTGAAACACCCTGATTCTCTATGGTATGTTATAAAGTAGTTTAAACTATCTGTGGCCCAGAAGTAGTCTAGTTAGCACTTGTTAAGTATAACTACTGTTTGAAGAATTGCTTATAGAAAATTATGATACACATATCTGGCCTGGGACATATATTTTGTAGTGGCTCCTCTGAAGGGATTTGCAAATTAAATTATTTAAATGTGCTTATCATTAGCAGTTTAAATAAATGACATTTATTTTGGCAAGAGATTAATTTTTAACTTGGCAGCTGTTTTCAGACAGATTGTTGTCAGGTTATTACAGTGCCTAACTTTGAAAGAAGGAAGAAATGTACAGGAGATTATTTTGGTTTTAGACTTTCAGCTTGCATTTCTCCAAAGAGGCAAATAATTTCATCCATGCCCTACGATACTGGGTCCCAAAGACATTGCAATGTTGGCATCTTTGTGACCTGATTTCAATAATAACCCCACATGTGGAGAACTAAAAATGTTCTTTAAAAGAGGAATTCTTCAAATATACTCTTCAGAAGCTGTTTTGTTGGTAAATTGGAGATTTATATAAGAGCACATCATAGAGGAGCAGGGTAATATATTGGTAATATACTGAAAAGAGATTTGCAAGATGTGGGCTCAAGCCCCAACTCTGAGAAGCCCACTAACTTGGGGTGTACTTGCCAAGACCTCCAGCCTCAGTTTCCCATCTTCAAGAGAAGGGTATTTGGAGCTGACTACTAAAGTCCTTGCGTGAAAAGTCCGTGCACCTGTGAAACCAGCCTCAGTAGTATCAATCAGGTTTTGCCCAAGGTTGTCCTGTGGTCTACACAAAGACCACAGGGTATCTCTTCATCTATTTCCCCATCTGAAAACTCACAGTTCCTACATTCCATTTGCCTCCAATTTTAATATTTCAACTTTCAGCCACAATTCATGACAATAATGCCCCCTGACATTGCAGCTGTCAATGGGATAGTAACCCTAAATTATGTTTTATTACTGGCTAGCATAATGGAAAAGAGGGAGGCTTCTTGAAGAAGGGCACAACTACCACCATCTAGTTAAACACTGCTTTGAATTCATGAGCAAATTGCCAGTTTATGATACAAGGTAACAAGCCACCAATCGAATTTCAATGGAACACTACAACAGGCTACAGAAATACCATAAGGTAGCTACCAACACCCCACTTCATTCTCTCTCATTGAAAAGAAACTTCAAAAATTAAACTTTGAGCAACGGAGAAACGAGGAAGTCTATTTTTAATCGGAAAAGACCCAAGACAACACATTGGCCTCTTTTAGCATAAAAAGCTCTCAGCATATATATCCTTCTCCAAAAGTTTAAACACTAATCAAAATAGAAATCTATTGTTTTTTTCAAAGTTTTAATTTAAGTTCCAGTTGGTTAACATGCAGAATATTATTAGTTTCAGGTGTACAATCTATTGATTCAACGCTTCCAGAAGAAATCTATTTTCTAATAAGAAACCAGAGTAAGTTCAAGAGAATATAGAAAATGGTTTCAACATTTTTTACAAATAAGCAACCAGATATAATGGGTCAATTCATGAAAAAGATTCTCACTTGAATGTCTTACCATTTTAAATTCAAATAATGCTTTTCAGTTCTCCCTCTGAATTACATAAATCGTAAACCCAGGATTATATAAATTCTAAATCCAAAGGCACATGAGAATTCTCCCACTGCAAGATTCAGGGCAGAATGTGAGACATAGTTTTGAAACAATGAAGAAGTCATACCTTGAAATCATATGTGGCATCTGGGTTTTCATCACAGGCAATAACTTCTGGCGCCATCCAATAAGGGGTCCCAATGAAGGTATTTCTCCTGCCCACTGTTCGATCAAGCTGGGCACTGACTCCAAAGTCCACTATTTAAGAGAAGACAGATGCATGAAGTCAATGTCCTTATATGGTGATAAAATGAATGTGCATTTTTTTTTACTGTGGCAAAATAAACCCAACATAGAATTTACAATTTTAATCATTTTTAAGTGTACAGTTCTGTGTCATTAAATACATTCACATTGTTGTGCAACCATCCCCACCATCTGCTTCCAGAACTTTTCTGTCTTCCCAAACTGAAACTCTGTACTCATTAAACAATAACTCCTCATTCTCTCCTTCCTGCTCCCCACCCCTGCCCCTGGCAAGCACCATTCTACTTTCTGCCTCTGTAAATCTGGACTACTGTTGGTACCTCATATAAGTGGAGTCATACAGTATTTGTCTTTTTATGACTGGCTTATGTCAATAAGCATAATGTCATCAAGGTTAATCCGCATGTGTCAGAATTTCCTAACTTTTTAAGGCTCAATAATATCCCATCGTATGCAGGTGCCACACTGTGTTTATCCATTCATCTGCTGATGGGCAACTTAGGTTGCTTCTTCCTTTTAGCAATTGTGAATGTTTATTTTTAAACTCTGTGTATAAATGGATAAAGTATACCAATGAGGAAAGCACAAAATGCTGTATTTGGTTAAACCAAGGGTCTGTAGGGACCAAAAACAGGTGTTGAATAAAAAGCAAGCTTGTTTGCCATAAAAGAGAATACTTAGAGGATACAAAGGAAGTGGTTATGAGCCAAGTTTCTAGAGTCAGACTGCCTAAGTTTGCATCCCATTTCTGCCACTTACTAGTGATGTCACCTAGTGCTAGCAGATCAACCTCTTTAGGCTTCAGTTTCCAAATTTATAAAATGAGGGTGATGATATTTGCATAGAGTTGCTATGATGGCAAAGTGAGAGAAACTATGGAAGAGTGTTGTGTACAGGGCCTGACATAATATTCTCTCAACAAGTGACTGTTGATTAATGATGACTGAATATTCTGAGGATACATTATCTAGCCAGTATACACAAACATATGTACATGCACGCACGTGTGTACACACACACACACACGCACACACACACACACACAACCTGCCTACGAAATGTATGCTTTTGTTTTAAGAGGGAATTACTCACAAGATGAAAGTTTGGCCCCAAATGCTAACTAAGAAAAAATGGAAATTATGTATTTTAACAAAGAGGCAAGAACAAATGTTTAGGATATAAACACAGGAGATATTTCAATCTCTCTGAAAATAAACAATCATATGGGCAATACCTCCTTTCTAGATGACAAATTGCATATCCTAGAGATAGCTGTCAATCCACGCCCTTACTCATAGACGCCAAGCAGGCAAATGCATGTGGAGATTCTCTACCTTCTCTTCCCACCAGATTGTTGGAAAGAAGCACCAAGGAAAAGGGTTGCCTCACAGATAACTCTGGCAAGTGGAAGTAGGATATCCAGCATGCATATTCTGGATATGTACATGCATGAATATGTATATTCTCCTACAAAGGAGAATACTGAACACCCATTTTGTGCACGTGCCCTAGGTAATAATGAAGTCGATGAAAATATAATGTAAAACATATGGGAATATAGCAGGAATTCATTATTCTAAATGTGTCTAACAGGATATTTTTCAGTAAACAAATGGGTCATCACTTTCTGTTATAGCAGCAACAAAGTCAACAAATGGTAAGATACAGGAAACCACTTCAAGGTCAGTCACTTCTAATCTAAAGGGTTTTGCTTAAAAAAAAAACCTCATTTTGGGGGGCACCTGGGTGGCTCAGTCAGTTAAGTGTCTGACTTAGGCTTAGGTCAAGATCTCACAGTTTGTGGGTTCGAGCTCCGCCTCGGGCTCTGTGCTGACATGTCAGACCCTGGAGCCTGCTTTGGATTCTGTGTCTCCCTCTCTCTCTGCCCCTCCCCCACTCACTGTCTCATTCTCTCTGTCAAAAATGAATAAACATTAAAAAAAATTTTTAAAAACCTGAATTTTTTCCTACGTATTGATTAAGCAAATGGTCTGTCTGCTATATTGTATACCAATTCACTCAAGCACTTTTAGAAAATGTTTTGAAACAGACAAAGAAACATTTTCCTCTTCGTTCTGTAGTACACTGACCTCCAAATTCACAGTGACAAATTTGCATTCATTAAAGACAAAACAAAATGGAAAAACAATCAGCTGTTGAAATAATCGTATCAGTTCCCTCAATTCCTAGGCTCACTGGATCCTGTTCTTACCTAGTTTAACTTCTGCGTTCTCAGTCAGCAAGACATTCTGCCCTTTAATATCTCGATGAATCACTTTATGCTGGTGCAGATGACTCAGCCCCTGGAGTAACAGAGAGTTGACAAGGGTTAACAGGACAGAAGCCAAGATGCAAATAAACTAGCTGGGTTGTCAGTGATCCCAAAAAGATGTGAACTCACCCAGAGAGACTTTTGTTATCAGACTCACATCTTTCATATGTGTACAGTGCTGTTCTAAACTAGGCAACTGATCAATACAAACTAAAATACAGAAGCAGTCTTTGCAACGCCCGGTGCTGTATTAATGAACTGCTTGCATATCAGCATTGATCTCAGGTAGCATGGACCCAAGCAGACAATGATGCGGCTCTGGCATGCACGAGTTTCGGCTGATAGTACTGAGAAAAGTGAGGGCTGGCTGCATGTGCTGGTTTGTAACAGAGTCTAGAGTCTCTTACAGAAAACTAACCTGATTTAACTAAGTACTCCAGTTTGTTTTTTAAATCAATATCTGAATTCAAAAGTTAAAAGTTACATTATAGTGTATAATTTTAACTAAGCACAATGAAACATTTCTCAGTCCAGACAAGAAATTTCCCATTGCCTTTAGCCAAAGTGCCTCACATTAAAAAAAGAAAACAGCAATTTCCCTTTCCTTTGTTTGGCATTCACAGCTGTCATCTTTAGTGCTTTATGATATTTATGACTTTGTGTTCATTATATGAAATAATTATGTGGTGGCATCCAAACCTGATTGTGTTCCCCTTCTCCATGAGTTACTCTCACTTTGGCTTCTCTGTGGTCTGAGCTCTAAAAATCTACAGACTTGCTCTAAGTCAGACAAAGCATAACCTAAAACAATCTCAAATTGGTGTCTTAAAGCAAATTATGTCATGCTAACACTTGCTCATCCAAGGTATTTATACTCAGGTATTGCCATTTTATTATTTATACTTTGCTGTCTTTTAAATTTTCCTGCATAATGACAAAACCCTGGTATGAAAAATGAAGTTGACATAAAAAAATTCTAACTATCTGAATTCCCTTGTTGAAAAGACTCATCAGAAGAATATGGATGTTCAAAAAGATCAATGTGTATGTTCAGGAATATCAGTAAACATAAACCATGAGAGTTTGAAGCATTGGCTTGGGTGCTAAAAAATTACCTTTCTTATCTAGTCAGGTTAGCTCAAGGTGGACATCAAGCAGATTAAAATGTTTTACAGCATCTTAACATCCCATGAATTCTTAAAAGAGGGACTGAAAATTCCTTGGCCTCCTTCACTACCAGAGCTTTTGGAAGCAGGTACCAGAGCACACAAGTGAGCCAAATGCCATATTTTATGACATCATATGATGCATCGAGGGTTATCTCTGAAACTTCTTGTGATTGAGTGTCTCTTCCAATGAGTCACCTTATCTCAAATGCCAGTACCTTTTGGGAGAACGTATTGGAAGAAGGAAGAAAACAGTTTTCACACATTCTACCCAAGCATTGAGGGAGAATCATCGGGTGATGATCCTGCTGTTTTCAGAACCCTGGAGAGCACATGGTGGATCCCCAGGGTTCCCCAGGTGGGGTTCCTCAGCAGCACAGAAAGGTATATTGCAGAACCAGCCCTGAAGACCCAACAGATTCTTGGCACCACTGAGTGGTCTCGAAGACTAAATAACCTTTCGTGCTTTCTCTAAATGAGTAAAATTGTAAGTCAGAAATTCAAATGAAGTTGACAAAAAGGCACCTCAATCTTTGAAAATAAATGTCAGATTTGAAGGACAGCAGTAGCCATACCTCCTTGTATCCCACTCAAATTTTGTTTTGTGTTCTTTTGCCCACCCCAAGCCATGGAGAGCTTATCCTATGTTTGCTCTTAAGAGCTTTATTTTTTGTGTTTTTCACCTTTATGTCTCTAATCCAGCTGGTATTAATTTTTAAGCAGGATATAAAGTAGGTATCAAGTTACATGTTTCCACACGACTATTCAATTAACCAAGCACTATTTACTGATAAGGGCACCCTTCCCCCATGCACTGCAGCACTTCCTTTGTCATAAATCAGGGGTCCATATGAAGTGCATCTGTTTCTGGATATTTATCCTGTTCCTTTGGCCATCTGTGTATTTGTGTGACGATACCTCATTCTGTCTTATCTACTCAGTAGCTTTACAATAAGTCTTGGTAACTGGCACCATAACTCGTTCAGCTTTGTTCTTCTTCTTCAAGATTGCCTTGGCTATTCTAGGCACTTTGCATTTCCATTTAATGTTTTAAAATTCAGCTTGTCAAGGGGTGCCTGGGTGGCTCAGTCAGTTGACCGTCTGACTCTTAATTTCGGCCCAGGTCATGATCTCATGATTCGTGGTTTTGAGCCCCACGTTGGCCTCTGCACTGACAGCTCAGACCTTATTTGGGATTCTCTCTCTCTCTCTGCACCTTCCCTGCTTGCACTCTCTCTGTCTCTCTCAAAGTAAATAAGTAATTGTTTAAAAAATAAAGCTTGTAAATATCCACAGATACACCTAGAGAAATTTTGATAGGAAGTTCAATGAAACCACGGATCAAACTGGTAAGAAATAACATCTTTACAATATTCAATATTCTTATCTGTGAAATGGTATATACGTCCATTTATTAAAGTCTTCTTTAATTTCTCTCACTAATATTTTGTAGTTTACAGTGTAGAAGTCATTCACATCTTTCTATAAATTGATTTCTAAGTATATGCTATTACAAATGTTATTTTTATGAGTCCATTTTCTTTCTTTCTCTTTCTTTCTTTCTTTCTTTCTTTCTTTCTTTCTTTCTTTCTTTCTTTTTCTTTCTTTCTTTCTTTCTTTCTTTCTTTCTTTCTTTCTTTCTTTCTTTCTTTCTTTCTTTCTTTCTTTCTTTCTCCTAATGTGGTTTCAATTTCTTAATGCCTTCTATCCACCCACCCATCCATCCATTCACAGCACATAATCTGTCTCTCAAAAGTGTATCTTGGGCACATCATGAACATAGTTTTAACTTTTATTCCCTTAGATTAAGAAGGCAGAGCTTATAAATAAATTATGATTGTGAAGCAGATCTAGTAATAATGCTCAGTAAACGTACAATAGACTCCATATTACTAGCAAGAGATAAATAAACTAGTCTGACTGAACCCTGACCAATTACCTTCTTCCTGAATTGAGCTCAGTACATATGATACTATTGTCCAGATTGCCTGACTGAGATTAGTGGGCAAAACTGGACAAATGTACGTAGTCTTATCCAGATATTTTGATTGATTTAAGTGACAACGTCTCAAAGATTTTTTTTTTTTTTCATTTAAAATCAGTTAGACGAGGTTATAAATGCTGGAATGGTTAACATCATGCAATTCGTAAACTATTTTCATAAGTGGAAAATTCAAGTAATCGAAAAAGCTCTAAAAAATTCATTTCCTAAGTGAAACCTTATCTCTATGATCTAAAATCATATTTCTAATTGAAAACACCATTGGAAATGGTTAAGGAAAGTCAACCAGTGTTAACCCCCCAAATGAGAGTTCACATGGCCTGATCAGAATGACTCTCCCTTCTATTGGAGCAGACCACAAAACCACCACCACTGCCATCATTGTTAGAATAAAGCTTTAGAAAGGTCTACGATACTTTTGTGAATGTCAGTGGAAGGTTGGTACTAAGTTCAACACCTCCCAAGATACTCCATGTTGTCACTTACTCGTAAGATCTCCCTGCAGATGTACGCGATCCACTCTTCCTTCAACGTGTTACCTTTTGTGTTCTTGATCAGGTCAGTGACAGAGCCAGCACCACAAAACTCCATCACCAACTGGCAAAGGAAGCAAACATACCATAATTATAATTATACTTCACAGCTTCCACTGGGTTAGGACAGCATAAGTGATTCCAGTTGGCTGCTTTAGAATGCCATTCCTGTAAGGAACAAGTGATCATAAGACAATATATAAAACATAAACTTATATCTTAATTTCTTTCCAAAATGATGGAAAAGAAAGATTATTTTTAATTTTCCAATCTGAAAATTATAGTTGGAAATTGAGGAAAATCTCCATATTCTAAGTATTTTTAAAAACGAGGGCAGATGTATTTGAGAATATCTCTGCAGTTTTATCCAGCAATTGATCTCATCTCTCCTACAAAAGCGGATCATTCTCCTGTCTGAAAGAGCTATGGTTTTCTAGGCAGTCCAACATTGGGACAATAAAGTGTAGGCTGTTTATGGTATTGGTTTGTAAGTGGCACTGTAAGCTGTCAGAGTGGGGACTATCTGTTTTTAATTAACTTCAGCAAATGTTCCCGGGAGGTTAGACACATCAAATAAATTCGATAAACAATAAGCCTTAATTTAGCACCTTTCATCCAAAAAGCTTCAAGTTCTCTATAAATATAAACTCATTACAGCACTCAGCAACTTTATCGAATAGGCAGAAAATAATCCTCTCCCTTATTTAATAGAGAAATAAAGACTAGAAGAGGGAAAACAATCCATCTGATTTTACACTCATTTTCTAGGTTGAGGAAACATATCCATTTCCATATTTTCTCCCTTTTCTTAAAACTAAAAGAGGTCTTCTACAAATGTCATCTTATTAAGTACTTATATATTTTTTGTAATTATATGAAAAGAATTCAGAATAACTATCAATCAATCTCTGACTAGACACTAGAAACAGAACTAAAATGGATCCATAAGAAATCACGTTGACGGTTTTGGCTTTGTCCAAATGTCCATTCCCAACATCAACACCATGGTTGCCTAATAGAAACTCAGTAAAACTCTGAAATGAGTTTCATGAATGAGTTTCCAGTGCGTCTTCTGACTTGTCTTATGATTCCACAAATGGCAGGAAATGCTACCATCTTCTCCAGACTGCCAAGGGAAGTAAAGAGACCTATTAGAAGTTTCTGTAAGGAAATTTGAGAAGTGCCACGGTAGCTCACACTGCAACCCAAAAAGAGTTGCAGAGTTGTCATATATGATAGCCAGGAAGCTATAGGAGACCACAAGATCATGTTAGAAAGAACTCAAGAATCAACTTGAAGAGGTTCTCACTGGCCAACTATGGGATGATTTGAGCATCAATAAAAGTAACAACTGCAACGGCTTGAAACACATTAAATATGCCTAACTAAATGCATTAATAAACAACCCTCAAAAAGAATATATATATAACTGGCTCCATCTTATTTTGAGACTGGTAAATAAAGGGAAAGAATCAAGAGTTTCTACTGCCAATCTGAGATAAGTTTTACCACTGGATAATTAAGTACTTAAGAGGTAAATTTTCTTTTCATAAACAGCAGGCATTCCATGCAATAAATGAAGAGGACAGAAGAGAATTAGAATATTACTATTTCATAGCCCCTAAATAAAAAAATTTAAGTACTGATTATCAATGGCTGCTAACACTAAAATAAATAAATAAATAAATAAATAAATAAATAAATAAATAAGAAGTAACCAGACAGGATTTGCCTCTTGATTAGAATAGCAACATCACCTAAGAAGTAGCCTTGCCAAAAACAAACAACAGCAAACAAACAAAAAACCCAGAATCTGATCAAGTGTTTAGTTCCAACTGCCAAATTACAAAAAATTCAGAGTACTGAGGAACATGTTACCTCATGGGGACACAATCAAGAAAACCTAGAATAGGAAACTCCATAGGGCAAATGACCCATTTGCTTTAACAAATAAATTGCAAGAAGGTAAAAAAGGAGATGGAGGGGATATCTATAGACTTAAAACCATTAAAAAAGATATACCAACAATGTGCAAAGGATGCAACTTATCTAAATATGATTTTTTAAAAAAAGCTGTTAAAATTGTTGAGGCAATTAAAGCTTTGCATACAGACTAGATATTTGATGATACTAAGGAAATAGGAGGTTTTTTAAAAAGTGTGATAATGGTACTGTTGTTATGTAAAAAATTCTTATCTTTTAGTGAAACATACTGAAATATTATGGATAAAATGATATGATGGTCTTTTCTATAAATGCTGCTGGGACAACTGAATATCCACATGTAAAAGAATGATGTTGAACCCTGACCTCATACTATACAAAAATTATCTCAAAATGGATCAAAGACCTAAATGTAAGAACTAAAACTATAAAACTCTGAGGAGAGAATACAGGGGTAAATTTCCATGACCTTGGACTTGGCAATGGTTTCTAGCTATGACAATAAAAGCACAAACAACAAAAGAAAACACAGATAAATTGGATTACATTAAAATTAAAAAACTTCTGGGGCGCCTGGGTGGCGCAGTCAGTTAAGCGTCCGACTTCAGCCAGGTCACGATCTCGCGGTCCGTGAGTTCGAGCCCCGCGTCAGGCTCTGGGCTGATGGCTCAGAGCCTGGAGCCTGTTTCCGATTCTGTGTCTCCCTCTCTCTCTGCCCCTCCCCCGTTCATGCTCTGTCTCTCTCTGTCCCAAAAATAAATAAACATTGAAAAAAATTAAAAAAATAAAATAATAAAATAAAATTAAAAACTTCTGTGCATCAAAGGATATAAACAAGAGAGTGAAAAGAAAACTCCCAGAATGGGAAAAATATTTGTAAATCATATATCTAATAAAAGTCTAGTATCCAGAATATATAAAGAACAGATCAACAACAAAAAAATAAACAACATCATTTAAAAATGGGCAAAACACTTGAATAGACATTTCTTCAAAGAAGATATACAAATAACCTGCAATCACATGCCAAGATGTTTATCATCAACAGTCATTAGGAAGTTGTAAATCAAAACAATAAGATACCACTCTATACCCACTAGGATGGTTATAATTTTTTTAATAAGTCAGAAAATAACAAACGTTGGCAAGGATGTGAGAAATTGGAGCCCTCATATACAGCTGGAGGGAATGTAAAATGTTGCAGTCACAAACACTTTAATGGTTCCACACACATTAAGTTAACATAGAATTGCCATATGACCTAGTAAGTCCAATTTTAGGTATATACTCAAAAGAATTGAAAACCAAGTATTCAAACAAAAACTTGCATCAGAATGTCCAAAGCAGCACTATTCACAATAGACAAAAGGTGGAAGTAACCAAAATGTCCACCATTGGATGAATAAACAAAATGTGGTATATCCTATAATAAAGTATTATTTTGCTATGAAAAGGAAAGAAGTACTGATGCCTGATACAACATGGCTGAATCTTGAAAAGATTATACTAATTGAGAGAAGGACCAAAAAGGCTCTATATTGTATAAACCCACTTATATGAAATATCCAGAATAGGCAAATCCCTAGAAACAAAAAGATTAGTGGTTGCCAATGGTTTCCTTTTGGAGTCATGACAAAGTTCTGGAACTAGATAGTGGTAATGGTTGGACAATACTATGTACTTAATGCCACTAAATTATATATTTTAAAATGGTTAAAATGTTAAATTTTATGTTATATATTTTTTATCATAACTTAGAAAAAGAGATATAATGAGAAGATATGTTTCAAAATAATAGAAGGAAAGAAGTGGGTAAGCATATGGATGGGCAGGATTGGTCAATGATTGATGGTTTGGGGACTAGTGTTGCGCATACGAGTGTCCATTATATTGTTCTCTTTACTATTGTGTATTTGGGGGATTCTCTACAATACAAAGTTAAAGAAAAATCCCATTGTGTAGCAAACCATGGTTCAATGGTGGCAGGATAGACTGAAGAAACATCCTTGGGTTGAAATATTTTCTCAAGTGAGCTGAATATGTTTGTGCTCCTTTCTCTTCTCAAATCTCATTTTGACAAACACAGTGACCAGACCTCCTATGAATCCTTCCATTGCTCCCATATCAGCGGGAGAAAATGTCCCACCGCTGAGCTCTATTAGGCCACAAAATTATAGTTCCCAAGGAAAGCAGTGGAAGCCCAGTGACTCTAGTCTTTTAAAATTAGATTGGACAAAATACTTTCAAATATTCAGTAGGAAACAATCCTGCTCTAGCCAGGCACTAATGTCAGTGATTTCTATAATTTGCTTCTCTATTCAGCTCTAGCTGAAGGCTGCTGAATTCTTTTCATTTCACTATGGAATGAAATGATTGTTAAATTGTGTAATGGGATTTAAAAAAAAAAAAAGAGAAAGAAAGGAAGAAACCAGCATTTGCTAGCAACTGGTTCCTGCAGCCACACAGTGACACTGATAATTACTGCCACCACGCAGCAGGGACCCTCCCTCATCACAAGTAACCTCATCACATTAATAAACAGAAACAGGGCTCAACATGCCAAGCCCAGCAGCAGTAAGTCAATAACTTCACATCTCACAAGCAAGAAATAATGGATCATTAATATCTTCCCCCAAAGAAAGTTCTTGAAGAGTTGACACTGGGGCAACAATACTTGCTAACATTAACTGAGAATCTGCCATGTGCCGGGTGCTGGGCTTGGTGATTTGCAGCTACTGATTCATTAATACGCCATTGCCTCAATTCCCTTTTCCTTATTCACTTAGAAATGAAGCTTAGTAATGGTCTGCAGCCTTATCCATGGTATACCTACTCATTAAGTAAGCAGAGTGTGTTGAAAGAATGGTGCTCTCTCAAGTACTAGTTATGTGACCCTGGGCATGTATGTTCTCTAACCACCCTGGGCTCAGCACCCCACCACCATCACTATAAAATACAACATAAAACAATAAAATAAAATAAAATAAAATAAAATAAAATAAAATAAAATAAAATAAAATAAAATAAAATAAAATAAAATAAAACAAAATAAAATAAAACAAAATAAAATAAAACAAAATGTTTGGTGTGAACACTAAATGTGTTTATGAGTGTAAAGGTCCTAGCAGTCCCAAATCTTAAACTATACTTATTACTTTTTATCTGTTGGTCTGTCTGCATTTTTAAAAACGAGCAACCAGGAAGAGTTTCCAGCTTGGAAGATGGTATCAATAGCTTCCCAAGATCCACTTCAAATGGCTGACAGAACATGGGGCACATGCATTTCTATAACCTCTATTAACAAAAGAGCACAAAGAACACATGGCTTTTTTTTAAGCTTGTATCACATGGCAAGAAAAAAACAGTGGTGCATTCCAGGATGTCGGATCTTTTTATTTGAGGCTGAAGAGGTAGAGGGAAAGGTTTAGAAGGAATGGTACATTTGAAATGCTCTTTCCACACCACCGAAATAACTGGGTCAGAAAATAGAATACACCTGTGTGTCACTTGGGAAAAGAGAAGAGAGACTGGGTTGAAGGTGAGAACAGAACTAAGCTCAGGCAGGAAGGGGCCTGGACCTGGAACCGTGTCACTGAGTAGATATTTAAGAAACAATATGGTGAAGCGAGACCCAATTAAGAGGGAAGGGGTTGGGGTGCCTGGGTGGCTCAGTCAGTTAAGCCTCTGACTTTGGCTCAGGTCATGATCTCACAGTTAATGAGTTCACGCCCTGCATCAGGCTCTGTGCTGACAGCTTGGAGCCTGGAATCTGCTTCGGATTTTCTCTCTCTCTCTCTCTCTCTCTCTCTTTCTCTCTGCCCATCCCCTGCTTTCACTCTGTCTCTGTCACTCTCTCTCAAAAATAAATAAAACATTAAAAAAATAATAATAATAAAAGGGGGAAAGTGTTGCCTGGATGATTTGGACACGTGGTTATTGTTATCGACATTAAAAAGGTTAACTTTTTTTTTTTTAATTTTTTTTTTTCAATGTTTATTTATTTTTTTTGGGACAGAGAGAGACAGAGCATGAACGGGGGAGGGTCAGAGAGAGAGGGAGACACAGAATCGGAAACAGGCTCCAGGCTCCGAGCCATCAGCCCAGAGCCTGATGCGGGGCTCGAACTCACGGACCGCGAGATCGTGACCTGGCTGAAGTCGGACGCTTAACCGACTGCGCCACCCAGGCGCCCCAAAACGGTTAACTTTTAAAAACAAAGAGTTTGTTTTTAATGTTTACTTATTTTTGAGAGAGAGTCAGAGCGAGAGTGGGGGCAGGGGCAGAGAGAGGAAGACACTGAATCCAAGGCAGGTTCCAGGCTCTGAGCTGTTGGCACAGAGCCCGACGTGGGGCTGGAACCCATTAGCCATGAGATGATGACCTAAGCCGATGTCAGATGTTCAACTGAGTCACCCGGGTGCCCTTTAAAAAAAAAAACAACAACAAAAAAACAAAGTTCTAACATATGTCACAACTTACATGGTTGTTTGTCATGTATTTTTGTCGTTGTCTTATATTTCTGTTTTCTCTTAGAGGCTGTGGGGGGAGGGGGCACTTATTATGCCCTCCTCTGCCTTCCCCTCTCCAGGACAATATTTAAGCAAAAGGTCTTAGGTCTCAGCTGAGCCCAGAAGGAATTTCAGAAGCACTGCCTGAGCTAGCCCTGAGCTCACCTCATCAGGAGGGGTCTTCAATATGGAGTCACCTGCTGTGGTCACTTCTTTAAAAAAATTTTTTTTAATGTTTTATTTTATTTTTGAGAGACAGAGAGAGACAGGGCATGAGCAGGGGAGGAGCAGACAGAGAGGGAGACACAGAATCCGAAGCAGGCTCCAGGCTCTGAGCTGTCAGCACAGAGCCCGATGCGGGGCTCGAACCCATGAACGCGAGATCATGACCTGAGCTGAAGTTGGACGCTTAACCAACTGAGCCACCCAGGCGCCCCTGTGGTCACTTCTAACCTGCACTTTCCAATCCTAATCACCTCTGAACTACTTTTAAAAGGTTTATCCTCAGAACCAACTTAAGAAGCTTAGGATGATTTCTGGGGTCCCTACAGTATTCACTGGTCTGCTAGTTAACTGGTTTTAAGATCCTATATAAGAAACAATGCTTTATGATATTTTAGAATTGCAGGCACTAGCCCCAAACACCTCAACTTGTTCCCCTCGCATATCACCAGTCAGTCACTCACAAGAATAACTGACTATTAACAGATCCTTCTCTTTTATAGTAAAAGGAGGAGAAAGAGGCAGGGAGAGGAAGACGAGGGAGCAGGATGCTTAAGGTCTGTCTAAAATGAGAGAAGTTCTGGGGCACCAGGGTGGCTCAGCCAGTTAAGTGACTGACTCTTGATTTTGGCTCAGGTCAGGATCTCATAGTTCATGAGTTCAAGACCCGCATGGGGCTCTGCTTGGGATTCTGCTTCTCTCTCTCTCTCTCTCTCAAAATAAATAAATAAACTTAAAAAAAAAATTGAAATGAGAGAGGTTTGTATTGAGCAACTGAAGGGGCATTCTAAGAAATGGGTAGGAAAGATAAACACCCAAGAATTCACAGCTCTGCAGAGGATAAGCATCTTGACCTTGAAGGTCCAGAAACATCAGAAAGGCACAGGATATTTTTATCATGTGTGGCTGGGAATAGCCACGGATCTCATCTGCATGATTTATGAAGGTGTAAACAAAACCAGTACTTTGTTATGGAATGCTGTCTCACTTGTCAGAGGTAGTTTAAAGTCCCACAATATAAAATACATGTGCATGTAAGTACAGAAATTGGCAGGTGTACATATGAACGTGTTTACCATTTAAGCCAACTTATGGAAAAGTAAAGTAAAACTGGTGGGAATTTCAAATTTGGAAATGCATTCATTTTTAAACTAGCATGTATTTGAAAAGAAGAATTCCCTTAACTTCTACATTATATTTTTAGACTTCAGAACAAGTGCTTGAACTACAAATTCTAAGTTTTGCAAAGACAAAAAACTGAGTCCCAAGGACGTGAAGTCTCCCAAACTTTGTCAATATAGTTTCTGGATAATGAACGACTTTATATCTTGAGAACGACAATGGGAGTTTGAATATATGGAGCCAACTGGTACTTTTAGCGACAAGAAGCCTGTGTAAAGGACAGGCCCACTACAAGGGCTCAACGGTCACCATGTCTAGGGAGAGAGAGACTCAGAGTTGGCATAAAGCATTCAGGGAATAAGCAAAGTTAGTTGCATCTTGTATTTGGTTTCTGGTGCTCAAGTTTCTCAGTATGTATGCAAGCTCAGCTGGGGAATTTTTCCTGTTAGGAGTAAACCATTACGTGTCCATTCTGCTCACAGAAACTAACCTTATTAAGGCTGTTAAGAAATGCTCAATGCTGCTGGTCAGAATGTTACAGCCAAATAGAAGAATTTGGGGAGGGGATGGGAAAGCAAGCTTTCGGACAAGTAAAAACAGGAAAAGAAGAGAAAATACTAGCCTCAGAAGATTTATGATTAAGCGGCTTGATAGTTGAGGATTTTGAGAAGCATTTAGGTTAATGAGACACAGACTTTGGTTCAGAATTTATCTAGAAAAGGAACCAGAAGGTTTGTTTAGACCAGTGGCAGAATAACTCTGGGGACACATAAGTCTTCCTTCTGCTCAGGTGAAAAGAAGTTTAAGCACATTTCAAATGAAATTCATTGGGATAAAAGAAGAAATCATTTGTACATTCCTGTCACAGAATCACCCATCGGTTCATAAAAATGGCTCTTTTAAAGCTGATCTCAGGCCCTGTTGCAAAGTATCAAATTAGGTATGACTTTAACTCTGTGTTTGTAACTAAGTAACCTATCTCTATAGGTCGTGCAATAGGACAGCTCTGAGACTGGAAGCCTGTTTACAATCATTCCTCCTAATATTTCAGGCACTCCTTCTAGAATTACCAAAGTTAGCCCTTCAAAAATTTCTACTCACAAATAATAAGATTCAATTACTTCTCCAGACAAATGACCTAGGCTCTATATATATGAAGAAAGGAGTTCTTTAGTTATACAAGTGACAAATACTGATTAAAACAATCAAAAAATAAATAAAAAAAGCAAAGAAAAGAAAAATAAAGCCTCGTTTCTGATGCATAGAACTCAAAAAAGGAGAAATATTAATTATTCAAAGGACTCAGCTACCGGTGGCTGAATTTTTAATAATGCTATCTGCAGCATTTCATATTTATATCTTACAACAACCAAAAATGTCAATGGGCATGATCTTTTTGCCAGGCAAGATGCTACAGCAAATGTAAACTCTAGCAGACCTAGGTCTGGAGGTTGTGGCCAACATCACTGCAGATTCTAGAAAGGATCTCTCATTGGTTCATCTCAGTATCTTATTTGCTGATGATCTCATGCAGGAGCTAGACAACTAACATCAATATGTGAAGTTTAGCATGTATGGAAGTCACCTGGGAGTGGTGGAATTTCTGGTACAAATTGGAGCAGGTGTGTGCTCCCCAAACAGTTATAACACACTGCTGCTATTGGGGGTTTCAGGCCCAGCATTTTCAAATCATCCTAGTTTTCAAAACTTTTTAAGGAATCCAGACTTTTGCAAGAAATTGATATTTTCTAATGTTGCCATAACTAAAACACCGCCATCTTATGTGACTAAAACTAAATACATTCACCCAGACAGTACTTAGCCTCTGGGCTGCCAGTTTGAAAACCCAGGCCTATTACTCTAAAGTTACCATTTTTATATGGAAGAAACCAGATGTCAGAGATGCTGCCTCTGCCAATACTAGAACCCAGGTCTCTGGATTCCAGATCAGGTTTTAGCTAACGGTGGCAATGCTTGTCCCCTCAATGCATACATAGTTTCTGAACTCTTAGCTCTTCAAGGCTACACTGTTGCGATCTAATGAATGGCTTACTGAGACATTTCAGTACAGTAATCTGCTGTCTTACTTGACCACCCTACATTTTGGAAACTAATCAGATATTATTGCTTTTGGGGTGCCTGGGTGGCTCAGTCAGTTAAGAGTCTGTCTTCAGCTCAGGTCATGATCTCACCGTTGGGGAATTCCAGCCCCGAGTTTGAGCCCTGAGCGTGCTGACAGTACAGAGCCTGCTAGGATCCTCTGTCTCCCTTTCTCTCTGTTCCTCCCTTTCTCTCTCTCTCTCTCTCTCTCCCTCTACTCAAAAATCAATATTATTAAAAAAAAAAGAAATTTATCATTGTTTATAAGATATTCTAGTCCTGGGATTGTAGTAGTATGAGAAGACAGCAAAACATGTATGATTTTGCCTTCTAAGGTTAGAGTATTAGTACCCCTAATAGATGGTACTTGTCCCTCAGTCCCAGTGCCTGAATGGTGTGCAGCAAAATGGAGAGCTTCTCATCACTGAGATGAGGTGGAATGAGACGGCCGTGCTGTGTGACAGAGCTTGCTTGTTTCCAAGAGATCAGAATCTTTATTGAAAGAGCTCCCCTTTTTGATTTCCGGTTCAGGCCCTGAGCGGTTGATAAAGGAGAATTACTTAGCCATTATCAGAAGTAGCTGTATTTCCTCAAAGAGCTGGTACTAAACAAGAGTTTATCTCTACAACAAGACTGATAGAATTCGCACAGATTATAATTCAATCAGACACCTAAAACAGCACATGTGTTGGCTGTAGGATATGTGCAAAACCTCTAGCCACAACAAAAGAAATAACTGGGGAATATTTCCTGTAGTCTGGATACTGGGAATGCGTGTTAGGAAGTGCTGCTTTGGAAGCTTGATTGGCTCAGTCAGTTCAGCATCTGACTCTTGATTTCGGCTCAGGTCATGATCTCATGGTTCATGAGTTCGAGCCCTAAGTTGGGCTCTGTGCTGACAGCATGAAGCCTGCTTGGGATTCTCACTTGCTGCCCCTCCCCACTCACACTTATGCTCTCTCTCTCTCTCTCTCTCTTAAAAAAGTGCTGCATGGGGCGCCTGGGTGGCGCAGTCGGTTAAGCGTCCAACTTCAGCCAGGTCACGATCTCGCGGTCCGTGAGTTCGAGCCCCGCGTCGGGCTCTGGGCTGATGGCTCAGAGCCTGGAGCCTGTTTCTGATTCTGTGTCTCCCTCTCTCTCTGCCCCTCCCCCGTTCATGCTCTGTCTCTCTCTGTCCCAAAAAAATAAATAAACATTAAAAAAAAAAATTAAAAAAAAAAAGTGCTGCTTTGGTTGCTACAGGTTACGTCTCTATATAATTCACAATAACATTTTTATATAAATGTAATCCTAACAGAATGCCATTAGTCCAAAGAGTCAACTATCTGTGATCTTTGCAATTGTTTGCTAAAACATTCCCAAAAGTCTTAAGGTACTCCTCAAGGCATACTTCTTAGACTTCCACATCAGTCTTATTAGTAGCTAACTGGTCCTGCTACCCTCTTTGAAAATTGGGGAACTGAGGAATGGAGGTTAAAGATGAAGTCAAAATAAATTAAACCCAAAGCATCAATCCTATTTGGAACACCAACTTTTGATATCAGAATTATTTTTTACAACTTAAAAAAAAAGAATGTAAAACTCAAGGGCTTGATTCTAGCATAAGAGAGCTTGGGGTTAGCTAGCACACTGGCTTTATCACTCACCAGCTGTAAGACCTGGGGTAAATTTCTTAACTTCTCTGAGCCAAATTTCCTTATTGGTAAAGTGGGGATAATGATAGATCTAATGTATAGAGTAGTTGTTAAGATCTAATGAAATAATATGATAATGCAAAAAAAAAAAAAAAAACAACAAAAAACCCAAAACCATAACATTTGGCATATGAGAAGCAAGCAATAAATATTATCTGCCACTGTTATTATTAACACAGAATGGCTCAAATTTAGTGAGTTGGAGCCCTTGGAATAATGATACACAATCATATTCTATAACCAAGTTCCCACCAACATTGTACTCTGGTATTAATTTCCCATTATGTTTCTATTCTGCCTTTACTTTTCCAAGTTCCCCCTGAGTTTGTTACCAAATAGAAAGAGCACAACTAGAAAAAGAAGACACCCTCATCCTCGTAAGCATTTCATGGCTTGGTATTTTTTTCCCCGGTAACACAGAAGCTAATGGACGATTACTAGTGGGGATGGTCCCTGCTAGGCCCTCTGTCTTCCAAGCAGAATGTGGGTCCTACTTAATTGCAGGTGGTCAAATGGAATGTGAAGGCCTGGCCCTCCCTTGGGGCCTGGGTTTGGGAGAGACCACTATTTGCAGATCTCCCTTTGCCAACCTCAGGAAGGGGATTCGCTTGCTAAAACAGTCTCCTAATTGGCCTCCCTGATTCTACTCTGGCCTCCATCTGGTCTAGTCTCAACCCAGAAATAGGAGAGACCCCTTAACTATGTGGCTCATATTCCATCCCTCCTCTACTTTCAAAACCCTCCAGTGGCCCCCGCCCCCCCACCTCACTCAGAGTAAGAGCTGACATCTTTCCAATGGTCGGTAAGGCCCTGCATGATGTGGCTCCAGGTCTCATCTCCCAGGTTTCTGATCACACTGCTCCCATTGTTATTCTTGGAAACCACCAGGCTTGGAACACGCCTCCTTGAGTCCTCTACAATGGGACTTCCTCTGGATGCAACCCCATCAACCTTTCCCTGCTCTACTAGGCTCTTGTCAGCTTCCAGCACTCTCTACACTTTTCTTACTAATTATATTTATTTTCTATGGTCTGTAGCAGGAGTGTAAGCTACATGTAAGTAGGGGCTTTCTTTAGTTTTGTTCATGGATGTATTCTAAGTGTCTACAAGAGTCCCTTTTGTCTAGCAAGTGCTTGATATATATTTGTAGGATGAACAAATGAATGGTGACTGAATAAATGAATATATACACTTGCAGACTCTTGATTCCCAGCAACCACAGCTGTCTTCGTGGGAGGAGCAGCTGGCCAGGGTGAGAACTGGCAGGCAGCAACTGATTCCCAAGAATACGAAATCTCCTGTTCACGCCATGCAGATGCAAACAGGCTTGCTGCTTTCTCCCAGTGCCTATTGGAAAATGGACTGCAGGTCTGCTTATTTAAAAACAATAACAACAAACTTCCAGTGCCTTTCACAGAACTTCAGGCCAAGCTAAATTGTCACATTTCAGGATGCCTGCATTCTGACTCTGCATTCATCCATTAATGAGCTTTGAGGCCCTGGGAAAGTCAATTAACTTCCTGGGGATCCAGCAAAATAAAAGACGACTAATTTTGTTTCCAACTTAAAAAATTGCAGCATTAGGAAAAGGGTAAAAATAAGTGAATCCCTGCTTGACCACTCCTCTCTTTCTTTCAACCAATTTCTAATAAACATCCAGATTTTAACAATTCACTCTCACAAGAAAACCAACTCTCCTATCTGGCCCATCTCACAAAAGAAATGATAAATAGTTGGGTGTGACTCAGCTTGTACTATTGCAAGTGATTCCTGAAGGTGGTGGTTCCAAAGCTACATTAATGCTTTCGTTTAATTTGGAACCAGGGCCCTGACCAAACAAAAAAACTCTCTGCAGACAGCATTAAAACAGCTATCATTCTCCACTTGTTATCTGCTGAAGCTTATGGCAATATGGGGTCATTGCTAAAAAGCTAGATTCTTGATGACGTAGAAGTCCTTTAGGAACACAGAGATATTCCTACTGGAATCATCTTATCACTTCCTGTCGAACTTTTAGTCCACAAATAAAATGAACTCTCAAAGTACCTGCAGCCATCTGCTTTGTATCGACATTATTAGCAACCAGGTCTGTAGAAATAATAATCATTTTCATTTACAGTCCAACTATTCTATCAGCCTCGTATGCTCAGCACCTTCCTGGCACTGAGGCCACAGAGATGCAAACACAGTCCTTGCCTCAGATTGCTGACTGTCTTTGAGGAGCAAAGACAGCCCAATGGGGAGCAATTAAAAAAAGAAACAGAAGTGGCTCTGATGTTCAACGTAAGAGAAAGTTTAGAAGAAAAAAGAAGCAGACATAAGAAAGAAAAAAAATGTTTTAAAAGTTAAATTAGTGAAATTACTACCCAGATACAAGTATCTTCGACACCATTGGTATCCTAGACATCCCCATCATTTAAATAGACAGTAGATACATTTTTTCTTTTATTTCCTTTTTCTTCCTTTTTTATTTGCCAAAAATGAAAATGTATTTTATCTAATCATAGTATTTTTAAAAGGCTTTAAAAAAATCCCATTATATAAGTTAATGTTTTTGCACTATAAATATAAATCTACATCATTTTAACTGGCTGATGTGTCCTTTCACAGTGTCCTTTAATGGATTTACTTAAGCAATTCCCTATTGGTTACCTTCTACATACATCTTTACACAGTTACCCAAATATTTATTTAGGATACATGCCTGTATATCTATCTATCTATCTGTGTGTGTGTGCGTGTGTGTGTGTGTGTGTGCGCGCTCGCGCGCGCGTGTGAATGTTTATCTGTATGCATCCCAAATGCCCTTGAGTAAAGATAGAGTACCAGCCTCCAATCTTCATTTCCATAAGCAGGGGGTATGAGTGTCCATTCTGGGCATATCATTTAAAAAAAATCTTTGCCAATCTATAAGTTTAAAAAATGGTATCTAATTCTTGTTCTGTTTTGCATTTACATTGTTGGTATGATTATATTTTAAGAACATCTTTACAGGTAATTGAAAATTCTTACTTTGCTAATTGCTGCCTCATTCTTAACTCAATCCTTCTTTTAGTTCCATATTATTTCTATTATACCATATTATTTCTATTATTATTTCTAAAAACTCTTCCTCTCTAAAGGCGACTAAATTCTTTCTCATCATATATAAAATATTTTTCCTAAATTAGTTACTTGCATTTTTACCTTGTTTTTTATGTTTTTTTGTAATGAGAATCTCAAAAAAAAATGTATACAGGCAAGTCCATCAAAATTCTGTTATGTGGTCATGCCCTTGCATATATGGCCTCATTTATCTTTTTTAGTATTATACAGTTATAGCTTTTTTCTCTTACTATTTTTACATTTTTAATTTTCACATTTATATCTACTATACATTTAAGAGGCCACAATTAAAATATTACTATAACTTTTTCAGAAATCACATAAAAATATATAAAATCAATGTGATCATACAAAGTGGGTTTATTTACCCCAAAATACCTTTTTTATTTTAAATTTAAAGATGGGCTTATGGGGGAAAATATACAGTAGCTCTTTTCTCTTCCAAAGATTATAGTATTCAGTTATCAAAATACATGAAAATCTTGTTATTTTTCTGAGCTAACATTATAATATTCTTTTTGGTCACCAATTCTGTTCACTGTGTATGTTTTATCTTCTCAACTGGACTACAGACAGATGTCTTTGCATTAAGAGAGTAAACTGAGATTCTTTGATTAGCTGTCCATGAAATAGTAGGTGCTGGATTCACACAATTTAGTATATAATTTGGCATATAGTAAATTCTGTCTAATTAAAGAATTTTGTGTGTCAGACACATAGTAAGAGCTCTAGAAAATGAGTAAGATGGTAAGTGGTTAAAAGGGTATTTTTAGAGTAATTAATCCAAACAGCAACATATGGAATGAACAGAGATTCAAGAAAGAGAGAGAGAGGTAGGTCAAGTAGAAGTCTACTGCAAAATCTAGGCTTCCACTGAATGGGCCCACATGAAGTTAGCAAAGGAAGATTAAACCAAGACAGCATTATAAGCCAGCCTGAGAGATAAGAATGAATAAAAGTTTCATGGACAGAAACCACGAAGGTGAGAGGAAGAGCAATCTAAGCAGGGCAGGGATAGGAATAGTGGTTTTGGTAGCAGATATACTGAATTTACCTTCCTTCAGTGGGACAGCTGTCTCACAAACTGTCAAAGATACAGGACTGGGGCACATAGCTAACTAGAAAAGAAAGCAACCATGAGAGTACGTATATGGTATCAGATACTGTTTTAGGTATTTCATTCACAGAACTGGAATTTAAATTTCAGTCATCCACACATTAGCCAGAGATGAGGAAAAGACCCATAGAACTTGGTTAGATTATTGTTCCACCATTTCTAGCTACATAGACCTTGGGGCAATTTACTTACCCTCTTTGTAAACCTAAGTTCTGTCATCTAAGAAATGAGGCAAACTCTGGAAAACAGTATGGAGTTTCCTCAAAAAATTAAAAATAGAACTACACTATGACTCAGCAATTGCACTACTAGGTATTTATCCAAGGGATACAGGTGTGCTGTTTCAAAGGGGCACATGCACCCCAATGTTTATAGCAGCACTATTGACAATAGCCAAAGTATGGAAAGAGCCCAAATGTCCATCGATGGACGAATGGATAAAGAAGACGTGGTATATATATATATATATATATATATATATATATATATATATATATACAATGGAGTATTACTTGCCAATCAAAATGAATGAAATCTTGCCACTTGCAACAAGATGGAATGGAACTAGAGGGTATTAGGCTAAGCGAAATTAGTCAGAGAAAGACAAATATCATATGACTTCACTCATATGAGCACTTTAAGACACAGAACAGATGAACATAAGAGAAGGGAAACAAAAATAATATAAAAACAGGGAGGGGGACAAAACATAAGAGACTCTTAAATAAAGAGAACTGAGGGTTGCTGGAGGGTTTTTGGGTGGGGGATGGGCTAAATGGGTAAGGGGCATTAAGGAATCTACTCCTGAAATCATTGTTGCACTACATGCTAACTAACTTGGAAATAAATTAAAATATGAATTAATTAATTAGAAAAAAAGAAATGAGACTAAAAAAAATGAGACCATAATAATGTCCATCTCAAAGAGCTGGAATAAATGACATACATAAAAGCAAATAGTGTGATGCCTAACTCAATAAATGTGGTCACTAGTGGAAAAACCAGAGAACTTAACAACTGGCTTTAGGGATGGCCCACATTAAGGGGTAGAAGATAAAGATAGTTAAACAATGGAAGGTATTTAGGGAAATGGGAAAGAACCTTGAAAACACAATGTTATGGAAATTATGGGGCCAAGAGTTTCAAAGAAGGAGTTACTTAATCCAATTTAGTCATGAGGACAGAGAAATGAACCATTCGGCCCTGGTTGTTCTTCCTGTAAGTAAAGTAAATTTGGGTAGCACTACATACCCAAAGTTGGTCATCCATGCCTGGTGGGTTCTTTTTGATAAAAGCACCATAGTATGTAGCAATATTCCGGTGATGAGAATACTTCTTCAACATGTTAATTTCTTGTTTGATTTCTTCCTCTTCATCCTGTATTAGAATAATAAATATTATGTCATGAACAGCCACTGTGTTTAGTAGGATTCTGTTTTTCATCACCATCTATATCAACTACACAATAAATTCTTTCTTAAGTTTTATTCTTCTGTGGTGGTAAACAAGCATACTGGCTACAAAGAAAAACATCACAAGACATCAGATCGACAATCCTAGAGGCTCTTCTGTTTGTACAGCAAACAGGCAAAGTATGCAACCAGCTAGAAAGAAAAAGCTCATCCTTTCACCTGGAAAAGATCAAGGTAGACAGACTATTGAAATAAAATTCACTCTCGGCTTCTGGGAACTATGTCCACTGACTACCTATCACTGATCATATCTGATCAGTAGGAAAGATTGGGGAAAGGAAAAGAAATACAAGCTCTGACATTTAAAATTTGTTAGGTTCATTTTCTTTGAAGCCTACTTTTATTGAAGTAACTCACTGAAGATGATGAAAGTCAGCTGGGTAAGTTCCCTAGATCTGAAGAAGTTCACAAAACAGGGGAACTCATCTCACCTTCTGGAAACTAAACATAAAAAGAAAGGGGGAACGTGGCAGTGCCATGGATGTGAAAAGAGGTAACTCTCCTACAGACTAAGTTTCCTGATGTTCGGGTTTCATTCATTCTTAGTTTCACTTTGGAGTCCATCAACTTGGCCACTTTTGGAGGCCCTGGCACTATCGGTGGGGGGTGCATGTGCTCTCCCATAATTTTATTTTGATATGTACACATCAGTTGGATTTATTTCTGAGATTGGCGAGACAAAATTCCATCCCAGGAGAGTTATGTGAGATGTGCATTAGTAACAATTATCTCTGAGGGTAGGTTGTAACATCACCTTTACCTAAAGGCCGCCCGTGCTGTGTCCCTGTCTGTCCCCTTGCAGCTTGGGCTGCTTGGCCTCACTTCAGTCTCTACATTGTCAGGCCCTTCTGCGGTTTTCCATGTGATGACTTCTTTCCCCGCCTCTGGACACAGCTTTTACTCATTATTCCTAATCGAGCTTAAAGGGCCCTCCTCAGGATGTCTTCCCTATTTCTCTCAGGCCATGTCAAGTCCCCCCTGCTGTATCTTATCCACCTCCTACACTTCACACAGGCACCATATTTGTTGGTACTGGTGTGGAGATGTGTCATAATTGCTCTTCTACTCGACGCTCTTCATGGATTGTAAGCTCTCCTCTGCCTTCAGGTCTCAGTTCCAGAGTCCCTTCGCCAGCAAAGGTTTCTGATCTGTCTGACTTGGTTCTAGCCTCATGGATCATCACATGTGTCTTCCTTTGTAGCACCTACCAGAATTGCAATCTACACTTATCCGTCCTATCATTTGATTAAGGCCTCTCTTTCCTATCAGCCCGTACCAACTGTGAACACAGGAATGGTGCCTGCTTTTGCTCTCTGTAGCATGCCCAGCACCAGGCAAAGTGTCGGTGAACAAATACAAATAAAAGAGAGGACACCTGCAAGGACCCCGCTACTACAGTGGCATCAGGGGTACTTGAGAGGAAACGGTGAGGGTGAGATGAGAAAAGTGCTGACATTTCTTCATCATGAGAAAATAAGTTTTAGTGAAAAACAATGGAGATTTGCAAACCCAGGAGAGTGAAGCCTCTTACATGTCACAAGTCTTAACAAAATCAAAGACTAACTGATCTCAAAGTAGAACATACGATTGAGGTGCTGAGCTAAGGAGAAGCATGTGGCCCCAACATTGAGGAGGGGAGTCCAGGAGTGAGGGGCTGGGACAGTGGCTGAGGGAAGGGATGGCATCCGATGACCAATGGATTCTTCCCTGCAGCTATGGGAGACTACCTACACATTCACTGTAGCCTGAGGACAGACTGACCTTCACAGACCTTCTACTTGTTGAAGGGCCCCTGTAGCATGCCTCAAATGTCTTACTATGGTGCAGATTAAGCTATTTTAAACTTACCATGTGGGCCGAATAATTGTGGATGAATGCAGGATGTGAGCATATGTACTTTAGGGAAGCCCAAACAGAAGGAGGAAAACAAACCTGAGGGTTTCTGTGAGCAGCCTGTTATCGACAGCTGCTTCCATTAAAGAGGCAACTACCTGGGGCAGTGAAACACCAATCACTTTCCAATGGCAGCCTGCCAATCTCACCTTTGGTCATTCTTAGAGACAAGTTGGTTGTATAAGCATTGCTGCCGGCCTCCTAGGTTCTCAACAGGATGGAGGGTGATGTGGGACAATCCAAGAGGGCAGAAGTATCCTTTTTAAAAATGTTTGTTGGGGCGCCTGGGTGGCGCAGTCGGTTGAGCGTCCGACTTCAGCCAGGTCGCGATCTCGCGGTCCGTGAGTTCGAGCCCCACGTCGGGCTCTGGGCTGATGGCTCAGAGCCTGGAGCCTGTTTCTGATTCTGTGTCTCCCTCTCTCTCTGCCCCTCCCCCGTTCATGCTCTGTCTCTCTCTGTCCCAAAAAAATAAATAAACGTTAAAAAAAAAAAAAAAAAAATTAAAAAAAAAAAAATGTTTGTTTATTTATTTATTTTTGAGAGACAGAGAGCACAGCAGGGGAGGCACCGAGAGAGAGAGAGAGAGAGAGAGACAGAGAGGGAGAGAGAGAGAGAGAGAGAGAGAGAGAGAATCCGAAGCAGGCTCCAGGCTCCAAGCTGTCAGCACAGAGCCCGACGCGGGGCTCGAACCCACAAACCGTGAGATCGTGACCTGAGCTGAAGTCGGACGCTCAACTGACTGAGCCACCCAGATGCCCCAGGGGAAAAGTATCTTAAAAAGTTTACCATACTATTAAGAAAAACAGTTAAATAATAGTGTGATTCAATATATAATTAAATCCAAAATAAATAATACTGGAGATCGGAATGAAGGCAGCAAGTTCTCCATCACTTTGCAAAGGTAAACTGAGGCAATATGAAAATGAAGAAAGCATATGCACTGAGTCAGAAAAATGAGGGTCAGCAGATGGAGTGCATGTTCACTTTGGGCTCCACTCTTTTCTGGCTACATGGCCTTAGGGAAGCAACCTCACTTTTATTTTTATTTGTATTTTTTGAGTTTTATTTATTTAAGTTATCTCTACACCCAAAGTGGGGTTCGAACTCACAAACCTGAGATCAACAGTGGCATGCTCTTCCAACTGAGCCAGCCAGGCATCCCTAACCTAACTTTCAGAACTTAAGTTTTCTCATCTAGAATTACATACAGATTTATAATAGTATTGTATTATATGCCCAGTCTTTTGTGATATTTGAACGAAGTATGTTTGAGTTATAAATGCAAAATAAACACTGTTATTAATCTTGTCAACCAAAAAAATAAATACATAACAAGGGTGAAAGGGCAAGAATGGAAGTATCTTGAATTTTAGTTTAAACTGCACTGTTTCCAAACACAATTATGGAACCACTGTGGGTCATGGTTATGGAGCTCTAGCATAGAACCTTGATTTGGAGGTTGTATGACCTTGTAAGTGGGCGTGCATTTTATCAGGCCTTCAGGGCTACGGTTTATCCTGATTTCTAGTCTAGGGCAACGGTGGCAGCAAGTTAGGCAGTGGAACTGAAAAGCACACACGTACTAGTAACTATGAGAACTTATTCAACCATTCCATAAGCGGTCTACCCTCTCACAACACAGCTCATTGAAAAGGATGAGGTTACGATGGTTTCAAAAAGACAAAGATAACAACAGAGGCTAGAATTAGATTTCAAAGCTGTAAGAAAAGGATCTCTTCTGTTTTGTAAATGGGTTATTCTTATGTCTGAAGAATTAAGCAAAAGGATCAAGCTCACTGGGAAACAAATGAAAAAAAAAAGTAATGGTACTAAATTGTTACAAAGGTTACAAGGGAATAATTTTTAAAAGCCAAGTCCAAGATACTGGGAAGAACTATTACTTCAGTACTGATACTGCAAAATCTAGTCCAAGCTGATTCATTATGTACCCTCAGGCATTGCATAGATACTCTCTGGATATCAGCCATTTTCACCTGTGATTGAAAATAAGAATATCTATTTAAGCTGCCTCTCAGGGCTTGGAAAAAACTAAGTGCTTATTTAAGCATAGCTTTATTGTCAAAAGAAAGAAGATTGCTTTTTTCACAAGATCATGGGAATCTATTTATTGCTTAGTATTTGTGGTAGACTTGGACTGGGAGGGAGACAGAAAGGGAGTAGAAAGGCCAGGATATTCTGCAGCCTCCTTCATGAAGAAAGGGAGCCCATTAGTTCTTCTTTTTGTCTCTGGGCTCTGCCATGTGACCTGCTCTGGCCAATGGAACATTAGTAAATGTGCCCTAGCAGAGGCTGGAAAAGTACCTGTGCACTGGGGCATGCTCTCTCTTATTGCTGGCAGACAACTCTTCCATGTGAGAAGAAAGTGGTTTTCACATGCAAGGAAATGGATGCGTCCAGGAGATGCTTTTAAGCCACTGACTGCCTCTAATGACGATATCATATAACAATATGATACCAGGGTTATAAAACATAGCCAAAGCCCACCTCCACTATGTCCCAGAAACTGTGTGTGTTATCTTATTTCATACTCAAAAGAGCTCTATTAAGTAGATGATTTAACGATCCCATTTTACAAGTGAGGAAAATGAATTTCACAGAGGTTAAGTAACCCCCAAGTTCATTCGTATTTTAAATGTCAGAGCTAAGATTCAAAGCAAGATTCCTCTGACTCCAAAGCCAGTGCTCTTAATTCTCTACTGAAAACTCCAGTTACCCATGGTGATAAAACAAAAGCTGCTAATCATGAAAGAAGTGTCTGGGAACATTTCAAGCCAGGGATGAAGAGAAACGCGCCTTTGGTCCTCCAATTAAAGAAGCTTGTTAACACACAATAGTATTTGCTTATGAATGATATCAAGGGATAAAAGAGGGATTTTAAGTTGCATATTTAATACATGGGGAATATACTTTAAGCACCTACACTATGCTAGGATTTAAAAATGGAATTAATAAGGCATTTAATATTAGTGTGCTCTATAACAAAGAGTTTGCCCAACATTTAGCTCTCAATCCATGGAACAAGAGTAAAACTGCATAACTTATAATAATCCAAGGGACGGGTCAGTTTCAATTCAGAAGTATGAGATGTATAGACTGGTAAGTGCCACTACACCCTAGGCATATGGGCATCAGGTAGAACCACTTCTGCTCCTGCTCAACCAGTCCTGCTTTCCATAGCACTTGTTGGCATTAGGCAGTTGTTTGTATTAATTTTCCTATCATTCTCAACTCAACTGTTGACAGAATATGACATGAAGTTGAAGATAATTTATTGTTAAAGAATCAGAGACTATTAGAATTTAAAGGGGTTGTTGACATTTTCCAGAATGTACGTTTTAAAATAATTTGTAATAGTGAAATCCTTTCCTCCAATAGAAATTTTATTCAGGATGCCAACAAATATAGCATCAACAAAAACTAGACTTTTAAAATCAGTAACATTTATTTTTGTGAGTGTAACTATGCGATATCTAGTTATAAAATTAATCAATGACAACAAAGAAGCTGTTTTAGTGAATACGTTAGATGTTTGAAAGAAATATAAAGTCCCACATCAGCTTCAGTATCTCATTAATTTTCAGTTTTGTTTTGTTTCCAAGGCATAGAAAAAACAAGATAAGTAATTGCAAATTTCTCTTTTTAAACAGAAAACTCTGAAATTTCAGTGGAAATTCTTCTTCCTGAATGAAATTGTGCACACGAACGGAGTAACTTAGCAGTACAAATTAAGAGGCTGCCATTTTCCAGTGTGTTTGTTGGTATATAACATACAGTTTGAGGTTTGTTTTGTCACAGTTTATTAAACATGAATATATATTAAAAATTAGATAATATTTAAGCATGTACGGATCTCGTAAAATTATCTCAAGGTGGGGTTATGCACCTGTAAACTGTATTTTTATACATTGAAGGAAACAAACCCAGAATGGTCCAATGACCTAAGCCTTGAGAGAACTGGGACTTTGCTTGACATTCTGTAGGCAGTGCCTGGATTTGCTGTATATGTTAGTCTTGAGCTAATGAATGCATTCAATAAACATTTAACTCCCTACTGTACCCCAGGCACAGTGCTAAATGCTAATAATATAATAATACAACAATGGGCACCATGGATTCAAGCTCTGCCACAATGAAACTTAACTATAGGCTAGTGGGGAACACTGATGGAAATCAAAGAATGACACAGATGCATGAACAGTCACAAACAGGAGAGGTATGGATAGCTAATCTAATTGGAGGCATCAGGGGAGACAGCACCAAGAATTTCAAGTTTGGGCTGAATTCTGAAGGTCTTGTCGGGGGTACCCAGTTGGGAAGAAAGAAAAAAAGTGTGACATGGTGTGACTATGGAGGGAACCAATTTTCGTGCAGAAAAATAGTGACTGCCAAAGCCCTATAGATGGAAGGGGTACAGCATGTTGTCTTCTATAGGAATTGTTGGTACCATGGAGAGAAAAAGGAAAGATGTCGGCAAGAGACACTGTGATAATAATAATATGCACTGAACATACTGTTCTACATGTTGTTCTCAAAAACTTTCTTTATAAATAACTATGCTTACTTCTCTTATAAGAGAGGGGGTGTGATCCACAAGGCAAGGTTAAGCAACATGCTCAGGGTAAGGGAGCCCTGAAATGTCAAACTAGAATATACCCAGATGAAACAATCTACAGTGCTCTTCTTTCCCATGAGGCTAACCTGCTCTCTTGCTGGGAAATTTCTCTTGCTGGGAAATGCTGTCCCTTAGAGATCCAGCTAGCACAGCCTGATGTGCATTTTTCTTATACCCAAGCTTCCACTAATGATGGCTCCTTATAAAACCATGAATTAAAAAAAATAATAATAAATAAAGACCCTTGATCAAGTTAACACAGAAGTAAATGAGTTTTACTCCTGGTAGTGTTGTCACTAACTTGCCTCAAGTCTTACATAAATGAGGTGACTTATATCCTCAGGGACCCTGCACCTATAATTCAGGTAACAGCTCACAGGAATTGGAATGAGTCTTACCTGATGGTATAAACAGTATAATTGATAATGCCTCCCCTTTGTGTTTTGGTTACCAGGAAAAAATAATTTTCTAGTTTTCTGTGGCTTATCATTTGGATTTGTTTTTCTTTTATCTGGTTTTCTACTCTTTATAGTTTCTCTGGTCTCTTGTTTTCACATATATATTATCATTTTGTATAGCATCTACTATGCCCCAGGTTCTAGGTTAGCGAGCCCTGCAGGAGGTACAGAGATGAAAACTGCACAGTTTCCATTCCTGGCTCATTAAAGTCAGTAGGCTTTAAATGAGAGAGGACTTTCCATAAAGGGAACACAAGGGGTGAGCTTCAAGTCACTGGGAAGAGAGCCAACATATTGATGGGGAAGTCAAGCCACAAAAGAAAAAAGTGCCCAATAAGAGAGAACCTGATAAAGTCCAAAGGTGGACATACATATGAAATGGAAATGTGCTGGCAGCACAGAGGAGGGGGTGAACGTACAGAAGGAGACCCCACAGTCTGCTACCGAAGAGCCTGGTTGCAAACCTGGATTTGAATAGCACGCTCGATGATCCAGGTACTCCTCATACCTCTGTGTGCCAACATCCTCCCCTACACGTATCTCAACTTCACTAGGGGCATAAGAGAATTAACTATAATTTTGACCAAATGCTTAGAGGTACACAAATGAAAGGCACTACTGAATACAAACCATAATGATGTACAAATATTTTTAAAAATGAGTGAGCCTCATTGTTCACCCTCATTAGTTTGGGGGCATAGACAGTAGTTTTCAGGGTCATTCTTTGCTCTTAAGGAATCTGTCTGACATGCGTGCATACATATATGACAAGTCTATACACCCAGTGTGCATGCACGTGTGCAGAGACCTGGACAGACATAAGCCACCAAAAGGGGGATAGTCTGTAGGCAAGACAGGGGGAGATGCTGAAATGTGCAGGCAGTGGGCAGCTCAGCTTGTTCATTTTTAGAGCTCTAGAAGCTTTCTAAGTTCCAAATGCTGTATACCATACAGAACTGATGCACTAAATATAGCCTCCAAGGTAAAAGGTATTATGGACACAAAAATAACATGTTTATCTTTTCTTTGTTAAAAGTTCTCATCATGTGCTTTATCAGATGATCTGTCTGCTAAAGATGCCTACCTGAAAAGCCCCAAAGGAGAAGTCCCAAAGAGGCGTCCAGAGGGGTCTCTGAAGCAGAAGAGTGTGGGCTGGGGATTCCTAGGCTTTGTTGAACCCACCTGAGAGTGAGACTCCTAGAGCTGAGAATGCCCTTCTCCCAGCCCTAGTAACACAAAACTGAGATCTACTCATCCTCGGATCTCACTTACCTGTCACTTTATCAGGAAACATACTAGCCACCCGGATAGATTCGTTTCCTCTTAAATTCTCTCTTAATACCCTCTGTACAGTCCTTAGAAGCTAATCAAAACTGTGATTAAGTAATTGTTTGGCTATTTTTCATGTCTTTTATACATGTTGGAATGTAAGATTCCAGAAGACAGAGCCTGTGTCTGTTCTACTCACTGCTATCAGTCCAGAACATAGCACACCCTTTCATTCTTAAATGAATGAATAATTATGGTTTCAATCTTCGGCTTCTAGAATCTAGCTATATACATTCTCTCCTAGATCCTGCTCTATAGTAGGTCATTTGGTACATGCTCGGGGTGAGACATTGTTCAGGGTAAGACTAATAACTCTGTAATTGAGGTGATGAAGACAGGGCTGATTCAAACCATTTACACACATCAACAAGAGACTAACCCGGGGATGGTGCACAGTTCACAGCATAGGCTGCCATCTCCACACTATCATCTACTAATGACAGAAGTTCAATGCATGCTCTAAACTCTTCTTTCCATTCCTATCGACTGCCCCATTCAGGAATTCACTGTATCTTACCAGGGCTAATAATTAAGATAATTTATTGAGGACCTGTTATGTGCCAAGCACCAGATATTATATCATTTTAGCCTCAGTATAAGTTTGTGATGTCTGTATTTCCAGCCAACACATAAGAAAAATGAGACTCATGGGGTGCCTGGGTGGCTCAGTTGGTTAAGTGTCCAACTCTTGATTTTGGCTCAGGTCATGATCTCATGGTTTGTGAGTTCAAGCCTCACATCAGGTTGTATGCCGAGAGCACAGAGCCTGCTTGGGATTCTCTCTCTCCCTCCATCTCTGCCCCTTTCCCCCCCAAGGTCATTGTCAGTAAGGAGGTAGTAGGTGATCTCAGCTCTACCTGAGTCTGCAGGCCATGCTCCACGGATACTCCCTCATCTTTCATTCCTAAAACAGGGCTGTGGGGAGAGTGGACACACCTTAACTGGCTGACTTTGAATTCCAACTATGCCATTTACTATCTGTGGGGCTTGGGCAAGTTACTTAGGCTCTTCGTGCTTTTAATTACTCATTTGTAAAATGAACACAGTAGCAGTGTCTGCTAATGGGAGTTGTTTCGAGGATTAAACAGACTAATATATGTTGTATTAAGTAAAACAGTGCTTGGCATATGATAAGTACTCAGCCATTTTTATTTTGACCATGGATGTTGTTGTTATGAGTATTATTAATAATGTTATGTTCTGTGCTACCAATCGCTCCCCTGAACAGTCTCTCTTTGGGAGAGAGGAACGAAACGTGCTTGTAGCAGTATGTACCCTGACTCTTCAAAACAATCCGGATGAAAAGATTTTTTTTTTTTTGGTCCAGTTTTAGCCAACATTAACTATGGGCAAAGCCCTCTACCAGAGGCTCCAGGGAGACCACTTCCTTACCCTTCAAAGAAGGATGGAGGCTGGTCATAAGCTTCAGCCACAGGAATTCAGTAAGCAGGACTGAAATAGGAACTCAGTCAAACAGGGTTTAAAATGGATCCTCCCAGTAGACAATCCCATCACATTAATTTACTGTTCAACTTCTGGCTCCCACATTGGCTCTTGCACTGGTTTGGGGGAAAGGACCAGGACGTATAGCATCCCATCCCTGGTTTTAAAAAAAAAGTTTATATTTCTTTTATATATTGTATTTTTGCCTAAGAGGATGTGATCAAAATGTTCTATTGGGAAAACAGAAAGTTTGAAAACCATGTAAAATCCTGTCATGCTATTTATTTCCTTCATGACCTGGCCCTACCTTGTCCAGAAGGATCTTGTATCATTCTCTCCTCAGCCCTTTTGAAACTAAATCATGTAATAGTTTCCAGAATATACTTCAATGCTATTTCAGCCTCCATGCCTTGGCACAGGCTGTCTCCTTGGCCAGGAATATCTGTCTGATTGTCCTTCCTGGGCTTAATTACTCTACCTCACTGTCAATATCAAACTTTATAAGTAGATTGGTTCATGAATTTTATAATTTTATTATAAAATGGATTCGTTTCACTTATAAATATTTGGGGCGAGGTTGTATAATTGTGAGTTCCCCTGCAGGCAAAGGAGCACTTTTTCATCTTTGAATTTCCAGTGCCCATCAGAAACTCAGTTTTCAGTAAATGTTTATTGAATATATTAATGGGAAAAAAACACACAGTAAATTAAACACTAAATGCCCTTCTGTGTTAATTGGAGACCTATAGCAATGTGGTTGAGATGATGGATTTCAAGGATACAGTTAAATCGCTCAGGCTGAAATAGTCACCCCACCATGTACACGTTACATTGAGCCAGACACTTAATAAGCCCGGTCTTCTCATCTCTGTAATGGCGCTGCTAATGGAAGTTGTTTTGTAGGTTACTGAAAGGATTAAATAATCAGAATATAGAAGGTGCTTGAAAGAGTCTGGCTCGTAATAATCACTCCCACAGTGTTAGTTACCATTATTATTATTTCTGGCTGCAACATAACAAAGGCACTTAGAGAGGCACTTGAGAACCAAATCAGTTTTAAGCACATCCACTGCAATGGTATTTGATAGCACAGTGCTGCAATTCTCCCGGTTTTACCTACTCAGCATCCTTCCCACCCTTTCCTCAAATATCTCTCGTGTTTTTCTTTCGTGAATCGTCCTTTCATGAATCATCCAGCCCTTGGTCCCTGTAGCTTCCAGGGCCAGGCACCCAATCCAGATATGGAAGAAGGAAACAAGGGTTGGCTCAGGAATAGGGACGTGACCCAAGCTGCGCCACTGATATTCAGACTGGCACTTTGCTGGGACTAACAATAATGAAGTAATTAGAACATGAGCCTGGACCTGTTGGTGGGAGGAAAGCAGAGCACAAAGATAGAGAGAGCCAACATTCCTAATCACACTATGTGACTTCCAATAATTTCCATTTTCAGCTTCATTTGGTTTGAGGGGGGCTTTGGTACTACACCCCACAGTGTCCTGAGCAATAGGATCAGAACCAGTCATTGTAAAGGTGAAAGCCTATGGCATTAAGTTATTATCTCCTTAAGTCCTGTGTGGGCTTCAAGGTATCATTGTAAAGGGACTGGTTTACACCAGGAATCTTTCTCCAAATGAAAATGAGAATCATTTACGGGGTGATCAAAGACCACAGTCTCTTCACATATGGTGGCCAGAAAGCAGCAAATCTAAAAGCCTAGAGAAGTGCCCCTCTGACTTTCACGAATCTGGAGTTCCTTGAGGAGCTTGTAGAAAAGGCAGGTTCTGAGGGTCCCCCAGGACCCTTTCTCATGAAGACCACCAGAGGGCTGACAGTTCACTGAAGCTAGTGGTCCACTTTGAGAAATGTTGTTTAGATATTGTAGGCAAATCTAGAGTACACAAACCCAGCTGGGAAGGAATCCCCAGAAAGCTGCGAAATGAAGAAATTCTCATAATTATTTCAGGAACTAAAACAACTTCAAAGACTGAGTCTGAGTCGAAGTACTAATTCTGAAGCAAATATTGGCAATTTTGGAAGTGTCTCGGCATTAAAACCAGAAGAGCAGAAGCATTATATCCAGTTCTCTTTGTGGCTATTTTCTATTAAAAAAAAAAAAGAAAGTGGTGTAGAATAAAAACAATAATTTAAAAATTGATTTCAAGCTTATGGTTTTATCAATTTCATTACAATAAACTATAGTAACTTTGCAGTAGATCACTGCAGACAATTAACAAAGACGACCTTTGAGAATTCATCTCCATTTTTAACAGAGCAGCTATAATGAGCGCAATTATAATAATTGGTAAGAAGCGTTTGCAGCATTCCATAATACACAAAAGACAACATGGCAAAATGAAATAGATTGTTTTCTGAGGATACCACACAAATTCCACAAAGGAAATCATACACTGACTGTAGTGTGTAAGGGGGTGATACAAAAGTCATTTGATGCTGTATCAGACACTGAGGGAAATAAGAAAACTATCTCCTGATGTGCTATCCATATTTATCTTTGATAAAGCATCAATGGTTACAAAATAGTCAATGATGTGCCTGAATCAGGGAAACTACTCAGCCTTTTCAACAAGGGTTCCCTTAGAAAATTAAGCCTAAATAACATAAAGCATACATTGTATGCAACGGATCGACTCCCTATGTGCTGGCAACAGCCTTAGCTCTGTATCATCCTCCGGAGAATTGAGAAAAGAGACTCCCAAGTTATTTTCTGTTGAGCTTCGCTATCTTGTGGAACCCGGTTTAAAAGGGCTAACTGACACTCCTTAAACTGAGAATACATACGATGGGATAAAAAGCTGTGTTGATTCCAAAGCAAGGTGCTCTAACAATAGTCAGTGGTTCTTCAAGCAACTTGAAGTCTCAAAAATAGAACCAGAAACTAGAAAAGTAATATCGAGTGCTCTCAAGTCATACTTTGCGCATCAACATACAGCTTTGTGCGCTGAGATTAATGATGTCAATGGAAATCAACTGTCGGTTCCACAGAGCCACACAACGGAACTTTGCAGCATGAATGTCTTGGACCCCACCCACAACCAGCAATTGTTAAACTGCCAAGTGCATCACATTATGTGAAGATCCTATTCAACCCAGGGAAAATATAGTAGTATGACTTCAGCAGAATTGCAAAACAAATTGACTTGTTTTGTGGTAAACACTTTGCAAAGGGTTTACAAACTTATAATGGGTTTCCGTGTAGATACTGATAGTACCTGATCTTGACTTTTGTGTCAGATTTGCTAACTGACCACACCAGTATCCATTCTCCCTTCCTGCCTGACTATCAGAACCTGGATTTTTAACTGCACATATTGGGAGAATAAAAGACTACATTTCCCAGTTTCCCTTGCAGCTAGGTACACCCAATGAAAGCAGAAGTTAAGTAGAAATGTTGTACACAAGTAGACACGATTTTAGTGGAAGGAGCTCTTTTCTGTACCCTTCTGCTCCCACCCACTCACTCTTCTTTTCTTGCCGCCAAAGAATGTGATCAATTGAAATCTGACAACCACCTTGAACCATGGAAGTGACCTTTAGGGTGGAAGACACTTGGTCACACTGTTGCCATACATCCCTGGGCTATAGATTCCAGACTCCTTTAACATGAGACAGCAAGACACTTGCATTGTGCTCCGGCCTTTGTTATTTTGAGTTTTCTGTTTCAAGTGGCAGAATCTAAACCTAATTCATATAGTCTACATGCAATTTCTTATTCCGTAAAGGCCAGGTGAACTAATAAACTAGTAGGGATTAAGTATCTGAACTGGTTTGCAACCTCTGAAATTTGAATAATGTATTTAAAAAATAAAATAAATAAATGAAAGGACAAATGAAAGGGAGTAGTACTTTATCAAAGTGCCAATAAACATGGGAACGATTTTTTGCCACTGAAAGGTATCTATAATTTAAAGATGAATTCAGATCATTAATAAGTAAGGAAAGGAAGGCAGTACGAAGTGTGGTATAAATGAACATTAGCGAAATTAGTATTACGGTAGACAGTGTATCATATAATGTATACTTATCAAAGGTAACAAACTAGGCCAGAAAAGATATATATAGATTGAAGTCTGTCTGACAAACAGATATATTGTGTGCCTTTTTAAAATTTGTATGTTGGTTCTTGGTATCTTCATGTGGTTCATTCATTCTGTGTCTATTTACATCAAATAAACCACTTCTGGGCCAAATGGAAGACTTTGGTCTTTTAGCTTTTATGTACAGCAAGCAGACATCTTAGAAAAATCCCCAGAACAATAGAAAATTATTAACATATTTTTGATGTCCGGTGTGTGTTTTCAAGTCTGATTTTTGCTCTGTACTCTCAAAAAGGCATTAAAATATTTTAAATAGCCGCAGCAAAAAGATTGAAAGCAAAAGATTGTATTTAAAATAAAGTCTATTCCTTTTGATCATCCAGGCAGAAATTTTGTTTCAGTGTTGCTCCATAATAACAAGAATTTTTGGTTATTTGGTCAATAACTTCGAGGAGGGAAATGTTTATGTTAAATATCCTACTAGGATTTTAGAGCTACCCAAACTCTTATCTACTCCAGCGTTAGGTGGACCTTTGGGAAAACTGTTAAGACCCATCTCTTCTGTGTAATCTCTGTATTATTCTTTTAATACCTTCAAATCCGTGTTCTGTCTTCATATGCAAATATCCTTGGTTGTGTTTATGTAAATTTTGGAAACACATTATTTGCTCTACATAAGGCAGTGTGTAGGTTTCTAATTTAATTAGAATGGTTTATCCCTGGTCTTCTCAGTCAGATGCTGAATACTCTTACTGCTCTATGTTAAGCTCAGTGGGGAAATATCTTAGATGTTTAAGAAGATTCTATTTCTGAAAAATGATTTTTTCACTAATTTCTCTATCATAACTATATAGCTACTGAGATGGCAAAATAAAGATACGTTACCCCTGTGACATCCATAACCTTAATGGCTGCAAGCTGGCCCGTTTTAACATGACGACCCTGTAAAGAAAAAAAGTAATAATAGAAGACTTTAGTTCTGATAAGCAATGTCTACATTCAGTTCCAACTATAGAGAACAATTATCTAGATCACTGTTATAGAACACCGATAGGGAAGACAGACAGACAGAGATGGACAGACAGATACACACACACACACACACACACACACACACACACACACACACGCACACAGACAGAGATGGACAGACAGATACACACACACACACACACACACACACACACACACACACAGAAATCTTAAATGCTTTAAGGATCAATTTCTATTTAGCATTTACTTTGTAAAACATCTCCATCATTTTGGTTTTTTGGGTTTGTTTTCATAATGGTTGTCAAGTTAACCAAAAAGAGGCAATATTCAATAACTTGTTTTTATCTTCTCTCCAAGGTAAGGGCTAGTGTGAGAGGAAGGGGAGCTAGGTCTGGGTGTGGAGACACAAGTATCTCCTCTGTCAGAAAATACTCAGTAGGTGAAGAAACTTTAGTTTCCTTGATTATGAAAATATCTTGTATTAACAGTCTCAACTGGATATGACTCTGCTATTACTTGAGACTGTAAGTTAATCTCTATCTTAATAAATCTAAATCTAAATAAATCTAAATCTGTGATCAAAGGGACAACATTGAACAGAAGCAACTATTTCCCTGAAAATGGGCAACTTGGGTCTTTGGAACCACAATGAAGTGTCAACCACACAGAATCACAAGAGAATAGGGTGTGGTGAGGGGCCAACACCAGAACAGAAGATTTCTCTTCACTTGCTCCTTGAGATACGTGAAGTCTACCTCCCACTCTCACACAGTAGCAGGGATGACCAATACGTCTAACTTCTAAATGCATTTCATATGTCTTCTAAAATACATTTCAACTATGACTGCTCCCCGGGAGTGTGATGCTGCTTCCAAGATCAGTTGGATTCAAATCCCAGCTGCATAACCTTAGGCGAGTCTCTTAACTGTCTTGGCTTCAGTTTCTTCATCTGAAAAATGGAGATAACGGTACCTGACTCCTGGGATGGCCGTGAAAATTATATGTGATAATGTATATAAAGTGTTTGACAATGCCTGGCACAGATCAGCTGTCAGCAGATGCTGCCTATGATTGTTTGTGACCCTGTCCTGTGCTTCATGTTAAATGTCGTCTTTCCTTCTAGGCCACGTGACTCATGAAGGCCTGGGTCATGTCTCATCGTTGTGTTTCCAGTACCTGGAATGGTGGGTGCTCACCCCACAGATGAAGTGGTGTGTTTATGGATGAAAACAGCAGGTGATGGACGCTTGTAGTTGGGAAGAGGGGAGAGGCTTAGTGCTGTCTGCCCCTTTGCGTCTCATCTTTCTCAGCTTTTTGCATCTATTTTCTCTGACTCTAGTAGCACTTCCTTCACCTTCCGGCCTCCCATCCTGCTCCCTTTCCTCCTTGGTCAGGAAAGAGCTAAAAGAAGGAGGCATCAAGTTGGTAACTCAATATGGACACGGCACAGCCCCTCCTATTTATTTCGACCTTCAAGACAGTAAGGGAGGAGCCGGGAGTGTCACCTCTCAGAGCCCTGAACTGAAGCTCCAGAGGCCTGAGTCCTGTCCAGGTTCTGCTCATGACCAGTAGGTTCATCCGAGACAAGTGATGTAACCCATCTGAGCCCTGGTTCCCTCCTCTGCAAAATGTGGGGGAAAAGGGCTCAGTGGCTGAAAGTGAGGGGAGCAAGTATTATTGTTACCACCACCCCTTTCCACTGCAAAGAGCATTTGGAAATAGTTTTGGCAATGACTGAGTAGTGTAGTGCTACTGCAATTCAGTGTCCAGAGATCAGGAATATTAACTTCAGGCAGAGAGTTAATCTCACACAAGGGAGAAGTAGCAACAGCGCCCTCTGTTGATAAACACTAAACGGCCTCTGGAATTGTCCAGGTCCCAGTAAGAGTCTATGGTGCTGTAATGTTGACCATAGCAAAGGAATCAACAGCTTTTCTTTGGGAATACAGTTGACTCCCGAACAGTGTGAGGGTTGGGACACTGACCCCTGTGGAGTCAAAAATCCATGCATAACTTTTGACTTCTCAAAAATTTAACAAATAATAATCTACTATTCACCAAAAGCCTTACCAATAACATAGATCGGTTGGTTAACATATATCTTGGGGCACTTCTGTGGCTCAGTCGGTGGCTTTTGATTTCTGCTCAGGTCTTGATCTCACAGTTCATGAGTTTGAGCCCCGCACTGGGCTCTGCGCTGACAGTGTGGAGCCTGCTTGGAATTCTTTCTCTCTTTCTCTCTCTCTTTCTCTCTGCCTCTCCCTTGCTTGCACTCTTGCACTCTTTCTCTCTCAAAAATAAATAAACATTAAAAAAAATATGTCCTATAGTGATATATTTTATGGACTGTATTCTTACAATAAAGTAAGCTAGAGAAAAGAAAATGTTATTAAGAAAATCATAAAGAAGAGAAAATACATTTACAATACATACTGTAAAAAATCTGCATGTAAGTGGACCAATGCAGTTCAAGCTCGTGCTGTTCAGGGGTCAACTGTATAAAGTCTTTAAAGTAAGGGCCATAAATCATACCTTAAACAATGGCTGTTTCTCTACTAAAGCACTAAAGAGGGTAGAGAAACTGAAGGCAAATATAGAGGGTCTGAATGGTATCCTAGAGCTGATTCACCTTGAAATTATTATTATTTTTTTTTTTTGAGAGAGAGAAACAGAGTGAGTGGGGAGGGGCAGAGACAGAGTGAGAGAGAGAATCCCAAACAGACTCCACATTATCAGCACGGAGCCCGATGCAGGGCTTGAACCCACGAATTGTGAGATCATGACTTCAGCCAAAACCAAAAGCCAGACACTTAACTGACTGAGCCACCCAAGCGTTCCCACGTTGAAATTCTTTTAATGGCTCCATGCAGCCAGATAAGGGGAAAACCACCTGCATATGGCTTGCAGGGCCTCCTACGAACTGGCCCTCTATCTGCCATACCACCTTGGTAGGCTCCCATCTGCTCTTATTCCGTGGTCCTTGAGACTAAACTATTTGTGTTCTCTAAATGTACCATATTGTTTCTTGCCTCTCTGATGATGTGTTTCCTTGGCCTAAGACACCCTTCACCTCCTGAATCCCTAGTAAACTTATTCACTCTTGTCAGATTCAACTTAAGTACCACCTTCTCTGAAACCTCACTGTCAATCACTCTCCTCTGTGCTACCAATGAACATGTTCATGTTTCTGTTATTGCACTGGGCCCAAAGAACCTGTCCCTCTGTTTTTCCTTCCTACTCTCCCTTCCTTCTTCTCTGGCTTCATTTATAGGAGACCCCTGCCTAGGACCCCTCCCCCCAATCTTATATAGAATCCTCCTGGTTCAAGAAGAGGCTTGACCAGCAAACTCTGGTTTGCTCTGACAGCCACCTCTTTCTCTTCCTCTGTGGGAGCCCGAAGCACCTCTGTCAACACGCAGTTTGAGAAACAGTGCACTTGATCTTTAACTCCTTAAGAAACAGGGGATCCTCTTGGAATTAATAATTTGTAACAAAGACACGTCAACACCTAGTTCTTTCCACCAGCAGCTTGGGAGCCAAGCAGGTCTAGCTCTTGGTCCGGGCCCAAGGTCAGGGAGCAGACATAATACAAGCAATCCATTTCATATTTCAAACACAAGGCACTGGGCAGTTCTTGGTCTGAAATAAATAAATATCTGCTACTTTTTTGAATGTAGAGTATGTTGTTGTTTGGTATTTGTTTTTATTTTAGTAACTGCTCTAATGTCATTAAAGGCAACACTCAGAAAAAAAAAAATTAACCTACTTCTCTCCCATTTTAAATCTCACTTCTAAGCTGAAGAATAGTTCTCGATGGCGCTGACAGATGACTGAATAATATACCCCGGGATGGCAGTTTGGGCTTAAATGAGATCCTGGAGATGGAACAATTAGCAGCCTCAGCTCAGTCCCGGGCAAAGGCATCCCCTGCACTCTGGAATAGGAAGGCTGCTGAGCTGTCAACCTTTGATAGAGGAGGGCCACAAAGGAGGCCGCCTGGCATGAGGTGCCTTTTACATCACTGGAGAATGTCAGCCTCAATTAGGATCCAGATTAAGGCTGACTTTGAGGGAATAGCCAGGAGTCAGCTGACCTAAAGATCACTAGAAACTTGAGGCGCCGTCATTGTTAGGACAGCGTTTGAAGAGGCACATAAAGTGTTCATAAAGTCACAAATAAATTGAGTAGGAAGAGACCCTAAGGTGCCTAATCCACTGCCCTTTTTGAGATGAGGCCAATATCTTACAATTAATGAGGACCTAATGCCAGGGCACTTTCTCCTCTTTCCCAGTTCTGCCATCCAGCTCTTGAATTAAAAATTATTATCACTAAAATTAAAAAAATTATTTTAAACAAATCTTCTTTTCGTATTTTACTTAACTGGAGTTAAACATTGAACTATTCATCTCTATTTCAGGTAGGATTTAAAAGAAAAAAAAATTTTATTTGATTGCAAGGCAACATGACAGGAGAATTTTATTTTATTTTTTACTTTATTAAAAAATAATTTTTTTAATGTTTATTTATTTTTTTTTAATTTTTTTTTCAACGTTTTTATTTATTTTTGGGACAGAGAGAGACAGAGCATGAACGGGGGAGGGGCAGAGAGAGAGGGAGACACAGAATCGGAAACAGCCTCCAGGCTCCGAGCCATCAGCCCAGAGCCTGATGCGGGGCTCGAACTCACGGACTGCGAGATCGTGACCTGGCTGAAGTCGGACGCTTAACCGACTGCGCCACCCAGGCGCCCCAATGTTTATTTATTTTTGAGAGACAGAGAGAGAGAGTGCGAGCGGGGGACAGGCAGAGAGGGAGGGAGACACAGAATCTGAAGCAGGCTCCAGGCTCCACGCTGTATGACAGGAGAATTTTAAAGTGAAAATTTAACATTACCCTTAATTTTAATTTATTTTCACTTATGAAAGAAACAAAAAATCTAAACATAGACTCCATCTATATTTGGATCTAAAATACATATTCAACCAAAGACAAAATAATTTTTATTCTGAAAAAAAAAACCTGAAAGGGAGACAAATGGTTAAAATTTTTTTCTCCACAAAAATTAGAAAAAAAACATCTTATTTAACTGTAGTTGCTGAGTCATTTTTAATAAAAGAATGAAGTGGTTTTTTTTTTCCTTGAAATAACCAACAATAACAAAAATAACAGACTAATTCTAGAAAGGCATAATTGGTATTCGAGTAGGATCCAAGCCTATTGCCAATCATGTCCTCAAGCATAATAAGCCTGTACCCAAGAAAGGAGGAAGAATGGGCCTCACATCCAGGAAAGCAAAGGGTGTGGGGTCACTCAGAACTGGTGAGTGTGGTCCCGCCCCATCCTCAGACACGCATACAAACACACTCTCTCCCCTTCTTCCTTTCTTTTTCCTCACCCTTGAGGTTAAAAAAAACCCTATCTGCTGGTTCTTGTTCTTTGCAAAATAACTCAACACTGCAGTGAAATCTAAATCACTCAAGGATTATAGTACTCTACCCCTTTACCTCCTTCCTAAAACGAATGCAAAAGAAAAACAATGGTTTTGTCTGAAATAGCCATGTAAGCCTTGGCTCTGTTATTGCTGTTATTTTTTTAAGGAACAGCAAGATGGCTTTAGAGCTGGTAGCCTGAGGCTAGCCTGGAAGAAAGAGCACTTTCATTTCTAGGTCACTGAAATACATTTGTTTCCAGCAGAGCACATGAGCAAACTGGGTTTGTGGAAAATGCAGACACTCTACCTACTCTTTCCTTCCCTGCTGTCCAAGGGCTCCCTTACAGGTAGAATGTTTTTAGCTCCTTGTGTTTAGCTTAGATTAGATCTCCCCTTTATCGAGGAAGACTTCACTTTCCTAATTGCAAGTGAGTGTTCTACTGTTGCATTTCCACAGTATCTTACATGAACCCTACCGATCATAGCCAATGCTATGATTTTCAAAATGTGCATCATAAGAACCATGAAAATTGGAGCACCTGGCTGGCTCAGTCAGTACAGCATGTGACTGCTGGTCTCAGTGTCGTCAGTTCAAGCCCCATGTTGGGCATAGAGCTAACTTAAAAATAAACAAAACCCCACAAAGAACCATGAAAATAAATCAAATCAAATGGAAAAAAATCAGAGTGTAGAACATGTAGTAATGGCAGCCGTTGTTTCATGGATAAAATGTCATGGTTACATCTATCTATCTATCTATCTATCTATCTATCTATCTATCTATCTATCATCTATCATTGATGCTATAGTGCATCACCCAGACTTTTCCTTCAAGACCAAAACATCTGATAGCTCTCAGCCAGTTCAATCTCTGGAAAGTGCCCTCAGCTACAAAAGCACTGCCAAAGTCATGCTCCCTCCTGAAGATAGACAAATCAATGATTGGTTGACACAGGAGTATAAAAGTCCCAGCCCTCTTGCCTTAAAGTGGGACAATTCTGAAGGACCATCTCAGCTCCTGATGCCTCTAGCGATGGCTGTGGTCTTTGTAAGACTGCACTGCAGTTCTTCTTTCTTCCGCACAATTCTATTTTCTTCATAGGTATAGACCCTAAGACCACTCCTCAGTAAAACTCCTGCATGTAAATCTCCATCTCAGAGTCTGTTTCCAGAGGAACTCTACCTAAGACACCTGGTGACAGGAATGGCTTGAGGAAACAGGTTCTTAGAGTAGCTGCAAGGAGACCCCCATCAGTGGCTCTCGGATAGCCCCTGGCATGCTACAGCAGTGTCACTGTCGGGATGTTCGCTAGTAGGGAAGTGGAGTAGAGTAGGATACAGGTGCAAGAGAATTCACTAGTGATTCTAATATTTCAGACTTTTGAGAGGTCCAAGAGAAACAGTAATTAAAAAAGAATGGAATCAGATGGCTTCTGCTTTTGCTGACAGCCATTGATGTACTAGAAAAAAACAAAGAAAAGCCAAGGGCAATTAACCATCAACTGAAGGCAATCTGTGAAAATCATCAGGGAGTTGAGGTTTAAATCCTGAGGCCTGTGCACTGTCTTCAAATAAGATGGGGACATCTCTGCTGTAGGCTCAGAGGGGTCAGGGAAATAGAAGATTTCAAGCTCTCAAGCACATCAAATTGGATGTCTCCTTTTCAAGTTTCAGAGTCTCATTCCTTCCCAATTAGACTCAAGTTGGAGATTCAACCTTTTCTTCTACCCTGATAATTCATTCCTGGGACTGGTCCTAAGCTTTTGCTATCCTCAGGCTGCAGAAGAGAATTCGTTTTTTTTTTTTTTTTTTTTTCAACGTTTATTTGTGGGACAGAGAGAGACAGAGCATGAACGGGGGAGGGGCAGAGAGAGAGGGAGACACAGAATCGGAAACAGGCTCCAGGCTCTGAGCCATCAGCCCAGAGCCCGACGCGGGGCTCGAACTCACGGACCGCGAGATCGTGACCTGGCTGAAGTCGGACGCTTAACCGACTGTGCCACCCAGGCGCCCCGAGAATTAGTTTTTTTTATTTTTAATGCCACCCAAAATTGTGGTAAAGGGACAACGGCATAGTCAAGCCTGAGAAAGTCATGGTAAGCATGCCTCAGACTTCTCAGGAACGAGGATCAGGTCACCCGAACAGGTCAGCCACATAGACAGCAAAAGTACTAACCAAGGAGAGAAGAAGTGAAATGGATAGTAGAGGAGGGAAATGATGAGCATAAGCTGCAGCCATTAGATAAGATGTAGTTGGGGGCTTCTTATAACATTGTCAAAGAGAAGAGACCAGCTAGAATACTAGAGGAGCTGTTTCCAAATGTATACAAAATAGGCAGGTCCAAGCGTCACAAGGGATTGACTATAATGGATGTTGTGGTGTGCCACACAAATCCCTTCCTCAGTACCTAGGTGTTCTGCTTCTCTTCAGGAGCTGCCCTTAGCCAAAGAGAACAGCTAGACCCAAGGTCATACTCCCTGACTAGAGGGAGTAAGCATTCGATGACTATTAATGAAGGTAGCAAGCGTTCAGTGACAGGTAGATGTGGGAATATAAAAGCCTGCGTCACTTATGTGAAGGTGGAACAACTCTGAAGGGCCATCCCAACTCCAAAGCTCCTTTTTGGGATTTTTGGGATTGCCTAGGGCCTTGTAAGTGCATTCAACTTCTTCCTCTGCTCAAAACTATCTTTACTCTCCCACAGGTGTTAATTCTGAGAACACTCCCCAAAATACTTCCTATAATCTCTGTCCTCAAAATTTGTTTCCCAGGGAACTCCATCAAAGGCTCCATCCTTCCTCTCTTTCTTTCTCTTCTTTCTTTCTCTTCTTTCCTTTCTTTCTTTCTTTCTTTCTTTCTTTCTTTCTTTCTTTCTTTCTTTCTTTCTTTCTTTCTTCTTCCATTCTTCCTTTACTCTTTCTCCCTTACTTCCTATCTTTCCTTTATTTCCTTTCCTTCTCTCTCTCTCTCTCCCCTTCCTCCCTTTCTTCCTTTACCTTTTCCTCTTTCTTTCTTCCTTATTTGATATTAATGTATAATATTTCTTACCAGATCTGAGGTGAAAGTTTTTTTGTTTTTTTTTTTTTTTTGGTTTTTTGTTTGTTTGTTTTGTTTTTTCAGTTTTTACAAAAACTCTGACCTAAAGGATGAACAAAATGAACTAAGTTGAGTGTTAGGAAATATATCTAGATAATGGGAACATGTCCAAAGGTCCTGTTATGCTATGGTTACTAGAGTATTTCAGTAACTAAAAATAGGCCAGTATGGCTGGAATGGAGAGAAAGTGTCTAGCAAGTCCAAGAAAGGGCTCACAGGCTACTTTGAGGAATTCTGCCTTTATCGTAAGACCAATGGACAGCCAGTGAAGGGTCTGAAACAAGGGTGTAAAGTCACCAAGTTTGCATTTTGAGAAGATTGCTCTAGGGACAGGACAGAGAATAGAGGAAATAGAAAGGATGATGGAAATATAGCATTTATAATGTTAGTTACTAATTAATTCAGTTGAGAGAGGATGGCAACTTGGACTGGGATGGAAGTAAGGGAGGGGGTGAAAAGTGGATGGAATCAAGAGATATTCAGAAGATCAAATCATCAAGGCCAGGGAATGGCTTGGATACATATTTACCCTGCACCTCCTGCACCTCCTACAGTGCTTGGCACAGCAGGGACTCAGAGCAAATAGGTGTTTACTAGTGAGACAAGTAGTGAGATCTGAGGGTTGTAGTCAGGTTCATGGTCACCATGAACCTTCAGCACCATCCATATGTCCATATCAGTTTCTTCCACTTCTCGCCATTTCTTTCCTTTTTTTTTTTTTAATGTTTATTTATTTTTGAGAGAGAGAGAGAGAAAGAGGGAGAGGCAAGATGCAAGTGGGGGAGGAGCAGAGGGAGAGAGACACACAGAATCTGAAACAGGCTCCAGGCTCTGAGCTGTCAGCACAGAGATCGACGCAGGGCTCAGACTCACAAACCATGAGATCATGACCTGAGCCAAAGTCAGATACTTAACCGACTGAGCCACCTGGCACCCCGTTCCCCCATTTCTATCCAGGCACAAAGTGTACAAGCAGATGGGGTGAGACTGTGAGCAAGAATCTCAATCATCTCACTCATAAATAAGACATGAGAAGACGAATTTAGTAGATGAAATTCCTTTAAACTTGATAGAGAGGCCAATCAACGTGCCCTCTGCACAGATCACAGAGACTAGGAATTGGCTTTAGCTTTCCCTCTGAGCTATAATGATGAGAGTGAAGGTGTACTCTTGATTTGCCAGTCCCAGTTAAGATTAAAGCATAGTTAAGAGACCTATCTGGACATCTTCAAGAATGCTACCTTTCTTTGGCACACCATGTCTTGAGTCAAAGAAGTAGACAAAACAACTTCATGAAAAGACTCCAAAGATCCTTCTAATCAAGGAACATGAACTGTGACAGGATATATTTGAACCAGTGTCTGCTCCTAGGGTTTCCCCAGGTTAAATAAGGACTTTATTTTTCCTTGGCCCGTATATGCCATTCATCAGTAGCATAAAAAAATCCTGCTCTCCGTATCTGTCGAACTGAGATCCAGCCATCACACTGCATCCAGACTTGTGGCAAAGACGAAGCAAGGCACTGACACAGGACAGTTCCCAAGCAACAGCTCCCCATCTCAACACCAGTCACTGTGAATTCCTCTGTTTGGCACCTCTGCGAGGCAGAAAATGGATTGTTTTCAAGACTGTTCAGGGCTGGGCCAACTGAGAATGAGGCTTGCTCACAGACACAGGGTGGGGAAGAAAAGACTCTCATTTTTCTTTGTTGGAACCTAGGAGTCCTGTCTTCAGGGCTGACAGTTTGGCTCAGTTTATAAATCAAAATGGATGATTAAAACGAAAAAAAATCAAATATTCACAATTTTTAGCAGACAATAGTTAATGTATGCAGATTCCATGGCAGGGAGCCTAATGCCTGTACCCAGGAAAGGCACGCACAGCTGAAGTGACAGCAGTGACGAGGCAGACAGGCTGCAGGGTGAGGAGAGCTCAGAAAAGTAGCAGAACCAGTCTCTTGGCCATGGCCTTAAGCCAGGAACACACTTCCCAGTAACCTCTTCTCTCAATCCAAAAAAGGGAGCACAAAACCAAAGACCTTATGGGCTCTCATCTAATTTATGCCACAGAAGTACCACAATCATTGATGGTTTGTGTACATGAATTTCTGGGAGGATTTTTGAACCTCCTAGATGTAGGGTTTGAAAGATGGGGAAAGAATATGTATATATAGCCAACTCTTTTTTTTTTTTTTTAATTTTTTTTTTTTTTCAACGTTTATTTATTTTGGGGACAGAGAGAGACAGAGCATGAACGGGGGAGGGGCAGAGAGAGAGGGAGACACAGAATCGGAAACAGGCTCCAGGCTCCGAGCCATCAGCCCAGAGCCTGACGCGGGGCTCGAACTCACAGACCGCGAGATCGTGACCTGGCTGAAGTCGGACGCTTAACCGACTGCGCCACCCAGGCGCCCCGTATATATAGCCAACTCTTAAGCCTCCCCAATGTTCTACTCCTCCCCGCCCAGCACAAAAGCCCTCCCTATTCCCTGAATCGGTGTCCCCTGCGTATATAGATGGCATTTGAAAGCTCTGGTTCCTGGACACCAGTCCAGGATGAAGTGTATACTCAACTTCAGGAAAAGGAGGAAAATAAGGACTCTGTGGCATTTTTTTTTTTCCAGAAAGCCAGAGATATTCAATTTAAGTAGTTTCCATTAAGATACTTGATGGGAAAAAATGTCCTTAACGAAACATTCTTAAAGATTAGTCTTTAAAGAGTAAAAGTAAACTTTATGTTGATTTTCAATGGTTATTTTGTTTTTTACTGGGATTTTTCTATTGGGTGAGATTTTAGTACTCTGAAATCTGAGAGTCTGAGCACGGCGTTTTAAAATACATGGGTGCAGCACAATAGAGAGGTAAGTAATCTCCTTAAGATACAAAGATGGGCTGTTCTTGACGCAGGTTATAAGAGTTCACAGCAACAGTGGACAGCTCCTAATAGCTTACAGTAGACAGTGTGAAGGATACTGGAGTCAACTCCTGTCTCCTCTGAGCTCACTTAGTTCCCAAAGTCTTTGGACATTCAGTCTGCCAGGCACATGGCTGCTATACTTCTAGAGCCAAAAGCTCCTCAAAGGCCAGGACTTGGCCTGATGTGTCCTCAGTCCTGTCGTTGTCTAGGACAGCATCTGACAAAGAGTAGGTGTTAAATCACACCTGGAAACGTGAAATTTCTAGCCCTAGTGGACCTTGTAAGCTGCCTCAAATCACAGTGAACAGAAAGACTCCAGTGATCCATCATGGCTTAACCTGGGAGAAGTATGACAGAATTTGAGGCAATGTCTACGTCAGAGTGGCAGATAGCTTTTCTCTCAAGCAATAAGAAACTGTAAGAATGGCTCCCAGTATGGTAACTGGAGGAAGAGGCCACTTGCTCAAGAAGGCTTTGTTTTTGTTCCCTTTTCCAAGTGCTAACCAACCCTCTGGGTCACTGGAATGAGCCCTGGAGGTGTGAGCAGGTATTAGAGTTCTGCATTCCACCATCTCACAATTGACCTGATCTAGGAAAGGGTCAGGGAGAGAAAGATATGACAAGAGAGAAGCAAGGCCCAGACACTGCCCTGCACAAGTTCCTCTATCTCTGCGTTCTCTTTTCCTGAGAGAATACTAACTGAGGCAGAACAGATTCACCTCTTCTTGGAGAAAAGTAGCTCATTTTGTCAGATTTTTGAGTCAACAGTTCCCTCTTTAGAGACTACTTTAGGAGGTGACCCTGTCTTCCCCTCAGTACCTCTGGCAGACCCTTTTGCTCACTCCATCCCACTTCCTAGCTGCAGATTAAGAAGATCTACTACGTTCTCTCCCCAGACCTGCATCAGTTTGTCAATCACAGCCCAACACTAGCCCTGTCTTTTTGGAGATTTACAACCATGTGGTCAGGAGTGGGTGGGTTGGCTTTGCACCACGAGGCACCATAGGCAACTAGGCAGAGATAGATAATAATGATGATGATAAAAAAGACAGTGCTACATTTCATTTCACCTAATTTATGGCTTCAATAGGAAGCCAGTCTACCCACAGTGCCGTCTGGGTTACTTAATAACAGAGTGTCTATGGCAGCAGCAAGAACAGGTCTGGAATTGGAGGTATGGGGGAAGGAAAGAACGACACCGGTGTGGTGAGAAAAAAACAAAGGGAAAGGACCACTGTGTCCCCAGCTATCATTCTCGGGCAGCAGGGACACAAATAGGGACTCACTTGACTATCAGGGCTGTTGATGAATAAACTCTCTCCCACAGTGTCCTCAAACCCCCAGAAGTTTTAATTAAAACATAAGAAATGTCAGCTGGAGAAGCACTGGAATATAATTAGGGCCCACCAAATCTAAAGTAATGCGGGGAAAGAAGACTAGTAATGAAAGGGAAGCTTTCATGTTCTTACGGAATCCCTGCTCTGTTGCCGACACAAAAATCAATTTCAATAGGCTTTAGTTGTATCTGAGCAGGAACGCGGGCGACAGATGAAATTTAGTGAGCAATTTATTTAAGTTATAATGATTCTCATGGGGGAAAAAAAAAGTCCACAATGAGCGCTTCCAAACAAATACCTCCTCTGTAAGGACTCTGTAAGAATGTGTGTGTCTAGACAGATGGTATGGATGTGGGTATAAGTATTGGCATAAAACGGTCATATATGTTTTATCCTAAAAAAATGTCGTTAAAGTCTCTACCTCACTCCATTTAAGGGGTGGTTTTGACTCAGCCCCCAAAAGACATTTGGGGTGTCTGGGGACGTTTTTTTTTTGATTGTCAAGACTGGTATTACTGATACCCCATGGGTAGAAGCCAGAGATGCTATCAGACATTCTACAATGCACAGTACATTTCCCTCCCCCAACAAAGAATTTTGGGGCCCAAAATGTCAATGGAGCCAAGACTGAAAATCCCTGCTTTAAAAGAATTTAACATTTAATAGGTGCTCAATGAATGCTGAGTTCTATTTAAAGTCACATTTCTTGGGCGCCTGGGTGGCGCAGTCGGTTAAGCGTCCGACTTCAGCCAGGTCACGATCTCGCGGTCCGTGAGTTCGAGCCCCGCGTCGGGCTCTGGGCTGATGGCTCAGAGCCTGGAGCCTGTTTCCGATTCTGTGTCTCCCTCTCTCTCTGCCCCTCCCCCGTTCATGCTCTGTCTCTCTCTGTCCCAAAAATAAATAAACGTTGAAAAAAAAAAAAAAAAAAAAAAGTCACATTTCTTGGGGCGCCTGGGTGGCTCAGTCGGTTAACCATCTGACTTCAGCTCAGGCCATGATCTCTCAGTTCATGAATTCGAGCCCGGCATTGGGCTGTCTGCTGCTAGCACAGAGCCCGCTTGAGATCCTCTGCCTCCCTCTCTCCCTGCCCCTCCCTTGTTCATGCTCTCTCTCTCAAAAATAAATAAATATTTTAAAAAAAAAGTCATATTCTCCACCAGGTCACAAAAATCAAAAGGTAAGTTCTTGCTCTAAGGGATCTCCCGTAGGGCCAGGGAGGGAGATGGACGTGGTATTGTTCTTTCTTTGCTTAGCAGCACTTACAAATGAGGGGCATATTTCTCAAGTTCCAATACCCATGATCTTCTGGAACACAGGTAACACCCAGTGGCCCATAAGACCACTTTCCATTTGGCTTTTGTATGTGTAAGAAGCCAATTCCAAGATCTTCACTGTTTCCCAATTAAGCAGCATTTCCTAAATTAAAACAAACAAAACTATTAAAGTAGTATTGGGGCTAGGTAGAATTTGATTTGTGATAATTGCACACAGAATTTTGTTAATTTTGTTATAATTTTGCTAATTACATTAATTTTTGAAAGAATAGCCTTTTTTTCATTTCTCAACAACGCTTTATAGTGCGTATGTGTGCGTTCTTTCCCTCTTTTCAAATGTTTAGTTATAGGTTTTAATTACTGGCAGCTCAATTCAGGAAATACATTGCTCTGTCTGATTAAAATATAAATCATGATGAAACTTTAAGCTTAAAATATAAGGGTCAGTTATAAGAGAACAAAGGTGTTTGCTTTTATCCAACGTAAGTTCTTCAAATGAAGGGATATAGGAATCTTGCTGTTGCCATTGATGTTTCCAAGAAATAAGGAAAGCAGAATTTGCTTTCTGTGGAAAGAACAAGATGAGCAACATTATGCTTTATCAGTGACAACCATTCGCCGCCTCTTAGGTACCTGAGGATTCAAGAACTCAAGTGTTTTGGAGGCGGTCAAGGAATAATATCCATACATGGATCTCCCACACAGTGTCTGAGAGGAGTGATTACAGCATAGTAATGGCTCCACCTGCAACAGCGCAAGACCCGGATCTCTGCAAAGGCTGAAAATCTCTCTCCCCACCAAGGAAGTCTCCGGTGTCAGCACAGACTGCATTAGCGATTGTGCTTTCCAAGCGAAGTCCTGCAAATCCTTCTTTGGGTAGGAGGGCGAGAGGACAAAAAGGACGTTTGAAAACGGAATGCCATTTTATAAATGCAGGCAGCTCCTACATATTCATAATCTTTCAACGTGGTGGCCAGCGAGGACGACAGCAATTTGTCAGCAGACACATCCATCCCTGGTAACAGGGAGTAAGAACTCATGTGCCTCTTAGAAAACTATACCCTCGTTCAGCAATAATATTCAGAACACTTAAGTCTGAAATCTTGGGGAGGTGGGTGAAATATGATAACACCGTGAGAAAGAACTTAGGCTCTTTAAGTGAAAATGACATACCCTGAGCTCTGAGCAGGCTGGAACAGGCAGGTAGCTGACTAGCTTATAAACACAATGATTTCCAGCTAAATTTAGCTGCAATCTGACCTTGACCTGTCAGGTAGTTTCCTCCTAACGAGGGCGAGGTTTTCCTGACTCCAGTGAAATTCTTCTCTCCCACCACATTTTGATGCCTCCTGCTTAGATCAACTGATGAGGGATGATGAGAAGGGCGAGGAGAGCATCTTGCTGACTTCCCTGACTATGTTCTCTTCTTAAGCAGGGATTTCCCCTGGCCTAAGAGACAGCGAGCGGAGGGGATCCCCATAGGTCCTACGGAGGAGTGTGGAAATCAAGAGATAAGGCTTAGGAGGAGGGTGAGGTGCCCTTGTATGAGGTACTGGACCTAGAGCTACTTTTGGTCAATAGTTTCCTTCTCTGTAAAACAGGTATAAATTAATAAGGATTAAATTAATATATATAAACACACTCGGTATAGGGGCTGAGTAAATGATGACGACGTTGCATGTTTTTAGAGTGACTACAAGGTTCGATTTCTGACCTTGTCTCCTGTTGTCCTCCTCACCCCGGCTTACTTAGCATGCTCCAGGCAGAGAGCCTTTCTCCCTTTCCTCCGACATGCCTGCACACTCTCCCTGCTTTGTTTGTTCAACTGCTTCCTTCACATCCTGACTGAAAAGTCACCTTCTCTAGGAATCCTTTTCTGGCCATCCTAACTTCAACTCCGCCCTAACTCTTACTAGCCTCCTTCCCTCCTGCTTTACTACTATCTAATGGATTACATGTTTTCTTTAGTTATCATATGTATTGGACATCTCTCTCCAGAATGGAGGCGTCTTGGGGGCAGGCCCTTCTCTTTGTGTTGTTCACTATTTCATCCTTAGTAGCAGATCGGTGCCTATACAGAGTAAACACTCAATGGGTATGTACTGTCTGAACGAATTACCAACCTCTTTGTGGAAACACTTTTCCAAGTCCCTCTGTTCTCTCTTTTAAAGAGCACAGCCTCTCTTATTTGACAGTGTAACAACTCTTATCGAGCAAGTACTGTCATCAAATGAGGAAACTGCAGCTCAGAGAAGCAAGGTTTTGCAGGGCATAGTTTCCTTTCAGACTGGCCTTGCATCTAAGTAAACCAAGCAAGAACGGACCATCTCCATCTTTTTCCGTGCTATTTAAAATTCTCCCTAAAGCCGAAAGGGTGAAGAACAGAGCTATAATTCAAATGCCTGACAGTCTGAGTATATTTTATCTGGGAAGATTTGTGGAACTCTATATAGCTGTTTTATTTAGATATTATCAACATGGATTGAAAAGTTGCACAATATCGAATACTGAAATGCTGCTGCTAGCAGCAACCAACAGATCAACCTTACAGGTAGCAACTGATGAAGAGGCCATGCTTTTTGAACCAAAGAGAACATCTGATAACCTTCCCTTGACACAAATATGAAAAGATGGAGCTAGCAACTTTGCCTAAACCTTTTAGACCGCCATCAGCTAAGTTCATCTGCACAAAAGAATGAGGAATTGCCTTTCCTTCCTCCTCTTCCTCATTTCCAGGTGTGGAATAGGTATAGGGACATACACATCACACAACAAGTCTAATTTAAATCTCATTGCCCAGACCCGATTTCTATCACCTGGGGCCTTAGAGGTACTTGCTTACTATCCAGAAGATCCGTATCAGTCTGCATTTCCTTGGCATTTAGCTTAGCAATCTTGTGCTTGCAACATTAATGGTTTATTTCTTTGGTGGCTTCTGTCTTCAGAAGTGGTGGTAAGAAAATCAAAATGGTGTTCATTCAAGCAAAAAGCTGAACTAAGAGTTTTTAATTATTGAAATATACCATATATCTCAGTAACTCCTAACCAGAAAATTTGTCTTAGATTTAATAAACCATTAAATGACTATAATTTAAAGACTGTAATTCAATGCCAATAATAATCAGTATAGCAATTTATTAGTCATTGATGGACATTCAACAGTTTATAGATCTGAATTTTTTTTTTATTTTTTTTTATTTTTTTATTTTTCAACGTTTATTTATTTTTGGGACAGAGAGAGACAGAGCATGAACGGGGGAGGGGCAGAGAGAGAGGGAGACACAGAATCGGAAACAGGCTCCAGGCTCTGAGCCATCAGCCCAGAGCCCGACGTGGGGCTCGAACCCACGGACCGTGAGATCGTGACCTGCCTGAAGTCGGACGCTTAACCGACTGCGCCACCCAGGCGCCCCTATAGATCTGAATATTAAAAAATACATAAGAATTGTACATATTCTTGAACTCTACCTTTAAAAATACACTACCTTTCTATTTTTACAGTTTTTTAATGTTTTTAAAAGTCCTTTTGAGAGGAATACATTTTAGAAAACAAATTCAGAAGTCATGAAAAAATCTTTGGGAGATAGTAAATGCAGTGTCCCTGAAGGAGGAAAAAAAACCCATATATATTCTATTCAGAATTTGATCTGTTCTCAATTTTTCAACATGGCTCTAGGCAAATCTCTTTAATTTTTCATGTATTTTCTAAAGAAAGAAAATAGAAATACTTGCTATGCCTGTTTTTCCTTACAGGAAAAAAAATGTAAACAGAAGCAAGCACATAGAGTGAGTGTTTATGACTCACCTTATCGAGTCAACACTTCATTGGTATTGTTCATGATACCTCGCAATGGAGTTGTCTGACCTTGACAGTTTCTGTTCAGGGGCTCACAATATATCATAAATACAATCAGTACCGTATTCCACTATTAAACAAAATAATGTCAATAAAAAACTTTCCAAAAGGGCATCATTTCTACAAACTGAAATAGATTTCAGTGCACATTGGAATGTGGTCAGGTTTTTACAAAGAAAGGTCTTATGAAGAAAATATACCCATTCACATAAAATGAGTAGAACAATTACGATACTAATAATAATAAAAAAAACTTCTTACCCTACTCACAAGCCACATAGTTATACAACTCCAAGAAACACCATTCCTATTCTTTTCTGTATGAATGGAGTTTCCTGGAGTTGACCAGGACGGCAGCCCTGTTGATTAAAATGTAAATTCATAAGCTACTTACTGAGCATCTACTGTGTATAAAACACTCTGTCGATCTCAGAGGAGCCTGAATCATCATTATCATCATCATCATCATCATCATCATCATCATCAAAATTATTAAAATTTCTTACACTAGTTTAATTTCATTTTAATAGATTTTACTCCTAAAAGAAGATTTACAGGAGTAGAAGGTTTTTTTTCACAAGTTTGCTCCATTTTTAGAAGCTTCCTCAAAATTAACCCATGACCAACATAAAGTTATGGCATGACATTTTTAGAAAGACACCATTAAAAGCAAAATATATGCTGGCCTCATAAGTCACAATTATTACCTTGAAGAAAAATAGCAAGAAAGAAATCTACCTTATCTCATTGAGAAAGAATCATTTTTATTAGATCCAGAATATTCTTCCCTAATTTACTTTGCAAGTTCCTCCAAAACAACCCTAATGCAGAAAAACAAAACAAAACAAAACTGAAGAGGATTGAGATTCTAGAGAGGCTGTTTTCTAAGGCCATTTTCATTTTGTGCTTTCTATTATACTATTCTCAGCACATACTCTTTTACTGGGGGTGGGGGGCTTTTCTCAAAGAATTTAATAAATGGTAGCAAAAAAAGGGACTTCCTACACTCCAATTTGTATTTGCCAGCACAAGATCACTCTCTAGTCTGGTCACATACTATCTCTGTCACAGCTTTAGGTGAATACACTATTAAAAAAAATATCACACTTTCAACCTGAAGTTTAAAATATCAGCTTTGGGGGGCGCCTGGGTGGCTCAGTCAGTTAAGTGTACAACTTGGGCTCAGGTCATGATCTTGTGAGTTCATGGGTGCGGGCCCCGCATCAGGCTCTGTGCTGATGGCTCAGAGCCTGGAGCCTGCTTTGGATTCTGTTTCCCTCTCTCTCCGCGCCTCCCCTACTCACGCTCTGTCTCTCTCTCGAAGTAAATAAACATTAAAAAAAAATTTTTTTTTAAATACCAGCTTTTGTGTTACAAAGGTCATATGTAAATAAACGTTATGATTGTATTTTATTAATTGAAACACCCATATCTGATATTCAATTACTAGAAAAATTAATTCAATAGGATAACAACAACTGTCTGGTTCTCTATAGATTATAGGAGCGTGTTTAAATTTCAACATGAGACCTCAAATTACTATGAGATTTTGAAAAAAGAGGAAGTTGCTTAAACCAATTTGTATAAGCTTCCTAACTATTTTGTTTTTAAATACACCAATATTTATAAACAGTTTCTTTCTGGATTGCCAATAATATTCTCACAACCTTTTAGAAAATACACTGTTAAAGCAAAGGATTAGGGAAAGGAAGTTGGAATAAAAGGACATAGTAATTCAGGTCTGTTGAACTTCTACTTCCATTGTGTCTAAATGAGCCAGCTATGTGGGGATTTGGGTCCTATAAAACAGACCTTTTTACTCTTCAACACTGCACTTAGGTAAAGAAGTAATTACTACAAACTCCCAACAACCTAAATCAATGTTGGGGTAGTTAGAGGATCCTATGAGAGTGACCTGAATGATTTGGTAAACAAAACAATTGGGGAAAGGTATCAACATGTTTATGATATCACAGCCTAAGGATCAGGCTAGGAAAAAAATACAATGACAAACATTAAATATATGAGTAATGCTCAGCCAGTTTACCACCACTTTGTATCAAAAATAAGAGAAACAATGGGGTGCCTGGGTGGCTCAGTCAGTTGAGTGTCTGACTTGATTTCAGCTCAGGTCATGATCTCACAGTTCATGAGATCAAGCCCTGCATTGGGCTCTGCACTGGCAGCATGGAGCCTGCTTGGAATTCTCTCTCTCCTTCTTTCTCTGTCCCTCCCCTGCTTGCACTCTCTCTTTCTCAGAATAAATAAATAGACATTAAAAAAAGAGTAAGAGAGGGGTGGCCTGGGTGGCTCAGCCGGTTGAGAGGTCATGGTCACCAGTTCCGGTCATGATCTCAAGGTTCTTGAGTTTGAGCCCCATGTTGGGCTCACTGCTGTCAGTGCAGAGCCACTTCAGATCCTCTGGCCCCTTCTCTCTCTGCCCCTCCCCTGCTTGTGCACTCTCTTTCAAAAATTTTTTTTCAAAACATTGAAATGAAAAGAATAAGAGAAACAATAGATTTAAACCATAATTTAAACATTTCTAATTTTCTTTTTTTTTAATTTTTTTAATGTTTATTTTTAAGAGAGAGAAAGAGAGAGAGAGAGGGAGAGAGACAGAGTAGGATTAGGGGAGGGGCAGTGAGAGAGGAAGACACAGAATCTGAAACAGGCTTCAGGCTCTGAACTGTCAGCACAGAGCCCAACGCGGGGCTCAAACTCACCAACCACGAAATCATGACCTGAGCCGAAGTCAGATGTTTAACTGACTGAGCCACCAAGGCGCCCCAAAATGTCTAATTTTCTTACAGATTTATGAAAGTGATCATCAGGTCAGAGTTACCTAGGAAGGCTGTGACCTCTTCTTAAGATATTTTCTCAAAAATTAAATTAGATCTTCATGATTTTGGTATGATGACAGTATTGTAGTACTCCATAATGGAAGAGGGAAAGACTGGATTAGGTTTTAAAAATCTGTGAGGTAATTTTTAGAGTTTATACATTTATCTCCTATAGATCGTCTCATTTGATTCTGATAATTTTCCTTTAAATGCCTACTCTGGGGCGCCTGGGTGGCTCAGTCAGTTAAGCATCTGACTTGGGCTCAGGTCATGATCTCAAGGTTCTTGAGTTTAAGCCCCGGATTGGGCTTGCTGCTGTCAGCACAGAGACTGCTTCGGATCCTCTGTCTCCCTCTCTCTCTGCCCCTCCCCTACTCACACATTCTCTCTCTCTCAAAATAAATAAATGTTAAAAAAATAAAAAAAATAAATGCCTACTCTAACACAAATATGAATACAATGCTATATCTTGCCCACATGGGACGTTTAGTCATACCTTTGCTTCATTACACATTTGTAATACTGTGAATGTTTTGATATAAGTAAATGAACACCAAGTCCTGCTGGAAATGGGGGGGGGGGCGGAAAGAACTGGAGGTGGGGAGTAGAAAAAGAGCAGCAGTCAGTGTTTGTGTAGGGTAGCCTTGAAAACATAAAGGAAGCAGAAGCAAGTAAAGGCAAAGAAAACCAAGCAGAGGGCAAAGAGCAGTGTGATGAATGAGAGGGTGCGAGCATGAGCACAGGAGAGCATGTTGCCAACAAGGTTAATGAAGCCAGGTCAGACTATTCTGCCATTTTCTGGAAATCAGGGACAGAACTAACCCTGTGCTCTGGGGAAGGGAGTTCTGCCCTGAGCTGAACCTGCTTAGATAAACATCATTCCCCAAACCCTTCCCAAGTCAAATAAAAAGGTACATCTTTGAGATAAAAGTGGAAACGAAGATGACTCAAAAACCATGAGTAATAAATTAGACCCGCGGAACAGTCGTCGGGTAGAGAATCAGTCAAAAAAACGTGCCTTCATATTCATACTTCAAAACAAGACAGATTCTAATCACGTTAGTAAAAATAGAAATAACAAGCAGTGTGTAGCAATCATAGCTGGTAAGTGAAAATTATTATTGTTATCATTTTAATATTTTTGAGAGAAAGAGAAAGAGAGAGAGAAACGGGGAGGGGCAGAGAGCGAGGGGGACAGAAGCTCTGAAGTGGATGCTCGGAGAGCACTGACAGCAGGGAGCCCAATGTGGGGCTCGAACTCACAAACCATGAGATCATGACCTGAGCCAAAGTCAGACGCTCAACAGACTAAGCCACCCAGGCACCCCCACAATTATTATTAATAGTAAATACCTTCTGTGTGCTTACTATGTCAGGCACTGTTTTAAGTGTTTTACATATTTTAATTCATCATAACAAACTATGAAGTAGGTATTATTATTATCCTCATTTTATAGAGAAGGAATCTAAGGCCAAAGAAATTACACGACGTGTCCAAAATATCCACTATTTAAGATATGTAGCGTCTTAACTACTACTTAAATTACTTAAAATACATAACAGTGACATTCATTTCTCTGACTGCACTTTTCTTCATTTTAGTGAACAAAAAATATTTCTCAAGGCTCTTGGGAGTTCACTCGCAGCCTCAGTCTTTCTAGCACTGGTTTCTCTCTCAAGATCTTGGATTCCCCGGTGTGATTGTTCAAATTGAGTTCTCAGAACTCTCAGCTTGAGAAACTAATACCATGATGGACACATTCCCAAACATTACACAACACTGGAGCTAGAGCAAACAACTCAGACTGGGCTGAACAGGAATGGAAGCGAATGTAAGACTTGAATTCAGTCCTAAATTATCCAAGGGACTAGATCAGGAGGAAGAGGAAGATGGACATTTAAGGCACTGAGCATAAAGGCATTAATTGGCCAACTTATTAGGAAGGTCCAGAATCTGTGTATGGCTATGACATCACACATATATGGAAAAAAATTAAGAAATAAGCTTGGAAAAGTAGACAGGGTCCCCAATCAAGTAGAGCTTCCCATGTCATGCTAAGGAGTTGACATTAAAGAATTTAGGCTGGAGTCACAGGATCAGATTGGATTCTAAAAAGGATACCCTGTTACCATCTTCCCCACTCCTTCCCCACCTCTCCACCCACTACCACCCAATCCCAGATGTGAGATTACAGTTCATCAATCTTCTTTTTTTTTTTTTTTTATTAAATTTTTTTTTTAACGTTTTTATTTATTTTTGGGACAGAGAGAGACAGAGCATGAACGAGGGAGGTGCAGAGAGAGAGGGAGACACAGAATCGGAAACAGGCTCCAGGCTCCGAGCCATCAGCCCAGAGCCTGACGCGGGGCTCGAACTCACGGACCGCGAGATCGTGACCTGGCTGAAGTCGGACGCTTAACCGACTGCGCCACCCAGGCGCCCCAGTTCATCAATCTTCTACCAAGATTTGTAGACTATCAAACCAGACAGAATCTAAAACAGAGTCTGTGGCAGACAGAAGAGAAGAGATCCAAGGAATACATAAGATGTAGAATCAACAGGACTTTTACATGAGGTTTTGGAGAATTCAAAGGAAAGAACTCTAGGAAGAAGCTGGCATTTCTGGGTGGATTTATTGACACAGAAGACTCAAGGGGAAACATGACGAGGGAACTTTACCCCTCTTCAGTTTGAGACACACAAGGTTTCCAGGGGCCTAATGGACACGTAGACAGATGTGTCCACTAGGCATCCCAGCTGTGGGGTTAAGTTTCAGGGTTGGTTTCATGGAGACAGAAGGACTCACAAAGGACACTCAGAAAAAACAACCAGAGGGGGTAAAATGAGAAAGTTGTAACGCCACTGGAAATCAAAGAAGGAGAAATTTCCAGAAAGGAAGTTGTGATGAGTTTCAAAAAGGAGGGTGCGGTCAGAACCAAATGCTATAGGAGACCAAGTGAAATGAGGACCGAAAAGGATTCATTCAATCTGGCAATTATGAGGCCTCTGGAGATAGAAGCAGGGATTATGAAGCAGAGATAGAAGCCAGATTGTACAGAGGGAAGAAAAAATGGAAAGTCAACAAGTGAAGACAAAGAAGGTAGAAAAAAGTGGCTCAGATGGAAACTAACAACGGAGATCTCATTAAGAATGTAGGTGGGCATGGATGAGTTGCAAGGGGGAGAGAGAATCATTGTGTGATACCTGTGGAATGGCTCCACTCTCTCTAAGAGGCAGGCAAGAAGGTCATCTGCAGAGAGTAATGAAGGCAGGGCAGTGGAGGGAAGAAAGATGAAGTTTTGGAGTAACTTTTCCAGGGAACAGGAGAAGGAACTGAGCAGGTATATATTGTGAGATTATTGAGTAGAACTGAATGTCTCACTTGGGTTAGGGTTTGCTCTTTTCTCTTAGTTGAGTTGTACAACCCAAGTGCAGAAAAAGAAAGCAAATGGTTGGATTGACCTTTGGGAGGGGGTCTGCAAGATGGATATTCTCGAAGAAGAAAGGGCAAAGGAGATAACACCTATTGGCTTAAAGTGATTAAATTAAGGAATCCTGAGGCCCAAGGCTAGATGGACAAGCTTTTAAAGTTTCATAGGGACTGAGAGGTTGCAAGAAGAGATCTGAGGGCTTATTCAACATCAAAGAGCAGCTGTGCAGGGTGGGAGGGAGTATACCCTAGGAGAGTCAAAGTCTGTGTTCTGAGATCTACGATTTTCAAAGCAGAACAGAGGTGGGTCCTGATAAGTCCAAGGTGTGAGTCACAAGAGTGGGGTGTCATTACAATTAATAGAACCACAGTTATAGTATCAATGTTATCCCATTTTAGTAATGAGCCAAAGATTAGGAGACTTATTCAAAGTCACAGCTGGTTAATGGCAAGAGCAAGGTTTTAATCCAGACCTTTGCTGCCAAATCCTGTGATCAATTCATACAAAATCATTTCATTTGGTACCTTTTCCTTTCAACTTTTGAATAAAAAAATAATAAGATGGTGATTTTGCTTTTACTCTAGAAGTTAGAAATGAAAGAAAGCTATAAATCTGACTTAAAATACAGGTGAAAGTTTTATTTTCAGTATTCTGGTTATTACCTCTATGTCGAGGCTTATGAAATTCTGTTAAAATGTATCTTTGCAAGTGTTTTCTTATTATAGAAGCATTAAAAGTAAATAGCTATCCATTGCGGCCACAAAAATAGTTAAGAACAATTTTAGCTCAGAAAACATAAATCCAACCTGAAGGTGACTGTTGGCGATGATTTCACTTTGCTGGTACCCCCGCTGCCTATCAAGTACCAGGCTGCTTTGGTATGATTCAGGCTGATTTAGGAAGATAAGGAGATGCTCTATCACATAGTTTTCAACCCAGGTACATTTGGACATATTCCCATATGTGAACATCAGATTTGTTCAAATGTAAATGGGGCTGTCATTTCCTTTGATGCAGAATCACACGGGCCCTCACTACCATCACCAGACCTTGTAAAGAGACAAGTTTGAGGATGCAGGGGCTGTGCTAAAAATGGCAATTAGAGGTCCTAGTGCCATCGGCCACTGCTAACCCCATCGTGGGCAGCCCTCAGGTCTTTATACATTTAGAGGTATGTTCCAATGGAACATTGGTGGTAAATGGGAGTAAAATCCAACCTTGAATAATTCATTACAAAAGACAAATGAAAAAATGTCATTAGTTATCCCTGCCCTTGAATGTATACGAAAGCGGGGGGCCTGCAGGAAGGCATATGCTTCACGAATTCTCACACAACGATCATTCCACCGCTATTAATTTCACCCACTCTTAAAGCGGGCGGGGTTCTCCCCTGTTAGCTGGGGTCCATCCAACCCAACCTGCCAAGACTCTCCAACTGTTCCTAGTTTTTCTGTTTCTCACAAACCTAGCAGCTAATAGCTTGCTTTTCGCGTGTAATTACTTGGCAGGTTAGGACTTTACGTGGATACTACTTGATCCCCACATCACTCATGTGAAACCACCCCCATTATACAGATGAGGCAAATGAGGCACAGTCACAAGGCCAAACAACTCTCCACATGTCCTCTCCATGCCTCTGCCTTTACTCCACCTCCCCAACCAAATTTCACCCAATTCCTTCTCTACAGCTCAGATTCCACATGTTCAGAAAGACTTCTCACTTCAGTCCGCATGCATCTCTCCCCTCTCAGAGGCAGCTCGCCCACACCTGGATGGAAGGAAGCTTGGTCTCTGGTAGCATCCGCACCCTCCAACGGTGATGGTGAAGACCCTGAGGAGACCAGCTGGCCCTGTCTGCCTGGGAAACCAGTGCTGACGGCTGAGGTGGCTTCCTCACAGAAGGGAGGTTTGGGTTAATCAGTTTCAGTGCAACCCAAGCCCTGGTTCCCCAAAGTGTCCAGGAATAGAGATTCCCGGAGACCTCAGTGATGCCTTTTCTTTGACCTCATATGCTCAAAACTAGTAGATGCGAACCACTAGAAAACAAGAATTTTGCAGCTGTTGGAGACATTTGTGCCTATGATATTAGCCCCTCCACTCTACTCCTCCAAGGCCACGCAGTTAACTCAGAAAAAAGCAAGGATTCCAACTACTTTAGCTGTAGGAGGAGGAAGAATGCTGCCCCTGTGGCCAGAGACCTTCTATCTGCACCAGGCCCTGCCACCCACTAGTTGGGTGGCCTTGGGCAAATCACTCAAATCCTTCTGGGCCTCAGTTTCTAGATGTAAAGTCAGAGTAATGATACCTAAGGTTATTCTAAGAATTAAATGAGCTGGCATGTGAAAGTCTGGAAAATGCATAATGCTCTAAAAATACTAGATTTCCATTATTACTCCACATTTGGGGTTTCTGGCTTTCATGTTGGAGATTTATTTTTTTCTTACAATCCTCTGTTCGCAGCAATCATCTGTTGACGATGTCTGAGACTGCTGTCAAATGCAGTGTCTATTGTTCAGAGACACCAAGTAACAAATGACCATGAGCCTGATAAGTTCTGTGCATCTGAAAGTGTGTGATCGAAGAATGGCTAAGCTCATCTAAATAGCAACAAGAAATCCAGTAAAACCTAACCAATGGTGTCACCTCTATACACAGACTATCAGACAACTTGAAGGTGGGCAACAGCCTATTGGAGAGGAACGCAAAGCAGAGCACATGCTGGAATCTGTGTAGAGTCTGGGAAGACCTGGACAAACAGCAGAAACGAGGACAAGATAGGAGGGCCTCCGGCAGGAGAAAGGAGTGCTTGTTTCTTTAAAGATGATGATTTCAAGAGTATTAAAGCTGCTCTGGCCCAGTCCAGCATGAGACTGGTCGCTCTTGTTGGCAGAGGACTGAGTTGATGTCTGAACATGTTTGGGTAAAATTTTGATGGCATGCATTGATGGTTGGGCCCAGAAACGAGAAGCAGGAAGTGTCATAATAGTTACTAACCCTCCTGTCGACTGTCTTGGGATAATTTCTTCTGATGTGGGCAGATTAGCCATCTAGAGACAGGGCAGGAGCAAGGTGCAAGGGCACTGCAAGACTGTCCTTATAAGATTTTTCATTTAACTCAGACCCACAGAATACATGTGCTTAGTTGGGACCTAAATTATCAAGAACCTGAACATCCTACATACACTATTTAACATTTAGCATAAATAATGTGCCCACTCTTATTTAACAGAATTACCAGGACTTGCACTCAAGATGGATTTTGTCTCTAGGCGCTAATACTTACATTGATGTTTAAGTCATTTTCAAATGGTCCTCATCGCATTCCCCTGAACACCAAAAAATAATTATGACCCATCTTTATTTGCTGGAAAGTATATTTGATTTTGGGAAAGAGTTTAACATCTTTCCAAACAGGTAAAGATGGAGAAGGATCTGGGGTATGTGTAGATTCTCTTAAGAGCTCACCTTAAAAAAACCTCTTGCGTTAGTTTCTAGTTTTTTGTTAGTTTGCTTGCCCCCCTTCCCTCACTTTTCTTTCATAAATGCATCTTCACTGAAGCAGTTTATGGGAAACAGAATGCCTCCATAGCTTCCTTATGCTCACCGGTTGGCTACAGCCTAGTGTGGGCAGGTAGCAGGTACTCAGTAAATGACTGAGTTGGCGTTAAAACTTAAAACTTATCTAGAATAAGCGCTCTGAACACAAAAACTAGAAAACCAAACAGATCTGGGTAGCTGGTGGGAAATTAACATGTTCACTCACCCAGGTAGGTGATACTAAAAATTGGCGGTGGGAGGAAAAGGTTAAGGATATAAACAGAATCATGGAAAGAACTGGCATGTCACGTACAATAATAGTTCACCTGACATGTCCTACATTTCCACTTATCTTCCAATAAGTCAAGCAAGATAGGTAGCCTGCATATTCAAATACACCTGTGTGAATGCCACACTTAGAAGGTAAACTACTGAAGGGAGCATATGGCCTGCCAGTGCCAGCTGAATTAGAGCAATGGAATTGGTTCTCGACATTCACAATGTAACTTAGATGTAAGAAACCAGTTTGGTTAGTTTGCTTCTTTACGAGGGGGAAAAAGAAAAACTAGACCAGGTTTGTAAGAAAGCAAAAAAGGGGTAAGTAAGGCCTGTGGGGTTGGGAGAGCAAGAGGTCCCAGCGGTATCATCCAGTTCCCCCCAAACGTGAAAATCTACAGCTGGGATTTTACCAGGGAAGGCAGGGAAAGGGGCATTTAAAGATAATTTAAAGGGAGTGCGGGTGCGGAGAAGTATTTCGTATTTATGAATGCACAGTTTTGCTAAGGCAGAAGTGCAAGCTGCTCTTCCTTGATTTTGTGAAGTACTTCCTTGATTTTGCAAGTGTCTGTGAATATTAACCCAGGATTTGAGAGTGGCCCTTCTGTCAGCCGGAGAGAGCGGAGGCTGGGCAAGGTCTCTGACTGTAGCTTCTCACTCTGGCTCCCATCTTCCACCCCCGACTTCGGTCTGTCTGGCTGGCCCCATTAAAGCAAAATCCGTGGGGCGCCTGGGTGGCGCAGTCGGTTAAGCGTCCGACTTCAGCCAGGTCACGATCTCGCGGTCCGTGAGTTCGAGCCCCGCGTTGGGCTCTGGGCTGATGGCTCAGAGCCTGGAGCCTGTTTCCGATTCTGTGTCTCCCTCTCTCTCTGCCCCTCCCCCGTTCATGCTCTGTCTCTCTCTGTCCCACAAATAAATAAACGTTGAAAAAAATTAAAAAAAAAAAAAAAAAGCAAAATCCGTGATGAGGCCTCCCTTGTTCCTCTGTCTCCCCAACCCTCACCTTGCGTGTGAGATCAAAAGGCTGTTTAACACCCCTACCGCACAGATCTGATTTCAAGAATATAAGAAATCAGGAGTTGTTTTTTTTTTTTTTTTTTTTTTTTTTTTTTTAATTCCTTCAAATGTCCCAACTAGGAAGAAGTTTAGGCTGTCAGGGCCACCCAGACCCTAGAGTAAATGCAAGTAATAGACCTTCTCCACCACCCTTCCCTGATGGAACTCTGATCAGCTGCATGCAGCCACTCTCTCCCTTAAAGAACAAAAGCCACAAAATTAACTTAAAAATTAGTTACTGAAGATTGAAAAAACAGCAGGAAATATCTTTATCCTACTCATTAGTACTTCCGGAGAAGTAAACAGAACAGAAGATGTAACTAGAGGGCCTTCCATTGTTTAAATAACCGCTCTGTAAAAACACACAACTGGCAAAATTATGAAATGGTCCACAACTGTCAGGATCTGGACGTGGCTCAGACAACCAGCCATCTCAATCTCTCTTTACATTTCATTTTTTTAAAATCTGTTCTTAAATCCTCAATTCACACCAAAATGCAAATGACTAATAACAACATAATGTATGTATCTTCTTTCCTAAGCATATGTTCATTTTAGCAAGACATAACAGCAACCTCTGGAACTTGTAGAACACCATAACAAAGATATTCCATAGCTCATTTGTCATGATCTGCTTAATGTAGGCTGTCTATTATTGAAGGCGTTTTATACAATAAAAACCCAAAGTAGTCTTAAAAAGATGAACTGACTCTCTGAAAGTCCATTCTCCAATTCTTTGACCCCAAAGACCACCCACACCCTTCCTCTATCAGATGCCACAAGATCAAGGAATGAAGAACTAATTAACAGAATTTCAGTTTTTACCCAGACTACTGGAGGACTCAGCTCCTAGGGTTTCAGTATTTGCTCACTACTCCCCATATAAACCACAAGAGACCCACGTGAAAATCCAGATTCCTTGCAACTCTTAAATTCAGTTTCTGGGTATACATCACTAAAATCCATGTAGCTAGATAAAAGCCTCACCCAGAAGTTTTGCACTTTGTTGGTATTAACAACCCCATAAGCCTCTCTTTTTGGTGGAAAACAAACAACGATATTATGACTAATCAAATTTCTATTATTAGGTGAAGATTCAACTGCTGACTAACACAGTTACATTTCATATATCTATCCACCCCATTACAACTAAGATTTAAGAGCTAAATGGAAATCCTAGTTTTATAGCATTAATCCATCATTATGTTAAAGTTCGTGGGTAGATAACACAACAGAGATCCATTGTTTTAATCCTATTTCATAATCAGAAAGATGTGATATGCAAAAGAAAGCACAGAAAAGCTATTTGCAGAAAATACGATCTGATTTTTCACTGTTTTTGAATAAGCAAGATAAATATGTTCTCGTTTGGAGTACGGTAATGGCTTTCGGAATTGTGTTCTGAGAAGCAAAATAAAAAGGGATTTAGTATGTAAATTAATCATATGGCTTTCCCAAAGATTCAAAATGAGAAATCCATTTTTAATGTAACTGAAAATCACTTTGAATTTGCAGTGCCCAGCCCACCTCAGCCCTCAGCCTCATGTCCCGCTGTTGGTTCATCTTGTACTGCTGGGTTGCAGCTGATTTTGAAGTTGCAATGTGTTTTATTTGATGCCAACTCAATTTAGAAAATAAAGAAGCAAAGTTCGTGAAAGAAACATCTGGCCAACAACACCTGATATGGGCAGAGAAACTATCAATCACTCCTTTGGTTTATGGAAAAGCCCAGGTTTAAATAAACTAAAAAGATTCTTCAAGTTCAATCCCCCCACTCTCCATGAGGAAACAGTAGATTTTTCTAAAGCCGTCTGGGTGACAAATGCCATCTGGTTTTAAGTGATGCTCCGTGGCTTAGCTAGAGTGAAGACAGTTTAAAAAGCAGGCTACAAATCATTTTGAAAGTTCCCTGTTTCACAAACTCCGGGTACAAGCTTTAGCTATTTTTCTATTCACTACCTAGACATCCTCGGCTCATCAACAGATTTGAAAACATTTTGTGGTGGCAAATTTCCAAAAAAAAGGCCCTCACAGGTAGCCTAAGTACATATCCACGATACCACCTCTTCAAAAACAGCACGGAGTAAATACAAAGTTGTCTGATGAGTCAGGAGACAAGACGGATTCAAGCCAAAGTGTGTTAACTCAGGCAAAGGGATGTCTTGCGTCACAGGCCCAAAGAGCAGAGCGGACCTTGTTGTACATCCTTAGCTGTCATGGCTCACATCCTGGAGTTACCTTTGGAAACCACAGGCGTGGTGCTCAGTGTTTCAGAAATGTCTTTCTGTGGGAAGGGCACTGAAAAGTCATCAACATGACAAAGAGTCTGCTCTGTACTTTCTAAGCCATGGATCGTTTTAAAATTCATCCCATCTCCTTGAGTTCATACTTAAGAGTGGGTGCAGGGTAGTGTGGAGGAGGGGTGATGGCAGGATCTAGCTCCCCAGGAGAGAAGGGAGGTATTTCGATAGAACTAGAAGTCTACAACAAAGGATTCTCGGCAGCCAATAAGACAAGCATTTACTACTTTGCCGCACAGAGTAAAGAGGGAAAACATAAACCCGAACAAGGCAGAAAGAAAAAGCATCTGCCGCCTCCCTGCCTTGCCTGCCTTGAGCATGGCTGTTGTTTCAGGACGCCTCCAGTCTTGTTTTCTTCCTCGGTTCTTTTCTCTGCTTTCTATGCCTGCTTCCTTCAGTTCTATGCATAAGAACCAAAAGCCAACTATGAGAAATTCAACAAATGACTCTACCATTCTCAAGGCCCAGAGCCTAGAGAAATACCAGCTGAGAATTAAAGTAAGCAGAAGGAAAAATCCATGAAGAGGTTAATTAGCTTATGCGGTACAGTCGAAAGAGGCAGAACATTTTATTGAGAAAAGCCAGGGTGTCCCAGTGGGGAGACACTATCTTCTCAACCAAGTGAGATGACTGGGGAACTCTCTTCTGCAACACTTTATGAACACTCAAAAACAAAAGCCGCAAACAGAGAGGACGATGGGCTAACCGTGAAGGCTCATGGGGAGCTAGCTCATGAACACCTCAGGAAATGCTATATTCTCCTCCACCCAACTTCCTCTAAGCTCCAAGGTCAGATAGAACCTTAAAGAGGGTGAATAGCTGAGGGTCATTTGGTTTACTTCCTAGTGACATAAGAGAAGCCATTTATTATCACTGGTGTAGATGGATGGATGCTGGGTCATTCTGTTCTGAGGCCTGGGCTTTTTTGTGATGCCAGAGGATATCTGGAAGCAGTCTAGCTGAAATAAAAACTGGAGTGTGAGGCCCAGGATCAAAGCAAACTAAATGCTCACTCAGGTAAGCACAATAACATTGGCCTCTATCATGCAGACAGAGTCCTCTGCCTTCCCCAGGGATGGGGGTGCAATCCAGTGTATCCAGTCTGGTGTAAAAAATCAGCAGAAAAATAACTGCTGCTGAGAGACACTCCCACTTCCCCCGGTTCCAGACATCCTTTCCATCTTTTTTTATGCTCGAAAAGTACCCACTGGGGACTGTCTCTTCTTTTTTTAATGTTTATTTATTTTTAGGATGCCTGGGTGGCTCAGTCGGTTAAGCGTCCAAATTCGGCTCACGGTTCGTGAGTTCGAGCCCCGCGTCGGGCTCTGGGCTGACAGCTCAGAGCCTGGAGTCTGCTTCGGGTTCTGTCTCCCTCTCTCTCTGCCCCTCCCCCACTCACATTCTGTCTCTTTCTCTCAAAAATAAACAAACATTAAAAAAATTTTTTTTTAATTTATTTTTGAGGTAGAAGGAAAGAGAGAGAGAGAGAGAGAGGGAAAGTGCACCATGCACACACATGTGCAAGGGGAGGGGCAGAAAGAGAGGGAGACAGAGGATCTGAAGAGGGTTCTGTGCTGACAGCAGAGAGCCCAATGCGGGGCTCAAACTCATGATGCGGGGCTCAAACTCATGAACTGTGAGATCATGACCTGAGCTGAAGTCAGCCGCTTAACTGACTGAAACACCCAGGGGCCCTGTTTATTCTAGTTCTAAAGTGGGTTTGACTTGATGAGTCACTGCACAGAAATGGCCTGGAGAAGGAAGTCAGGAGGGAGGCAACCCCAGGCCCGCTTCGTCTCAAGGAAAGATGCTGTTCACTATGGTGCGGCACTCTGCTGAGGTCCTGGGGTGTCTGAGAAATCGGGGATCTGTGCTGGGGCAATCAGGGCACATGCTGCTCTAGGCCGGCAGTTCATTTTCTACACGCTCAACATATAAAGAGGTCCAAGTGATGACATATAACTGTCCCTACGGAAGCATGCAAATGTACTTAGCTTACAGGAATCCAAATCCCAGCTCTGCCTCTACCAGCCATGTGGCCGTGACACCATAACCATTTTAGGCCTCAGTCTCCTCATCTAAGAATAATGCCTCCCATCTCAGAGACGAGCTGGGACAAATTCCATGTAGGACAAAGCAGATACTCAGGCCACGATAACTATCACTACTGTAGTCCTAATTTAATTGTATTTATACTCATCACAGCACTCTGTCCTCCAATATGGCTTCTCAGAATGGAAAATAACATGTCGATGACAATGAAAGCAAGCTGGACATGTCAGGCACTTGAGAACCCACGCCACTTGAAAAGCCCAGTTCGGGTTCCCATTGGCAACTGAGAGCCAGGAAGGCCATCCCTGGAGCACTTTCCCTCACAGCATTAACACCCCATTCATCTTTGGCGTAAACCAGGCCACGCTTGATGTGACATTCTGGAGGGCAGCCATCCCTACTCTTTTCCTCGCGGCCCAGACTTCGTGATTGCATTACACTGCCCATGGGATTTGAATTCCACATATGCTGTCAGCAACATAGCTTCTCGAAACACTTCTGCAATACCAACTGTTGGTCGGGGTTCTGGTTTCATTGCTGATGAATCTCATTCCAGAGGTACAAGTCAGAGAGCCTTTTTTGGTTTCTGCATTCGGAGACTGTCCCTTACCACCGCAGACAAACACATCATTTTGTTCTTACACATCGGCGCTTTTTTCCCTCATCTTCATTTTTCCACCACAGTGATGATTGATGCCCTGAGATCTCATGAAGAATAATGGCAGCAAAATGTAAAGCATATGTGTCATCTCTGGGAAGACACGTGGGCAGTAAAATATAGCTGTACCAAGGCTTCGTGGCCATAACTCTTAATATCTCTCTGCAACTGGAAATGATAAAGAAAACTTTATGATTAATATTTTATCTAGCACTGCCACCACTGTGGAGAAACCGAACAAAGGAAATACACATTCCCAAGGCCCTTAGCATCGATAAATTAGGAACCCTTACAGAACCACATTATCCCACTAATAATTTCCTGACTGACCCAAATCAACTTGCAGAGAGAAAATTCAAGTAGTAAAGACCTAGGAGATGGGAGGATTGTTTGTTTCTCCCTCTAGCTGTTTCCTAATTACCCTCACCTCTTTCTGATGCCCCCTGTCAGTCAAAGAAAGAAGAGCCAAAAGGGACCCAGCCCTCAAAACAACTGCCTACAGCCGCTGTGCCAGCTGCCCAGGAAAGCGGTGATGAAAGCAAAGCCCAAGCTCCTCTTGGGGAGAATCAGCCACGTTCCAACTTACAACAGATAAAAGGGAAGTTCTTTCAAGCCAAGCCCAATTGTTGCCATTTCTTCCAAGGACACCATGACTTGGCCTGCCCTTTCTGCCCCATTCAGCCTAGTTCCCAGGATTTTTCTTTCTGCTTCCCTGACCCTCTCAGAAACTGTGTGAGTGGCGTTTATCTTCCTGGTGAAGTAGAAGCCAAGACAATTCAATGACGATGATCTTATTACAATTTCAGTAACCAATTATCCTTGTCTACTCCTTGTACTGCTTAGTTCACTGTCACACACAGGCCATTTAAGTTTGATTTCTCCCTGTAAATGTCCATTAGTCTGTCAGCTTTGCAATGTGTTGTAATGACCTGTTTGTGATTTTCAGGTGCACAGCTTATGTCCCGCAAAGTCAATTTACCATGTGTTGTTCTGCGTGTGTGTGTGTGTGTGTGTGTGTGTGTGTGTGTGTACCACAGTGTGTGCTTAATAAATATTTAGGGAATAAATCTTAGCCTCAGACCTTACTTACATTCAGGCAAAGGGCTGACACTGAGTTATAAACACAGATCTAATGCTTAAACATCACCTTTAAGGAGGAGACAGTCATGTTAGTCTTTCAGGGGCCATCATCCGGGATCTATCTCATGGCTGATGGAATAAGCCTCAGGTTTGAGGAATAAGGAAGAATTGGCAGTTGTCAACTAGCAGTTGATAACTACCTCCAAAAGCTGCCTGAGAAGCTGACCAAGAAGCTGACCCACATAGGAATGCAACCAAGCCCACCAAAGGTGTGATGAGCTTCTAACACTGAGCTCTTGGACAAAGAGGTTTGAAAGAATCCTTGTGCCTTACAGTTTGTTTCACACATGTGTTGAGAAGACCTAAATATCCACAAATGGAAAGAAATGACCCAGCAGATTAGCATACAGACAGAGCAGAGAGAAAACAAATGATTTGTCTAACCACATGACTGAACGTCAAGAATTCAGAGAAATTAAGGCAAAAACTGCAGTGGTATCCACAACTAAAAAGCACTCACTTTTTACACTTTTTAGCCAGGCACTTTTTATAATATAGAATTCCACTTCTAAACTCTGCCATTGTCTGTTTCATTGCCCTCACACCTCACCCAATGCTCTTTGAGAGATCCAGTTAAGTTGTAACTTGCTTAGTGCTCTTCAAGAGCCTTCCATCTTTCTTCTTGCCCCCATTAACTAAAGCCCAAGAAGTGTTCATCTGTCCCACACACCACGTAAGAAGATGAAAACCTGGGGAAATGGCATCCTTTCCTACACCTTCCCCCTCTCAGACACAGATACACACACACACACACACACACACACACACACACACACACACACACACACTTTAACTCAAGGCAAAGTTTGTGTTAATTTGGCAGGAATGGGTGAAAAGGGTACAGAGGCTCCCAGAATTAATTGCATCCTTGTCCTGTGAATTGTGGGGAGCTAAATTGACATGCACTTCAGAAAACAAGAGTTGAGCTCAGCTCACAATGGTGGCTACACCATCTGGTTCCCAATGAGTTGTTTTTAGCTAAATTTTCAGTTAGGTTCATTAAAATCTAAGACACTTCGGTGTTTAGTTTAAACAAATGGGCTCACACAGCATTTAAAAAACTCAACAGAACTTTCCTTTCCTTTAATGGCTAAAATGCTTTACAAAATTCCTTCGGGTCAGTTGGAGTGTTTTTCCGAAGCCAACTGCTTTAAGGATGTTACTAAATAACTTCTAACAGATAACTAGGGTTATTGCTAAAATATTATAGATTTTTATTTTCAGATCTTTTCGTAGATCAAGGGTTTATTTTGTATTAGTTATTTTATAAAAATCTATGGCAACTAATAATAGATTATTTAATTGCTTATGAATTATATTTTCTAGAGATTTGTCTGCTTTCCTTTCTTCCTCCACTAAAGCCCTACTGTGTGTGTACAAGCATGATGTTAAGTGCTGGGGACTCAGCAGCAAGTAAGACACAGTCAGTCCGTTTCAATGCTGTGGAGTGTAGAACGGCAGAGCTAGCAAAACCCCCAATCTTGGAACCCCCAGTCAGGGTCTCCTCTGCCACTAGGACATGTCCTTGAACAGCCTGTTTCATCTCTACTAACCAAAGGTAAATCTAGCCACTTTCCAGTTGCTTTGAGAATTAAATAAGAATTGATGGAAAGCCCTTTCTCTGGTGGGAGTGGTGGGCATAGCAGGCAGAGGAGTAGCAGTATTTTCCACCATTTTCCTCAGCGTTGCCATTTGAGTGAAACGTTGCTTGGAGATGGCCAGCCTGCCCTGTTGACCTGGCATATTTCACGAAGGAATAGGGAGGAGACTGATGGATTTAAATAAAAACATCTTTGTAACACAGTTGCACAGAAGAATATATGATCTGCAAAAACGATTGCAAATCCTTTTCACAAACTGCCTTCTACCCAATGCTAAAGAGAAGCAATAACAGCAGTAAGCTTGGCAACTAAGCATGTATAATTTTAACTTTAACAGAAAGTTCCGCCACTGCTAATACTTACAACTTTCTGTCAATGTGTCCATTCACACATAAATCCACCCATTTGCCTGTCATTTGTCTATTCCTCTATCTACCTATTAATCTTTTAATCTCTTTGAAAGAGTGCTAATTCAAAGGACAGCTAGACATGTAACGATAACATTCTGGAATATAATTCTTGTATTTTCACTAACATTGTAAACCATGAGTCCCCAGTAGGTCCAGCTGCATCAGTTAGGTCCATTATTCCATTATATTCCCAGTTATGTCCATTAAGCTTTCCTGATTGGAATGGGAAAAAAAAAAAAAGGCTGTTAAGTCCCAGATTTGGATGTAAATCCCTAGTCTGCTAGTTAGGAAGCCATATGAATCTGGGAATTACTCGACTTCCACGAGCCTACGATCTTCATCTGCACTTATTTCTCAGGGCTTCTCTGTTCATGAAATGAGTAGCACATATAAAGAACCCCAAACAGCGACAGGTACATTTTAGGGAGATGCTAAAAAAAAAGTTACTTATTTGTGAGTACCAACTGTACTAATGCTCAAGTATCTTTTTCTATTGTGATATTTTCACTTTAAAGTTTCAGGTATGGTGAGAGGAACTTAGTTTTTCTAAGCAAACATGGAAATATATTATCCATACGATCCAATTAAAGTACCTGAATCCTCCTTTTTCTCAATTCATTATATGTAAATAAGCATGCCCATATTGGAGGTATTCATTTGAATACTGAATAAATGTAGCTCTTTTCAAGGCAACACTCAAAACTAGCAAAGATTTCCATGTAATCCCTTGCATACAACACAGGACAGGATTTAAATCCAATAAAGAATCTCATCTCTGTAGCAAATACTAGTAAGATCTTACACCACAAATAATGTTTCCTTTATCACCACTTCTAACTGTATACAGAGACTCAGAATTGGGGACTATGTAGTAATAAGGGACTGGGGAGGTCACTTACAGTTAGGTCACCTCCTAAACGTAGGATGTTACTTGTACGGCTGAGGCTCAGACACCACAAGTTGTCATAATAGAATCACATCAGTAAGTGGCAGGACCCTGCTACCAAACCGAGAGCTCCTTACTCCAAATCCAGTGCCCTTCTGACTGACTACATCTGTGTCCCAAAGTAGACATACAAAGGAAGTTTAATTCACGAAACCTAGCAGACATGAGACATTTAGATTCCACCTTACCATGATCCACCTTACCATGACATGAGGGATCCTTTATCATGCAACCCTAGTATTTGTCCACTCAGATCTATTCAACAGGCACACTGAAGCAAACTTCCATGCATCCAACAAACGTCAACAGATGTAGGGTGCCCTAATAAGAGGGAGTCATTCTTACCAATCTCCACAGCAGAATACCTGACACAGAGCAGACACTTGGTGCATTTCTTTTGACTTGCTAAGTCATTCTAACTCTTTTCCAAGCTCTCGTACATGTCTTTCAAACATTTAGAGGTTGATCTCATGTTTCAGATATCTTTTTCCCAGATAATTAGCCCTAGTTTCTATAACAATTACTTGTGTATCAGGTGGATACTAGACTCTTCATCATTTTGGCTGTTTTCTTGTACCAGAAGTACTCCAACATGGTCAATATTTCTGCTAACATTTGGAGACCCAAACTAGACCTTGGTGCCAGGCAGAGGCAGGCGGGGCTGTTCATTCCCCTGAGCTGGACAACACCCATGCATTTTTCAGAAGAGTTGCTTATAAGAATGCCTTTCTCCTTCTCCTGATTTGCTTATTTCAATTCAGGGTGTTACATTTGTCCCTAGGCAATGTCACCTTGGTTCACATCACTTCTACCCCATTAAAATAATTTTATCAACCCACAGATTAGTGATCCCCATTACTTTTGTGTCATTTATAAATTCCATCTTCAGGCCTCCAACATCTTCATCAAAGTCACTGATTTTTAAAAGGTAAGAAAAGACAAAAAGAAAAAGACAGCTGCCTTAGGAACTTCCTACCAGATGGACGATGGCCCATAAATCAACACAGGGCTGTCAGAGAAGACATGAATCAAGCCAGCTCTATTCTTATCTAACCAGTGTATTTTCACAAATGATGTCTCTAAGACACAACACTGACAACTACATTGCCTGGTGTAAAATGTTCTGATAGCTCTTCATATTCTATTCATATCTATTTTATGGATAAAAATGAATATCTTTAATGTAATATACAAAGCCCTCCCCATGTGGCTTTTGTCTGGCTCTCCAGTCTCAATTTTGGTTCCATAGCCCCTCCCCACACCTTCATTCTTATGAGGCTGCTCTCTGGCCATTGGAAACTAAAGGATTTCTCCCACCATTCTAAGTGATGCCACCTCTCTACATCTTTGCTCATGTTCATTTCCCTGCCACCATTGCTCTCCTTTCTTTCTGCCCTGCCTTGGTAAACAGTCACATATATTTCATGATCCAACCCAACCATTATTTTCTGTGTACAAGTCTTCCTGACATTTCTTCCCAGGCAGAAAAATAATTTCCTTCTTTCCTTGTATGTAATTTTAATCATAGTATCTGCACAGTTACTTCTTTACATGTCTGTCTCCCCTATTAAATGTCAGTCTGCTTTCAAGTAGGGGCCTCAGCACCAAAGATAGTTTTTAGTAAGTAATCAACAAATATTTGTTGGGTGGTTGGATGGATAAATGAATATTATTTTTGCTAAAACAAGGCAAATGGCAATGCCATAATACCAAAGGAAAATAAATCTATTTTAATTTCCTGTCTTTCTTATATAAGGTATGACTTTAGTACATAAAATAGGACTCATCCATTCAACAATTGAGCACCTATCATACAGGTCATTGTTCTAGGTGTTGGAGCTACAGCAATAGGCAGAACAGGCAAGACCCTGTTCTAATGAAGTTAAATACATGAAGTAAAAATAAAATAATAATAAATTTAAAAATACATGAAGTAGAGACACAAATAAAGACCATTTCAGATCAAGATATGTGGTATTCAGGGGGCACCTGGGTGGCTCAGTTGGTTAAGCATCGACTCTTGATTTTGGTTCAGGTCATGATCTCACAGTTTGTGAGTTCGAGCCCCACGTGGAGCTCTGCACTGACAGTGTGGAGTCTGCTTGGGATTCTCTCTCTCCCCCTCTTTCTGCCCCTCCTCTGCTCATGCTCTCTCTCTGTCTCTCAAAAGAAAGAAAGAAAGAAAGAAAGAAAGAAAGAAAGAAAGAAAGAAAGGAAGGAAGGAAGGAAGGAAGGAAGGAAGGAAGGAAGGAAGGAAGGAAGGAAGGAAGGAAGGAAAGAAAGAAAGAAAGAAAGAAAGAAAGAAAGAAAGAAAGAAAGAAAGAAAGAAACTTAAAGATATGTGGTATTCACATATCTTTAAATTAAAGAGTTAAATTAAACAGGTGTCAAAATGCAAGGGCTGGGAGGTTTGAGGGGAGCAGATACAAAATTTTACATTGGTTTAGGTAGAAAAAGTCTCTTCAAGGAGGTAACATTTAAGCTAATTCCTGGATAATAAGATGTCAAGTCATATGAACAACAGGAGTTAAATATGAATACTCCTGTTTATAACCTCTCCAATTCTAACCCAACAGTGGGGTCAATGGTAGACCATTCTGGGGGCACTGGTAGGAAGATGACAACCATGGTCTAGCTCTGCTCACCATAGACCTATCCAGAGGATCTGTCACCACTGTGCTGATGAACCATCCTAGGATGAGGATGGACTGACCTAGAGAGGCTTACTTTTTCTTAGTTCTGTTTGTAAAACCTGTCTGTGCTGTTTGATTTCACTGACCTTTTAATAAAACAATCAGATTTAGTGCTTCTGCCTGTCTCCCTAGTGCCCACCCCCTCTCCCCCTGCACATCACTCCCTACTCCACCCCACTCCACCTCCTCTCTGAAATGAGCTTGAATGCCATTCCTCATCACTTTCATCTGGACATTGACAGAAAGAACAAAAGCTGGCATTCCACATCTCAATTTATCTGCTTGCCCTCGAGAGCCCATAAATAAAACAAAAAAATGCTAACACAACTCCTAAAAATACTCTGCAAGATGAAAGATCAATGTTTGCAAGCAACTTCTCTCAGTTGGTCAGGGCACAATTGGCAAGTGAGAAACGGAGCCACCCCTCACTAAACTTGAAGTGATTTCACCTGGTTTTCCAAGGTGAGTCGCATTTGTAAAGCCCTGTGGTTGATGCACTGTGGGAAGTGGTGATACTAATGCACCTGTGGAGAGTCAGAAAGGGATTCAAGTTCAAGGTTTGTTACTAAGGAGTCGGTGGTCTATCAAAGAAAATTTTGTTTCTCACCTTCCACCTGGATAAGGGACCCACAATTTTGTTCTACTATCCACCCGTCAATGAAATGACGCTATTCCAAATTTAGGTATAAACCCTGCTCTATCTTGGTAATCTCAGCCCTCTTGCAAGTGACTGTTTTAGGGATGGATGTGACCTATTCTGGCTAAAAGAGAGGAGGCAAAATCTGTGGAAGGCCTTCTGGGAGAAGTTTCTTGGCTGATGAAACACTCACAGAAAGACAGAGTCCCTCTTACATTCCTGGACATTATCATACCTGCATCTGACACATGGAACTTCAATAGCCATGTTGAGGCTCCAGATAAGCCAGACTAAAGACAAGCTGAAAGCCTTCCAATTCATAACCTTTGTCACCTCGAAAAGTCACCATGCCATTCCTAGACTTAGAAACCAGTGAGTTTAGGTACATAAATTTTAAAGGACTTTCTAGCTCAAAAAAGCATGAGATTTTCACATTTTTAATTTTTTTTTAATGTTTATTTATTTTGGGGACAGAGAGAGACAGAGCATGAATGGGGGAGGGGCAGAGAGAGAGGGAGACACAGAATCGGAAGCAGGCTCCAGGCTCTGAGCCATCAGCCCAGAGCCCGACGTGGGCCTCGAACTCACAGACCGCGAGATCATGACCTGAGCTGAAGTCGGACGCTTAACCGACTGAGCCACCCAGGTGCCCCAAGTAAGCACTGTTTTAAACAGTAGAGCTAATGTTGATGTATGTGGTGCTACCTGTAAAAACCCTGACAGGTGACCAGAGACTTACAGAGGTTTTTGTTCAGAGGGAGATATGAATTTGGATTTGTATGCCTAAAGGCTTTCCCTTTTTTTTTTTTTTTGGAATGAGTAAGAATTCGAGAGTTCTAAGAAAGGGCATTAGTTAGGAGAAATATAAAATTGACACTGATTATGCCAGACTGCAACTCTTGTTACCAGAAAGGAACGCTTTGGAGGAAGAAACAAAAGGTAGGGCTTTCAAACTTTAATGATTTAAAAATGATTTCAATGATGTTAATGTTTTTAAACCTCCAGTCAACAAATATTTATGAAGCACCTAGTGTTGGGCAGATAATGCCTGTATCCAATGATGTATAAAAAACACAATTTCTTTCCTCAAGAAGTGAACAGTATAGTGAAGGCCATATATAGGTACAGATATTACAATATTTTTCAAAAGAACCATTATTAGAAGAGACCCCAAGGGATTACAGGAGGTCAGATGAGGGTCTGGCCTGGGAAAGCAACCCTCAAATTGAGATTTGAAGTTGGGAGGGCCTGGTGGGAGGGATGTGACGTGGCCCAGCACACTGGAGGACACAAGTGTTTCCGTGAGGCTGGCTCACTGGATGCGTGGCAGGGAGCTGTGGAGCTAGAGAGGAAAGAGCTGGGCCCAGATCCCAGGAGCTCCGGCTGCCAGCCGGCAGGAAGTTCGTCTGCAGGGGGTGTTCTTCCTCTCCTACCTCCAGGCCCCACAGCCCCAGTTCCCTCAGGCTTTCCACCGTCTCTGCAAACCTCCAGTCTGGGGGCTCAACAATTGGAAAGAGATCCCACAAACTAGCTCATATCGTGGAATAAATGAATGAACACAGCTTAAAGTACAACTCTGTGTTCTACAGGAGGATAATCCTTTACCTCAGAGGAATGAAGCCACAGTCCTGCACTTCAGAGATGAAGGAGCTCCTTGGAGACCCACTGAGATCAACTCAATTTACAGCTGAGGAAACGGAGGCCCAGAAATGCTGTGGAACATTCCCCAAGCTCGCCCACAGCATTTCAGACCCCTGCCATTTGAAGGGGTGGTGGTGGGGTTCCCTCCAGAGGCTGTTGAGTGAGGCACCCCACTGGCTGACGACTCCTGAGAAATCTGCTTCACCTTGCTGAACACTGCAACCAGAAGCCCCCTGAGGACAGCAACCACGCATGGCACACAAAATATGCACCCATTACACATTTGCCAGAGGGAGGCCGGGTCCTGCTGCTGCTATTCTTCATGTGCACGTGAATGCCACTTCTTTCCAAACGGAGGCACCAAGAAGCAGAATGCGGAGCATGAGCGTATTTTCCAGAGAAAAAGCTGGCAAATGACAGAATCCAAAAAAATTGGCACGGTTGCTTGCCATTTAAAGAATCAAATACCGAAAATATTTCAAATAATACAAGAAAATCTGGAAGAATTGTGACTTAGGACCAATTTGGAAAGAATTTCTAAGCAAATAATGTTCGGTTTAAAGAGACGTGTGGATGCTCATTTTCAAACCTGCGTTGACTTCTTTTCAGAAAAGCCATAGGCTAGAAGAGGTTCCTGAGTGAAATTTGATTCTTTGTCTTTCATGACATGACTGGTATTTCCACGACCTGTGTGGTCCCAGACCTGCCTTCATCCTGATAGAGTAACAGATTTCAAAACTGTCTTGGGGTGGGGGTGGGGGGGGGGTGGGGGGGAAGAATACTATTCTTCAAGTGTTTAATTTCTTTGCATTTACAGTTCAAACAGATGCTCCCAAGAGTGGTTAAAGGTTGCAAGAAAATGGTCATTAAAATTATCCTCATGAGGTGATTCATTTTTGTGAATGCTACCAGGGACAGATAAGCCAACATTAATTTAATCAAGGTTAAGTGGAATGCAGCAGGAAAAGGGGGGGCCTTAAAAAAAGAATGTCCAGTGATTGTGTAGGAACAGAGCTGGCCTGAACCATTAGCGTTTGATTTAAAGAAGCATTATTTTTTTTTTCCTTCGTAAAGTCTCAAAAAGGGCAAAAATTACCAGATAAGGATCTACAACTTGCCTGTTCAGTAACCCTGCAAGTCCTGTGGGCCTCAAGAGGCACCAGCCTGTCGCGGCAGCTCAAATTTAGACATACCTCCTGGCTCAGCACACCGCCCAATGCAGTCTAGAATCAAGAGGAGGCAGATGCTAATGGGACAAGAGCCCAGGGAGCTGTCAGAGTTGAGAGACAAAGAGAAAGGACAGAAGGGAAGAAGGAGGAAGGAGAGGAGGAAGGAAGAAGGCAAGGAGGAAGAAAGCATGAAGAGAAGATAAAAGTAAGGAGAAAAGGAGAAGGAAGGAAGGAAGGAAGGAAGGAAGGAAGGAAGGAAGGAAGGAAGGAAGGAAAGAAGGGAGTCCCTATTCACAAATCAGATCACTCTTGGCACAGGGCTGTGGACATGAATTTTACAAAATGAAAAAACAAAAATAACTAAGCTACTAATGTTTCCAGGAACTGTCATTTCATCACCCTTCCCTGAGGATAACTGCTCGGGAGCTAAAGAATTCTTAAATATTTTGAAAATTTTAAAAAGCTTACATTCGGGTCTCATACTTGGGAGCATAGAAAGAAAGAAAGAAAGAAAGAAAGAAAGAAAGAAAGAAAGAAAGAAAGAAAGAAAGAAAGAAAGAAAGAAAGAAAAGCTTCTGGAAGTATCTCCCCTCTAGGTTTCCTTTCATGCTCCCCCAGAATGTGGAGGAATGAGTTTGACTAAGGATGCCCCAAGGCTATGTCACCTAACCGCAAAGGACAGAGCTGGGCTCCTCTTTATTTGAAAGGCCTATATGGGGTTCTTACTCCTCATTATTGTGTACTTGTACTGATTTAGAATGCAGCCCTGCTCTGCCACACTTCTGTGAGATTTGCCAAGTGTCTAATCCAACCGAGTTGTGAAATCTGGATGCTTACATGGGAAAGCCTGGGTTTTAACAAGAAAAGAGTACATTTTACACAAAGGGAACCAAATAAAAATTTGGAAAAAACAACCTGGAAAAAAAAATCATAGGATGCCTTGAAAACACTTCCTTCCTCTGGCCTTTGAGAAACCAGAGCCAATGTCTTCCAAGTTGCAAATCGGTCCAGCTTAAGTTAAACTGGCTTCCTTCCGTTCTCCAAAGCAGATGATTATCATACTTGACTATTCTCACTCGGAGTCTGTTCAGAACAGCCTGGCCAGTGTAAAATCCAAAAACATTTCACTCTCAGATTGCTGTTTAAAATGCCTCTCTTATAATGAAAAGCCTGGACACAGCAAATGACATTTTTGGCTTTACTAGACTTTTTTTAGTGATGAGAAGCTGGCACAGATAAAAATCTACGTTATATTTATTGGGATGCAGCTTTTTTGTAAGGAGTACTAGAAAAAAATATTATTCAGGGTGTAATTGAAAGGAGAGTTTGTGATCAAACCATCTTGGTGTTATAGCAGTATTCACCCTCTGTGGCAGGGATGAGTCACTGTGTAAGAGCTAGTAAATACAGAATTGACATCTTGCTTAGAGGAGCCAAGGGATTCTAAGGATTCTCAGTCTGCTGGTGCCGGGCCGCTTTCTTCACCTGGCTTGGTTCAATACAGAACCAAAGGATTCCTGGCTCAGCAGGTTCTGAGGGAAAATGAGGGGCCAACCTCTTCCAAGAGGAGACAAGATTCATTCAAGAAGGACCATGGCAGGGCTGAGGAGCCTGAAATGAGAATCACATACTCCCAAGTCAAACACACCCCTTTCTCCATCTGAATGTTCCAGTCATGGGAGATGGTCATTAGTTCAAAAATTCTTCCTTTCAAGGCAAGTCTCCAAACTACAATGTGCTATCGTGACAGTAAAATGCTTAGTCTTCATCCTTCTGAAGGATACTGTTAGATATGTTGGCAAGAATTACCCTGCTCTCTGAGTAATTTTTCCATCCAATGACCACCCCCCCCCCCCCACCCTGCTCCTTGACTACAAATCCCCACTATTGTTGTATTTGCCCAGTTCCACACTGAGGTCTCTTTCCCCCTAGTGCAAATAGTCCTGAATATAATCTCTTCTTACCGCTTTGACTGCTGTCCAGTTCTGGTTTTCTCTGACACCAGTCCCCCACACCTGAACATAAATTACTTTGGTGACTCCATGATTTCTGACCTTAAGGAAGTAGAGACCAGCTGTGGAAAGGAACCAGGGTTTCCTTTTGGGGGAAGCTGAAAGGGGTGGTAATTGAGCGAGAAGATCTGGGTGGTATGCTATAAGAGGAGGTACTGGAGAGGCCAAAGTTAGGAGCTCCAGGAAGGGGGGCAGAGCATTGCAAGAGGAGAGAAGGAAAGGGACAAAATACCCTGTGCCGGTGACATTATAGCTGGCAGATTTCAGAAGTGCCCAGGAGCCAAAACAATGGCTGCTACATGGAGCGATACAAATATGAAGGCATGGCTGCATCACAGCATTTACACTTCCCGGAAGTATATTTGTCCCATGATAGAAAAACCATTTTACATTTTTTACTCAAAGTATTCAATTCATATTTGATATGGCTCACTCAAGTTACCAAAGTTTTCCTATTGACACCTCAATACAAAAATTTTCAGGATTATTCAAAGCTCATTTGTAAAGCCTCAAAAAAATGTAATTAAAAGTACAAAATGGCTACATTTTGGCTTCTTGGAAAAAAAAATCAAACTATAATTTTTCTTACAATGAAAGAGTAATACTGTCTGTAATTTATTTGGAGAGAATGGAGTGCAAGGCAGACATGCATATTAAACACTCTCTATTTCATTTCATCCGACTAAATGAATAAATACATTACACCATCCAGACACACAGTTGAAACATTTCCCTGAGTATTCTTTAAACACAATGTGCAAGATTGCAATGGCATCATGACTGATAAAAATGACAAAGACGCTGTTAATCAAGTAAATAAAAAACAGCAGCATGAATTATTTATGCCAATAATATTTGTAACCATACAAATTATATACTGATGTTATATTGGAGTGTTTAGTATTTCAGTGAACACGCATCACACGATGTCCCCACCCCACCCCCGCCTCTATATTTAGTTTCCTTGAAGAGCTTGAATTCAGTGGTACCACTTAAAATGGAACCATGGGTACAATAGTAAATTTTTTTTTGGTTGTCTCAAAATGTGATTTCTCTCTTAATATGAAATCGTTACTCCACAGCTACTACAGCCACGGCTGGTATTCTTTGAGAGCTTCCTACATGAAAGACCACCGAACTGGCCTATACTAGGGAGACCGGACTTCCCTCTGCCTTTGTCTTCAGAGAGAAGGGGTGTACATGACGACCATGGTTCAAATGGTCTTCTCTCACCCCTATATTAGAGTAAAAACAATTTAAGGGAGCAGCAGCCAAAGCAAGTCTCCTAAGCCAGGGGCCACAAAAATTTTCTTTTGTAAATCTAAAATATGTTATCCTAAAAATATCAGAGAACTTCTGAAATACTGAATATCTAGAAAGATTTTTCCTTCTTCATGTGTGAGCTCACTCGTCTACATGGATTCCTACATCTCAATAGAAAATGCTTTCATGATCACACACATATTCACACGTGCACGCTCACATTAAGCCATTCAATTCCTGCTTAGAAACTGCCAAGATCATTATTTTTTCCTTAGCTAACTCCATCTTGCCAAGTCTGGCAGGAGCTACTCAGGTACTTGCCACAGTTGGGTTGGGCACCCACCAAAGTGTGAGCTCTTCAAGGGTTGGGGGCATGTGGATCACTCCTATAGCATCCACTGTTATTGAAAATATTGCTTGAGTATTAAATTGAAGTGAGTTATTAGTGAACAATGGAACCCCTCAGGAAAGAGCTAGAAGGTAGTACTACATCTACTTTCTCGAGATGTACTTCCCTGCTCACACAGAAGTGGAATACACATGGAATGCACCAGAGCGTGTCTGCCAACGTGGGGATAAAAAGAGACCAAACTGAGAATGCCTGGTAACTTCAAAAACACCCACCCATCATCTCCTTAGTGAGACATCCCCACCTAAATATCCCAGCAGTCCAAATGATGCGCAACGTAAAACTCGTCTCTCATCTCCAACCTCCTTCCTCCAACTCTCTGTATGCCTTTCCACGTGTTCCTTTCACTCTCTGAAATACCTTTCCCCAGTTTCGCCACCCTTCTCTAACTGCTGACCACCACCCAACTCTCTCCTGATGGGAAGTAGTGGTTCAGAGCACGGACTTAGGTTTGAATCCCACCTCTACCACTGCTTTGCTGGGTGATGCTTCATGCTCAGTGCCTCATTTTCTTCACCTACCTAATAGGGACAATAAAAGTTCCTGCTTTAGAGGGTTTTCAGGAAGGTTAAATGAATTAACAGATGCAAAATGGTTACAGTGGAGTCTGGCACATAACAGGTGGGTTTTAAGTGATAGTTGTCATCCTTTCTGCTATTTTATCCACAGCTGGACTGCCTGCCTCCCCTATAAGCTGAATTGAGGAACTAGTTTTCACTCCTCTGAGTGCAGCACCTGATGCATGGCCAAGACTCACGCTGTGTGTGCAGAAGGGGTTGTGTTCTGGTTTTCCCTCAGGACAACCTTATCCTCTTTGTGTCTGGGTTCAAAACCTGTCTGCAAGTCTTGTAACAATTCTGCTTCTAAACATGTATCTTTCCTACTTGTGTCACCAGCTCTAATAGTTTGGGCATTAACTTTTCCATTCTTCTCACAATTTTCCTTCCTTCTTCATCCTTTTACACTGTTATCTGAATAATCTTTCTAAGAGCCAACCTGATTATTTCTTTTAAAAAGACAGTAATTATTGGCTTCACTCAGATCATCGACATCAAATTCAAGCTCCCCAGCCTAGCACTAAGATTTTTTTACGATAAGATGCTGACTTAATCTTTCCAGCATCATTGCCCATGACCTACCCAATATACACTTCTAACTTGCCTTGCATTTCCTGTCTCCGACTCTGTGCTCAAGCTGGGCCTTCATCCTGGGAACATTGCTGTCCATCTGGTATAATCTTACTCATTTCTCAAGATCAAAACCAAATGCAATTTCCTCCATAAAAGTTCTTTTCAAATTAGTCTCTACCTCCCATCTAGTTCCAAGACACTCTTTATAGGAAGTCTGTTTTTACCAAAGTATTTGTGACTATTTTGACTTTAGTTAATTACAGATATTAAGTTCTTAGAAAACAGGGACTGGGACTTAATCATGTCTGTATCCAGAAATATGCCTAGAGCAGTATTCCACAAACTAATATTTTAATTGAATTTAAGAGTATAAATTTAATTGATGCGTACGATGTTAGGACTTTTATCTGCTTATAAGCATATTTAAATTTTTTAATTAATTAAGTTCCGATTAAGTTTCAGTTTCAGAATTACCCTTGAGTGTTAAATACTTACTTGAACCCCACTATTTGATTACAAGCCTCAAAGTCTCCCTTATATGCGCAGATGCATCTTTCACAGAATAGGTGCGCCAAACATTTCCTGGATTTATGTGATTATAGCTGCCACCTGGTACTACATGATGATACCAAGAGGAGAGTAAAGACCAACTAGGTCTCTTTACTCTTCCCAGTTGCCATGAAAACACATGCATCACTTACAGAACTGACCTTGACTTTCCCCCATCCCACTCTACAGGACTCAGGACAGTGTTGGGATTGCCCAAGTTCTGCTATTGGGGGATCTGTAGGGCAAGATGTGAGCACCAAGGGCTTCACTGACAGAGAAGGAAATGACAACGTCAATTTCTGGGGAAGTCCAGGACCCAGAAGCCAGGCCTTTAGCAGGTGGGAAAGGGATGGCCATATCTTATTCATGGGCTAGAGCTCTTCAGTTGTGAGTTGCTAGGGGACCTCTCCTAAGATCACATCCTACATGTGGAGACAGAGGGGAGCCAGGAACAACCCCTGAAGTGGCTATCCTCAGGCTGAGGAAGAAGAAGCCAGACAATTTCTTACTTTTTCCCTGAGTTTATTTAATCATTTAATTTCCTGTTAATTGTTGTTCTCTCCCAGCCTCTGCTAAAGGGTTCATTAGCCATGCCAGCCATCTCAAACCATGAACCACTGGGTAATAAGAAAAGTACCTAGTGGTGTGATGGTAAACGTTTAACAACTGCCTCTCTAGGGGAAATGCCCCTACTACTTGCCAATCTCTGTGGCATAAGTGCTATCACCATGGCCAATTTCAAACTACCAATACGCTGTCAATTAGCTCAGAGTTGGGAAGAGACACACAGAATCAGCTCCAGGCAGTACCAACTGGCTTTGGAGTACTCTTCACCTCCTCCCCACAGTGAATTATTGTCAGCAAATATTCATTAAAGGACCTACACCAGCAGAAGATGCCGGAATGAGATTCTATTTTTTTTTTAATTTTTTTTTTCAACGTTTATTTATTTTTTTGGGACAGAGAGAGATAGAGCATGAATGGGGGAGGGGCAGAGAGAGAGGGAGACACAGAATCGGAAACAGGCTCCAGGCTCTGAGCCATCAGCCCAGAGCCTGACGTGGGGCTCGAACTCACGGACCGTGAGATCGTGACCTGGCTGAAGTCGGACGCTTAACTGACTGCGCCACCCAGGCGCCCCTCCGAGATTCTATTTTTATCATGCAAAGCAGTGTACCTTTATCACACATACCAAAATTCCAAGGAAAGAGGAAATTTGAGGTTAGAGGCAGCTGTGAATTAATACGAAAGCCTTCGAAGTCACCCACTTTTGTCTACGCAACCTGAAACCACACAAAATTTGGTGACACCGAGATTGGCCAGGTGTTCCAAAACCTGAAACATAGCTAGGCTACAATATGCTGTGCCTTTTTGTTAGGTATGAACACGTATTTACAGCCAATCAAATGTAAACAGAAGTGACATGCAGTCCTTCCAGGCTTGGCCATAATAGCCTACCAATGTGGTCTCTGTCTCCCTCACCCAAGTCTTTTCTCTTTCACCAGCTTGATGCAGACAAGTACTACAAGAGAGATCAGAGTGAATAACTTAAAGATGGCAGAATCACAAAATGTAAGGAGACTGGGTCTCTGAATCACTTCTTGAAGGAAAGTTCCTCTTCCTATAAGAAATACCTGGTTTGGACCTTACATTAACAAGGAATAAACTACTCTCATATATGAACTATCTAAGGGTTGGTTTGCTTTCACATTTGTTTTAGCAGCTAGTCTTAACTAGCACATTTGGCAGTATCTGCCATGCTCCTGTTTACCGGGGATCATTAGTATTCTGGAAAATACTTATTGTGGATACTCTGGAGAGGATCTTCCAGGCAAAGCAAGAGAAAAATTTAAAAGCAGATATTTAGAAATGAAACTTTCGGCTCCTCTTTCACAAAATGCACTCTATTCATCTTGATTTGGCTGCAGTGTGAGGTCCCACTAAGAATTTTTTTTGTTGTCATTTTGTTTGTTTTTTAAAGAATGACTTTTAGACTAATAACTCTAGGTGAGAATAAGAAGGGGAAATTAGAAAAGATTTTGAGAAGGTCGAGGGAATCAGAGCAATGATCCATGCCTTACTGATGACATTGTGCTTTCCCTATAATTTATACATTCATTGTATTGAATTTATATACATACATGTGTTCAGATACTGAGTGACAGCTAAACATTTATAAAACAACAATATATATTTTCACAAACTAGAACCCCCTTTCCAAACTTTTTAAAATTGTATTTTGAATATTGCCAAATCTTATTTTAAAAATCAGCTTATATTTATTTTGTGTAAAATCATTGGCACCACATAAGAGTCTACTCACCCAACTTAAATGTGTGCCATTTGGCACTAAAGTTATTATATATTTGTTCCATAGTAAATAAATACAATTATATTTGCATGGGGGTTGGTCTGACAACCTTAATATATTATCATAATATATTATGTATTATAATAATGTAATTAATATATTATAAATAGCAGATTATTAAAATGTATTATATTTTTACTATTTTCATAATCTATGTTACCTAGGGCACTAGCTCATCAGTGCCTTGACGGGCAGTGTTTGTGAGCCATCCATGTCTAAGTTACATCTCTCACAGTGCCATCCTATAGTGGGCAGAACAGTGTAAGATGAATGAGTAAATACACTAAAAAATTAATTTTTCAATGACTCATTTGGATTTTCATTAGCAGTAATTCCCTTTTAGAAGTTGACGAGTCCCTCTTTCCTTGTAAGTCCACACTTGGATGCACATGATCAAGGTGGGCTGTCATAGCAAGCCATCTCCAGGAGGGGTCACCAGCATCCATTTATGGAGGCCAAATTTGAGTGCTAAATCACAGTACAAGGGTAGCCTGTAGTCAACCGAATTATGCATATTTCAGCTTGACAGCCATTGTCTCCCTTTTAACCATTCTCCTATTTCCCATTATATTTTGGTTTAATAAACACAATAGCATATTCTGTGTTCAGAGACCCTGCTATCCTAGAGAAAAGCATTTTGTCTAAATGGAAAGACCATCAGTTTGGACATGGTCACTTAGAAGCTTTCCCATAACTGCATATATGTTCCAGATTTCTGAAGACCAGTCTAAACTAAGTTCCTGGAAGATACACAAGCACTTAGAAGCAATGATGCACGGTGGTCTCGTGGACACTTATTCAAACAGGGAATGTGACTGCAGAGCAAGGATTAGCCCATACTCACACACAAAGTAATGGGTTCAAGTGGAATTAGATGGAGCCTCAATTTGCATGTGTCATGCCATCATCAGGACTTCATCTGGGAAACCTTATGAAAATTTTGGGTCTGACCATTCTTCAAGCTTATAGGAAGGCTTAGAAAATGACTCTCAGTTTTCTTTTTACTTTCTTTATCCTTGGTTTTTGTTTTGTTTTAGACAGAGACTGTGAGCAAGGGGGGCACAGAGAGAATCTTATGCAGGCTCCATGCTCAGCCTGCATGCAGGACTCAATCCCATAATGCTGAGATCATGATCTGAGCCAAAATCAACAGACACTGAACCACCCAGGTGCCCCTATTCTTAGTTTAAAAAAAAAAAAAAGCAGAAGTTCACAGCTTTTTACTAAACTTTTAACCCTGGGAACCCCAAAACTTACCATTTTTGTATGTGTTGCAAAGCTTATTATTAAATTAAAATGTAATTGGAGCCTAAAGAAACCAGCATAGGAATGATGGAGACTTTCTGACAACAGACAATGAACCACAAAACCATTTGTTTTGTTTTCCCAGGAGGGAAATCAGAGATAGAAAATCTATGAATCAACAGCTTGATTTATTTTAAATTTTCATGAAGAAGCCTGGATATCAACAAGACATAAGTCTTCCTAAAGAGCTCTGCACAGACACCCCAAATATCTGATTTCTCTCCCTCATTTTGAAGAACAAACATTTATATCATGAGGGCTGGACAGAAAATGGGAGAGAGGAAGTGAGTTAGCAGCCTGTTTTCAACAACATCTTGTTCTGTGTTTAAGGTGAAATAAGCACCCAGGGCCCTGTGTCCCAGCCAGCTTGTTAGTATTCTTTAGCATGCAGGGAAAGTCCTTAGCAAAAGGGAAAGGCACACAAGAAACACGAAGTGTTCTCATTCAAATTGTCTGTAATTCTCAAGGGTGAATCTGGGACGTTTGGAATTTTCGGGACTGAAAAGCAAGATTCATTCTAACTTAACAAAATACAATTTATTGTCGAAGCTATGGATAAACTCAGTCTCTCTCTCAGGTTGCTTGTAGGGACTGAGGCCAAGGAAGAAGTGGAAATCACCTCAGAAGAGGCTGACAGGCATTGGCTGCCTAATGAATAAGGAGCTACCCTTCCAACCCCCTGAGTCTCTGCCAAGCATCACACAACAGATGAGGAGGGAATTAAGAAGAAGGAAGTAGAAAGAATAATGTTATAATGTAGGATAGAAATATGGTCCTAGCATCCTGAGTTTCAATGAACTCTCACACAGATACAGCTTAAGTTGGCAGTGCAACCCACATACAGCTATAAAATGGACAGTAGTATAAAATAATCACTAATAACAACTCAAAATACAGGTGCAAAAATAATATTGTTACTTCCAATTGACCACACAAGTTGATCTTCTCTCCATCAACCAACCCCACCAAAATGAGAGTTAAAAGATTAAAAATGGTGTAAATCTACATTTTTTTTAAATACAAGAGCCCTGAGAAGGTAAGAGATTCAAGCCAGAAAGAAAATGGAAGGATGATAATCAAACATGGCAGAAGAGTAGTCTCTAATATGAAAATCCACGAAAAAGATTCAACTGATATTGCAGAATTTGGCAATACTTGGGATTCCTTGTAGAACAAAGGATAAGAGTAAGATATAAGGCAGGAAAAAGAATTTGAAAGGTTGTATACAGAGCAACCAACCACTTATGTGTACCATGTGCCTCCTCCATCCTGCCAACTAACATTCTCTTTCTTTCATCTCCCCCTCTCCCTTCCCTCCATCATCCTAGAACCTGCCTCTCCACAATATAAATAAATATATAAATTTGTAGCAATCTTCTGTAAAGAAATCGAAAGTCTCCACAAAAGAAAGATTCCACATTCAGACCCCAAACCACTCAACTATCGTAAAACTAAGCCCACACAGTGAGTCACAAAACAGCTGGTTAATGGCCTGGATCTTAATTATGAATGGTCATTTATGGGTTACCAGACAAATAAGGAAAATCTTCAACAAAAAAGAGCACAAGCAAGATTTTTAAAAAGGGGAATGGTTCTGGAGGAAACACAAATAAAACAGGCAATAGAAAAGAAATATCACCTATCCCAGAAGGAGTCAACAACCATAAAACAAGAGAGAATGCCATAGAAAAGGAAGAATGAGTAAGCAAGAAAAAGTCCTGGTAATTGAAAATTCTTTTTTTCAAATTAAATAAATGAAAAATCAGGAAATATTCTCATTTCTCAAAAAATTATGACAGTTTCAGAATCTGAGTTCATCACAACATGTGCCTTTGTATAAAGAGAAGGAAAAAGGAAAACTTATCCTCTACAAAGCAATAGGAATCAGACAGGAAGGAGAATCAGACTTTTCACGAGCAAGCATGGAAGACTGAAGACAAAGGAAACCTCTACTGCCAAGTTCCCCTTTCACTCTGCCACATTCTAAACACCCTCCTCCCAATCCCTAACAATGTAGCCAGAAGGAAATAACGTCCATCCTTGAACTCTATATTCAACTTAATCATCAATCCAAAATGAGAATAAAATCATTTTCAAACATTCAAAGACTCAGAAAAGTTAGTCCCTCCAACTAGACCCTTTTTCTTAGGAAGATAACTGGAGATGGATACAACCAAAATTTAAGGAGTGGCCAGAGAATGGAGACAGGATGATTTGGAAGAACCAGCTGATCCCAAGCAGCAAATTCCCAGAGGGACGGGGGACAGTGGGCCTGGATGCTGGGCTGGAGGGTCTTGGGAAAGGGCACATACAATGAACATAGACCATGATGGGAATGCCTGGGTGGCTTAGTCAGTCAAAACTGGCTCTTGGTTTCGGCTCAGGTCATGATCTCATGGTTTGTGAGATCAAGCCCTGTGTCAGGCTCTGTGTTTATAGTGCATGCTTGCTAGGGATTCCCTCTCTCCCTCTCTCTCTGCTTGCCCCCCACCCTGAAAATAAATAAATAAACTTAAAAAAAAAAAAGGACCATGATGAAACAGGCCAAGGATATGACATTCAGATTACTGTATCTCTTTAAAAAACAAAACAAGTATCTGTAGTATCTTTTAATGCCCAGCTGCTGAGTCTTTGGCCCAGAATGCCTAGTGCTTGTGTTAGTGGATGTCAATAAGCTTCATTCTAATATCCACATCGACATACAGGCAGAAATTCATTTTTATGTGAGCACGCGAAGGCTGCTCTTTTTTGACAGGTAACATCCAGCATTTAGCAATAAAAATACAAGGGCTGGGGTTTTACTGTCATCAGAAAGGTCAGGAGAATTACAATGTAATGACAGACTCTTTACATCGCTATACACTGGAGACAGGGATAGTGTATTGCACCTTTTACATGCCCAAAGAAGGAAAATATTAGACACTGACTCCTGGAGCACATCTGTTCCCATTGAGTGAGCTGTACTTGTAAGAGAGAGGGGCAGCCCCAACTTAGAAAGTGACTCATCTCTAAAACTCAAGTTGACTACAGATAACATTTTCCTGGAAAGCCAGTGTTTACAAATCAGGGATCAGTGAACTTTTTCTGTAAAGGGTTAGATAGTAAATATTTTAGGCTTTGTGGGCTGTTGCAACTACTGAACTCTGCTGTTGTAGCAGAAAGCAGGCATAGACAATATGTAAACAGATAGGTTTGTGACTGTGTCCCAATAAAACTTTATTTAAAAAAACAGACTGTGAACTGGATTTAGTTTGTCAACACCTGTTATAAGTGATCATTCATTTCCCAGCCCAACTCACAAAAATATTTATCTTGTAAGCTGTTGATACATTGTAAATTTACAACAATACTATTTTCTTTAAAATTTATTAATTTTGATAAGTCAAAATAATGCAAGTACATATCTAAAAGCAACTGCTTGTTTCCCTTTTAGCTGTTTCTTCTGGGTGTTGCCTTCAAATCTCAATGTAATAGGCTTTTATTGTTGTTTCCTAATTTATTAGTTTTAGACATCTGTTGACTTTCTGCTTAGAGAATTTAGTTCATGATTCTCTCAAGTGTCCATTCCTCCATATCTGCAACATAATTATATTGTTATTTTTTTTTTGTTATTTTTGTTTCTCTACTTGTTACTGAAATAACTATTCATAGCGAAAAGTTCACTTCTTAAATAGACAGCTTGATGAATTTTCACCAATAGTATCTTTTAGATTCCCTTCTTTGTAAAATTAAGATTTTAGCACTCCTGCTCTTCCTACCTCTTTTTATTTTTGTATAACGAGGCTCATAATATTTGATTCTGTTATATAACTGCACTTAAATCTTTGGTGCTTTATGGAAAGTTTGATTCTGAAAATTGAAAAGCAAATAATATTAGTATTTGTAACTCAGTATTTCCAATGGAGCTAATGCTCACTGTGGCTCAATTTTCTTGTTTGTATATTTTCTATTTTCACGGAATTTCCAAATGCCATTCTTTTCCCGGCCCAGTTGGTGTTTTAGTCACAAGTTCAATTTTTGTCACTCTTCCATTATGTTCACATTCCCATCATGGTCCTTCAAACTGTCATATTACCTGGAGGTAAATCTAACTCTGGGAAGAGGAAATAAGAATGGACGTAATGGTCTCCTAAGGAGTCAAAACAAAAAAAAGCACTATTCCTCCTAAATTACACAGGCTGATTTTGCTAAATTGTGTATTCAGAATGAACATTAAACAACCATAGTATTTACTAGTTCATAGGAGGTCTTTCCACACAGAACCCCATTTGACCTTCAAAAGAACTTAGCTTGTGACAAAACCCTTTATTCCACATCAAGGATTCTCAATGGGTATAATGGTAGAATGTGTAGGTTTCATGTCCCTTGGAATTGTATCAAAATTTCAGGGTGGAGGAAGCCCTTTTAAATTGCACTTGCTCAAGTTAGTGAGAAACATTACTGCACTGACTAGAATCAGTTGCACACCTCAGGTATATTGATGAGGACAACATAATTCTCCTCTTCAGGGGGAAAAAAGACTCCCATCAGCATCTCATAATTCTTAATATTTGGATGAAAGTTTATATATAGGCATTAATGGACAAAACTGTGTGTAACTAACAAAAACAAAGTATAAGCACATTTTGCAAGTAAGAAAATTTACTACCTCTGTACCTCTGGCTTTAAATAAACATTAAAAAACCTCATTTGAAGGTATCTATTAAGACATATTTTTAATAGAAGACTCCTAGATATATATACAGTATTTGTAGCTTGTCTTTTTTCACTTACTTTATTATCAAATCTTCAATGTCCATAAACATAAATCTCTATTTTTAATATCTTCAAGTAACATCCTTATGCATAGTTTAGGCATATGTCACATTGTTTCCAGAGTAGAACTCCTAGGTCAAAGGGCTTACACCTTTTTAGGACTTTTGATAACAGATCTCCTAACTGACCTGCCAAGAATTATCCAAATGGTCCTACCACTATGCCATATGATTGTGCGAGACGCCCACCCCTTTGCCAGGTCTAGCTAGCATTCATTTCCATGATTGCTGTCTTAATGACTCTTTAACAAGTTCATGATTTGGTAGGGCTCTGTTTGAGCTGCTCTATCCAAGGCAACTGTTAAGTGCACTTAACATCTTTGACAACAGCAACAGCAATGATGGTGGTGGTGATGATAAAGGGGCTCTTTTATTATCATCTCATTTTACAGATGAGGCAACTAAGCTACAGAGAGACTGTGTAAATTGCCCAAGCTTACAAAGTCAATAAGAGGTAGAATTAGGATTCAAACCCCTGCAGTCTGGTTCTAGAGTCCTTCAGAATTAATCTTCCTCTTCACATATCAATACATACCTGCTAATAGTCCATCCACCATAAGGAAAAAAGACAAACTAGAAAGATCACCAACCATCCCCCCACTTACTTAAATACTTAAATCCCCCTTACTTAAATACAATTAGTCACGTACTTTCCCATCTGGAATCTGTTCTCTTTTAAAATCAGAACCCTGGGGCGCCTGGGTGGCGCAGTCGGTTAAGCGTCCGACTTCAGCCAGGTCACGATCTCGCGGTCCGTGAGTTCGAGCCCCGCATGAGGCTCTGGGCTGATGGCCCAGAGCCTGGAGCCTGTTTCTGATTCTGTGTCTCCCTCTCTCTCTGCTCCTCCCCCGTTCATGCTCTGTCTCTCTCTGTCCCAAAAATAAATAAACGTTGAAAAAAAAAAAATTAAAATCAGAACCCATGCCCTGCCTATATACAGGGCACTCCTGGATACACAGCACTCGTGAATGGACAGGCACTGTTTCTGTTTATCCCACCAGTTAATCCACCAATCCTTCGGCCTTGCACCAATTAGATGGCCTTAACCTTGCCCAGTATCCAGATAATTACATGAAACTTCCACTGAATCAATTCTCACAAATGCTGTGGTTCTATCTGATCACTGCAGATGAGACTTTCTGAACAGGATAACAGAATCTTGAGTTTTAAGATGCAATTGAACATCATGTGCAAAGGCCCTGGATTCCAGGATCCACACTTAAGGAGCTGTGTGCTCTTGGACCAGATGCTTAATCTTTGAACCTCATTTGTTTTTATCCGATAAGCACAGATAAAAATATTTACAGCTCATAGAGCTGATGTGAGTAAATGTGTATAAAAGACTTAGCACTATGCCTGGCACAGAGTGAATTCTTGACAAATAGCAGTTGTTGTTATTCCTCTTGATCCCACCTTGAGAATTATGATGCTATACAATTCAAACTGTCTCTAAATTAAAAATTTCCTCCAAAAGAATAATTATTCAGAGATGTATCAAAAGATGAAACAAAAAACCATTCTTCACTTTAAAGGAATCAATATTAATTTATAATATTATAGAATGTTTTTAAGTTAATGTTTTATTTTTTAAATACTTTCTTATTTATTATTATTTTTAAGTTTTTATTTAAATCCAAGTTAGTTAACATAGAGCATAATAATGGTTTCAAGAGTAGAATTTAGTGATTTATCACTTACATATAACACCCAGTGCTCACCCCAGCAAGTGCCCTACCTTTTCTACATATCATAGCTATAGGCTTTAGGACCATGCTGTTACTAAAATTAGGGCTAATACTTTAATACTTGTTACACAGTAAATGTTAATTATCAACATTGATGTACTATTTATTAATATTTATATAGCTAATTAATAATTATAATTTTTAATACTGATACAATCTTATACAGTAATTGCTACCATAACAACAGAGAAATCAATATTTCACGTTACAGTAATGCTGGCCATGATTCGAAGAATAACCTGACAACATCTAGGGCAGTCAATAAAACAGACAGTGCTGGGAACCTCCTGAATAAACAGCCTCAGCCACAGTTCCGGGAAGTACCCCATATAAGTGCCCCAATGTCCTTAGAGAATGGAGTAGCATTCAACACAAATAGTTCCTATTATTAGTGGGAAATAGAATAGTCTCATTAAATTGAGATAGACTAGACCTAGTCCCCAAATTTCGCTTGGATGGGAGCTACTTTCTGTTTCTCTTGGGGCTTAAAAAAAAAAAATAACAGGACCTTAAAAGTGAAACACTGGAATAGAGAGGGAGGAAAGTGGGAGACAGCCTCCCATGGCCTTTCTCATATGAAAAATCTGACACCAGCAAAGAGGAAGGGCATTGCACCGAAAACAGGTTTTGACCACATTAGATCACAACTAGACATTTCCTTGGGTAGCAAAGTGTAAAAGAACCTTGCTTTTGGGGCGCCTGGGTGGCGCAGTCAGTTAAGCGTCCGACTTCAGCCAGGTCACGATCTCGCGGTCCGTGAGTTCGAGCCCCGCGTCAGGCTCTGGGCTGATGGCTCAGAGCCTGGAGCCTGTTTCCGATTCTGTGTCTCCCTCTCTCTCTGCCCCTCCCCCGTTCATGCTCTGTCTCTCTCTGTCCCAAAAATAAAAATAAAAACGTTGAAAAAAAGAACCTTGCTTTTAAGCCAGATAGATATGGGCTCAAATTCTGGTGCTGCTACTTACCAGCTGTTAAGTCATAAACAAGTTACTTATCTTCTTTTAGTCTCAGCTTGTTAACCTATAAAATGGGGATTGTAGCAGAATTTCCCTCATAGGGTTCTTCTGAGGATTGAGTAAGGCAATGCACATAAAGTGCTTAACACCGTGCCAAAGGAGCTAGCAATACATTTTAAATATTATTAATATTTTTGATACATCAACAGTTAACAATAAAACTGCATCAAATATAATTATTTCGCTCTCTCACGTACACATACACATTTATATACATCTTAGCCCTCTGGATCTTGCTGTACCTTAGGGTCAATGAGGGCAATGTCAGCTGCCATTACATAGTAATTTACAAACTTTGATTGTGTGAAATGGCACACTGCGCCCACTCATAGGGCAGACCTGAGATGTAATCTCGAGAATGACGGTCAGGGCTACAAGCCATCATCCAGGCCATCAGTGGTGTCTTCAATTCGGGTATAGGTTAAAATCGTTGGTTATCATCGAAACATTCTCCTCACAGCATCAGGCCAAGATCCCCATCCCAGTGAATCACAAAGAAGAGAAGGAAGAGCCAGCAAGAGTATTTATAGGTCAGGGCCTTGGTGCAGGGCTAAATTTATTTTCCTAACGACCATCCCTGCCAAAGGAACTATCTGTGGATTCTCCTAACGGTATCTTGAAGTTTTTCAAAATAACAAATGAAATTGAAAAGAAAAATGGAGGTATCGTATCAGTTACTGAACAAATGATGTCAAAACCTCACAAAAGAAATCGAAACTACTTTCTTTAAAATTCAAAGCAGGAATTTAGAATGTAAAACTCCAAGAGAGAGAAAGGAGAGGATTGGAAACAACAGGAGGGCCCAGAACCTTAATCTTATAACAGACCTAGGCAATTGTTTGTTCTAACAGTAGAATGAGGTTAGTGCCCAGCCCGTGGCACCTGTAGAAGGAAAGTGAAACCCTGGCACATACAGGCCCCACACTACCTTTCTATGCAAACTCTTACTAAGAAGAAAGCAGTGGCCTTTATAAAGGAATCACTTTATTAAAATGGTGTCAACTAGACATCTTTCATAGTTTCTTGTGGAGGAGAGGGGAAGGAAGCTAAATTTTAGACTAACTTTTAAAAAATCTCATGTAATGTTAACAACTGACCAAGTTCTCCTTGAATTTCATATGGATCAGGAAAAGGAGCTAAGAAAACATTACAGTCTTCTGAAATGTTTCCTGGATTCTTTCCTCTTTTTTCACAAAAATAGAACTACCCTTTTTTTTTTTTTTTCTCTTTTGATGGGAGATGAGGATTATATAGGAGATTTGGCAACATGAATGCACATATGAGAAAGCCAATTGTGTAACGACAAGGAGTAGATCCTTCAAAATTATTCACTTAGGAGAATTTCAAGCTTTGGTGCTAAACCTTCGAAATAATAACCATCACTATCTGAATGCTTCCTCTCACCAAGGGGCTGAGGAATTCAGTCTTGCTATCTACCAGTTAAGCCTTTCTAAAAAAGAAAGGCTTCTTGACATTCAGACAAAGCTGATCATACAGAAGAATCCATAGTTCCTGCCCTCTGTAAACCAAGGGAAAGACAAAGTAGAATTCCAGGTAGCCTAGGAGAAACCTTACAAATCCAGAGCTGTGGGGCGGGCGGATGAGGAACAGGAATTCCTACCACCCCACTAAGGTTTTGGAAGCTCTGGTAAACTGCGAACCACTGCAACTTCAGGGACTGGTTCCTAAATCAAATACCCCAGTACCCCAAATCACAGGATGCAAGGAAGCCACACAGGTATGGTGCAGCATGGGAATGCAGGCCGACCTTGTGTCCCCAAAACTACCTTTGAGGGTCTCTCACTATCTGCCAGGCCTCCCCAAACCCCCAAGGGTTCCTATAGGTGAATGTAATTTGGGTTATTGTGAGATAGTTATAGTACAACCTCAGTCTGAGAGACACGGGTATCTCATGTCTCAGACCTGAATTTTCTGGGTTACATGAATATTTGCTCATTATCCAATCAGAAACATCAGCATCACCTGGGAACTTGTTCATGGATGTAGATTCTCAGCTCCACACCAGAATCTGAAACTCTGGGGGAGGGGACCAGCGATCTGTGTAGTATCCAGCCCTTCTAGGGATTCCAAGGCACTGGAGTGCAATCCCAGAATGAATCCCCGAGCATTCGCTCTAGAGCAACACAATCCCATGAAAACTTGGCCTTGAAAACAACATCTGGATGCATGTCAGGCAACAGATAGGTGCCTGAATAGAAGAAACCCTCTCTGTCCATAGTCACTTTCCACTCCCAAATTCTTTTACCAAATAGCTCCCACTTGCAAAAAGCTTCCTCTCAAAATACAGCATTTTATAATGAGCAATGCATTGCAAATAGCCAGTGTCAAAGAAATTCCCCTGCCTTTGTAGTTTCCCTCAAAATCACACATTATTAAAGGGCCTGTCTTTTACACATTTTTAAATAACACCTAGAGCAATACAAATCCTCCACAAGCTCTAACTAACATGGAAGAATACAATAGGTAATTTAGGATCCAGCACTCAAATTAGTAAGGTCTGGTTTCCTGCAGATTACCAAAGGGTGAAGGGGGGAAGGGAGAGAACTCAGATAAAATGTGCATTGACTAAAAAGGCAGAAAGGAAGTAGAAAATTTATTCTGAACAGATGCCAAGACTTTGCCACATGCTTACAGTAAGAGAAACGAAGAGCAGAGAAAATTATTTTTAAAACCTTCTTTCCTTGAGAACCATGTTAATAATAGCCCTGTTTTAAGATATTAAGCAAATACTTTTTTAATGGAAGACATTAGACAAACACAGAACCTTAGCATGAAATATGCCTTCGATTATTTAAAGGATACAGACTATTTATCTTCCACGGACAGGAATCACCTGTCTTCAGTGATAAAATTCAAGCAGATAATTTTTTGATAAAACTGTTTTCTTTATAAGCAGCTGATAATGTATCATTTATATCTGAGACCGGGATAAACACACCACCCATTAAAATTCCTCAGCAATACTCAGGCTGCTGAATTTGTTAGCATTAATAGTACATGTTAGCCTGCCCGACTTTGACTGCATTTATTCAGAGGAAAAAGTTGACGAGACGGCAAGACTCTGGAGATGATGTGATAGAGTAAACAGTGAGGAACAAATTATAATTATGAAGAAGCACCCATTTTCACTTTCAATCAGTTCATTAGATGTTAATAAAATTGGTCCTATATTCTTCCATGTAGCAGGTGAGAAGGTTCTAGCCTAGTAGTTCTCAGCCCTGGCTGTACATTAGATTCACCCAGGCTGCTTTAAAACAAAACAGGAAACTGCCACCTACCATAGAGCACCTGGACCACAGTACCTGGGGGTGGGGTCCCAGCGTCAGTGATTCTGATGCATTCGGAGGGTTAAGAAACACCGCTGTGTTTTTTTAATTATTATTATTCTTTACAAAAATCAAGTTGGGGCAAGTTAGCTGTTCTGGAATGTGGTCATTTGGGGGACTGGCCTCTCCATTCCTGAAGGATCAAGAGTAGGACGTAGCCTTGGCCTATCTTAGCATTCCTGAGAGATGCCAAGTATACTCCATGGTGATGAAGGAGGAAAAAACACTTACTTCAATATTTCCTTATCGCTTTTTGGTGGGAGGAGAGGGGAATGTATCTACAAATGAGCCATTGAAAAAGCATATCTGAATCAAGTGAGATGACAGAAGTGGGGTTGGCTGTTATTCTTCTTCATCACCATCATCTGTCACCATAACAGGTACATAAAGAGTCCCTCCTATAGCACTTAGCACACAAACTGAGAGTAAGAGGATAATTCATGTGTGCCTTGACTCACCTAGAAATAAAGGGGGTAGTAAGAGACCTATTCAGACATCTATGGAGGAAGCCAAAATCCTCCAGTGCTTCACAGCCTATGACATTCTTTCATAATTTTTCCCATATAAGCCAGGACCATGCAGGGTCCTTCCATTCACACAAATTCATTGATGACACAATGCTGTAGTTGGAAGAGCTCTGTGTTCCATTTTCTAAAACATAAGGACTACTTGTAATAATCAATTACTACAGAAGCTTTATGACACTAGAATTTTACTCTATTGTTTCATACCTATCTTTATAGCTTATTATGGGTAATGTGGTTCATAGGATGCCAAGTCTTTGTTCAGAAGACCTGCTTCCCTCCATGATGTTGTTCTCATAAAATATATATGTTTTAAAATAAATCACTGTGTGTTACTATTTCCAGGAATATATTGAAGCAGAATGTAGGTGCTTTTCCTGTGGTCCTCAGGGCAAATCAAAATGATCTTGAGTATGATATGCTGCTGAAATCTTCCTTTTCTCCTTGCCTAACTCAAAAACTGTACAAAAATTCTCATTTTAATTGTTGAAAAAGTTCTCAACACTAATCTCTTAGTATGTGACAGCAAACCCTATTTTTATCATTGGTACTTTTCAAATTCAATATATCTAAACTTCAAATCCATTGCATCTAAAAATGGCCAGAGATATATCTAATCAATTAATTTTGGTTCTAATGCAGACTCCAGCATAAGAACATCTAAGAAAGTCACCTAGTTGGACAGAATCCAATTCCAACAGGATCCTGTGCTTAGTAGCTTTAATTTGGAGTAAAGGCTCAGCGACAAATAACAATCCCCTAAAAATTTCCACTTAAGTAATGTTTTATGATATATTTTGGAAACTGACAGGGAATTTTATTATATGTCACAGGGATATGGCTTTCAAAGATTAACAAATTTTGATCCCAATCAAATCTAGTGCATTGGCTCGTCAAATAAGGTGTTGAATGTGGTTGCGTATTTTATTCAAGGCCAGTATTTCTAGCACCGGCAAAACTATTCAAGATCACCAAAGCCAGTGAACTCCCTCCTTTATATCTTCTCCCCACTTCAAGATCATTAATCACCTTCAAATGATAACTTGTCCCAAGACGGGTTAAAAATTTTAATATAGCATGTACATTTTCATTATAAGTACCTTTTCAAGGATAGTAGTTCAAGAGACATAAAGGGGATCCTCGCATAGAGCTCATTACCTGAAGAAGTAGACTAAGAGGAAGTGGAGGGAAAACGTGGTTAGGAATGCCCCAACTGGGAGTTAGGACTCCTGATTGGTAGCCTTCATTCTAGGATGACTAATTGTATGTCTCTGCCTCTCACGTGGACATTGAACTGCTCTTGGCCTTAAAAGCACCTCTAAAAAGAGAATATGCGAATAGTGTTCTCTAAGATTCCTTCATCCTTTTAAAAGGCTATGGTTCTAAGTAAGCTGAGAATCTGATTTTGTATGGTCTTAAAAACTCTTCATCTTTCCAATTAAAAATGTTTCATCTCCTGTAAATGTCACTACCAATCTGATATGCTGCCATGACATTCCAGACATGAGACAGGAGAAAATGTGACAAGCTTATGTAGATGCTATTCCCATCCTCTTACTACTCTACTTTGCCAGGAGCCAGCTCAGTCCTGGAACACTTCAAAAAACATGTCCTTACCACTAAAGTTCTAGAATAGGGATTCAAATTTAAAGTGTAAGAAAAGGCCTCAGTTTAGATCTGAGCCCAGACATAGGACTTCACACCTTCTTCTTACACTACCATTCATCTGGGCCTCAGTTTATTCCTCCAAATAGTGGAAAAGAACAAATCATGTGGGCAAATGCTATGAGATTTACATAGACTAATAGTTTTAAAGACAGAAGTGGAGGAGGATGAGAAAAAAGAGCTTCTAGCACCTTGGGCTCTTGGGAAGGCATGTATGACCCCTACCATCACCACTGGATCATGCATCTTGTTGCAACTTGTTATTCTCAAGTGCTCAACCATATCAATGGATGAATGACTATGACAAAGCAGATGTCAACATTTAAATGTGATAAACTTCAAACAAGAGGAACTGTAATGTGTGGGAAGGGGTTCAAATCCCAGCCAACCATCATCAACTTGACCTCCTTATGCCTGTTCCCCCATTGCTAAAATAGGGAAATTATAATTTTTCTTGTTGACATTCTTCTGGGTATTAAAAGATATATGACATAGAAAGGGCCAGTATAATGCCAGGCACTTAATAGGGGCAATTAATAGCAAAAATTGACTATATTAAGCAAACTCAAATATCCTCGTCATCAGATCCCATTTACCCACAACTAATAATATATATTTTGAGCTGTCTGTAAGACTCCCACAGTCACCTTTGACTTGTAATTTGCCAGAACCTTATCTGTAAGAAAATATTTTTCTGGGTCCTCTGGGTGGCTCAGTCTGTTAAGTGTCTGACTCTTGATCTTGGCGCAGGTCATGATCTCATCGTTAGTGAGTTCGAGCCCCACATCAGGCTCTGTGTTGACAGTGCAGAGCCTGCTTGGGATTCTCTCTTTCCTCTCTCTCTACATCCATTGCTAGTGTGCTCTCTCTCTCTCTCTCTCTCTCTCTCTCTCTCTCAATAAATAAATAAATAAATAAATAAATAAATAAATATCTAAAAACAAAAGAAAATATTTTTCTTTATCTGAAACTTCCAAATCCTCATCTCCATAATTATGGAATTACTCCAGGTTCACTTAGAACAGTAGCCTTTTAAAAGTATAAAGGAATATTAGAGAATGGCATTCTCCTCCCTTTGTACAGGTGTTTTCAAGGCCAAGAGAGATTCAATGTCCACTTCAGAGGCAGGGACATACAATTAGTCATTCCAGAAGCAGGGCTACCATTCAGGTGTCCTAACTCCCAATTTAGGGCATTCCTTATCAAGTAATGGAAAGAACAGCACTACAAGCCCAAAGCTCAACAGATTGTTGGTGAATGGAAACACTGTGAAAAAGTCCAGTGGACTCCATGGGGAGAGATCAGTGAAAACAGTCAGAGAAGTAGGAAGGAAGGAATGGTAAATACAATGAATTCCATGACCAGTCCATAGAACCAAAAAAGATCTGCTCTCCTACTATGTTAGTCTATCCATACCACAAATACCTCAATTATTTTTACAATTCCATTTTAAATTACCCATTGACTTTTTAGCATGCCTCTTTGCATTTTTTTAAATATACATCCTTAAGTTTTCACAATCTACTTAGAATTAATATTGTACCACTTCACAGAAAAATGTAAAACTCTCACAAGCATATATTCCATTTAACTCCCCTGCCCCAACACACACACACACACACACACACACACACACCCCATACACTTCTTTATATGCTATGGCTGTCATATGTATTACCCGTTACATACATTATAAAGCCCACAAGATAATGATACAATTTTTGCTGTAAATAGTCATATGTATTTTTTAACTAAGAAAAAATGTAGTCTTTTATTTACACAAATGTCTACCATTTCTGATGCTTTATGTTACTTCCTAAAAAATCCAGGTTTCCCTCTCACATTATTTCCCTACAGCTTACAGGGCTTTTCTTTTCTTTCACTGCTGGCAATGAAGTCTCTCACACTTCCTTTTATTTAAAAATATCTCTGCATCTATTCTCACAGGATACTTTCACTGGATACACGTTTCTGGTTCGACAGAGATTATTTTTTTTTCTCCCTTCTAGAACTTTGCAGATATTGTTCCACTCTCTTCTGGCCTTCATAGCTTCAGCTGGGAAGTCCACAATTACTGGAATCAGTTATTCTGTATGTAGTGTGCCATGTTCTTCTGCCTACTTTCAAGATTTTCTCTTTATCAGCAGTTTGTCTATAATGTGTGTTGGTATGTTTTTCTATTTAGCTAGTTTTGGTTTTGCCAAGGTTTTTGAATCTAAATTTATGGTTTTCATGAAACGTGGAAGTTTTGGTGACTTACTCTTCAATATTTCTGTGCTTCCATTCTCTCTCTCCTTTATTGCTAGGACATTAAACAAATGTTGGACTTCATTTTTGTCCCACAGTCTTAAGACTGTTCACTTTTTTTCAACCTTTTTTTCTCTTTTTAATCAAGGATAATTTCTATTTATTAATCTCAATGTTTGATGAATCTTCCCCCATGACTTACATTCTACTATTAATTTAAGTCCATTTACAAAACTTGTAATTTTTGGATACTAAGTTTTTTTTTTTTTCAATGTTTACTTACTTATTTTGAGAGAAAGACAGAAGGGGAAGGGCAGAGAGAATCCCAAGCAAGGCTCCTTCTCATGAACCATGAAATCATGACCTGAACTGATATCAAGAGTTGGACATTTAACCAAGTGAGCTACCCAGGCACCCCACAGATACTGAAAAATTTTAATTTCCCTTTATTCTTTTTTATATTTTCTATTTTATTCCTGGAATTCCTTATACTTTCATTAATTTATTATAAGAGTATTTCCTTTATCTCAATTTTAATAGCTGCTTTAAAATAATTGTCTGATAATTCCAACATATGGATCATCTCAGGATTGGTTTCCAACAACTTTCTCTTGAGAATGAGCTACATTTTCCTGGTTCTTTGTAAGTCAAGTAATTTTGGATTATACACTGAACATTATGAGTACTATGTATGGAGGCTCTAGATTCTGTTATATTCCTTTGAACAGTGTTGATGTTTATTTTAACAGGCAATTAACTTTGTTAAATTATAAACATTGTCTTGTCTGAAGTAGGTAATAAATCAAATCTCAGTTATTTTATATTTACCTGTGCTGCTTTAAGTCTGTCCCAATGTGTGTATGGTTCAGGAGTCAACCAGAGACAGGCACAGTTTATACACACAACCTGGGGCTCTCCGTGTCTGACTCTCTCCTTTCTGGAACTCCCTTCTCACTCTCAAGTAGCTATATAAAACTTTAAATGGTGAACTATAGTCTGCCAAGATTTTCTGTGCCTGTTTCATTCTCATTTCACCCTCTCACAAGAGTCATGTTGGGTCTACCCACCATGGCCAATACACATCCCCTATTATATATTTCAATTCATCTTCAAGCCTTCATTCATATCTGGTCTCTACTTAGTAAGTTTTTGTTTTCCAAGTGCAAGATGTACACCATTGATAAACCAGATGACTTCAGATGGCCGAGACCTAACATTAAATAGCACCGAATCTGAATCACACTAAGAGAAAGATATTTTCAATTCTTTTTCAACTCTTCTAATTATGTCAAGGAGTAAATTTCAGTTTGGTGTTACTATGTCCTTAACACCTTTCTAATAATGGCTAATTCCCCCCTTTCAAACATAGAGACAGCAGGTCTCATGTGAAGAACCTTCTCCAGGCAACAGCACCTACCTAGAAATGAATAACATTACTTTATCCTTCATTCAATGTATTTTTAGAGTTACCTTCTATTTGTGGTGATACTGTTTTCTATTTGTGATAACTAGGAAAGTTTAATTTTAAAATAAAAAGTCACAAAAATTAAAATTTATTTTAAAATAATAAATGACAGTATAGGTCATATACAAATAAGAATAGGAAAAAGATGAGTAGTCGAGTAGATAACTCTAGTTGTTATAACAGATATCCACTGTCCTTTCCAAATCAGCAGCTCAACACAACAGAACTTATTTCTTGCTCATGAAAATGCCAACTGAATATTTCTGATGTGTGGTAGTTTTCCATTTGTTCATTCAGAGGCTGAGAATTGCAAAATTTCTACCTTTTTAACACATGGATTCTAAGATCATCTTGAGTGTATCCAGTCAGCAGACAGGAACGAGAGAGAAAAAGCATGGCCTACAGTATGGGCGGTTTTTATTGGCCAGAATTAAAAAAGATGTACATCCTTTTAGCCACATTCCACTGGCTGGAACTCAGTCAATGGCCATGCTTAACTGTGAGAAGCCAGGAGAAAACTAGTTTAACTCTGTGACCAGGAGAAAGAGAATATTGGGTTTGGGTGAGCATAAAGTTTTGGAAACTGAACTAAAGTTTGGAAAATTGCCCTAGGTTATGGTCCTTCAAAGCAAAGGGGAGGAGGCAGACATCACATCTAAGAAACCTTCCTTCATCTTTTAAGAATGACTCTGGATATTCATGTTGCTTCTTCCTGCCCACTTTCCTGCACTCAGCATTAGACCTCTACCCAACAAATGTAGCAAGACAGGCAGTCCCAGAAAGGTTCTGCCCATTTCTTTTTTTTTTTTTTAAATTTTTTTTTTTTTTATGTTTATTTATTTTTGAGACAGAGAGAGACAGAGCATGAACGAGGGAGGGTCAGAGAGAGAGGGAGACACAGAATCTGAAGCAGGCTCCAGGCTCTGAGCTGTCAGCACAGAGCCTGACACGGGGCCCGAACTCACGGACTGTGAGATCATGACCTGAGCCGAAGTCGGCCGCTTAACCGACTGAGCCACCCAGGCGCCCCTGTTCTGCCCATTTCAGTAGACCTCTCCCCACACAGGATCCTGGGATGCTCACTCCAGCTCCACACTGCCCAAGGCTCCTGTCCCCTGCCAGTCTTTTTCTTCCTAGCAGTTTTGCAATCACAATTTACTAATCCTGACTCTCACCCTCTCTACAAAGTCAATGCTTTCTGAGACTTCAATTAGCTAACCTGAAAAAGTAACCAGTGTTCATGTTAATTGAAAGTTCTTCCTGGGGCGCCTGGGTGGCGCAGTCGGTTGAGCGTCCGACTTCAGCCAGGTCACGATCTCGCAGTCCGTGAGTTCGAGCCCCGCGTCGGGCTCTGGGCTGATGGCTCGGAGCCTGGAGCCTGTTTCCGATTCTGTGTCTCCCTCTCTCTCTGCCCCTCCCCCGTTCATGCTCTGTCTCTCTCTGTCCCAAAAAAAAAAAAATAAATAAATGTTGAAAAAAAAAATTTTAGAAAGCTCTTCCTTTCTTCTCTCCAGGGAAATTAAGAAATTTTACACAGTGGCTTCCTAGAGCCCATGATGCTGTTCCCAGCGTGTCCTATCAAGATACTGCCACTGCAGGTCCTGCCTAGGCCACCAGGGACCAGGAAGGGAGCCCATGGGGAGAGGAGGGTCTTTCTGATGGGATCTCTGTCACTCCACCAACACCACTTCTAGAGTTACTAGCCAGTTCTTATTTGGCCACTCCCTCATGCAAGAAAGGAAAGCAGGGAATGTCCCTCCCCAGGATCTTTCTTTGATCTCCACAGATCACAAGCACCTAATTTAGGGTCTGAGTTCTCTGCTCAGGTTTAGTAAATGTAACTGAATCAAATTCAAATTATTGATTCAGCACCATTGAGACATTAGCAGTCATTCATTCATACATACATGTATGACATTCAGTCATACATTGTTCTATGTATTCCTTAAAAATAGTAAAATCTTAAACAATCAAGAACTGTAAGTGTCAAACCTTTGATCATTCCAGAAATGCTGTAATTAAAGAGTCAGCTCCTCACACTTTTTCAGAACACAGCGGAAGACCCCCATGGGCTCAAGCTTTCCCTCAGAGGTGACCAATGCTTGACCTAGCAATTTTAAATTCACAAACTGCTGGCAAAGCGTGTCAGCAAATATTCATATCTATGAATATGTTTCAGGAGAGAAGCAGCCCCTGTAATAAACTGGTGTTTTATGAATGTATAAATAAAATGATATGCTAGCAGAGAAGGCTTCTGATATTAAATCTTAAACCCACCCTATGCATTCCCACCCTTTTAAGAAAGTAAGTGAAACACCTAGATTCAAAGGTAGTGTGGAGTCTCCCTAGAAGGTTTTGCTTATTACTTAGTTACACTAATTTTAAGAACAACTCCAATCTCAGTGGGCTTCTCCTCTGCCTTTTCTATTCCCCCAGAGCTTCTAAGAGGTCTGAATCCTGGATTCACCACTTTCTAGTTATGAAATTTGGAGTAACTTATTGCACATGATGTTTAGGATCAAGTTTGAAATTCTCCAACCAAAAAATAAAAGGGGAACAGCAACAGAATAGTGAAACAGGACAGGCAAAATATTAATGATTACTGACAATGAGGAAGGTCTGTGTTAGGTCATTCTATCTACTTTCATGTTTGTTTGAAATTGGTATAATTAATTTTTTTTTTTTTCTGGGAGACAGAGAAAGAGTGTCAGCGGGGGAAAGGCAGGGAGGGGGAGAGAGAGAATCCGAAGCAGGTTCCATGCTCAGTGCAGAGCCTGATGCAGGGCTCAATCTCATGACAGTGAAATCATGACCAGAGCCAAAATCAAGAGTTGGATGTTTCACTGACTGAGCTCCCCAGGCACCTGGGTATGATTAATCCTTAAATGACACTTTTTAATTATCTACAGCATAAATAATTTTCAAGTCCTCTTTTCATGAAACACCTTTATCCTGTTAAAAAGAATCACAGGCCCAAAATGGTGTCATTTAGGCCACATCACCAAATGGGGCTTAACACCTAACCTAACTGCAGTTTCAACATCCCCCAGAAATGTAGTCTTAACCAGTCAGTCAGGAATTTGCTGATCAGCACCAATGAGGTAATCTATCACATGGGCCCTCCATATTGATTCCTCCCCCGCCCATCTTAAAAAGATGAGGTCATCTGCATAGTAAGATCCCTCTGACCTTCCCTCATAAGGCAAAGTAGTCTTGCCTGAAGCATTTTTTTTCTTTTGCTAATAACTTTCTTGCCCCACAGTCTTTCCTATAAAAACCTTCCATTTTGTGTATGTCCTCTGAGCCCCCCTCCACTTGTTAGATGGGCTGCTGACTAATTTATGAATTGTCTAATAAAGCCGGTTAAATCTTCCAGTTTACTTGACTGAATTTTGTTTTTTAACACTCCTCTATTTCAGAAATATGTGATAGAGAATACACTTGGAATTCTACTTGATTTTGCAGAACAATTTCTTCCCTGTTCTCATAGGTTAATGATATAAGAAGAACTTTTTTTTTTCTTTCCACCATTTCAACTGTTCAGACCTAGTAAGAAACCAAATTCCCTGACATGTATTTCACTGTGACCCTTGCCTTTTACAGACCAATTAAGATCCTAGGTATCTGGACACAGCTACAATTTAGTGCCACTCTCTGTGTTTGCTCTGAGATTCCAGTCCCTCAATACCTCCCCTTTCCAAATGGAGAGACACTGGGGGCGGGAGGAGGAGACGAGAAGAAAAGGAATATACTGCCTTCCTTTTTAAGCGCCAAATGCAATTCTGTTCTTCTCCCTTTCTCCCCACTGATTCTTAAACATCTGGAGAGAGCAAAACATAGATGCCACGTCCATGAAGAGGGGAGACAAGTAAGATGCTGTGTTGGGATCAACCTATACTTTCTTTTTTACCCTCATCTCATCTTTCACATGCCAGGAATGCACTGAGAAAAGAGATTGAGTCCTGCTGGAGCTCCAACAGTGCCAACATAAACGGCTGGCTTCCCCCAAGTTGTATTAATATAACTGACTCACTGGTGATCCCTGTCAGGGCTACACGCGATAACGTCAAAATTGTATGGATTAGAGGAAAAGCTGTTTAAAACGCTTTCCCCCAAATGATCAATTTTTAATTATATCCCAACAAAATATTGACACCTCCTTTAAAACTGACAGAGCATACAAAATTCAGACATGTTTTCCTTCACGTCTTTGAGAAAAATGGAACTTGGGATATAATTTTATTACTTCTTTCATATGTCTTCATCAACTAACTTAACCTGGATCTGTTCTTTTAAATTATTTTGAGTGCAAAAAATGAAATCAGTTTGAATTTTATGTTAAAAATTCAATAAGTACAGCCAAAGTAAAGGTTAGAAATGTATTTAAAACCCATTAATATCAGCATCACAGTAAGAGAAAGTATATAATGACAGTTGTAATTATTACATTCTCTTGTTTTTCACTTCTGAAGAGCAGCAATTAAATTCCTACTTAGACTTATGTGGAAAGTAAAATGTTCTGCACCTGCAATACTGAAACCGTCTCATTCGCTCTAACTGCAGAAGGGTTTACCTCCTTACACGACAGCTTCCGGGTCATAATGGTGGATGCAAATTGTTTCAAGAATAGCACAGTGTTTCTGACGATTTAGGACGGTATTCATCTACCATTTGATTTCCATTCACTATTAACAAGTACAAAATGATCTTCCTAGCCTCTGCCAATATCAGTACAGACTGAAACATGTTGGTTTCCATCCAAATAGTATACATGGACCAACTGTAGTTGGTAGAGGACTGAAAACACTGTCATTCACTGTCTTAGCCCTTCCTCTGAACTTCTGAGTCTCTACCTCTTTCTAAGAGCAATTATTGTGAAAGCATTATTGTAAAATGTAAAGCATTCACACATGAAACTCTTCTTGGTGACTATCCACTTATGAGTGCTCAGCCAGACTGATAGGCTGACTCAAAAATGCATGCCTGTGTCAAAAATAATGTGCTCACTAAATATATCTGTTCCCCCACATTTCCCAGCCTTCACAGTTAGGTTGGACCATGTGATAATCCTGACCAGTATGCTGGTCCTGTAGAAATGACCTGTGTCACATTTAAGCCAAAGTATAAAAGAGCTGGCACACGATGTTCTGGCTGTGTCTTCTCCTGTCACGGTGACTGAGGAGTCCATGAGTTATAGATGTTACAACTACAGGATGTTAAACTGGGGGCATCAGCCCGAGTCTCTGAATGACTGTGTGGGGTACAATACCACCACAACTCTTGCTGGTTACGGACAGTGAAGAAACAAACCTTTGTGTGTTATGCCACATACAAAGATGGAAGTTGGGACTATTTAGTTCCCGCAGCACATTCAGGATATCCTACCCCGAATAAAATAATGTCTGAAGTCCAAACACCTTAAAATTTTCACCTAACTAGCTTCAAACAACTCTAGGTGCCTTATTTCTGCACTTCCTCCCACACCAATAGCTGAGATGAAGGACAATATGCAGAGAATGACTCCACCATGGCACCCTGGCAACCTTGCACGCCTCCACATAGGTCACGTGGGCAAAGCTTAACCACAGTCTGACCCGGGTGTTGGCAGGCTGCCCACAATTCCTCCCCAAATGAAGGGAGATAAGCAGCCTTGTGGGGAGCTGCCATGTGGCAGTTTCTCATCTACCTCCCAATCTTGTGAGACCGCCACAAGACGGTTTCCCATCCATCTCCCTAGGTTCAGTTGAGCACAGGACTTTCCACCTACCAGCCCCTCCCACCTAGGGCACAGCTGCAGGCTTCTGTGTCTACAAAACTACTTGGCTGTAATTTAGACGTGGCTCCTCTGGGGCAGAGTGATCCACCACTCCTGCCACCTGTCATCTGGCCCTTGCAGTTCAGCGTCATCCTATGTGTGGGGTGAGGGAGATGGGGAACCGATGCCAGGCTGATCTTGCTTTTGCTGTCTGTGTAAGTAATACATGTCTGGATCCATCTGGACTCTTGTCCCTGTGGTGGCCAAATCTATGGAAGTGTGAAGATCCAAAGGAACAGCTGCCCTATTAGCCTATTAGCCACGATCATTAAGCTGCTGCTTGGGGACTGCTTGACCACTTACCGCCATAAAAGGTGTTTCCATGATAACTCTTTGTTGCTCAACCTCAGGCGGTTTTGTGCTAACATGTCCTTCTCCTGCTTAAAAGAGTGAAATGGGGGGGCGCCTGGGTGGCGCAGTCGGTTAAGCGTCCGACTTCAGCCAGGTCACGATCTCGCGGTCCGTGAGTTCGAGCCCCGCGTCGGGCTCTGGGCTGATGGCTCAGAGCCTGGAGCCTGTTTCCGATTCTGTGTCTCCCTCTCTCTCTGCCCCTCCCCCGTTCATGCTCTGTCTCTCTCTGTCCCAAAAATAAATAAACGTTGAAAAAAAAAATTTTAAAAATAAAAAAAAAAAAAGAGTGAAATGGGGTTCCAAGCGGGACTATAAATAGCTTTCTGATTTGAAGCTGGAGAACAAATCAGCCAGGCTGATCTCCCACCACTTCAGCCTCCCCAACATTCTAATAAAGTTAGCATTAGGTTTACAAAAGTTAGAAGGTTCCACCAACCCAGGCCCAGCTTCAGGTATTTGGCGGCAACGGGAGGTGACAGAGTCTAAAGTGTGCTGAGCAGTGGCCTCAGACTTTGGTACAGTACCTAACATGCAAGGGGATGACTTGGGACATTTCGTACTTTCACCATTCCAATGAGCCAGAAACATATACCAGAAAAACGAATAATTTCTTTCAAATTAAATAATCAATGGTGATACTAACACTATGTTTCCTGAGTATTACCAAACATGAATGGTGCACAAATTCGTTTACTAATTACTAAACATCAGGAAGTGTGACAGAAGGAGGGTTTACAAAGATAATATAATTCCATCTTTAGATGTAAACCCAAAGTTTTCCGAGGCAGGCAATGTTTCTGACTAGGCAGAAACAAATATACCACAATATATACCCCGTATTATGAGTTTCAGATATGAGACGACTTATATATGAGGTCACTTCGCGACTGGTAACCCTGTTGTACCTACTGAAATGGTGAACCACACACGACATTCTCTGTTGGCAATTATACGACACCACCATGCCCAATGGTACCACTGAGAACGGTGGTAAAGTTTTGGTTCTCTCGTTACAAATGTCCTATTGGGAGCAAAAATTAACATGACATATTTTGCTGGTTGAAAGGGAGAGATTTATCAGGAAAAGAAAAGGAAGATGTATCGAATATTATTTCTGGAAGGGAGACATCCTTTCCTTACAAGACTTGGAAAGATGTTGCTTTAAAGATAATTTGGGGGAACTTGGTTGGCTCAGTCAGTAGAGAGTGTGACTCTTGATCTTGGGGTCGTGAGGTCGAGCCCCGTGTTGGGAGTAGAGATTACATAAAAAAATTAAAATCGTGAAAAAATAAAGTAAAATAAAGATGATTCTGGGCAGAGAATGGTGAGGAGAAACCTGTGCTTTCAATAACTATGGGGATGGAACAACTGCTGACGGCTGGTAGGAACCATAGCATACATGAATAAAGCACTCAAACACTGGTGTTTTTCTGAGGGAAAAGGCCTAGTGTTCTAAGCAGAAACTATCAGAACTAATTAAAAGGAAATAGTCAAGTGTTGTCCTTATTACTATTCTCTCAATCACAATTGTTTATGTGGGCTTTTCTCCATGCCAGGCTTCCTACTAGGCAGAAAGAGTACGAAGAAGAATGGGATAGATGTTTGGTCAGTCAGTGCCTTGGCACTGTTAATGCCTTGCAGCTCCATTTCCTTGGAGCTTCCTTGGTTCCTATGGTAACCAGTAGTGCTCAGTTAAAAGTTTCTGGACGTTGGCAACCTTCAAAATAACAGTTGAGGGGCGCCTGGGTGGCGCAGTCGGTTAAGCGTCCGACTTCAGCCAGGTCACGATCTCGCGGTCCGGGAGTTCGAGCCCCGCGTCAGGCTCTGGGCTGATGGCTCGGAGCCTGGAGCCTGTTTCCGATTCTGTGTCTCCCTCTCTCTCTGCCCCTCCCCCGTTCATGCTCTGTCTCTCTCTGTCCCAAAAATAAATAAACGTTGAAAAAAAAATTTAAAAAAAAATAAATAAATAACAGTTGAGGGGTGCCTGGGTGGCTCAGTCGGTTGAGTGTCCGACTTCAGCTCAGGTCACGATCTCGCGGTCCGCGAGTTCGAGCCCCGCGTCGGGCTCTGGGCTGATGGCTCAGAGCCTGGAGCCTGCTTCCAATTCTGTGCCTCCCTCTCTCTCTGCCCCTCCCCTGTTCATGCTCTGTCTCTCTCTGTCTCAAAAATAAATAAACGTTAAAAAAAAAATAACAGTTGATTCAGGCAAGGATTCTCAATGGACATCAAAACCTTTAGGTCAATGTTTCAATTATGCCACAGGTTACTTATTAATTACAAAAAGGAAAAGGAGAAATTATAACAGAGAAATTTAGTGGGTACCAGTTTAACCAAGGGATTAAACTCAACACAACCAGGAAGGAGACAAACATTATGTGGCTCCTGATGTGACCCAACAGAAAGGCCAAAATATTGCCTACATGGTACTCTTGCAAAATTCATTAAACCTAAATCTAATCATAAAGAAACAAGCAGGCAGACCCAAATTAGGAGATACTGTACCAAACTACCGAGCTGGACTTTTCCAACTCTGCACTGCAGTTTTATAAAAGATAGAAAAAGTGAAGAATTAGTCCAGATGAAAGAAGACTAAAGCAACAGAACAACTAAAGCAATGCATGCACCTTGATCAAACCAAACAACCATACAGATAATTCTTTGGACTACTGGAGAAATCTAAATAAGGCCTGTGTACTAAATGGCATTACTGTGCTGACGTCAAATTCCTTTGTAGTTCCTGGTTTTGTGATCACGTAGGGACCAGTCTTTGCGCTTAGATGATAATACTGAAGTACTAAGGGATGAAGTAGCATGATGTCTCCAACTGACTTTCACATGGTTCACCAAATATGTGTGTATCTACCTACATGGATATGGGAGGAGACACAGAGCAAAAACAGCAAAATGTTCTTAATTGGTAACTTTAGATGAGAAGTTATGGGTGTACACTTACTATTCTCACAACTCTTCCGCTTAATTTGAAACTTTTCATGAAAAAGGCAGGGGTGGGGAGGAAGAAAAAACATCAGCTGGCTGAGCTCAGGTTACAGTGGCGGGTCACAGAAAACAGAAATGCTAATAAGGGGCCACATGCATGAAGCCTGCACCTGGGGACTCACAAGTCCCCCTCTGACAGGGCGGGCCTCATCTGAAAGATGGGACAGTCCAGGAGGTGCATTCTTAGTTTGAAATGGTTCAAGATGCCTCAACTGCCACACCCGAAGAGATTCATCTGTTTTACAATACCTACAGACCTAACATAGGTACACTTCAGAAAATGGTCAACTTCTCACTTGTTATTTAATCTAGTGAAAAACAGCACAAATTCTACAACAGAAATGGTTATGAAACGCTCAGTAACCATCTTTGGGACAGTGTCAGTACAGCTTTGGGACAATGTGGGTAGGGTGCCTACATCCTCAGACGTGGTTGCAACGAAGCCCTGGCTCCAGAGGAAATCTAAACATTAGGCTTTAAACTTTTCTTTTGAATTAGGAATTCTCTGCTGAAGAGTCAATAGCATATGCCTTAAAATTCTGGCAGAAGTCCACATATGGATGAATTCATTACATGTCTTAAAAGAAAGTCATGAATCCTTTGTAAATATTCTTTTGGAATCTAAAGGGAAAAATCAAAAGATGTTGTTTGTCCATAAAAGAATGATAACTCAGAGCCCAACCTTCCACCTCTCTTTGCAGCTAAGAAGACACCCAGCTCTTCCCATCCTGGAGCCCCCATTTCCTCCACCATCTGTGTCACATCAAGTCCAAGTCTCTCGCTCAGGTCATCTAGCTTCCTTATTATTATCAGTCAGCCTTTCCCTCTGTGTCTCCACGATGCAAAATCAGATTCAATTTACAAAGGGATTATTTTTCTTTACCAATTGTCTAGTACTGACAGAACAAAATGCCTTTATAACAAAGGGCTAACAGCAACAAACACAAAATTCATAAAGTCAAAGAAAGTAAAATTTCTATCATGTACTCCAAAGTAGTATTCTTACAAAAATTGAGCAAGGTCAAAATGACTCTTCCCTCATCTTTCATTGTTTAGTAACAGCGTAAAATAAATAGGCAGTTACTACTCAGAAAAATTCTGAAGTTGAAAACAGTCCCTCCTTCATATTCCAAAGAATCTGTGTCCATTTCCATTCCTCTGGGTCCAAACTCCAGACCATATGTAGGGCCTAATGTATGGCTTTAGCATTGTTTTAAATTAATAATAATCTGTGGTACTTTCATATCATAACTTTCATTTAACACTGTGAAACACACAGCTGAAGTATCAAAGTATCTGATGTCAGTGTAGAGCTGGAACATACTCTTTTATTCAACTTATGAAAAATATTTTTTTACAATCTACCACATATCCATTTGGATAGATAGATAGATAGATAGATAGATAAATAGACAGATAGATATTTGGGGCACCTGGGTGGCTCAGTCAGTTAAGCATCTGACTCTTGATTTTGGCTCCAGTCATGATCTCAAGGTCATGAGACTGAGCCCCATGTCAGGCTCTGCGAAAGGCATGGAACCTGCTTAAGATTTTCTGGGGCACCTGGGTGGCTCAGTTGGTTAAGGATCCAACCCTTCATTTTGGCTCAGGTCATGATCCCATGGTTCATGGGATTGAGCCCCACATCGTGATCCGCACTGACAGCATGGAATCTGCTTGGGATTCTCCCTCTGCCATTCCCCACTTACATGTGCACACGTGCTCGCTCACTCTCTCTCAAAAATAAATAAATAAATATAGAATATATAACATTTCAAAGCATTCAGATTATATGACTAAATGTTTGCCTTTCCATCAAGCATTTGAGGCATTATATAGCATAGCCTTCACACAAAAAGCTTAGAACTAGGCACCCTGTGGTTCAACTCACATTTCTCCTGTGCTGACTACAATCTGTCAGACATATGTATTCAATTATTCTTCTAAGATCAACTCTTTAAAAGCTGGCATGTGTAAGTAAATACTCTATACATGGTCCCCTGGCTCCACCTGAGTCCTCTGGTGGTGTAAGGAGTGTGTTATTGCTGTCCCCAGAGGGCGGGCAACACCAGGACTTAACATGATAATGCAGGGCATACACTGGATTTGTGCAGAGGAGTGGAGGAGTCCATCAACACAGACCCAGGGAAGGCCCAGGAGGAAGCATGACCTGAGTTGGGCCTTGAGGGAGGGGGATCCATAGGGGGACCTATGAGAAGAAATAGGTAAAAGGAGGGACAGAAAGAACAGTGTGGGATGTGTGCAGGAAAGTGAGGCCATAAACTAAGGATTCAAAGCAAAATACCTACTGCTAGGTCAACAGGTGCCCAAAACAAGAAAGCACTATGGGGAAAGCAGGGGAGGAACCAGGTCAGTTGGCTAAGAAAGATGGGACCATGGTCAAGATTTCGGTAAGAAAGGAGTTTGAGAACAATGTTAAAAAAAAGCAAAAAAAAAAAAAAAAAAAACACAAAAACCACTAGATTAACAATGGTAGCAACTTAGAGAGCTAAATGTGACCCTGCTCCAATGTGGCCATTGCACGGCACATACGATTTTTTTGTTTGTTTTCTTTCTTTTTCTTCAAGCAGACCACTACAAAAAAGGCCACTGAGTGCAAGAGCAGCGGAAGATCCAAAGCATTCTTTACCCATTAAAAAAATAATAATTCACTTGGAAATTCCTCTGGAACTCTTTTAATAGCTTTTCATCCAGATCTGGTAGTGTGGAGTAGAAAGCACCATTATAGAAAATAAGAAGACAGGTTATAGATGCCAGCTGTGCTCCTTAGGGCGTGCAAAGCGACTTGTTACTGGATTTAAAGCAGAAAAAATAAGCAAGTGACATTTTTTAATCTTTCCATTTCAATGATCAATGGTGAGACTGTTAGACATTTGGACTCAATGTGAACCAAAAAAAAAAAGAAGTATATTTGGATGCCAAGTGTCTCACTCAAATGGATATTCATGAAACAATGAAATGACAGGGCCCAAATGTAAATACCACCGAGGCCCCAGGAAGTTGAAAAGGAAAACAACCAATAGAGAAAATTTGCCCTCGGTGGTCAGACACAGCAGCAGTGATTCCCAGCAATTCCGTCCTCAGCTTTTCTTGAAATAACAAACCCTCTAAAGAGAGAAGAGAAGGCGTGTGTGCTCTGCTGTCGCGGTGATGGGAAAAATCTCGGCTGGCAGCAATGGGAACTGACTGGGCAGATTTGGCAGACACCAGGCCTGGGAACAAAGTCAACAGCATGCTTCGTGTTTTAGGGAGCGTCCTCTGTGCATCTTCAGAACAAAGACTGACGATGGGATTCATGGCCACACTCAGAGGTCGCCTAGAGAAAGGGCAGCTGGTGTCAAAAACATCTGCCCTGATCCCAAACCTTCCTTTATATAAGCTTGCCAAACTCTTGTTTTCCATTTAATTCTTTTGGCCTTTGAACTCTTCAGGCATAGAGTTTTATGAGTGGTGGTGAGGAGAAGGGGTAGTGAGGACAGCCGGATGTGGCAGAGTTGCAATTTTTTGTCATCATGCTGGAGGGAACCTCGAAAGCTAAAAGTGATGGCAGACCAACCATAATCAAGTTCAAACCCTGCCTCCAGACTCATCCATGTAAACCAGGCCTTTGAGGGAAGGCCTCTTCTTAATTGGTTCCATCTGGAGACTCCACACACATTCTATGTTCACTTACTCCAAAGGTCAAGAAGGTCCTTATGATGTGTAATTAAAATACACTCTCTTGGGGCGCCTGGGTGGCGCAGTCGGTTAAGCGTCCGACTTCAGCCAGGTCACGATCTCGCGGTCCGTGAGTTCGAGCCCCGCGTCAGGCTCTGGGCTGATGGCTCAGAGCCTGGAGCCTGTTTCCGATTCTGTGTCTCCCTCTCTCTCTGCCCCTCCCCCGTTCATGCTCTGTCTCTCTCTGTCCCAAAAATAAATAAAAACGTGGAAGAAAAAAAAAATTTAAAATACACTCTCTTCACTTGATTGACTCACATCTAATTTAACACGTTTAAAAACAATGGAAAAGTTAGAAACCATTGAATAGTCTTCTTCTGTTGTAAATGTTGAGTTTTCCTTCTTTTTTACCACTAGCAGTTCCAGTCCTGGACCCCAAAGCAATGTGTGAAATGCAACCTTGTTTATTTTTAACCCTTCATACAAAGTTATTCATCCTGGAAAAAGAAGTAAGTGATTGCTGACTGAATGAAAGAATCGGCACAATCACCCTCAAATCTCGAGCACAGAAAGCTACTGTGTCACCAGCATAGAGTGGTTCTCAAAGTGGTTTGGGGGCCTCTGAACCCCTTTCAGGGGGTCCATGACCACAAACTGTCTTTATAATAGGTATAAGATGTACTTTGCCCTTTTCACTCTCTCTTTCCACAATCGTACAGTGGAGTTTTCCAGAGGCTACATGCCTCAAGATGACATCATCACTCTAAAGTGAATAGAATTTGTTTTTGGTATATTCTTGGACTTTAAAAATTCCTCATTGTATTTTATTAATTCTCATTTATTGATAACACAATAAAAATTGATAGAAATAAACCACCTGAGCAAAAGCTTTTTAGAATCATCAATAACTTTTAAGAAAGTAATGGGGTTCTGAGACCAATATTTTATAAGAGGTAGAGGTCTAAGAGAGCCTTTTCATTCAGGATCTTACTAAGTAATAACCTCATAATATGGTGTCACATAAGCAGCTGGCTGATTAAAATAGGAAAAACTGAAACATCCTTAAGCTTTTTTCTTTAAGTGATAGAATTCTAGGGATCTCTAGCTCTTACCAGTAGCTGGGCTTTTTTCCTTCCCTGGAACTCTATTTCCTGATTCACCTCTTGGAGAGAAGGACTTCATCTAATGCACCATCTCTATTCCTCCAGTCTACTTTTGCAAATAAGTCCTTTACTTGAAATTCCATTAGGATAGTCACTCACTGAGGCCCTTAGTCACCTACCTCCCCCGCCCGCCACTTAACCTCTCCCCATTGTGGTGATCACACTTACTTCTTTACTCATTTTTAATGATTATTTACAATTTATCTATTCTTTAAAACTTGATGTGCTCTGCCCCAAAAGATACACATTACTGCCTCTCACACAACGCCTTTCCCATAGCTCTGTGCCTGGATCTTCTCCCTCCACAGACGGGAGGTCTGAGCTTCACGGATTACAGTCTTTGTTGAACCATAGTATTTGTTTACGGGGTTTCTCAAGATTGGGAGACGTATGGGATATTTTTTCTTTCCCTTCCAACTAATACAGAAAATATGTTTGATGACTGAATCGATGAAATTAAAAACTCAAAAATTAAAAACTTGGGGTGCTTGGGTACCTCAGTCGGTTAAGCATCTGACTCTTGATTATGGTTCAGGTCATGATCCCAGGGTTGTGGGATCATGCCCTGCATTGGGCTCTGGGCTGAACATGCAGCCTGCTTAAGATTCTCTCTGTCTCTCTCTCTCTCTCTCTCTCCTCTGTTCTTCTCCCCCACTTGTGCACTCTCTCTCTCTAAAAAATAAAAAAAAAGAGAGAAATTAAAAATTTGAGGGAGAAAAAGGGAAGCAAGTGAGCAAAATAACAAAGCTATAATAACTACTTAATAGTACATTAAATCTGATTGTGACCTGGGGCACCTGGATGGCTCAGTCAGTTAAGCGTCTGACTCTGGATTTCAGCTCAGGACATCATCTCACAGTCCGTGGATTCGACCCATGCATCGGACTCTTGATTCTGACAGTGTGAAGCCTGCTTGGGATTCTCTCTCTCCCTCTCTCTCTCTCTCTCTCTCTCTCTCTGTACTCCTCCCTCACTCGAAAGTTCTCTCTCCCTCTCTCAAAAACAAATAAATGTGATTTTTTTTTAAATTTTTTTTCAACGTTTATTTATTTTTGGGACAGAGAGAGACAGAGCATGAACGGGGGGGGGGGGGGGGGCAGAGAGAGAGGGAGACACAGAATCGGAAGCAGGCTCCAGGCTCCGAGCCATCAGCCCAGAGCCTGACGCGGGGCTCGAACTCACAGACCGCGAGATCGAGAAATGTGATTTTTTAAAAATCTGATTGTGATCTTCCAGGAGACTAAGAGGGAAAAAAAAATAAGGGTTTGACTTCATTTCCCCCATTTAGTAGAACAGATGCTTAACAAATACTCCTTGTAAACAAATGCCTCTTCTCAACAAAGTCTGAGCTTGTCTGTTCAATGATATACTGTCTATTACTCATGATGCACCTCAAAGCAGGTGTGACTTCTTCTGAAGGAACCTGTCACTCATTTCAAAGGCAGAATCAAACTTTGTACTTCCCATATTACAACATCTATCTTTCCCTTCAGGATGGATTTAATGACAAAAACAAAGTTACTCCATTAAGTGAAATGAGAAAAACTTAAGGAAATCCCACTTATTGAGAAGAAATGCATCAAGCTTAGAAAAATGGGGTAAGTAGTGACAGGAATTAAAACCCAGAGTTGGAAAATAAAGAATTTCCCTCAATTTCTTTTACCTCTTTGTATGAAAACTTTTCTCAATCCCTTTTCCTGCTCTACACTATTATTGAGCAATCTCTTGCTACATGCTAATATTTAGTAATTAAATAATAAATATTTTAAATTAAATAATAAATAAATAAATATTTTTTAACATTACAATACAAAGTCTACTCGTCCCTCACCTTATATTATTCAGAAGTGGAGTAAAAAGCTGATACAACACTCTTCAGAATGGCTGCCACAAGCAAAAAGCAAAACTATTTTCTTTTAAATTTTTCCTCCGGGAATCTGTCAAGCACTTATACAACACGTGTGCCACCCAGCTAATCCAGATCATAATCTGTTTTCCCAAATGTGCGTATCTTTTCAACTCGAACACCAAGTGGCCCCCAAAACCCAATCTCCCCTCACTGCTCCCACTCATTGAAATTCTTGGGAGATGATGAGAATGTCATAAAGAGATGCACTGCCAGCTTTATTAACAAATATAAGAACATGCTCTGACAGCAAAGCAGAGAAATTTTTTCAATTCAATGACTTTCACTCTCATCCAAATCTTTGTAATATGAGGGAAGGAAAACTCAAATCACAGCATATGATGAGAACCTTTTCTGCTGATTAACATTATACAAATAGTTTTGTGCAAGGTGTTTATCTGGGTAAATATTAGCATACCATTATCATCATCACTCACTGCCTTGAGGATGAACTGTATTTCTCTGCACTCTTTCCAGAAACCTCTGAGGAAAACAGAAGGAACAAGCTCACTAGTAAGCACCTACTGTGTGTTAGGAATATACATATATTTTTATTAAGCTCCCTAAACATCTGGGAAGTACGCATCATCATCTGTAGCCCACAGGTGAGGAAACTCCTGTTCATAATAGTTATATAATGTGCTCAAGATGATACTAAGGAGCTAAGAAAAACCAGTATTCAGTTCCAGGTCTGTCTGATTCCAAGGCTCTCACTGGTTCCTCTCACTAGGCTGCCTCCTGGGAGCCATTTTTAATATCAAGAGCCTTCTCCCAAACCAAACATGTGTCATCTGACTCCAGCTGACCCAGAAATACTAATTGGAAAGATTCTTCAAACATTTTCCCCCTACTTTCCCATGATTTTAACAAGTTCTGTCGTGTAGAATGACACGACCAATACTTTTGCTTTACAAAAGAATGTAGAGAACAAAAACCATCATTTATATTTTGCTCTTTCACCAGCCACTTTGCTGTAATTTAGATAAGTAAAATATCACTCGGCCACCCAGACGTTTACAGCTGGGTAGGAAGGGGCAGGAAGGGTTTTAGCAACTAAGATACGAGCAAGGTCAGGAAGTGCCAAAGCCCCAAGAGTACACATGACTTCCCGCAGGGGATGACAAGGGAAGGTGTGTGCACACTGCAAACAGGGTGTCTTCGAGTCAAGCCCGTCTTTGGGGGGCTGCATGTCCACTCACCACCCGCTAAAGCGTGGGGAAAGGAAATGAGAGAGGAGACATTTTATGGCCCTGATCCTCATGCCCTCAGTTGCCCTAATGGCTGCTCCAAAGCAGAGAAGACCAGACAATACTTGTCATGTCGGATTTTCAAAATGTGTGCACAACTGTGTAGGTGTTACGCTTAAGATATGAACAACAGCAACAAAAAAGACCAGAAGGAAATACAGCAAAAGGGTTAATAAGGTTAATATTAAAAAATTATACCTAGATGGGAGGATTAAACAATTGCGGGTTCATTCTGTATTTTTCTACTTCTAACCAAATTATCAAAACAATGTTATTTTTATAATAATAAATGCCTATGCCACTATGTAGTGTATCATTTAAAATATTTCCATTTTCAAATGAAAATGAAGTTGAAACTTGAGGGTGGTATCTTGACTACCCACAGTAGCCACTTTCCGATGGGGCTCAGAAAACAGAAGTCCTGTGGAGGATTTCACTACCTCAGACACAAACCACTAAGGAAGCATTTGCCCAAATTGCCCAGTTCTTGGTGGCTACCCAACGGGCCAGAAGATCTAGTTCACTGAATGCTTTCAACCTGTTGTGCCAGGCCTCTTCTCTTGACTGGGGTCTCTTTTCTGTTTTGCTATCAATTTTCAAATTTCTAAAATACATCCAGTAAATTCACCATTTCCTCTGTCTATCGTGTTGAACCTTAATAAATGGCCACACTTTTTTCAGCAGGATGGCACACTGCCCAGTTCATTAATTCGGTAGTATCACCTGTGTGTCTCTGGCAACACTAGCTACTTCGGCTTTCACAAGATGCGTATATCCGAATTCTGGTTTATGGCTGAAATCCAGCAGCTCCCAAGTGGGGCACTTCCTTGAGTATTCATGGCAATTACTAATGCTTACAGATGAGGGTATTGGACCACAGAGTGCCATTAGGTGTACTTCTGACCTTCAAGATCTGTGCGTGCTTAACTTCACATGGATCCCGCCTGCGCCCAGCATGCTACCATGAGTAAGAGATTACATTTCAGGGGAATCGCTCAGCAATCACGGAGACAGTGTTTTGAAAATGAAGGAAGTAAGAATACAAATGTTTAGAAACTACTCAGGAGATTTTTACCAGCAAATAGTCTATAAATTCAAAACCTGGAATATTGCCTCTGAGGATTCTAGCTTGTCCAATTTTGAAAAATTTATCTTTGTCGTTATTTGTGATACTGCTTACCAACTCTTAGCTTACACACAAACCAAACAGGCTAGAATTGCATACAGCTAAAAATCACAGAACAGTAGAGCTGGAAGGCAATTTAGAGGTCCTCAGCTTCAACCTGCTCGTTTTAAACATTAGGGAAATCATGGGTGTGAGAGATTGGGTAATTGATGGAAGACACACAGAATTAGTGGCAGAGGGGGTTCCAGAAACAGCTCAATCCTCTTTTTCTTACCTATTGGTCCTAGAAAGTGAAGTCTACAATTGTTCCTTTTGTCGTTACATGGATATTTCATAAGAGTCCTCTTGCAAGTACAAATAACACCAACAGTGTGAAATTCACTTATAATAATAATTTTCAAAAAGATTATTGTGAAATAACAAACATGTAGCCATGTTTCCTCAAAGCAGGGCTCTGGCTCGGAGGAGAGGTGGGAGAAAAGGAGTCCCAGCATGTAAACAGTACAGAAAAACACATATATACAAACAGCAGGTCTATTACTCTGAGACCTGCAATCCCACTACCCTCATCTTGAGAATAAATGCTGATAGCAGTTCCCTCTGAAAATTCATTCCTTTCAATAAATCATTTATTGTACTAAATTAACTGCTAGGAGACTACTTTTTCTGTTGGTACTTTTCTGAGCAGCCTGAAAACAGGCCTTCAGGAGGCATGCTATGTATGGTTTCATCTGATATGGGTCTGGACAGGAGATGCAGGGGTGGGATACACTGAGGTACGGAGGCTAATTTCAACATCCTATCCTGAATCTTTAGGGGCTCAGTAAATGTTGAATGCTCTGTGCCATATCACGTGACACTCATAAACACAGAGACATGTAGATGACAAGTAATAACATGAGGAAAATGAGCCACCCTCTTCAGAGGCGAGGACCACTATGCTCTGTTGCTGAAGTCACCTGCAAACCGCATCCCTTAATGTGACCTTAATACAAACTTCAGGTGTGAGAGAAGATTTCTGTATTAGGAGAACCTCTACTTCTGCCTTATCCCTCTGCACTGAGAGCCACAATGCTGACTTAGCCTTCCTCCCCTGGCTATGACTCTGAGACATCTGGTTGGCACCTTGGAGCAAGGGTCTTGTGAGGAGAGCCTGGGAAAATGATGGACTCAATTCTCCATTGACAACACAACTAGTAGATCCATGTAGAGCTAAAGGCCAACTTCTCCAAGCTGCAGTGCCGTCCCATTCCTGCCTCTCTGGGATTTAAGTAGGTATTCACCACAGGGCTCCATGGGTATGGTCTTAGATGTATAAAATAGGAAGTAGGGTGCCTGGGTGGCTCAACTGGTTGAGTGTCCAACTCTTGATTTTGGCTCAGGTCATGATCCCAGGGTTGTGAGATCCAGCTACATGTCAGGCTCCACACTTAGAGTGGAGCCTGCTTAAGATTCTCTCTCTCTCTCTCTCTCTCTCCCGCTCTGCCCCTCTCCACCACTCATGCTCTCTCTCTCAAATATATATATATATATATATATATATATATATATATATAATTTAAATATATATAAATATATATATATAATTTAAATATATATAAATATATATATAATTTAAATATATATAAATATATATAATTTAAATATATATAAATATATACAATTTAAATATATATAAATAAATATATATATATATATATATATATAATTTAAATGTATATAAATATATACTTTGGAGGGAGTCCAAAGGGAGTAGAAGGGAGTCCTTCTACTTTGGAGGGAGAAGAGGAAAGAGTTGCTGCTATTTCAATATTTAGTAATTCTAGCTTTTTAAAACCTCCCTCACTAGCCACAGTGACAAAAACACAGCTTTATTTCTAAAGACAGATCCCCATGGGCAATTAAGTAATTCAGTTCAGCCTCCTCAACTGATGATAATGTTGTTAACTGTGAATCCACATTTTTATTTTCCTCTTAAAAAAGAGTTGGAGCACAAAGAAATATCCTGAGCTCACCCTGGTCTCTTAATATTGAAGAGAACAAACACAATACTCTATTCATTCATTCAATCATTTACACAAATTCATTCATTTACCCAAACATTAGTGCATTGTGGTGCTGTGTGCTAGTTCATATGAACTTCCTTCTAGGACAGTATATTGGCTTGCTAGGACTGCCAGAACAAATTACCACAAACTGGGTGGCCAAAAAAAGAAAATGAAAAACAAATTTATTCTGTCACCGTTCTGGAGGCTAGAAGTCTGAAATCCAGGTGCCATTTGAGTTGGTTTCTCAGGGAGGTTCTGAGGGAGAATCTGTTCCATGCCTCCCCTCTAGCTCTTGGTGGCTGCTTCCATTCCTTGGTGTTCCTTGCCTTGTAAACCCATCACTCCAATCCCTATCTCTGTCTTCACATGGACTTCTCTCTTGTGTCTGTGTCATCTCTCCTATTCTTATTAGACACCAGTCATACTGGATTAGGGCCCGCCCTGAGTATGACCTCCTCATCTGCAAAGACTCTATTCTAAGCATAATCATATTCACATGTGCTGGGGCTTAGGACTTCCGCATATCTTTTGGGGGGACAGAATTCAACCCCCAACAGAGAGCATGAGTCCCACCGTGTGGTCATAGCTGATTTATACTATTGCCTTCTCTACCAAGCAAGAGCCTGTCACTGACATTAAGAAGATTAGAGTCTAGAAAGAGCAATACACAAATCTATCTTCCTTGCTCTTATCTCAGCTGCAGTTTTAGCTTTGTGGATTTTTCTATGTTCTTATTGCCTATCTCTACCTGAAGACTGTATGCTCCCAAAGCATAGGCACCATGTCTGCTTTCTGCTTCCCACTACATTCCCATATCCTTTCACAGTACCACAGACAGAACAGCTTGCAAGAAATAATTGTTGAATAAATGTATAGATAGATGAATGAATTAACTAGATGCAAGCAGGAATGAGAAAAGCCTATAAAGAGTAATAGTGGTACACACAATCGGCCAACAATGAGAAAGAAATCATTGATCCTGATTAGTAGGACTATGGAAGGTTTCATGAAAGAGAAGGCATTTGAACTCAGTCTTGTGGGATTAGTAGAATCTTATAAATGAATAAAGAGTAAAATTTATCCCTTGCTGAGCAAACAGTATGAGCAAAGGCCTGGAGATATAAAGCCTGGTCTTTGGGGGGAACGGCTAATATACCCGATAAGCTGGAGCAAAGGGTACCTAAAGGATGTGAAAATACTTGGGATGAGAAATGGGATGAAAGGTAACTCTGAGCACAGGCCATTCTGGGTGCGGTAAGATGCCACTGGACTTTCTTGAGAAGGGAAATGACATGATCCTACCTGTGCTTCAAAAGGAAAAAAAATACACAGAAATGATTCACGCATGTGTTCCTTCTTTACCTTCCTGCCTGAGTGATAGTTCTTATATTACTACAAGGAGATTTTTATATTCACCTGTGTATCTACTATGAACTTATTTGCCTGAGGAGCTAAGAACCATAAAGTTGACCCTTGAATAACATGGGTCTGAACTGTGCGGGTCCACTTATACACAGATCGTTTTTTTTCAATAAATACAGTACAATACTATAAATGTATTTTCTCCTCCTTGATTTTCTTAATAACATTTTCTTTTCCCTAGTTTACTTTATTGTAAGAATACAGTATATCACACATATAACTTACAAAATACGTGTTAATGGACTGCTTATGTTATCAGTAAGATTTCCAATCAACAGGAAGCTATTAGTAGTTAAGTTTGGGGGGACTCAAAGTTATAAGCAGATTTTTGACTGTGTGGGGTATCAGCACCCCAACCCCCCACATTGTTCAAGGGTCAACTGTACATAAGTGATCACAACTCATAATTATTAATTAATTACATTATATGTAGTATATTATTATATAACTTATATAATTAATACTAATTTTATAGTTAAAAGATATCTTAGAAGTACTTTAATAGGATGATGTCACAGGACCTAAACTGCTTCCCAGGATAATAACTTGAAATTTAAAACCCAAGAGAAGATGATTTTGTACCAGCTAATTTTGTACTCTTTGTACCAGAGTAATAAGAAGGACTTTTATGTATAGCAAAGCATTCTAACTTCTGGGTCCAGCCTAATTCTTTGGTTTTGATTTGAGCACGGCAAGCCCACAAACCAATAACATTCAAACCTGAGGTAGGGTGGGGCTACCATCTGTTGTTCTCTCCATGAAGCACCAGGGACCCTACCACTTACCACTGACATCTGGAGAGCAGCCAGGCACCATTATAGTAGGACCCGAGGAGACACTCCAGTTCCCCATGGAGACCTGCTCAGTAGCCAAAATTCTATCAAATGGAGAGATGCTTATTATGGTCTTGATTCTCCAAAGGTCTCTGGTAATAACACAAATATTCTTGGGAAGAAGTATTTAGCTATTGACCTGTAAGGGTATTCATTATATGGAACTGTTAACCAAGAGAAACAGCTACCCCAAAGAGAACCTCGCCCAGCCAACAAGTTCCCCTAAGGCAAGTGGGGGACTGAGTGCAAAGAGAGGCCCTAAGTGAGCAGGATGGAGACGGCATGAAGGAGAAAGAAAACTCATTTCATCCTCACAAACCCTAGAAGATAGGCCCCAGAATTTCTAGTTTACAATCATCTTTGTTATTTAGACTGTAAGACAACAGAAGGGTCAGGACTGTGTTTACCTGTTTCACACTGGTATCCAAGTCCTAAGACTATGCCTAGTACTTAAATGTGTGCTGAAAAGGAGTGAGCTGCCAGGAGGAATGTCACTCTTCTGTGGCACCTTGAGCACATTTCTCTGACCATGAGCATACCCATCACAAAATTATGCCTATGAGTCACCCTCTCCCACTGGTCAGTAAACTTCCTAAGGAAAGGAAAGAAGTTTGCTTATTTTTAGTATAATGTCTGGCATTTAGAAAATATACAATTCTTGAGTCTCAGGGGGCTGAAATAACTTGCATGAAACTAAATAGCTAATTAACAAGAGGCTTAGGTTTGAGCCGGGTCTCTCTGCATCTAAAATCTATACTCTTTATTGTAGAAAAACATCCTATGTATGACATGGTTTGACCTGAAACTGGTCTTGTGAAAGAAGATTCTTTAGAAACAGGTTAGCAACTGTGCTTCAGTCTTGTAAGACAGACAATCTATATAATTTTTTACTATGAGTGTTTTAATTATCTAATGCTTAGTCAAAATACAGGCAAAACAGGGGCGCCTGGGTGGCGCAGTCGGTTAAGCGTCCGACTTCAGCCAGGTCACGATCTCACGGTCCGTGAGTTCGAGCCCCGCGTCGGGCTCTGGGCTGATGATGGCCCAGAGCCTGGAGCCTGTTTCCGATTCTGTGTCTCCCTCTCTCTCTGACCCTCCTCCGTTCATGCTCTGTCTCTGTCTCAAAAATAAATAAACGTTAAAAAAAAAATACAGGCAAACCATAATTTTAAACACATGCAAAAGCACCCCCAAAAGTTGAGTCCAAGTAATCATTTTCTAAAATACAGATTTTTAATTACTAATGGTCTTAAACTTCTGTTTAAAAAGGATGAGCATAGGTAGAGATAGAAAGTTTTAGAGAAATCCAAAGCAAACTTTTTAGTAAGTCAATTTCTATTTTATATATATGCTAGCTCTCATTAGGAAATATTGAAAATCTCCTGTTCAAACCTATTCTCCTAAAACCTGTAGCCATGTTCATACTAAAAAAAAGAGAGAGAGAGAGAGAGAGAGAGAGAGAAGAAGAAATCATCAAAAGCTAATTATTTTTACACTACAGTTCCTCATGTAGCCAACGGCCAATCCTTTGCCAAAAAGACCAAAAACTGTTTTTGAAATTGAAAAAAGAAACTTCGAAAATGCACTAAGCTTAAGTCCTCTTTCATAAGCTCTCAAATTAAGTTAAATTAATTTAAACTTTCATGCAATACATTCCATCTTAGTGGACTCCAAAAATTAATATTGTACCTCCCAATACTCCAATAAGATGAATGTAAAAAAAATTATACTAGACTCAAAATGTTCAATATCACATGTAAAAAAATTAGTAAAGAAATTCTATCCTGAGGAATGTTTTATCCTTTTTACTTTATACTTTTACTAATGGGTGACTTTCTATCATTTTGTAGAAATGTTGCTGCTGTTGGGTAAGAATTCTGTATAGTTGAGCCCTTAACCATAGTCTGGAAGAAATTTAACATAAAGACAAGTTAAAATGACGATAGCATTGTTTATCCCATAACTGATGAACTAACAAGTCTAACTATTAAGTTTTACAAAACACACCTTTACCATCTTTTCTTGGTACTCTTAAAAAGCTTTGCAAAGGGGCGCCTGGGTGGCGCAGTCGGTTAAGCGTCCGACTTCAGCCAGGTCACGATCTGGCGGTCCGTGAGTTCGAGCCCCGCATCAGGCTCTGGCCTGATGGCTTGGGGCCTGTTTCCGATTCTGTGTCTCCCTCTCTCTCTGCCCCTCCCCCGTTCATGCTCTGTCTCTCTCTGTCCCAAAAATAAATAAACGTTGAAAAAAAAAAAAAAAAAAAGCTTTGCAAAGGTACTAAGAGTTCCAGAGCAAGACATTCAGTGAAGTTAGTTTGTTGGCTGGTTGGTTGGCTGAATAGGTCATTCGTTGGTTGAACAAATTAATTTTTAAACATTTATCTTAGACTCCTGAACCAAGAAAATGGGTTTTGGAGCAGTTGTTTGGAGAATCAAGTTTCTTAAAACTCCTTTAGAGCCTACAGTTTCTCAAGGCAGTCAAGGGAAAGCACTGGGACCTTTTTAAAGTACTAGCGGTTAACAAGGAAAATGCTCTCAAAAGATCATTAAGAAATTCTCCAGGGACACCTGGGTAGCTCAGTCAGTTAAGCGCCCAGCTCTTGATTTCGAATCGGGTCATGATCTCCAAGGTTCATGAGATCGAGCCCTGCATCTGGCTTTGCACTGACAGTGCCGAGGCTGCTTGGGATTCTCTCTCTCCCTCTCTCTCTGCCCCTCCCCCGCTCATGTTCACTCTCCCTCTCTCTCTCAAAATAAATAAACTTAAAAAAAATTTTTCTGCCAAAGGTTATAACCACTTTGTTGTAGATTCCAGCTACCCTAACAGATATTCCAGTGATGCCTTCCAGAAGCATCAATTTGAGAAGGCAAGATGCCCTAACTACCTCTTTACAGGGTGAGTCAGTTTCTAAACAATGCAATTTAAAACATCTGTCCTCACCTACTCTTAGAGGGATACTGAGAAGATTCAGAAGAAAATGACTGACAGCAGCAGAAGAAGCCCCAATACTGGGGCTACGCACGAATGTCTGTGACCCTTGAACAATGTGGGGGGTTAGGTGGGTAGGCCTACCCCACACACAGTCAACAATCCTCATATAACTTCTGACTCCTCAAACACTTAACTACTAAGTGCCTACTGTTGACCAGAAATCTTACTGATAACATAAACAGCCAATTAACCCAAATTTTGTAAATGTATTATGTACCATACTCTTATAACAAAGTAAGCAAGAGAAAAGAAAGTGTTATTAAGAAAATCAAGGAAGAGAAAATACATTTACAGTACTGGATTGTATTTATATATAAAAAAAGTCCATGTATAAGTGGACATTCACACAGTTGAGACATTCATTGTTTAAGGGTCAAATGCACTTGATTGCCAGTGCCTGCAAAAGAACCTTATTCTTAGGGGAAGATGATTGCCCTGATCCATTTACCTCCTTATTACTGATCAAGCCTGAGAAAAGGAAGCCCTCCATGGGCCCCTGGCTTCTTCTACATTGGCTCATTATACTTAACTGCTTACCTGTTATTTAATTAGCAGCCAGAGCTAATAGATCAAAGATATTTCTGATTTGAATGTTCTAGTTAAGTACCCATGGTGACATTCTAATATATTTTCTGTTGCCCCTAAATTGACTAATAAAACTAAAGTAACTGCTATTGGGGATTTCACTATAACGATCTACAAATAAAAAGTTAACCTCAGTTAAGATAAAAAGAAAATATTCAGGAAAATTATCTCTGAAAGGAAACAAAGAAACTGATCTGGCCATCTCACTGTCAGTCTCCCCAGGTTGAAACTGTAGAGTGGAAAGAGATGAGATTGAACTTTATGATATTTAAAGAGAAAAACTTCTTCCGGCTTCAGTTTAGTACTATCGGAAAAATAAGGTCATTACTTAATTCTTTGTTGTTGAAAGGTATGAATTTCTCGTCATCAAGATTTCCTTCCCAAGGACATGATTTATGCAAAAAGAAACAAAAATGGTCAATGCCTATCTATTGGTTTGGACTCAAAACAACAGCAGCGACAACAACAAACTTGCTAATGGTCTTTTAACAAAATAAGAATAATCCCATGTGGACATACTTCACACAAAGTAATATCACTTGGACCTCACATTAGTTAGAAAGCTTTTGCTACCTTCATGAATGATGTTCCAAAAGACAGGGCAAGGGAAGACGGCATTGTAAAGAGGCTACGTCTGACAGAAAAAAATCTTATTTGGTTATTAACATTTCCACTACTGCTGGCTTGCCTAACACAGGACTGGCTGTGTTCTCTTCTCCCAACATCGAGAAACAATGGGACCCTGCAGATGAAATGTGTCATCTTCCACCCATAGGCGCCTTCACAGGAGGGAGAGTGTTGGATCAGATACCCAGAAGCTGTGACATCTGTAACTCAGTTAATTCCAATTAAAAGTACAAAAGAAAACATTAATAATAATAATAACAAAAATAAATTTTAAAACCCTGTATGTAAGTGGCATTGGAAGAAGGGGGGAACAACCTTTTTTTTTTTTTTTAAGCAACAGCTGTGCAGACTAATTTTTTTTTTTAAATCATTCATATACTTTCCAAAGCATCCATTCCCAACTGCTGCCTTCGTACTGGCAAACCCAAGAAATTCAAGACATGTAAACAAGAATAGATTTGCCCTTAAATCCCAAGGTCAAAGGCAGCATCTGTTGTTTCAGAGAACAAGGAGGGCTTTCTTTTTGCTGGTTAGTTTGTTGTGGGTTTTTTTAACAGAAAAAAAAATGTAAGCATAAATTTTCTAGATGTTTCCTCATCACCTTAGGTGGTGCAAAATAGAAAAAACCTGCATAAAAGAAAACAAACATCCCGTGTTTTGATATTTGAGTTGCATGGATGAAAGGCTGGCCATGCTGTGATTTTTAAAGCTGACAGGAAAATTCATTTTCATACCAAGTTCCCCTCATGCCATTTGGCTATTAAATTATTCAAGGAATTTCTCTGCTTCTAAAGATTAATAACATCAACCCAAACCATTTCTGAAAAGTACTTTCACCTCCTGTAGGAGACAGATGGACCACAGGAAAGCAGCCTATCATATTACAGGCAGACAAAAAGATTTCAGATTACCAGATTAACACACCAGGCGGGGAAAAAATGATGGCAGTGGCAAGATATGAAATACTGACAAATGGAACCAAATATTCTTCAGAGCCTTCTTTGTGAAAATAAACATAATTTGGAGTCCATTGCATTTCAATTTTACCTGTCTCGCGTTCACAAACCCAGCTAATTAGCATAATGTCAGTTCCAATTTAACCAAAGCCTTCGAAAATCTAGTGGAGCCTTATTAAAATACACTGGTATCAGGGGACAAAGGCACCACCTGCTTTAAAGGCCTTTTGTGTTCTAGTAAGAAATGTGTTTTAAAATCTGGGTATATAGTTTGGATCCACAGTATTGCAGACTGTGGGCTTTTTTTTCTTGGTACTTTCTGTGTATTTAAAACATCAGCATCCCTTGAGAAGATATTCTTGCTCCTATAAAACCTAACACTTCCTAATTATCAATTCTCTCATAAATAAAGGGATTTCCCAAAAGTTGTATTTCAGAAAGCGTCAATATGAAACGATTACAATACTATTAAAATCTATGAATATGTGATCTGTATTTGTAGATTCACAGAAGCAGGCAGTGTTTATTTTTTCATATATATATATATATATATATATATATATACACACATATATACACACACATATATATACATATATATATATATTTAATTCTTATTTATTTTTGAGAGAGAGACAGAGTGCGAGTGGGGAAGAGGCAGAGAGAGAGGGAGACACAGAATCCGAAGCAGGCTCCAGACTCTGAGCTGTCAGCACAGAGCCTGAAGCGGGGCTGGAACTCACGAACTGTGAGGTCATGACCTGAGCCGAAGTCGGATGCCCAACTGACTGAGCCACCAGGCAACCCATGAATACACTTTTTAATTAAATACTTAAATTTAATTCCACAAATAATGCAAGAAACATTCTCATTTTAAAGTGAATAATCCAGAGAAAGGTCAAGTACTGTGCTCCCCCCTCCCTTACCAATCCCACTCTCGACCATCATGGGTAAACCACTCTACCACTTAGTAAATGCACACTTTCCAGAACTTTTGACAAGCACTTTTTCATATAATATGCTTTAAAAAAACTGGGATCATACTGTATTTTCTACAATTCCTGTCACCATCCCAAGTGGCTAGGAACATGTATCAAATGCCATCTGAACACTTGGTTCTACTTCTATTATACACATATGTATGCACACAGGCAAATATACATGTATACTTAAACACAAAACGGCATAAAAATAAGCCTCTTAAGAAAATGCCCCTTTGTTCCTTATTAGTGCTTAGCTACCTAGGGAATGTATAAGGCAGATGAAGCAAAAGTGCTCCATTTCACCAACACAACTTTGACTTTGGTGTCAGTGTTTTTTGTTTTTGTTGTTTGTTTGCTTTCAGTGGGGGGGGGGGGGCACAATACTGGGGGTCACCAAACTGACCATTGGGCTACATCTGGTCTACCATCTGTTTTTGTATAGCCTGTGAATTAAGAATGTTTTTTCATTATTAAATGTTTGGAGGAAAATATTTTTTAAAGAATAACATTCCATGATAAGTGAAAGTTACATGAAATTCACATTCTGGTGTCCATAAGTGTTTGACTGGAAGGCATGTTCATTTTGCTTGTTGTCTATGGCTGCTTACTCCTACGAGGGCAGTAACTCAGAAGTTGCGACAAAGAGGGGTGCCTGGGTGGCTCAGTCGGTTAAGTGTCCGACTTCGGCTAAGGTCATGATCTTGAGGTTTGTGGGTCCGAGCCCCGCGTCAAGATCTGTGCTGACAGCTCACAGCCTGGATTCTGCTTCAGATTCTGTGTCTTCCTCTCTCTCTCTGTACCTCTCCCACTTATGCTCTGTCTCTCTCTCTTTCTCCCTTAAAAATAAATAAACATTAAAAATAATTTTTAAAAAAAGTTGCAGCAAAGACTGTAATTCCACAAAGCCTGAAATATTTACTATCTGGCTCTTTCTGGAAAAAGTCTGCCAACCTCTGTTTTAGTACATGAGATTTAGTTTTCTAATATCTCACTTGTAAAACAATTCTTTAAATGCCATGTAGACACTCCTCTTTTAGTGGGTAAAGAGGACCAAAGTATGCAGATAGGCAGGAGTAGAAAAAGGTCACTTGGTACAACAAACAGGTAACATACATACGGACTTCTCTTTCTAGATTTTCCAAAAATTCTCTTGGTCCTAAAATATTACTTATAATCTGCTAATGAAGTAAAGGTGCCATGGATTATGTTGCTAGAAAGTCTAACCCATTTGTCCACCTGTTGAGCACCTACTGTGTTCCAGGTCGGTGCAGGGCACTGACAATTCCCAAGTCAACAAGATGGACATCATCTCTGCCCTCAGGGACTCCCAGCCCAGTATGTTCATTACAATGTGAGAAGCTATGAAAGCATAGATCAGGGGAGCACAATGGTCTACGGGATGGGGCGGGATTAGAAAAGATTCAAGGTAATTTCACTTTTATTAGATTGAAAACTCAAAATCCAGAGGGTAGTTGCTGCACAAGTAATTAGGCAGCAATGAGAGAATCTGCCACCACCTCACTGTCTCTGTGTTCTCACTCTCTGTTCTTTATAAGCTATGATTGTGAGCAAAAGGAGCATTAAAAAAAAATTTAATGTTTATTGTTGAAGGAGAGAGAATGTGAGTGGGAGAGGGGCAGAGAGAGAGGGAGACACAGAATCCGAAGCAGGCTCCAGGCTCTGAGCTATCAGCACAGAGCCTGACATGGGGCTCAAACTCACAATCTGTGAGATCATGACCTGAGTGAATTCGGTCGCCCAACTGACTGAGCCACCCAAGCACCCCAGCAAAGGGAGCATTTTAGCCTCTAATTAAGATGGGATCTTGGTGCACCTGGGTGGCTCAGTCAGTTTAATATCCAACTCTGGATTTCAGCTCAGGTCATGATCCCAGGTTGGGGGATCGAGCCCCACGTTGGACTCCACACTAAGTGTGGAGCACGCTTGAGATTCTCTGCTCTTTCTTCCCCATTCATGCATGCTCTCCCTCTCTCTACAATTGAAAAGAGAGAGAGAGATGCAATCTCAATCCAGTTTATGACTAAGGCCAAACTGTGAGTGCTCTGTACCATCAACAGATTTTGAGTTTAAATTTCATTTTTTTAGTGGATCTCATCCAACCATCAAACCCAAGCCTCCTTCATGGAAAAAAGAAATGAAACTACTGCACATACTGTGTATATATCCACTAACCACCCCATGGCATTTAAAAACGCAAAGCAAAAAAAAGTCACCCTGCCTTATTCCACGGTGTAATCCCAGCAGCTACTCCCAAGTAGAATTCCACCCAGATAAGAGAGGCTTTGTGTCCATATAAAAGAAATCAACAGTATTTTTTTATACACCTGAAGTTCCCAGACACACAAAGTGAGGAGAAGAGGAGACGAACGGGAAAAAGATGATTTCAGCAATATTCTGCAATCCTGACGTAGGGTGGAGGAGTTTGGGTGACGCTTAGTGACTTCAAGGTCCTGCGCCTTTAAGGCTTGAATTCTTTTGAGTAACTGAACTATGGGGACATTCAAATTGGGTCAGAGTCTCTCACTCTTACAGGCTTCCTTGGTGTCCTATGTTCCTGTTGACTTCATACAGAACTAAGCAAGCATAAAAGGTCTCTAGAGAGAAGCAGCAACTGGAATCTGGGACAGAAAGAACAAAATGACTTCACAGTGCTGCCACTAGGTCTCTGTTATTTTCACAGAAGGCTGAGTGAGCCCCATTGAGTAAAGCTGTATCCGACACTATCTGTACTGGTTTTCCATTAGGGCCTGAGTTGGTGGGGGTCAGGTGTTCTTATTCATCTAATTGATGGTAATTAGATGGGCTAACTTTGCCGACACAAAGAACTAGGTTTGAAAGTTAGGTTTTGTGATTCACCAAAGATAAAACTCATGAAAGGGACCTGGAGCTAAACTTTCAGAAACACCGGGGTTTTTGAGCCACAAATATCCAGGCATCACCTAGCTCCAAAATGGAAAAGATGAACCGAATCTTCGGGGAGAGACCAGTTTGTTAAACAGAACTCAGCTTGGCTGGTACTGTTTCTAAGAGGTCAGCCTTTCTCTCTGCAAACAGGCAGAGACCAGCCAGACCATCTCTTCAAGAAGTTGCCCAAAATCAGAGTGGCAGGAAGAAAGTAACAACGGTTCAATAAACGGAGTCCAAAGGCCAAATCCGTCTGCTGATCAGGAGCCATGTCTAGGGATTAGTAGGAAGCTCTGGACATCTAGGTGGCCCCAAGTATTCCTTTGCCATTAATTACATGAGTTGTTGCTAATAAAAGTTATTTAACAAGTAAAAATTTCTGGATGTCCACTTAAATTTAAATTTCAGACAGACTAACACTTCAGTAGAAGTATGTCCCATAACTAAGAATATGATAATGGAATATACTTCTACTAAAAAAAAATAATCAGTTGTTTATCCAAAATTCAAATGGTCATACTTAATCCACATAGTTTTCAAGTTGTTCAAATATTACATGCGTATAGCTATAAGACATACACTGAAATGTTATTCATTGTTGATCTGAAATTTAAGTTTAACGGAGAGTCCTACATTTTATCTGGCAAATTTAGTCACAGAGAACACAAGCAGCCATGGTCAGTGACATCTTAAAGACTTGGGGAAGCATGCTAGAAGACCACTTTGCAAGGGTTTATCTTGGACTTTGATTCATTAATTGACGTTTGCAGAAGGGCCAGGAGGGCAGGCATTTTTATCTTAAATATGCTTTTACCACTCGTGTGGAAAAGAGGCAAACATTGCTGACACCAACGATTTGTGACAGGAAGCAAATCCCAGAGTCCTTGCAGCGTTAGTTAGGGCCACTGGGTTCCCAAGCCTCCTCTCCTCCATACTCCAGACATCATAATGAATGAGGTCCATATTGATCCTCTTGGGTCCCTGTGGGTTTAATTTGTTTAGAGCTATTCATCTAAGATGGTGTAGTATGCAGTGGGAGAGGTGAGTTGAAAATATTTCCAATAAATAGGCTAGGATTACACATTGCAGGTCCCTACAAAACCATCACACCCAGAGTTCTGGGTAGACAAAGAGGAGAGTGACCAAAAGTAATCAGTAAAACCAAGAGGAAAACTACAAAGGGGTTTTGAACGTATCTTTGCTTTAAAATGCTTTTTAGGGGGTGCCTGGGTGGCTCAGTCGGTTGAGCGTTTGACTTCAGCTCAGGTGATGATCTCACAGTTCAGGAATTCAAGCCCCGCTTCAGGCTCTGTGCTGACAGCTCAGAGTCTGGCGCCTGCTTTGGATTCTTTGTCTCCCTTTTTCTCTGCTCCTCCCCCAATCACACTCTGTCTCTCTCACAAAAATAAATAAACATAAAATTTTTTTAAATAAAATACAATGCTTTTTAAAATATATTAGCTCAGGGGCGCCTGGGTGGCTCACTGGGTTAAGTATCCAACTCCTGATTTCGGCTGAGGTCATGATCGTGAAATCAAGTCCCGTGTTGGGCTCTGCACTGAATGTGGAACCCGCTTGGGAGTCTCTCTCTCTCTCTCTCTCTCTCTCTCTCTCTCTGCCCCTCACCCACTCATGCTCACTTGTGCTCTGTTTCTCAAAAATAAATAAATAAGCATTTAAAAAGTAATAAAATAAAATTTATTAGCTCATTTCTTCTGCTTTATTATGTAATGTACATGAAAAATAATTAGTAATCTTGGGCACTTGAACTGCCTCAAGTTACCTTTCTAGATATTGATTCTCACTACAGGGTACTGTAGGCAGATATACAAAAGAAGCAGGCATCTAGTCTAAAAGAGTAGCAGTTTCTCTATAAAGTGTCCAGAAGGCTTATGTACATCTCTTTCTCCCAGAGGAAAAAAAAATTCCCAGATTCCCTAATTACTTAGGTTTAGACAAAACTATAATGAGTCGGTACAATCTATGCCAGTGATTCTCAAACGCTGATGTGCATAAAAATCACTTGGAAGGTTATCAAAACACAGACTGTTGCCTTCATCCCCAGAATTTCTAATTTTTTAGGTGTGGGGTAGGGTTTAAGAATTTGCATTTCTTAAATGTTCCCAGATGATGCTAATGCTTCTGGTTCGAAGATCATCTTTTGAGAAACCAGGGCCTGTGCCATTATAAGTAATGGTATTGTTTGATACAATTGTTCACATTGAGTCTTTATGATTTGTCACACCATAAAGGCAAACCACTCCTACCCTTGAATGTGCCCTTCCTAGATTCTTATCTTGTCTGCTTATATTTTTAGACTGTCTAGAAAGTCCCCAACTCACAAACACCATACTTAGAATCATCCCCTCCTACAGGATGTCTGCTCCAGCCCCCCAAAACCCCCACTGCCAATAACACAAGAAGCATTATAAAAAATGATGAAGTTTTAGAAATCTATGCTAAACAAAGGAAAGAAGCTATGCCATCCCCGGAATGGGACTCCCACTTTAAGACAAAAAATGATTTCTGGAATGGATGAGGAAGGAGGATCCAAGATGCAAATACACCTTAGTGTGATTTAGTCTAACCAGGGGATGGGTCTCCCTTTTGCTACACTGAACCAGGGCTGAAGTCAGAGAGGTTAGTAATCCTGAGCATGGACTGAAGTAGCCAGCAAACCTGGTGGAAAAACACAAAGAACCTGCAGAAAATTGCATCAGGGAGTAGCTGATAGATGGTAGTTACAGAGTCAATGCCGTGTGTGTGTGCTCACCAACTACTTCTCTTGCCTCCTGAGCACATGACTTCCTTTTCCTGGCCCCATGCATCTGGGAGGAGTCAAGTGACTGATTCTGCCTAGTAGAATATGGTCAGAATGGCTAGACAGTTCCAGGCCTGACCTCTAAAATGACCTATAAATCGATCCCATTTACAATTGCATCAAGAGCCATAAAATACCTAGGAATAAACCTAACCAAAGATGTAAAAGATCTGTATGCTGAGAATTATAGAAAATTTATAAAAGAAATTGAAGAAGACACATAGAAATGGAAAAACATTCTATGTTCACGGATTGGAGGAACAGATATTGTTAAAATGTCAATACCACCCAAAGCAATCTACACATTCAATGCAACCCCAATCAAAATTGCACCAGCATTCTTCTCAGAGCTAGAACGAGCAATCCTAAAATTTGTATGGAACCATAAAAGACCCCGTACAGCCAAAGAAATGTTGAAAAAGAAAACTAAAGCTGGAAGCATCATAATCCCAGACTTTAGCCTGTACTAGACAGCTGTAATCATCAAGACAGCATGGTATTGACACAAAAACAGACATATAGACCATGGAATAGAATAGAGAACCCAGAATTGGACCCACAGATGTATGGCCAACTAATCTTTGACAAAGCAGAAAAGAGTATCCAATGGAAAAAAGACAGTCTCTTTAGCAAATGGTGCTGGGAGAACTGGACAGCAACATGCAGAAGAATGAAACTGGACCACTTTCTTACACCATACACAAAAATAAACTCAAAATGGATGAAAGACTTAAATGTGAGACAGGAAACCATCAAAACCCTAGAGGAAAAAACAGGCAACAACCTCTTTGACCTCAGCCATAGCAACGTCTTACTCAACACATCTCTGAAGGCAAGAGAAATAAAAGCGAAAAGAAACTATTAGGACCTCATCAAGATAAAAAGCTCCTGCACAGCAAAGGAAACAATCAACAAAACTAAAAGGTAACCGACAGAATGGGAGAAGATATTTGCTAATGACATATCAGATAAAGGGTTAGTATCCAAAATCTATAAAGAACTTACCAACTCAACAGCCAAAAAACAAATAGTCCCGTGAAGAAATGGGCAGAAGACATTAATAGACGCTTTTCCAAAGAAGACATCCAGACCAACAGACACACGAAAAGATGCTCAACATCGTTTATCATCAGGGAAATACAAACAAATAAACAAACAAACAAAAAACACATTGAGATACCACCTCACACCGGTCAGAGAGGCTAAAATTAACAACTCAGGCAATGACAGATGTTGGTGCAGATGTGGAGAAACAGGAACCCTTTTGCACTGTTGGTGGGAATGCAAATTGGTGCAGCCACTCTGGAAAACAGTGTGGAGGTTCCTCAAAAAATTAAAGATTGAATTACCCTATGACCCAGCAATAGCACTACTAGGAATTTATCCAAAGGATACAGGAGTGCTGATTCATAGGGGCACATGTACCCCAATGTTTATAGCAGTACTATTAACAATAGCCAAATTATGGAAAGAGCCCAAATGTCCATCAACTGATGAATGGATAAAGAAGATGTGGTACACACACACACACACACACACACACACACACACACAATGGAATACTACTCAGCAATGAGAACGAATGAAATCTTGCCATTTGCAACAATGTGGCTGGAACTGGAGGGTATTATGCTAAGTGAAATAAGTTACTCAGAGAAAGACAGGTATCATATGTTTTCACTCACATGTGGAATTTGAGAAACTTAACAGAAGAACATGGGTGAAGGGAAGGGAAGGGGAGAAAAATAGTTACAAACAGAGAGGGAGGGAGGCAAACCATAAGAGACTCTTAAATACAGAGAACAAACTGAGGGTTGATGAGGGGGAAGGGTAGAGGAGAAGAGGGGTGATGGGCACTGAGGAGGGCACGTGTTGGGATGAGCACTGGGTGTTGTATATAAGCAATGAATCATGGGAATCTACTCCCAAAACCAAGAGCACACTGTATACACTGTATGTTAGCTAACTTGACAATAAATTATATTTTAAAAATAGGTAAATAAAATAAAACAACCCATAAAGATGGACACTCTCTTCTGCTGCCTTTGCAGGAGTCTCTGAGAAGGCCCTAGGGGACATGGTGTGACTGGATGAAAGTCACCAGTATACAGTGGTTAGAGGAGAGCCGCTCATCCGGAACACTGGTTCTGGGTTTGGCAAGAGGAAGATACAGACTTTAGAGCATGAAGCCACAGATTTGGTGGTTGTTACTGCAGCATAGCCTAGCCTTTCCTAACTAATACAACTACAGAAGATAAGGTGTAACAATTGTCCCTTCCTCATCTGAGCCAAAGCAGACTGATGCCACATTCTGTTCTTCTGTATTACATAGAACCTATATTGTCTTTACTCCGGACCAGTGGCTCTCCAATTTGGCTCAGTAAGAAAATCACTTGTTTGGAAAAAGAATCCTGAGCTCTCTCCAAACCTACTGAATCAGAATCTTCAAGTTTGAGAGAGGCCACAGGCTTCTTAAACACAGGGTCAATTGGCTTGCCTAGGGCTAAATTGAAATGTCCCTTTCAGAGGGCTAGTTTGCCCCTATCTGGAGACTAGGTTATGCCTTGTCAGGTGCATAGTTTAGGACATTTTGGAAGGCTACTAATCTTTACCAAATTATTTTTGAAGTGAGGATTTTAAATTATGTATTGGCAGGAATCAAATATTCAAGTGTAATGGATTTAATTAATTTAAAAGCTTCTCTTTTAAGATGATGCAATAATTGGCATAAAGCCGAATGCCCGAAATACCTACCAGTGAGGATTTAAATGCTCAATTAAAACAATTTGAGTTTTATTGGTTGTGAAGGAGATATTTAAATATGTAAACAAGATTGACTCCCTAAGCTCTCCAGCTTGACAGTAATTTCTGCCTACCTTTCCTCATCCCCTTTAAAGGAGTTTCTTGAGGTGCTCAGGTGGCTCAGGGGGTTAAGCATCTGACTCTTGATCTCAGCCCAGGTTATGATCTCATTGTTGGCGAGTTTGAGCCCTACTTCAGGCTCCATGCTAACAGCACAGAGGCAGCTTAGGATTCTCCCTCTCCCCCTCTCTCTCTGCCACTTCCCTGCTTGCACAGGCCAGATCTCTCTCTCTCTCTCTCTCTCTCTTTCTCCCTCTCTCTCTCTCTCTCTCAAAATAAATGAATAAACTTTAAAAAAAAAACCCAGGACTTTCCATGCCCCTTGAGGATGAGGGCAGTCAGAGTGGACTTGGGCCATCATAAAAAGTAATTGAGGAAGCCCGGCTTGAGAATCTACTCTTGGTCAGAGCACAAGAGTACCACCTAAACTGTCTAAGACTGACAAGTCCTTGTTGATCCTCAAATATAACATCAACACTACATCAGGGCCTTTGCACTTGCTATTTCTGCTATAGTCTTCCTGTAGTTGTCTGAAAGACTTGCTCCTACACTTCCCTTATGCTCAAATGTCACTATCCTTAAGGCCGTCAATGAAAAAAGAACCCCTCACACACACACACACGCACACACACACACTTCCTTATACCTTATTTTATTTTTCCCCCTAGCAGTTTCACCATCTAACATGCTAAATATTACTTGTTTATTTGTATATTATCCACTTCTCTCACTTACATGAGTTTCATGTATCCTTAGGGTTTAGAAGCTGGCAGACACATAAGTGTGCTCAATAAATATTTTGAATGAATAAATAAGCAAAAAAAGTTTAATGAACTTAAATATTTGAGTATTTGGGGGATTCTAAATAAAAGATGAGTATGGACTGGGCCCTGATATACTGACTATATGAATGAGAGGGTCTTCTTATGATGAGATTGGATAGTTCTCATTCCATACTGTTTAGTAATCTGTTCCATTCTGGGCAAATTTGCCACAGGTGATATTCTACCTAAAAGAATTGCCCCCAAAATATTTAATTTCTCATGTCCAGAAAAATATATCTGAACCAAACATTTTTTGTTTGCAAATATATGTTCTAACACCACATATATATATGGATACACATATATATCTCGAGATATATATAGGCCTGCAGATAAGCTATGTTCTAAAAACATGTAACTCAGGGCCTGATCCTCCTCAAAGGGATATAATTAGGTGGTAGGGTGGCCAGTTCACAAGCTACTGAAGCGCCTCCACCCCAGCCCCCAATAATAGTCATGTGACATGGGAAAGCATGTCCAGGTCAGGAGGAGAAGGTTAAGAGTGCCCCCTTTCTCCTATTGTCTCAGTGCAGGAATGGCTGTAAGCAAAATTGTAGAGAACTCTAGATTTGACCTCAGTCCTACCAGGACCTTTCTAACTTCTCCTGAGGCCACAGTCTCAAGTCCCCACCCTGTAAGAGCCCAACTGCATCCTTAACCAGTCTTTCAGAAGGAGAATGTTGCAACCATTAAAATACCCTTTAGAAATTTGTTCAACCCAAGAGGATTAAGAAAAAAACAAACTCCGTAATTATTTGCCCATGAATATTATTGATACTTAAACAAAGAAAATTTATTTTTCTATAATAAAGTATTACAAGAACACAAAATCAAAAGACTAATATTTAATTTCATTGCCATTTATATCGATCATTTATAGATCATTACCATTTTATGCTAACTTGAGTTGCTATAGTGAGATGAAGCATTTGGAGTATGGAGGCAGCTGGTCCGGGGTTTGGATCCCAGTTCTTCTAGTAACTGCCTTTGCGGCCTTCCGGGGACAAAGGCCTCAACTTGTATGAGACTCACAGTCAAATGGGAAAAAAAAATTAATGCATCCCTCTGGATCACCTTGACAGCTAAATAATGCCTCGTCCATACTAAGTGCTTAATTCAAATAAATGTTAATGCTTCTGTCATTTTTTAAAATTACTTAATATTGCAGTAAACATTTTTCATTGCCTTATGAGGCATAAGATTGGCAACTTTACTGCAGTTTAATTATGTTTCACTAATATATATCAAACAAAATTTTTTTTAAGAAAATACTGTAGTAGAAAACATCAGGTCTGGGGCGCCTGGGTGGCACAGTCGGTTAAGCGTCCGACTTCAGCCAGGTCATGATCTCGCGGTCCGTGAGTTCGAGCCCCGCGTCAGGCTCTGGGCTGATGGCTCGGAGCCTGGAGCCTGTTTCCGATTCTGTGTCTCCCTCTCTCTCTGCCCCTCCCCAGTTCATGCTCTGTCTCTCTCTGTCCCAAAAAAAAAAAAAAAAAAAAAAAAAACGTTGAAAAGAAAACATCAGGTCTTCCAGACAGAGAAATGTGTCCAAATCTTTTACTAATGAGTGAGTGTCCTTGGGCCATTTACCTTGAACTCCATGAGTTTCAGTTCCCACATAAAAAATGAGAATAAAAATTCCAACTTTCAGTGTTGTCTTGAGGGTGAGAAATGAAACAAGTAAAAGCCCCTAGCACATAATGGTCCCCACTGATATTCTGAAGGAGTAGATGGCAAAATAAAGAAAATAAGAGAATCAATGCCTCTTCATTTAGGCCAGTCATTAGCTAACAATCAGCCACTGTGAATGATAAAAAGTCTAGTAAAGTCAATAAAATGTGAAGTGAAACCTAATTCACTTTTACAATATGACCTACTTTCAGCTATTTTTGATTCACATGAACAACCAATGTTACAAGGAGCTGATTCTGCAAAGACTGTTCATTAAAAGCATTTTCTTTTCTTTTCTTTTCTTTTCTTTTCTTTTCTTTTCTTTTCTTTTCTTTTCTTTTCATTATGGCTTTCCACTTTGAGGGGTTGAAAAAAAAAGATTTTCAGTGACAAGCATCCGTTGAAAGACCCCTTGTACTCATCTCACGGTGTGACTTTCAAAGTCTATGTAGTGTCAAAGGTTACTGCAGATGCGGGAGGAAAGGAGGACCCAAAGCAAATCGGTTTTTAATTCCACTCAATTATGCAGCTTCGATTAGGCCGCTCTGAACACCCTAAATAGACTATTATTTAGATCTTCGTATCTGAAGGTTTCAAAAAAGAATATTCTGAATGATCTTCTCCCTTCCTATGAAGTACAAGTAGAAACACCTAGGTTTGTGCTCTGTAGAGAAGGCCTAGCTGTGCTGGTTTTTCATTTGGGACGCAAATGTGCTTCTTAGATACTGACCCCAAATCACTTAAGTACCTTTGAATCTTAGCAAAACAGCTGAAGGAAGATATTTTCAGGTGCTTTGGTGTATCTTTGTAAAGGGCCACTGTCTTTTCTCTCAGGGACTACAGCATTCCTTAAGCAATCGAATCTACCAGATGACCAAGATGCAAGAAGGAAAAATTATTTTCCCAAAGGCTAAACAAGGGGTAATGACTGCCAAACTAATTGTCTCTTAATTTTCTTTTCTACTCCCTCTCTGGCTGGACTTCTAGAGATAGAATATATAGATTTCCCCTTTGTTAATAACGTTAACTCAGGAGGCGGCAGTGTCCTAGCAACAAAAAGCGGGGTTTTGGTGTTTTTGGGTTTTGTTTTTGATACCCCAGGGACTCTGCCTTATAAACTGGAGAGGGGTGGGACATTTTATAATTGGGGTATTTCTAACCAGGCAGATGGGAAGTGTGGGAGACAAAACCGTCTTGGGAGAACCTGATATGTGATCCTTATATTCCCACTATATTTTCCAAACCAACCCAAGTGAGAACCACTGGTCCTTCACCCACTATCCTAATGACAACCACAACAAGCGATTCATCATGCCACCCTCTTCCTATGCTAACAGACCCCTGGGTTAAAACGTCCACGGGCCTCCTACCCAAGCAAGAGTAAATGGCAAGTGAGCGGATGGCATAGATCTGCTTGTCTTCATTTCAAAAAGAGAGAGAAAGAGAGAGAGACAAAAGACATAGATGGTCCTCCCAAAAATAACAGAAAAATTAAGCTATGGAAGTACCAGTGATGACTAAATTTTTGAATTTAACAACATAAACCTTTGAAACTGTGACATGAAAACAATATTTTGTGATCCTCTAAAACTGCAGACGTGTGCTAATCCCAATGAAAGAGAAAAGCACTGGGGATTGTGAATCAGTTCCCAAATCCTCTGCTGAAGAAACTCTTTGAGTGAAGAAAGGAGCCCTCCAGTCTCTTACACTATGAATCCAACAACAGGCCCCCAGTTCCACCTCAGGGCCAGGACCACTCCCTGGCGCTTTCCCATAGAGCTTCCATTCAGGAAAAACATGGCAAAGAAAACCTCCTAAATGCCAACTGCTGTCATTTCTTAATGTTTTCTGTAATGGCTTGACTTGCTAAAATGACAGGGTTTATTATTTTTAGCTTTCAGCTTTGGTGAGTTGATCAGTCAAAACAAAGTATTAAAATAGCACCTACTTGGTAAATTCAATTTCAGATGACTGCATCTTAAACCCATTATAGACTAATATAAGCCTGACTTTTACATAGCTGAGGAAGTTTGAGAAGAAATAATAAATTCCTAGCTCAAAGAGGCAGGATGAATAACTTCTTTTGTCTTAAATAGGAGTCTATTTTGGAAGCAAATCCCAAAGGAAGTCAATGATAAACAATAGATTCATTTAAATCATTTTAGGACAAATAGCAATGAGGGTTTAAGGGAGTTTCTGAAAGTTCTAATGTTCCATCCAGCACATGTGAAATGCTTGAGATCTCAGTTAAACGCAGCATTACAAATAAGTAAGTAAGGCGCGCCTGGGTGGCTCAGTCAGTTAAGCATCTGACCTAGGCTCAGGTCATAATCTCACAGTTCGTGGGTTTGAGCCCCATGTCAGGTTCTGTGCTGACAGCTCGGAGCCTGGAGCTTGCTGCGGATTCTGTGCCTCCCTCTCTCTCTACCCCTCCCCCACTTGTGCTCTTTCTCTCTCTCTCTTTCTCTCTCTCAAAAATGAATAAACATTTAAAAAATTAAAAAAAACAAATAAGTAAGTAAAGTAAATGGTGGTCCAAGTCACACATGTCTTCTATGAAGAACACAACTTTTTTTTTCTTTGAAAACCTCCTTTAAAATAACCTAGCTGGCTCAGCCAGTAGAGCATGTAACTTCTTATCTCAGGGTTGTTAGGTCAAGCCCCAAGTTGCCCAATGTGGCAGTTTGCCCAAACACAGAGTTTGTTTAAAAAATAAAAATTAAATTGAATTAATTGAATTAGTAAAATAACCTAAACAATTATGAAAAATTATCTTGTGATAATATAAGCCACAGAAAGTTTTTTTAATCATTTTAAAATAACTTTTGTTCCCACTTGTTAAAATAATGCAAGTATAGGGTAAACTGGGTAAGGTGTATGGGAACTCTGTACTATTTTTGGATTTTTCTCTTAAAAAGACAAGCTATTCTAAAATTAAAAAAAATATTTTTTAAAAAAGTTTTGTTTTACTGGAGAGTATTTGGGAAAAAAAGAAAATTGTAAAAAGGAAAACCACCTATAAAAAACAGGTATACATACATATAAACTATAACTCTGTATATATGTGGTCTTATAGCCTGTCTTCTTTGGATTATTATGGCATTTTCCCATATCATTAAAAATTCTTCATAAAAAATTGTTTTAAAGGGCTGTTTATCATTATATCATATGGCTAAACCCAAAAATTTGTTTAGTCATTCTCCTACTGTGGGATATTTAACTTGTTTACTATTTTTAGTTACTGGAATTAGCTTTGTGCATATTTCTGATCATTTCTTCAAAGATGGATGCACACTTTTGGACATGGCCAAACTGCTTTCCAGAAAATTAACTTATTCTTGAAGAGTATGCATCACCCCACCTCAGCTCCAAGCACTACCATACATGACAACCTTCCACAATGGGAGTGCAGCCAGTTTAGCGTTAGGGTTCTTCCTGGGAAGAGCCTCAGGACTGACTGTCTGCTGTGAGTCAGGGCTGCTAGAGCCAAAGAAAGGTGTGAGATGCTCAAATGTCTCCAGGTAATCCTCCTGCCAGCCAACCTCCTGCTGATTCGGCTATAACCAAAAGCCAGGTGCATTTACTCAAACAAAATCTACCGAAATTGGTGTCTTAGAAAGATTTTACAAGAGTTTGAGGTGTCATATTTGGCCCAGATTATTCTCAACAAATTAAACACAAACAGAGATACTTGGATATTGTCTATAATGATTCTGGAAAAACCTCAGCTGGGGGTGGGAATATTGTTTCCCTAGGAGTTATTTGCAAACCTGATGGCATTTTACCTTGGCAGAATGACTGTAAAGCAATATTGGGGGGCGGGGGGGTTGAGATGGGGAGGCTAGAGATCTGTGAGTTTCTGAGAAAGAAGAATCATTCTGCCCAAAATGCCAATAGCATAGTGACATTCTTGAAGGTACTTTGACCAGAACAAGCAGCAGAGGGGTTCTTTTTAATTTTAAATTCAAATTTAACATTTGGAAATTTAACATAAAATCTGGCTTCCTCAGAAAATCGGAAGACCTGACAACATCGGGCCTAAATTCCCACGGCAACAAGTGGTATGAAATGAGTAGTGGCCCGTCCTTGAGTTGAGCAGACAGACCAGTCTCATGCATTTGAATTACCTGCCTGGCAAGCCCCTTCCTAACCACAAGGTCTTGGAAGGAGTTCTTCAGTTCCTTGGACTGAGAAAATTCTAGGAAGGCCTCAGGGAGATCCCCACCATTGTAACCATCACCACCACCACCATCCCGACCGGTCAAGCATCGGTGCCTCCTCCACCAAAGAAACCCGACTCCAAACTTCAGAGGAACTTCAAGTACACCAGCAACTCCAAACCAAAAGCCTTAGCAGACGTGGAGCCAAGAAAAAAGAAGACATAAACAACATCAAGGACCCTCATGAAGAAAGGGATCCTTCCAGAACCACACCTCTCGTTCAGACTCCTAGATTACCTCTCCTATGGCCTTGGCCTTGTCACTTAGTCCCTCTAAGCTCCAGTTTCCCCATCTGCAAGACAGGGATAACAAGACATCCTTCACAAGGTTGCTGGGAGGTCTGAACGAGGTCATGACTATGAAAATGTCCTTCCTGCAGCTCGGGCTCAGTCAATGCCAGGTGAATGTGAAGCTAGTTAATATCGCTTTAACTTCCTCTACACCTAGAGTAACATGTCCCCGCCTGGACAGCTGCACCTGGAGATCTAAAGTACCAACTACCTTATCTGCCCAGGGTCACAGGGTATTATTAGCTGCTTCCTGTAACCTCTGGTATCAAATGGGTTCATTTCTTTTATCATTGTTTATTTGATGGTGCTTTGAACAAGCATTAACTAAGCACCTACAATGTGCTAGGGGCAGAGATACCAAGGGGAAAAGATTACAACTGCAAGGAAATCAAAGTATAGGACAAAAACAAGCATATAACCCATGATTAGCACTTAGTGTCATAAATCCTCCATCAGAGATATGTAATGGAGTTCAGGGAATGCGGGGTGACTGACGGCCTCCATGTGAAAGAGATCCAAGAGATCAGGAAAGAAAGAGAGCTTTAATTTCCACCTAAAGGCTGACTGGAAATTCACCCAGAAGACAAAAAGAAAAGATGCTTTTTCAGACAGAAGGCAGAAAAGCAAAGGCATGACGAAAGTGTCATGATGCTTTTTAGGAAATACAAGTTGTGTGGCATAACTAATGCAGGTGCTAGTGAGGGAGTGGGGCAGGGGTTAAGCTCGAGGAGAGAGCACGCTTGGATTTTGGAAATAAGAAGGGTTTTAAGAACTGGAAGGAGGTGTCAGGTTTGGCTTTTAGAAAGAGATTACCCAAGCAGCCTGTTGGCTATTTAGTTTCTCTCTCTCCCTCTCTCTCTCCACATTCACACCCCCTCCACTGTGACTGTAGGAATGCAAGGGCCCCTCCCTGAGGAGATGGGGGTAAAAGGAATAGAATATTGGAGAAGGTGCCTGGGGAGATGAAGGAGAATAATGAAGAAGAGCAGGTGATACAAACACAGATCATTTCTGGCAGGATCTGTGGGCACCAGAGATTTTTCAGGCCATAGGACTAATTCATGGTCACACTAGGATATCCAGAAATGCCCTTGCCCTGCAAGGATCTCAAAAATATGACATTCAGGTGTAGAGTGAAAGAGTCTTCCAAAAATAGGCTAGAATCAAGCTATGTTTCCAGCCTGTTCCTCCTTCTTTCTTTTAAAGATTAACTACCGTAAGGCTTGCCAGAAAAAAAAAAAAGAAAAAAAAAAGAGGGTGGGTCAGGGGAACAGACTCAAGAAGGTCTGGGCAGGCACTGCTGTTTACTCACCACGTCTGACAGAACCATATTGTTTCTGTGCCTCAAACATGCCAGTAATTTCCTCAGGGAGAAGCACAGTATGAAGGGAGGGTAGTCTGTATTAAATTTAAAAACCTGAGTCCTGAACAATTGATCTTAATAAGCTGGATTTGGGGGTTATTTATTTATTTATTTATTTATTTTATTTTTGAGAGAAAGAGAAAGAGAGAGAGAGAGAGAGAGAGAGGCGGAGAGGGAGAGAGATAGAGGATCTTCAGCAGGCTCCACACTCAGCTTGGAGCCCAATGTGGGCTCAAACCCACAAAGCATGAGATCATGACCTGAGCCAAAATCAAGAGTCGAACACTCAACTGACTGAGCCACCCAGGTGCTCCTGCATTGTTGTTGTTTTTCTTTTATATATGCCATAAACTGTCACAACCCCTCTGATGACAGAATCTATTACTCTACTAGTACCGCAGATCACCATCACTTAAGGTGACTTTCAGAGCCTTTTTAGAGATAGGAATGATTAATAATGTGTATCCTCAAATACGTCCTCCTAAAAGCCACTCAACAGTAACCTTCTATTGGGGCTCCTGGGTGGCTCAGTCAGTTAAGCGTCTGACCTAAGCTCAGGTCATGATCTCACAGTTTGTGAGTTTGAGCCCAGCGTTGGGCTCTGTGCTAACAGCCTGGAGCTTGCTTCTGATTTTGTGTCTCCCTCTCTCTGCCCCTCCTCCACTCATGCTCTGTCTCTATCTCAAAAATAAATAAAACACTAAAAAAAATTTTTTTTAAAAACAGTAACTTTCTATGAGCTTGGTTAATATTGGAGAATCTCTCTAATGAAAAAGACCTAGAACTAACACGAAAGAGGCCAGGGCAAAGTCACATTTTATTTATATATCTATCCCCAGGGGCAAGCACAGTGTCTGGCACAATGTTGGCATGCAATAAAATTTTGTTGAAAGGCTAGACAAATAAAAAGAAAATGTATAGGTTATTTATTAATTTAATAATGCAATTTCCAAAGTTTTAGATTTTTAAAAATTGGCATAAAATTTATATATATACAATAAAACCTTTCACCCTGAGTAACTTGTTCTGCGAGTGTTCTCCAAGAGAAGCAAACATTTCCAACAAATTTTAACTTGATAAGCGAGGGATGTCTTGTAATACAAGTAGCACGTCATGCCGAATGTCACATGATCACAACCAAGCCAATGATTCCTCTCTTTCTCTCTCTGCAGGATTGTGGGTGATCATCTCCCATACTCAGACGCTCAGTCTCAGGCCGCAGTGTTTGGCAGTAATCAGTGATTTTTCAGAACAACAGAAGGTGCCCACAACTGGCACTAGTGTACTTTTTGTCACTTCAAAGCACCTATGGAAAGTCCTTTGCTTTTCCATATGAGAGTAAGCTTAGGAATGCTTTGCTTCATTCTAGGTCAGGCTGCCTGCACATATAGATCCTTTTCTCTGCTTCCAGTTACATAAAATACAGTGTACGACAAGATTTTATTACTACTGTACTGTAGTCAACATCTGTGCGAGCATATACAATGGCCCTCATGAAGAAAAAGGTTGAAAGGAAAGACAGTAAGAAGGAGATGATTACAGTGGAGGTTAAGAAGGAAATCACTGAGAAGTATGAACAAGGTATGCAAGTGGCCAAAATTGCAAGATTTTATAATGTCTATGTGCATGTCTACATCTCATCTGCCGAGGAGGAGGAGAAAAAGGCAGAGGAATCCCTCACTTCAGATGAGATTAGGGAGATGTGTAAAATGTGGGAAACTGCAGAATTTTGTAGAAAAGCACCATCCAAATAAGGCTGTAGTAGTGTGAGTGATGAATCTGTTTAACGACAATGCAATGTCACATTTCCATGAAATCCTCAAAAGGAGGTAAAAGCAAGTGTCATTGGGTAGGTTCCTTGTTAAATAGGTTAATTTGTTTATTTTTATTTATATGTTGTATTTTCTGTATTATTTTGTATATTACAGTATTGTAATCATTTTATTTGAATATTTTTGGGCTATGGAATGAATCATCTGAGTTTCCATTATTTCTTACGGGGAAATTGGCCTTGATATACAAGTGCTTTGGATTGCAAGCATGTTTCCAAAATGAATTATGCTCACAAACCGGGGTTTTACTGTAATAAAATTCACCCCTTTAAAGTGTACAGTTTGAGGTATTTTGACAAATGTATATAGTCATGTAACCACCAGCACAATCAGCCCCCCAAAATTCCTCATGCCTCATTGCAGTCAAGTCCCCTCTCCATAGTACTGGTCCATTGATCTGTTCTCCATTACCATGGTTTGCCTTTTCCAGAATGTCCTATTAATGGAATCACAGAGTATGTGGCCTTCAAGGCTAGCTTCTTTCCCTTACCATAAAGATTTTGAGTTCTTCCCTGTTGTTGCTTGTATCAGTACTTTATTAATTTTCATTGCTGAGTAGTATTCTATTGTTTAGATGTAACCCACTCTCCCATCGACAGATGTTTGGATTGTTTCCAGCTTTTGGCTATTATAATTAAAGCTGCTAGGAATATTCACATATACATCTTTGTGTCTGGCATGTGTTTTATTTCTTCTGAGTAAACACCTACAAGTGGATTTGCCTGCTCATATGGTAAAGTGTATGAATAACTTGATAAGAAATTGAGAAAGTGTGTTCCAAAGCAGCTGTATCATTCCGCATCCTTATCAGCAATGCATGAGAGTTCTGGTCGGTTCATATACTTGTCAACATTTGATACTGTCGATCTTTTTAACATTAGTCATACTCAAGATGAGATGTGTAGCTCACTGCAATTGTAATTTGCACTTATGACTGATGTCGGGTATCTTTATGTGTGCTAACTTGGCTGCACGTAGCTTCTTTGGTAAGCCAAATGTCTTTTAATAAAAGTTAAAAGCACTTTACTCATGTAGATTTCCCCAATACATTTTAGTTAATATCCAAAAAAACACTTTTTCGTTTTCCTCTGTTTTTCATGGAAAATTTCTAAGATGAATTAAATACTTCTTTGACTCCTTCGCATTCTTAACCATTTTCTTACAGAGAAGACGGAGGTACAGTACCCATACCAGGTGACTATGTGCTTTTCTCTTTGGGGCGCCTGGGTGGCGCAGTCGGTTGAGCGTCCGACTTCAGCTCAGGTCACGATCTCACGGTTTGTGAGTTCGAGCCCCGCGTCAGGCTCTGGGCTGATGGCTCAGAGCCTGGAGCCTGTTTCCGATTCTGTGTCTCCCTCTCTCTCTGCCCCTCCCCCGTTCATGCTCTGTTTCTCTCTGTCTCAAAAATAAATAAAATTAAAAAAAAAATTAGGTTAGGGGCACCTGGGTGGTTTGGTTGGTTTTATATATGTATAATTTATTGCCAGATTGGTTCCCATACAACATCCAGTGCTCCTCCCAACAGGTGCCCTCCTAAATGCCCATCACCCACTTTCCCCTCTCCCCCAACCCCCATCAACCCTCAGTTTGTTCTTAGTATTTAAGAGTCTCTTATGGTTTGCCTCCTTCCCTCCTCCCTTGTCTTTTTTTTTCCCCCTTCCCCTCCCCCCTGGTCTTCTGTTAAGTTTCTCAGGATTCACATATGAGTGAAAACATATGGTATCTGTCTTTCTCTGCCTGACTTATTTCACTTAGCATAATACCCTCCAGTTCCATCCACGTTGCTGCAAATAGCCAGATTTCATTCTTTCTCATTGCCAAGTAGTATTCCATTGTATATATACACCATATTTTCTTTATCCATTTGTCAGTTGATGGACATTTAGGCTCTTTCCATAATTTGGCTATTGTTGAAAGTGCAAGCATCCAACTCTTGATTTTGGCTGAGGTCATTATCTCTCGGCTCCGTTCATTATCTCACGAGTTCGTGGGATCAAGCTCTGCCTCAGGCTACAGGCTGGCAGCACAGAGCTTGCTTGGTATTCTCTCTTTCCCTCTCTCTCTGCCCCTCTCCAGCTCACACACACACACACGCTCTCTCTCTCTCTCCTTTGCTCTCACAAAATAAACATTTAAAAATAAATAAGTAAAAATAAAAATTAGGTTTGCGCTTCATTTTCACAGTCTTTCTCTCTCCTCTCTCAGGGATACTACTTCCTGCTGTCCATGTGCTTGCCTAAAATCACACACAGGGGGCGCCTGGGTGGCGCAGTCGGTTAAGCGTCCGACTTCAACCAGGTCACGATCTCACGGTCCGTGAGTTCGAGCCCCGCGTCGGGCTCTGGGCTGATGGCTCAGAGCCTGGAGCCTGTTTCCGATTCTGTGTCTCCCTCTCTCTCTGCCCCTCGCCCGTTCATGCTCTGTCTCTCTCTGTCCCAAAAATAAATAAACTTTGAAAAAAAAAATTTAAAAAACAAAAAAAAACAAAAAAAAAAAATCACACACAGTAATCTGCTGTATCGTAAGCTACAAGCTTCTGTAATTACTTAAAAAAAGAAGCATATATGGCTCTGAGTACAAGCCTGAAGATCTCTCCAGGAATCAGGCCCATAGGCTTCTCTGAGGTACCTGATGACACACATTTTGTGGCTTATTTCCAGGTCAGGGCTCTGCTTGAGAGATAGGCAGTCAGTCGACAAATGTCCTGAATCAGGATCAGTGAAGAGAATCTCTTGATCACCATTCCCAGATATACAGAAAGTTTTGGAAGGACTCAAAGTTTTGGAGGACACAACTCCGATGCATCCTTGAAGGAACCAATTTTTCTATTCTACACCCATAAATGATACCAAATAAATATTATTATGTTTAAGGCCAGCAAAACAGGGCAAGAATACAGTTCATGCTCCAGGACAGTGTCTTAAAATAAGTTCCCAGCTTTTCGTTTTGTTCACCCCAACAGCATAGCTACCCCTGGCAGAGAGCCTCATGCTCTCTGAAACTCTCATAGGGATGGGGTGCCTGGGTAGCTCAGTTGGATAACCTTCCCACTCTTGATCTCAGCTCAGGTCACAACCTCACGGTTTGTGAGTTCGAGCCCCACATCAGGCTCCACGCTTACAGTGTGGAACCTGCTTAGGATCATCTCTCTCCGCCCCTCCCCTGCTCATGCACCCTGTCTGTTTCAAAATAAATAAACTAAGGGAACCTGGGTGGCTCAGTTGGTTGAGCATCTGACTTCGGCTCAGGTGATGATCTTGCAGTGTGTGTGTTCAAGCCTTGCATCAGGCTCTGTGCCGACAGCTCAGAGCCTGGAGCCAGCTTCAGATTCTGTGTCTCCCTCTCTCTCTGCCCCTCCCCTGCTCATACTCTGTCTCTGTCCCTCTCTCAAAAAATAAAAATTAAAAAAAATAACAATAAATAAATTTTTAAAAAACCCCACAAAACAAAAAACAAAAGCAAAAACACCTCTCATCAAGATGAGAAGCACAGATACCTCCTGCCTGAGAGAGCTCTGGACTCCAACACAACTCCACCCCTCCCAGCAACTGTGGCCTCTCTGCTGCTGGTTTCCTCGTCTATAAAATGACAATAAAGTACATATTGCCCACCTCAGAGCACCTTGTGCCAGTCAAACAGGGAAGAGAATGTGAGCACGCAGCTCAAAGGGTAGCCTGACTCAGGCCACCGCAGAAAGTCCTGAAGGAGAAAAACAACAACAAATACACAAATACCCCTTGAACAAGACTGAGCAAGGACAAGAGCCTCACAGTGAGATGGGGTGACACAGGTGCTGCCCAGGAAGGAGGAGAACAAAACTAGGTTTTGAGCAGGGAAGAAGCAAGAGACCCTGATAAGGAAGGGTGAGGAAGGGACATGAAGTCCATAGGCTGAATGTAGAAACAGCAATGTTTGTCTGTGTGTGCAGAGTTTAAACCCGGCATCCTGTGGGCACAGAGACAGCTACAGTGTGACACTTCAATCTTGAGTTTGGACTTGACAGGACTTCCAGTGAAACTTCAGCTCCCTTACTCTCACTTGGGTGTTCCTTGTCCATAATAACAGATGCCGATTCCATATATTTCCCATCCTTATTACATCTCCTGATGGAATTTTTCTCCAGGACTGCATTCCTCAAGAGTCAAAAGTAGAAGATTGTCTGTTCAGAGGAAGTGCCCGGCCATTCGATTACTTCTAGAAATATTTTTTCAAGATTTTCTATGCAAGCAACAGACCTTCAGAAGGCAAAAAGAATTCCTAGACTCTTCCCAAAGTGAGCACTTCAAAATACCTCGGGATCAATGAGCTAAGGCCAAAACAAAATAGGACACTGACAGTGAACCCTAGCTCTGGGTCCTTTTCCCTCTAATATCATTCTAGCCTGAACAGAAGGGAGAAAGTCTGTTCCCACAAAAAGAGAACAACAAATCCATTTAGCAGCTTAATCTGCCCCTTCAACCATGTACCTCCAAGTCTCTAACAGGTCCTTTTATATGGACCCATTTTTTTTGTAATTATTATCTCAATGTGATTGAAGAAGGATATGGTCATTATGTGGCTTCCCCCTCCAAGTCTTTTATGTTCAATCAATCAACAATTAAATTTTAGATAATATTGCATACGCTAATCCTTCTGTTCTCCCTTGCCTGGTCTCTAAGCTGTGGGATGGCTTCATTTCAGTAAGAGTAGTAGGTGATGGGTATAGATGGATGTGCATAAAATTCCATCATAGTTCATCTTCTCTATGAAAACAGTAACTTTTCTTAATTTTCTAAGGTCATCACAATGATATAAAAGAAAGCCAGACCTCACCAGAGAATGTGTAAAAGGTTAATAATATCCCCTCGGATATTATTAATTAATAATTGTTATTGTTGTTCTTATTAACTAACAATTATTTATTGCAAGGAAATGCACTTGGCTCTTTGTAAGAACTGCCTCATAACCCTAAAGCATGGTAAATCCTGTGGTTAGTCCAATTTACAGAGGAGGAAACTGAGGCTCAGAGATGTTAAGGAATCAGTTCAAGGTTTCAAGGGCTTTGAGAATGGAAGAGCTAATATTTGCTTTTTCATTGTTTTTTTTTAATTTTTTAAATTTATTTTGAGAGCGAGAGAGAGAGACAGAGAGAGCAGGGGAGGGGCAGAGAGAGAGGGATAGAGAATACCAAGGAGGCTCTGCACTGACATGGGGCCTCAACTCACAAACCGTGAGATCATGACCTGAGCCTAAATCAGGAGTGGGATGCTTAACTGACTAAGCTACCCAGGTGCCTCTGGAACAGCTAATATTTGAACCTAGGACTGTCTGACTCCAGAGTCAAACTCATAATGACTATGTCATAGATACTAGTCTTATTTCTCCCATGCCTTTCCCACAATACTCATCCTTCTTTTCTCCAAAATTATGCATTCCCTTGACAAAACTTTATTGAAAACCTACTAGAATACATGCTAGGCAGGAGGCCAGATGCTGTAATGCATTCCTGTCTCCATTTCAGTCACTGGCACTAAGTTAACTCCCATCTCCCATAACCCTGTATGAGTATCCAGGTACCAGCACTATACTCCCATTTGTAGGACGAGCCAGGTGCTAATTGTTTGGACCAATGTGACCTTAGACCAGAAAAGTGCACTTCCAGGTCTTTCCTCCATGACATGATGGTAAGTCACCGATGTGCTAGGAGTGTGGCTCTCGCCTTGTGCATTCTGATAATCGATTCTGTCCCTTCCCCACACCTGAGTCTGTGTGGAACACACTCAGTATTCTGGTTCCTCAAGAACCAGGGCTCTACCTTGCTTTTGTCAGTCCCCATCCAAGGAAGATTTTCCTTGCTAGAATGTAAGACCCTGGGGATACAGATGGGTATCTGCCTGTTCAGTGAGGTATCCCAAGCACCCAGCACAGTGCCTGGTATACAGTAGGCCCTGCCTGATAGCTGCTGGTGGAAGAGAGTAGGTCCTTCTGCTGAACTGGTACCAGGCTGACTGATGGCCACGTTGCTTCCTACAAGACTTCTTACCCCCTCTTTTCCTGTCTTAAGAGCATTTCAGCAGGCTTCTTGGGACACTCTACAAGTTCCTGAATCCCCTGATGTCAAGTGACTACCAGAATCCAGTCTGTTGCTATAATTTTCAGATTGTGCGCCTTGGCTGCCAGGCTAGGCCTTCGGGAGCACCTGCAAGGTGTGTTTGTTGGCATATACCAGGTCACGGGCTGATTTCCAGCCCCTCCCAGCTGCCCTTTTTGGCAGTGTTAACTGGTCTTTGCCTAGTTTTATCTAGAAGTATTTTTTATATGATTATATACCAAAATCATGTAAAATTCATAGAAATTTATGTTCAAAGATGTGATAGCAAGAAATTGGAGTGAATAATAAAGCTGTTTGATGAAGTATGGCACATACACACAATGGGCTTTAATCTGGCCATCAAAACATTATAAAGAATTCTGATGACATGAGAAAATGCTTATAACATTTAAAAACCTATAAGACGTTACATGTAGTATGATCCTAAATATAGGAAAACACATTTTTAAAAAAGACCAGCAATAATCATGGAATTATGAAAGATTCAGGATTTTCATTCACATTTTCTGCATATTTCTAAATTTCTACAAGTATATATTACTTTCATAATATGAAAAAAAACTGTTAAGTTACATGTTGCAAACATGTCCCAAAGCCGATATCACTGTGCCTTGACAGTATTGTACTCAAGTTTCTCAGCCATTACAATGCGAATTACTAGCTTATGGTTATCAAGAAACCTAATTAAACAAAACAAAATGAATACAATTCCAATTTTAATTTACTTCCTTTTTATTTCAAACCAGTGAATGGGTCTACAGCCTGGGGTAGAGTCTGCCCTTCCTCTGCTTGTGCTCACTCTCTCTCTCAAAAATAAATAAACATTTAAAAAAATTTTAAGGGGCGCCTGGGTGGCGCAGTCGGTTAAGCGTCCGACTTCAGCCAGGTCACGATCTCGTGGTCCGTGAGTTCGAGCCCCGCGTCAGGCTCTGGGCTGATGGCTCGGAGCCTGGAGCCTGTTTGCGATTCTGTGTCTCCCTCTCTCTCTGCCCCTCCCCCGTTCATGCTCTGTCTCGCTCTGTCCCAAAAATAAAATAAAAAAACGTTGAAAATTAAAAAAAAAAATTTTTTTTTAATTTTAAAAAATAAGACTGCATCAGAATCACCTGAGGGTTTGGTAAACACAGGTTGCTGAGTTCCAGTCCCAGGGTTTCTGACTCAAGATGCCTAGGCTAGGACCAGGAAATATGCATACCTAACAAGTTCTCAGGTGATGCTAATTCTGCTGGTCCCAGAAACACAGTTTGAGAATCACTGATCTAAGTTAAACCCCAAAACAAACAATTCTAGAATCTCACTGGCTTACTGGAATTTTGTTTTCTTAATAAGAATAAATGTTCTTCACAAGTTAGTAGAAAGGCTTTGCTTGTTGCAGTCAACTCAAAAACCAAGTCTCTGGAGCATCCTGTAATACCAGAAAGTAAGAAAGTGCTCAAACAAACAAAATCTCCAGTGTCAAAGGGACGCAACAGATAACTGAAAGAGTTTCCAATGGCCAAAGTCAGAACAATTTGAGCAACAAGATAAATAATGTAGTACTAGAATATAATCCAAAGTATAAAATACAATATCCCTGTGTCCATACTGATATAAATTAGAGAAAAAGACAAATCTCTTATGCAGAAGAATTACAAATATTCTACACAGATACTCTGTCCTCAAGGAGGAGAATAACTCCCCATTCCATACGTGTGGGCTGGGCATAGAGACATCCTTCCAAAAAGGACAGTATGGAAAGGAAGTAAAAGTATAGCGGAAGATGGGGCGCCTGGGTGACGCAGTCGGTTAAGCGTCCGACTTCAGCCAGGTCACGATCTCGCGGTCCGTGAGGTCGAGCCCCGCGTCAGGCTCTGGGCTGATGGCTCAGAGCCTGGAGCCTGTTTCCGATTCTGTGTCTCCCTCTCTCTCTGCCCCTCCCCCGTTCATGCTCTGTCTCTCTCTGTCCCAAAAATAAATAAACGTTGAAAAAAAATTAAAAAAAAAAAAAAAGTATAGCGGAAGAACCTGACAGATGCTACTTTAGCCACATGATCATGGTCAACATCAACAGGGACAGGTCATGTTGATAGTACCTACCCTTAATGATGTGATGAGAATGGCATTTTACCTCTGCAGTCTTCCTCCCCCAAACCCAGCCTAACCATGAGAAAAACATCAGGGTATCAAAGAGCATCCTACAAAACACCCAATCAGTACTCCCCAAAACTGTCAAGGTCATCAAAAATAGGGAAGTTTGAGACACTATCAGAGCCAAGAGGAACCTAAGGAAACATGACAAGTAAGTGCATTGTGGTGTCATGGATGGGATCCTGGAACAGAAAAGGACTGGGGGCGCCTGGGTGGCGCAGTCGGTTAAGCGTCCGACTTCAGCCAGGTCACGATCTCGCGGTCCGTGAGTTCGAGCCCCGCGTCGGGCTCTGGGCTGATGGCTCAGAGCCTGGAGCCTGTTTCCGATTCTGTGTCTCCCTCTCTCTCTGCCCCTCCCCCGTTCATGCTCTGTCTCTCTCTGTCCCAAAAATAAATAAACGTTGAAAAAAAAAAAATTAAAAAAAAAAAAAAAAAAAGAAAAGGACAGTAGGGGAAAACTAGTGAAAACCAAGGGAAGTATCAACTTCATTTAGCTTAAAAACAAAACAAAACACTGAGGCACGATGAGAAGCCACCATCTCTAGGGATGCTGGTCACCCTGACAAGGGAAAAGTGCATCAGTAATGAAAGGCTTTATTCCATCAATTTCATTGGCCACAACTAGTCATATGGCCCCACTCATCCAGAAGAGGACACTGTCAGAACCACCATATGCTAAGAGTAAAGGGAGCACACAACTACTAGATGAACGGTACCAATGACTCCCACAGCACTTGCTTTTCATCCGTTTGAAACAGAAACTTGGGTCACTTATGCCTTGTGCAGATTCTTTGGAGTCAACCTCTAGACTGATGGGTACCATAACTAAGCATCCTGCATGGTTTCCATAGAGAGATTATTTATACTGCATCTAATTTTCTCTTGCTCCTCCAAGTGTCTCCTAGGGTATGTATCGTAATCAGGGGTTCTAGTCTTCTTCTCCAGTGATTCTTTTGATTTGACTCCAGACCCAGCATACAATCATAACCAAGTGAGCTATTTAAGAGTTGTTTGGTGGTTTACTCAAAGGCACAAATGAGTCTCAATGCCTCACTCACTTGTTTCAGTAAAATGAAAAGGGCAGCCCCCTTTTCACATGAACCTGCTCAACCAATTTACAAACCAAGCCCTCAACACGTCTGGTCTGAGCAGAAATCAATATTTCAAACTTATTGTGCTTTCCCCTTCCTCTCCCAGTACCCAACTCAGCTCTTAGTCTGTATGTCTTCCTAGAAACAGTTCCATTTTATTTATCCTCTCTTCCCCGTCCCCTAAAAAGCAAAAAACAACAACAAAAATTTAAGCCAAACTTAATTCTCTTTTAATGCCTGGATCTTGACTCTGTTTGCATTTCTCTCTTTGTGACTAGAGTGAGACTTTAAATTTCATTTTGCTTTCAACATGTCTGGGAAGTTAAACACATGACTGTCAGTGTCAGTGGGCAGTTCTGGTAACCTCCTCCCAAAGGACATAGCTTAACCTTGAAATTGTCTACAAACTCCAAAAGTATCTATCTCTTTCAATAAACAAGTATTCTTTTTTTTTATTTTTTTTTTAACATTTATTTATTTTTGAGACAGAGAGAGACAGAGCATGAACAGGGGAGGGTCAGAGAGAGGGAGACACAGAATCTGAAACAGGCTCCAGGCTCTGAGCTGTCAGCACAGAGCCCGACACGGGGCTTGAACTCACGGACCGCGAGATCATGACCTGAGCCGAAGTCGGCCGCTTAACCAACTGAGCCACCCAGGAGCCCCTAAGCAAGTATTCTTTATATTCTTTATAGGCTATGAAACAGCCACAAGAAGGTCTTGATTCTCTATAACGGTTTTGTGGTGATAGTGGATGTAGGGGTGGGGGTGGGAGTGTGTGTATATGTGTTTTCATTTCATCCACTGAGGTGCTCAGCAGACAGATATTCATTTTTCCCTAATGCAGCAGTTTTTATAGCAGAGACATAATATGGCCAATCAGTACTGAAAACTGTACAAAATGCACCCAAGAAAGGAATGACTGATGGCCTCATGTCAGCAAAGTATTAATGATCAGCACTCCCTATGTATTCTGCACAGCTCAGAATTCTAGAAGTCAAAGCCTAAGTTTTTTGAATGTTGCCCAAAAAATATAATCACAAGAAGATCAGGTGGTTTAATCCACTAACTGTACTTTTCTTAAATTATCTTTCTATATCAACATTAAGAAATTCTCATTTTTCTTAACTGCTTAAAACTCTCTCCATTTAGTTACAACAAATTTGCTCCAATGGTTTAGGATTCTTAGCCTTGCCAAAATTATGGATCCTATTTTCTGGAGTAAGAGTATTTAACTCTCTATATTTACAACAAAGTTGCCATAAGGAACAAACCGATTTAGAAGCTGTTGAGATTAATAATTCATTCGTACACATATCATGTACTTTGGCCCAGGCTCTAACACCATCAACACTTTTCCTAAATTGGTGTCCCCAATCCCTTTATTAGAGATAATGAATTCATCGCATGGCTGGGCGCAGATAGTGATTTCCATGGTCTCAACTGATATGAATCAATCCCCTTAGGGCTGGGAATATGTCTTAATTGTATACTTGTTCTTGAACAAAACTACTGCTTCCATTTGATTTCTTCCCCCCTTTACTTACCCAAATGATTTTCATTCTTACCTCACTCATCAACTTGTCAATTGGAGAACAGGAGCTATTTCCTTTCTTTGTTTGGGATTCTGGCCACAACCCAGGCACCATTTTCCAAGTAATTAATGAGCCCTGCAATGTCCTGGCTTGTGACCACCAGCCTCTTCCTTTGTTATATTACATCTTGCCAGGAGAAGGACTGAATGCAAGAGTAGGCTGCTGCTTAATGAAGAGCAAGCTGCTATTTTTAAGTGAAAATACCCTAAGGTCTTTTAGTTTTGCCACATGGCAAAAGTGTGTGCTTGCAATTAAATCTTAGGCTCATGAAGAAAGTCCCAGAAGCACAAGTATTTAAGAGTTATAGATTTCTAATAGACTGTCAAGAACTGAAACGGAGCACACAATCTGGTAGGGTGGGAACTCAACCTTGGCTCCTACCTGCCACACCAAAGCTGCTTTCCCTGCATCAGCAATGAGAAAACACCAGGATAGCCAATTTGGGGTGAAGGGCAAAAAGAGGTCAAAAGATGAAAGTGGACTTTTTTTTTCCCATCCTTATTCCTTAGAAGCAAGGGGATAAAATGTTGAGGATTTCTTCACCATGATCATTCATGCATTGAAAAGATATGCTTTTAGTGTCTTCTAGGCATCAAACATTAATTTATTTCCTAGGGGCAGAGGACTCATCAAACAGAATCCTTATCCTCAAGAAAGAGTTTAGTGGAAAGAGACTGAAAAGAAGAGCACACAATCTGGCAGGGTGGGAACTCAACCTCAACAGTAAGGAGGGAAAAGGATGAGAGGTCTAGACGGTGGGTTGTTCCTATGAGGTGGTCAGGGAAGGTCTCTAATAAAACGACATTTGGGCAGAAACTAGAGAAAGTGAAGGAGCAAGCAATACGGGTATCTGGAGGAGAAGATTCCAGGTAGATGAAACAGCAAGTACAAAAGGCACTGCAATCAGCCACCTGTTTGCCTGGTTGACCATTAACTACCCTAAAAGCTTAACAATATATTCAGAACTGAGTCACTATAGACAAAACTTCCTCTTTCAAGTCCCTAAACATTGATTTTACCATTTTTGAAAAAAAAATCATTGAAAATGGATTCTGTGACACTCTGCCCTGTTAGAAATATGGCTCATAATGACGTCTTTTCTGATGACTGCCATGCGTAAGTATCATCGTTTATTCATGTACATATTAAGCACATAATCTATGTGCAACATTATACTTCTCCCTTACCTATCGAGCATCTACTCTTTACTAGGTACCATGTTAGTTATGGAGAATACTATGATAAGCAAAGCAGAAAGTTCCTGTCCCCATGGAGTTTCCAGTCTGATGAGGGAGTCAGGCATTAGCCAACTAATACACCACTATAAACTGAGCTTTACACCCTGAAGGAGTGTGCAGAGACTATGAGAACTCAAAACAGGGCCTAGGACCTTCTGGAAGATGAGGAAAGGGTTTTGTGAGGAAATTACTTGAAGGAGTTCATAAGAGGAGAAGAGGATTCCAGGAAGCAGGAACAGTATGTGCCAAGGCCCTGAAATGTACAGGAACAAATTGGGTTTGCTGTATTAAAAGAAAGCAGTGTGTCTGGATTCCAGAGAGTGAGATGGAACAGCAATAAAACTGATTTTGGAGAAGGAGACTACAGTCACATCATGCTGGGCCTTGTAGGCTAAGTTCGGTCTTGATCAAATGGGAAACTATTTGAAATGTTTTGGGCCGGAGAAAGACACGATCAAATAAGCATTTTCGTATGACCTCACTGGCTGCACAATGGGAATACAGGGGCTTTGGGGATAGTATCAGGGGACAATCCACTGAGGTGCTCAGCAGACAGATATTCATTGCCTGCATAAGAAGAATGGTGGTAGAGACAGAAAACAGAAGAGGGAATTAAAAAGCATTAAGGAAGTAGAGTCAGCCAAGCTTGGTCATGGATTTAAATTCAGGAGATTAAGATGTTAGGGGTGACTCCTACTTGGCTTTTGGAACCATAATGATGCCCATCTTTCTTTTGTTCACCTGCTAGGAAAAAAAGAAGAAGAAAAATGACAAAATATCCTAGCTTAGGCACCAAACACACAGAGCACAGTATCTCTTTTCTCTTTAGCAGCCAGCCTGGTTCTATGTTAATACCTGAATCCCTGACGTTCAAGTCTCCAGTGCCCTTGGCTGCAAAGGGTCTGTCACAAAAAAAAAAATGAAATAAAATAAAATAAGAAATAAGGAGAAGCCAATACTCTATGTTAGACTGGAGACAAATGAACTCCTGATCCTCCTGATCCAAATGACTTCTCTGTTTCCACTTCATTATGGTGGCACTTTAGCTGGTCACACCTACAAAGAAATCAGCAAACTGGGTGACTCATTAGGATTTTCTTTTCCAGAGAGCAAAGTACCTAAATAAAGAGTCTCACATTAAGCATACAATGCCAGGGAGTCATCTGAGCAGCAGCAGCAATTTGGGAGAACTTCAAGTGTGGCATTTAGGTTTGAGAGGGGAAGTTAGGAATCCGAGAACTGATCTCACAAACAAAAAGCTTTTATAATAGCCTGTCCTGGATAAGACAGTAATGAGAGGACACAGAGAAAAGTCGTCCTCCTCTTAATGCCAAGGAAACCTAAGAATGTGACTTCTTAAAAAGGAGCAGGTGAAAAGAAGAATTTTAGTGTCATCAAGAGTGACTGTTCTTCCTCTTTGCTAGAAATAAGCTGAGAGTCTAAATCACACAAGAGGCCCTAAGGAAGGAGGCGTTTATTATAAATGAGCCTGAAACTAAATCGTGCTGTATAGACTCTTCTAAGCTCTTCTGAGAATCCTAATGGGATCTTACTCACCTGAAGATCACTTGTTCACAGTCACAAAAGGTTAGGATAATATTTGTAGTTTGTTTTGTATGTGAATCCATCATAAACCTCATCCCTTCCTGTGACCATAGATTATTTTGGGGGGAAGGGTCACCACCCTATGCCAAGTAGGGGCAGGAAACCACAGATTTTTTTTAAGTATATCTTTCTGTAGGAATTAAGTTCAAATAATTTTAAATTGAAGCAACAATGAGTATTCCATAGTATAAAAGGCAAAATCCAACTGAACTTTTAAGATAAAACACAAGGTTTCAGGTACATGTCATTCTTGTGGGTTCCCCACCACCACCTTGAACCCAGACCTCCTGATGGGGATGGGCAGGTACAAGCAGACTCCTCCATTAGGCATGGGTGGCCACAGTACCTAGGGCCCCACAGTGCCTTTCACAGCTGTCATTGTCATGCTAATTTTGAAATACGAAGAAAACAATGAACTCTTAGGTCAAAGAAAGTGTTTTAATATATAACATTAACGTAATTTTCTTTATACCAAAGTAGGTGTAAAATCTATTTTTCAAAAATTTTTATGGAGTCAGATGAACAGAAAGAAAAGTGCCTAGGACCCACCCACAAGAGTCCTACCGTGGCCCTGGGTAGTTAGTTCCTCCTCAGGTAAGCCTCAGAATACAACTGACAATGGTACGTTTTAAAGTATAGTGGTCCAATATCATTGTGATTTGGTGGGACAGTGTCAAGCACTTTTAATTTGAAAAGTATGCACTATATTATTTATTTATTTATTTATTTGTTTGTTTGTTTGTTTGTAAGTAGGCTCCATGCCCAATGTGAGGTTTGATTGAACTCATGACCCTGAGATCAAGAGTCCCATGCTCTAGCAACTGAGCCAGCCAGGCACCCAGTATGTACTATATTTGAAAGTGTGGTTAAAATGATGGGTTTCCTACTAATAGTAGCAGTAAAGTTTGCTTTTTGGAAAATTAGAAATTTTGAATACTAGTCTGATTACTTAATTCCATTTTAAATCATATATCATAATGTTTTTCAGAACTAGTGGGTGAAACTGTTAAGACAACATGAAATATTTGTTGGTTGGGACAAAGCATCTCTCACTAGCACATGAAATGATCCTACACAGTTCTTACATTATACAGAGGGAAGCAGATAATTCATAAAGATTCCCCCCCAAGAATGAGATGTTCACAAAAAAATGAGGTCAGCAAGTCCAGTCTTATCGGCTGGGATAATTTTACGAGGGTCAGACAGCCCTGGAGCATAAACAAGTCACTCTGGGGTCTGGAGGAAGCTGACTCCTGATTCCCAAGAGACAGCATCACACAATTAGATTGTTTACCCTTGCTTAACACAAATTTGACACATTTTCTAAAAACGACCTGCTGGGGTCCTGTCAAAACGGATGATGGAAAGTCAGAATAATTTTCTGGCCCAGAATGTCTAGCATTCCAATAATCCATTCCATTTCAGTCATGTTTTGAATATAGAGAAGGATATTTTCCTCAAGTAATATTTGAAATCAATCTATTCTTGCATGCTTTAGCTCCCTCAGAGCATAGATTCACTGTTGAATCAAAAGAAACCAGTGGAATCCAGGACCTTCTAAAAGTAGTATCCTAAGGCTTCTTTTTTTCTTGTATGTCTTGGAATTGTTAACTCAGACAGAAGGAACTTATCTACTCCCAGAGCAACAAGATCTTACATTATTATTATTTTTTTTAATGGCCAATGAAATCTGCCCCAGGGAGCTGAAAGAGCTGCCCAAAGAAAAATATTCTGTATATCTTTCATGAGCATTCAGACTACAAAATAAATAAGATAGAGCATATAACATCATTACAAACATGCTGAAAAGGGTAAACAAGGTTCTCTATTGGCTTATTCACCACTGCCAATATTAGCTATACCATCATCCTCCTACTATTTACGTAAAATATTGTCACTGGTAATAATAGAATCAGGATTTGAACTGAGGTCTGCTTAGGCCTAAATTCATGCTCTTACCCCCTGTATTAGAATGGTGCCTGGAACAAAGCTGGTAGTCAATATACATTTTTGAGTTGGAATCTAGATTAAGAAGTGGGCTGTCTGATCCAGGATTCTGAAGTATCTTCTGGAGCTACTTTGTAGCTAATCTCAACTCCCAGCATGAAAGAGCTCTTTAAAACATCTGATAGGATTCAAGGACTACACCTGATAATGCCCTGTCTCAAATATTCTTTCAGGTTAATTTTACTCCTTATTGAAATTCAATTAGGATGAGAAAAAATTAAGTATTACAGTTAAATAACCAAATAAGTAAAAGATTTCCATACAAAAAGTTTAAAGTTCTGTTGCTTTGGTTTAAAGAAAGGAATGTCCAGGGGCGCCTGGGTGGCGCAGTCGGTTAAGCGTCCGACTTCAGCCAGGTCACGATCTCGCGGTCCGTGAGTTCGAGCCCCGCGTCAGGCTCTGGGCTGATGGCTCAGAGCCTGGAGCCTGTTTCCGATTCTATGTCTCCCTCTCTCTCTGCCCCTCCCCCGTTCATGCTCTGTCTCTCTCTGTCCCAAAAATAAATAAACGTTGAAAAAAAATAAATTAAAAAAAAAAAAAAAAAGAAAGAAAGGAATGTCCAAAGACTCTCAATCATTTAACTGGACTCCAGGTCATAGAGTATACTGCAAATATCCAACACTAGCTAACTCATGTGTGTGGGTTTGCGTACTCATTTCATTCTTGAAATTCCTCTAAATGCATTTCATGCATTATCTCACTTAATCCTTGTGAGGTAGGTACTATTATTATTCCTATTTTTTAGAAGAGGACACAATGGACAGAGGTTAAGCAATTAACCCCATGTCAAACAGCCAACAAGCGGCAGAGCCAAGATTCTGGACCCAAAGGATCTCATGCCAAAGCCTCTGCTCTAAAACACTTTGCTCTGTTGCTTCCTATAATAATAACTACCACTTACTGGACACTTCAATGTGTCCCATATATCCTTTATATGCATTATCTCATTAACTATTTGCAGCCACCATAGGCAGAATATTTGTATGTACAAGTGTGTATATGATGCATGCAGATAGAGAAGTAGGTTTGTGTGAATAACCCCACTTTCTAACCCATCACTATAAATCATTGGATCTATCTCTTAACCCTTGAAAGAAAGTCTTTTTAGATACTCTATGATTAATCACATGAAGAACTCCTACAAAAACTGCATTGTGTATCATCTTTTCCATTAGGTGTTTTAAGTGAATCTTCATTTCAACATTTCAAGTTGAACAGAATTCATTTATTCTCACATTCTTGCTCTTTTTTTCTTTTCATTTTAATATGAAATATAACAGCACCACAGGAAGTTCTGCAATATCGGTAAGGACAGAGTTTTAAGACTGTCAGAGTTTCAGGGCTATCATTAAACGTATAAAAGTTCAGAGGAAAGTCTCCAATGCATCGTAGCAGCCAAATGTCTCAAATCTGTATGTACTTTCCACTAAGTATTATAAGACTCCATCATGTATCCTGGTTATTGCCATTGCTAAGAAGATTTGCTTTCTCCTCTTCACTTACTCAAGTATGTGGTTTATCTCTCTGGGGTCTGACAAGCCAGCCAGCACTGGGCATCAAGGCCTTACCCTCATCTTCTCACTTCCCAGAAGAACAGTTCAACACAGAAGTTAAATGCCCTGTTCAGGCACCCAGCCCACCCCAAATCTGGACTTAACGCCTTCTCTTTAATCAGGAAGGGTGTTTCACATAATCAAGTGATCTCTAGTCCTCAGGGCCTAACTAAGTGCATGCTTCCCCAATTTAAATATGCATATGAATAATCACCTGTCCGATCTTGTTAAAAAGCAGGTTCTGGGAGGGCCTGAGATTCTGCATTTCTAGCCATCTCCCAGGTGGTGACAACCACACTACTGGACAGCAGATCACACTTGGGACACTAAAGGTCTAGTTCACAGGCAAATGCAAAAAGTAAAAAGTAAATGTCTGTGTTTCAGTTTTTGAGAGGTTCATCTTGGGTTCAAATCCAGAATGATCTATAGAATTTTCCATTATTTCATGTGGCATGAAAATTCTAGATAATCCTTAGAACTATCTATTCACTTTTCTAGTCTTTGGACTCCACAAGGTTATCTCATTCTAGGTAGGAAGGGAGACCGTTATCCCATACATAAAGTTCACCTAGCCATGTGTCCTCTTATGTCCATTTATCCAACAGTAAGCAACTAATGACTTCAAAATGATGAATCCGTGACACAGATGTGTTCAATACTCAGTGAACTTCTCTAACTCAGACTACTTTGGATGCAAGGGTTGGTACCACTATGTAAATAAGGAACTTTTTCACTGTACAGCTTAATGAAGCAAGTACAGGCAGTACAAATTCCTCGGAGAAAATGCTTGAACACTGAAGAGCAACTTGTGATTAGCATATCAATAGGAATAAATAAAGAGTTTTAAGATACCTGAGGGTACTTAAGGACAGAGGTTTTTCAACAAACTTCTTAAACTTCTGTTTATACTCCTAAACTACGTGGTAAATTCTTTCTTCTTAGACACTTTAAAAGATCAGATTCAACCCAGGTCTCCTGTCTGAAAATGAATAAGGTTTTAATGCTCAGAAATGCAGAAGTAGTGTCAAGGTTACTTGATTGACCCAAGTCAAAGAACCTTCTAGAATAACAACATATTTTGGCTGGGTTTCTACCTATCCTCTTAAGTGCGATATTTTAAAGAACATATATTTCACATATTGGCGGAATTACTAGGTCACCTGCAAGAAGCAAGATAACTCTTGACCTTTTTTAACTGGTCAGAGAGGAGCAATAAAGCATGTAGACAGTACTGAAGGATGGCTTGTCAGTGTGGCTCCTCCACTTTAAAAGGTATCCTAAGAACTAGAGGCTGTAGTTCTCAATTAAACCAGAAATATCTAAATTAAACATTTAATTAGATCACTGAACTCTTGAGTTGAGCAGTCGGTCCCACCATGCTTTCATTCTTCCAATGAATTATATCTACTTAAATCTTTGATGTCAAAAGGTTGCAGATGGCTCGCTGCCAGATTGCGCCATTACTGTCAGTGTGACCAAGGGCATGTCAAACTTCCTAAGGTTCAGATTCTTCATCTGTGGAGCAGGGATACTAAGTAGTAAGTATCTGTCTTCCTTATGACATTGTGGAATGGAGCCTTTCATATAATGGGCATAAGTACTGTATATACCCACTCTACTTATATGCTTGCATACTAGTATGCTTCTACTGTTAAAAGAATGGGGTTTAGTCCATGAACTTTAAAAAAGACACATGGGGGCGCCTGGGTGGCACAGTCGGTTAAGCGTCCGACTTCAGCCAGGTCACGATCTCACGGTCCGTGAGTTCGAGCCCCGCGTCGGGCTCTGGGCTGATGGCTCAGAACCTGGAGCCTGTTTCCGATTCTGTGTCTCCCTCTCTCTCTGCCCCTCCCCCGTTCATGCTCTGTCTCTCTCTGTCCGAAAAATAAATAAACGTTGGAAAAAAAAAATAAAAAGACACATGAACCACAAGAACAGTCAAGAACTACCACCGAAAGTCCCTATTAAATCTATGAAACTTCTGAGCCCAGAGAGGACCCGGGGTAAAAAATACAAAGAGATTCTTCCTTAGCGAACTGCCAAAAGAGTTCTGAACGCCACTTAACTTCTAAGGTTCAAGTCCAGAGAGATAGTAGCATGTAACCTCAATGTGACTTTCCACAGCACACAAGCCCACAGGGCCGTGTTTTGACTTAAGTCAGTTCTGAGACTTGAGTGTTTCATTGGGATATCCAGTCCTTCATCTGAGCAATATTGACATTTGTTATTTCTTACAACTTTTATTCTAGAGGATTTTTGTAAATAACCTCCATCCTCCAAATCCTCCAAAAAGTAGACATTAATATAAAGTACCATTATTCTAACAAAATCAAATTTTCAGGCCACGTTTATATCTTAGGGTGACTGCACCACCAGGAAAAGAAGTGTCCTCAACTGCTACTTCCTCTTAGGGAGAAATCTAATTCAAGTAATGCATATAACTCAGTCAATAAGAACACCAAATGGAAACATATGCCCTTAGCTATCTACTCTTACTTCTTTCTTTTTTTAACTAATATTCAGCACTACACACTTAATTGCTTCTACTCTAACCCAAATCACTGCCTATGAAGAGCGGATTTTTCTCCCCCCCTATTTACTTTGGAAATAGACACCAGGCATAGAGAAGTTAGTTGAGCTCGTGTGCCCACCAACTTACAGCATCTTAGCTGATCATCAGCTCCCTGAGCTGTGTTCTTCATGGAAATCTACAAAGAAAACCTCTCAGCTTTAACCAAGACCTTAGAGTGAGAGGGCAGCTGTAGCAGAGCTCTGTGAACCAAGGCTACAGGCCTAGGAGTTGTGTGTGCCATACCCTTCCTGAGAAGCAAGATCCTGAGTAACACATTGAAACCTCTGGATGTTCATGTTCTCACTCAGGAGTGGGTATCATAATCCTAACTAATCTCCAGCTTTGACTGTTAGAATTACAACATAATGACCACAGGCTTGGAAATGCAAAGATGTTCCCTAGAAGAAGATATTTATAAATCATTTATCTGCTAAGGGCTTAATATCCAAAATACATAAAGAACTCATATAACTCAATAACAAACAACAACAAAAACAACAACAACAAAAACAGTTAAAAAATGGGCAGAGGACTGGGGCGCCTGGGTGGCTAAGTCAGTAAAGCCTCCAACTTCAGCTTAGGTCACGATCTCACCGTTGCAAAGTCTGAGCCCCACGTCAGGCTCTGTGCTGACAGCTCAGAGCCTGGAATCTGTTTCGGATACCGTGTCTCCCTCTCTATCTCTGCTCTACTCCCACTCGTGCTCTCTCTCTCTCTCTCTCTCAAAAATTAATAAACATTTAAACAATTTTTTTTTAGAAATTAAAATAAAATGGGCAGAGGATCTGAGTAGATATTTTTCCAATGAAGACATCCAGATGGCCACAGGCACATAAAAAGAAGCTCAACATCACTAATCCTCAGGAAAAGGCAAATCAAAACCACAATGAGATATCACCTTACACCTGTCAGAAAGGCTAGTGTCAGAAAGACAAGAAATAACAAGCATTGACAAAGATGAGGGCAAAGGGGAACACTCATGCACTGGTGGTAGGAATGTGAATTGGTGCAGCCACTATGGAAAACAGTGTGAGGGTTCCTGAAGAAATTAAAATTAGAGCTGTCATATGATCCAGCATTTTCACAACTAGGTATCTAACCAAAGAAACCAAAAACAATAATTGGAAAAGATATATGCACCCTTACGTTCATTTCAGCATAATTTACAATAGCCAAGATATGAAAACAACCTGTGTTGTTGGATGAATGGATAAAAAGAGATGTGGTATATATGTGTATGTATGTGTGTAAACATATATATATACATGCATGTATACATATGTATGTATGTATGTATGTATGTATGTATGTATGTGTATATGTGTATGTATATATGTGTGTATGTATATATATACATACACATGAATATATATATGCAATGTATACAAATGGTGACTCACTGTTGTATACTTGAAACTAATATAACGTTGTGTCAACTCTAAATAATAAATTTGTGACTAATAAATTTAAAATAAAATTTAAAAGGAATACATGAAAAAAAGTTAATTAAATTAAAAAACAAAGATGCTCCCTAGAGACTATTGCACAGAACAAGGAGTCTCTTCAACACCAAAATGCAGATGACCAAATGCTGGGGTGTGAGGTAAGTGGTAAGTGGGGTATGACAGGAAACCTACTTACTTTTAGATATTAACAAACATTTGGATTTGAACAAGAACTAACACTACGATGCATAGTATTCAAGTCAAATTTCAAAGAGCACACTTAACCACAGTATTACTCATCAACTTAACCAGAAATTCATAAATATCCTGTGCTTCTGGATGGAAAAACAATATTCAAAAAAAAAAGCTTTTTGTTTTGGAGATTGCTATTTTGCTTTGGGTTTTTTTTGTTTGTTTGTTTCTATTTTGTGTTTTCCTCCATCCCTTATCAACACTGATTTCTTGACCACAACTTAAATTTATAGCATATTTACTCAGATGACTAACTGTAGGCTTTAGTCTTGTTCAAGCAAGTCTTGTCTTCAGCAACATGCTAAAATCACCAGAAGGGTTAGCTGAGGGAAATCAGGATCTGCTTAATTTGAAACTCCTTTTAAGAGAATCTACAATTGAGGCACCTGGCTGGCTCAGCCACAAGAGTGTGTGACTCTGGATCTGGGGGTCATGAGTTTGAGTCCCACATCGAGTGTAGAGAGTACTTAAAAACAAACAAACAAACAAACAAACAAACAAACAAACCTTAAGAAAAGAGAGAGAATCTACAATCAACTCTGCCTCCATCCAAAGAAAAGGACACAGTGCCCTGTGTTTTCACTAGCCTTCACCGTTTTGACACATAGTAAGAGAATGAGTGAGATCGACATGGGCAAAACTTGCCACTGAATCATCTGATAATAGTTTTTAGAGGCACTGCTAGTATTCTTCGGTTATGGGTACTACATACCTATAACCTGAAGGGAAAAAAAAGGCTGAATAGTGTGGCCCTTAGTGGTGCTAGAAATGAAGAATCTTTACACAAGTATTCGCAACTGGCTTTCATGATAAATTACACAATAAATCGTTTGCATCCTCATACTGTAGCCAGGTCACTCTCAACTACATTACCCAGAAGTTCTTACCTATCATCCTCTGTTTCATTGTCCCTCCCAGCCCCCCAAATCCTCACACATAAACCTAGATCCCCGAGAGGGGCAAATATAAAAGCAAAGAGTAAGCAATTTGCTACAGTGCCATGCCGGGTTACGGGTACCTGGTTTTCCCTCTGCTCTGGATAGAGAAAAGTACGGATTATGCACCTGGCAAATATTTGCATGGTCTCCAGAGCAGTTACATTCATCCATTTGCTCACAAAAGTACATAACTACAGCTGAAAGAAAAAATCAATTCAATTCAACAAACATTTAACAAGCTCTAGTCTGATTGCTGAGCCTTTGGGAAAAAAAATCATGCACCTGGCTATTGAAGCTGATTTTTGAAGAAGTCTAGAAATATGCTATTCTCTCCCCTCTCCCACCAAAAGCAAATCATGAGAAAAAAAGCAACCAATTCCCTCAAATGATCAGCACAGCCCCATTTCATATTGTAAAATGTAACTAGTGCAAAGCATGCCAGTTCCTTTTTGTAGAAGGAAAATAATTCCCTTCTTATCTTTCTGGGGAAACAGCAATTTGGTTTGTTGTATAAAGAACAGTGTCTCCACTTGCTAAGAAATCAGTGATTAATTACCTAGTCATCAATCACCTGTCAGTATTTTGGATCTAAAGATTAGAATAACTACATATTGAAATAAGTCATGGCATCATTGCTTTATATTCTGAATTCAGACTTATCAGGGATCTACATAAAATGAATTCTAACATGCAATACACGGGCAGGGCAAAACCAATCCCTGTCAAACATTTAAAGAGATTTAGGCTACTCGACCACGAGCCAGGCTCTATCACCTACTTGGTGACATCAGGAAAGTCATGTATAAACTCTGAGACCTCAAGGGCTCTGTCTGTAAAACAGGGATAACCATACCTCTTTTATCTCATTTGTGGGCATCATAAAGTTCACGTGAAATAATGTGAAGGAGGGTTTTATGAAAATGGTTAAATTCATCAGTACTGATGCTTAACTCCACAGTCCCGAAGACATGGCAGAAGGAAAAGCTAAGAAAATCCATCTCTGTTCCCCAAAGTGCAAAACAGGGTCTTTACAAGTTCAAATGAGCTGTGGCCCCTTTTGTTTTCCCACAGGGATGGTTAGAGAATCCTGTCCATGACACTAGTTTTAGAAAGAAGGGAAAACACTTTTTCCTTATCCTATTTTTTTCTGTTACATGATGCAGTAGGTGGATACTTTTTATTTAGCTTGTCAGTATTTAAGCTGCTGTTGGCTATTAAATATTATATTTAGTGTCAGTCTCCGGGATGAAACAGTTGACATTAAGCAAAAATGACACATATTCCACTAAGATAGGGCGTTCCAAAACTCAGCAAAACATAGGAGTAATATGATCTTTTCCTTTTTTAAATCATCTACTCTATATTGGCACTAGAGACAAAATAAGGTAATGTTCTGGACCTCAAGGAACTCAGAGTTTAGAGTGGAAACAGCCAGAACATTACAAAACTGTGAGATCACTCTAGCGAGAAGATGTCAGTAAGTAGGTGTCACAAGGTACAGAGGAGGGGGCTGCTGTCTGAGCCAGGTGTTCAGGAGGGAGGGTAGCTGGCATGAATAAATAGAAAGCGCCTGCTGTGTACATGAGTGCAGCAATGAGATAGCACTGAAGCACACTGTGAGTCAGGCTGGAGGGAGAGACAGAGATCCCATCATGAGGGACCTGGGAATGGAAGGTGTAGAACCTAAGAGTGGGGAACGCTCTGTGGATTGATGCAAGGAAGGGAGTATCAGGTGAGCGTGCATTGATGAAGGAACAGCTGCACGAAGGAGACCCTGACATTCTTCCACCCAGAACATTCCACTGTGAGCGAAATACTACATCTAAAAGAAATTTCCTGCTAAAAAAGGAAAGAGTTGATACACTTAAAGGTAAAAGGGAACCTAACTTGTAAAACTGTAATAAATGTAACCACAGCCTAGAACATGTTAATAGAGAAAACATCAGCCACACTCTTTTAGGATTTGTACAATATGCTTGTACATTTTTTATTGACCTCGACTTCCACCTCCACCTCAACCTAAAAAGGATCATTTTATGTACATATAAATGGGGTAGAAAAATCAAGGACTCAGTTTCGGCTTCCTAGAACAAGATGTAGCCCTTCAGGTGCTGGGTACTCAGTCAACTGGAGGGTCAAGTGGGTTGTCGGTGAGTCATCTTGAGGAAAGCCAACACACAGACAGGCAGATGTGCAGGACCATTCCAGGCTCACTGGGAAGCCTGAGTTGCAAGACACTATCCAGGAAACGATTACCTCTACAATTAAGTTAACTGGGAATATTTTAAAAAGAAAAGACCAGGGGGACACCTGGGTTGCTCAGTCGATGAAGCGCCCGACACTTGATTTCAGCTCAGGTCATGATCATGATCTCATGGTTCATGGGATTGAGCCCTGCATCATCAGGCTGCATGCTGACAGTGCAGATCCTGCTTGGGATTCTTCTCTTCCTCTCTCTCTGCCCCTCCCCCATGCAGGTTTTTTCTCTCTCTCTCTCTTTCTCTCTGTCTCTCTGTCTCTCTGTCTCAAATAAACATGAAAGAAAGAAACAAAGAAAGAAAGAAAGGGAAAAAAAGAAAGAGAAAGAAAGAAAGAAAGAGAAAAAAGAAAGAAAGAGAAAAAGAAAGGGAAAAAGAGAGAGAGAGAAAAAGATAGAAAGAAAGAAAAAGAAAAAAGAAAGAGAAAGAAAGAAAAAAAAGAAAGAAAAAACAGAGAAAGAAAAAGAAAGAGAAAGAAAGAGAAAGAAGAAAGAAAGAAGGAAGGGAAGAAAGAGAGAGAGAAAGAGAGAAAGAAAGAATGAAAGCAAGCAAGCAAGCAAGCAAGCAAGGCAGGCAGGCCAGGGACTGGGGGGAAGAAGGGAAATAGGGAATGAAGAGTTATTGTTTAATGGGTACTGAGTTTCCATATGGGACAGTAAAAAGTTCTAGATTTGGATGGTGGTGATGATTGCACAACTATGTGAATGTACTTAATGCTCCTTAACAGTATGTTGCGGTATGTATACTTCGCCACAATAAATAAGAGAGAAAGAGAAGCAAAACTAAAAAGTAGTAAGATTTTGAGTAAATTCAGCGAGGAGCCTCATACTGTCTTTCTGAATGTGATGCACAGACCAAAACACAGTTTATCAAGAAATGCTTTAAAGAAAAGTATCAACGGGAACATGCTAGTGGTCTGCCAGAGACTGTATGTTCCAGGGGACTCTATCATGTAATTAGGGCAGGTTTTCTAAAACAATAGAACACTTTCCCCCTAAAGGAGACAGATCTCTTCACATAATCTGGTTCATAACTTTTCCATGCAGCCTAGTAAGATGATATTATCATCACCATGATTATGATGGTAGCTATTTGGTATTTATTAAGAGTTCTCAGTGAGCCAGCTGCTAGTCTTTTCTCCTTTGTTGTAGATGGGAACAAAAAAAGACAAGTTCTGTGCATTGCTTTGGAAAGTAAGCAACAGGACCCAAATCAGAAGCAATGCCCAAGGCCACAGCACTTGGCAGGAGATGTTGTACTCAGCCTGATTTGGAGGCCCTGGCAATGCTTTGTTCCCCCATTCCAAATCCTCACCGCCAAGCAGCGCTCCAACTTAGAAAAGAGTATGTATTTGCTTGTCAAACAGCAGATATTTCTTTTTGCACTCGCAAAACATCCAGTAGATTTCATAAAATTACTGAGGTTAAAATTACAGAGGTTAAACCACAGAGATAAGAAATTCAATCTCTGGTTTAATTAATTGGTTAGTAATAATTGGTTATTCTTTTTTTTTTTTTTTTAAGTCTCAAATGTTTCCTATGTAAAAAGCAGTTAAAACTGTGCATGGCTCTAAATTCTGTGCCTGTAATCCTGGCAGAGTTTTATTTTACAGGTTGCAAAAAAACCCCAAATAATGGTAATTACATAGTAAATATTGACTGCTTAATTACATGAGACTGACTTATAATCACCAAGTCATTAGGGTGTTATGAGATCTAAAAACTACAAGCCACCAGAGTGCTGTGCATCAAGTTATTTGGCAATTCACTGATATGAGGTAGAATGGAAGTATTTTGAACTAAAGCAATCTCAACACTTCAAATGAAAGGTGGGTACACATGTGCCAAGCCAGCAGAAGATGCTTATTAATAAAGGCTGATGATGGGGCGCCTGGGTGGCTCAGTCGGTTAAGCGTCCGACTTCAGCTCAGGTCATGATCTCGCGGTCCGTGAGTTCGAGCCCCGCATCGGGCTCTGGGCTGATGGCTCAGAGCCTGGAGCCTGCTTCCAATTCTGTGTCTCCCTCTCTCTCTGCCCCTCCCCCGTTCATGCTCTGTCTCTCTCTATCTCAAAAATAAATAAAACGTTAAAAAAAAATGAAAAAAAAATAAATAAAGGCTGATGCTGAATAAGTGAATAAATGAGGTGAACGGAGCCCCATGATAGAGGTAAGAGTGGTAGAGACTCCTTCTCAGAAGCAAAGACACCAAGAAGAGCCCCTATATCACCTGAGAAGCAATACCTTAGTCCAGTGGCTCTCAATTCTGGCTGCACACTAGAAGCATCTGGAAAGTTCTGGAAATCACTTCTACCCAACCATACACCAAACCAACTAAAACCAAGTCTTTAGAGAAGGACCCAGATATGTATAGGTTTTCAAAGCTATCCAAATGATTTCTATAAACAGAGAGGGCTGTGAACCACTAGTAGCAATAAGAAATCCCACGTCGTCCCCTGCAGCAAGTTTTGGTAGCAACTATGGAGGTCTTGCCGCATAGCAGAGAAAGAGACCCTTCCACATGGCATGTGGCATACAGGCACTCACATAGGTCTTCCCTCTGTGCTCACATAGCAACCATCGAATTCATTACACCCGACAGATCCTAGCATGAGGTACCATGGTCTTGAGCCAAGTTAGACACAAACAACATGGAGATCTATGAGGACGAAGAGTGCATCAGCCAACACATTTCAAGCGTGAATGATTCACTCTCACCCACCTCCTAAAGTTCTAGAGTGGTACAACCAACTCTTATTTCCTCTAATAATCCACCTTCTCTTTACAAATCACTGAGAGGTTGAGTTTTCTTTTTTTTTTTAACACTAAAAATCAACTATAATATCTAAATGGTAATTATGTCATTAAACGCCATGTAAGAAGTATTGCAAACTGGATTTAACATAAATAATGCAATTCACAAGGCTATGTGTGTTTCTGACTTCACCTTCTATGAATGCTTCTTTCAGATCGTAAAACTTATAAAAATAAGACCATGGAAAGAACTAGTAAGCTAGGCTCCACTGGCACATGTGTTTGGGAAGAAGAAAAGGTTGCTGAGTGCCTACTGTGTGTCAGGTGCTGTGCTGAGGTCTTCCATACACATTACACTTCGGGCTTCCCAACAGCCCTACACTGTGCTGTTACTAACAGATGAAGAAATCCAGATTTGGAGAGTGAGTTGGCTATCTTTACACAACCAGAACGAGGAAGAGCCTGACTGTGAATCCAGCTCAGTCCTTTTCCAAAATCCTTTTTATTTTCCATTTACAAAAATGCTAAATTGCACCCCAAGATGTGCAAATGCCAAGGCCTCAAAGCTTCTTCCATATCTCCCTTCCACAATCCATTCAGGTCTCTACTCTGTCTGGGCAGCATTAATTGCTCCATATTCTATACTCCCACTGTCTCTGCCCACCAATTTTAAGAGTTTTGCTATTTTGTCTCATCCTTAAAGAAATGGTTCTCAACTGGGGACGGTTTTACTCCCTAAGAAATATTTGGCAATGTTTGGAGAAATTTTTGATTGTCATGACTTTGAAGTGTCATTAATATCTCATGGGTAGAGGCCAAGGATTCTACATGTTCTAAACATTCTACAATGCACAGGAGAGCCCTCCACAACAAAGAGCTATCCGTCCCAAAATGTCAATAGTTCCAAGATTGAGAAACCCTGCCTTGAGTGATAATGTGGTTTAACAAATGTGCTTTCGTGTCTTCCCCTACAAAATCATGAGGAGTAACGAAGACAATATATATGAAAGCTTTTAGCACATGGTAAGCACCCAGAATCCTGATTAGATAATCTGACTGCACACTTTCGTAGAGCAGGAACCACCTCAGTTGGCTCTACATTCTTCCCACACAAAGCTCAGGGTTTTTTCTTTTTTTTTAAGTTGGCATTCAACAAATGTTGAAATAATGCACTCTTTGTATTGGAAATTCTTGATTAAAAAAACAAATGCCACTATTATCTAAGAAATACAACGTTCTCCCCGTATTCATCCCTTACTAAACAACAAGTGAATAGTATAATTTCATGATTCACTAGAACAGACTATGAAAAGCTACATTACAACCTGAGTATATCATAGAATCATCTCTACATTGAGATGATTGATAAGCTCACTATTAAAATGCCTTGTCTTACTTTAGCAGAAGGTTAATTAAGAGATCACAATACACAGACTTGAGGAAATCTCATGCAAGAGGCTCAGATTCTTCTACCTACACCAGGTCAGTTTGACCATATCGATTCTCAGGTCTTGAGTTGAATTATTCAGGACAACCTTAAACTGTAATCACAACATGTCAAATAAAAACACCAAATGTTTAATATCTCAATGAGTACATCAAACCCGGTTAGCATCATATCTCGGGTCAAGATCTTTATGTTTTTTACTTTTCTCAGTTGATATAAGCTGGAGTCAGCACAGAAACCCTAAAATCCTAATGTAAATGATTGCAAAAAGCATTAGGATTAGCATTCACTCAGTTGCTACAACAGGATAATCTACTTTCATTTTTGTAGTTTCCGGAGGCATGGCGCCATGGCCCTAACCATCAGAATAAACCCGTATGCTTATTAAAGGTGCAGATTCCTGCACCCCACCCCAGACCGACTGAATCAAAATTTCAAAAATTGATCCTATAAATCTACATTTTTAATAATTTCCCAAATATTTGTTTTGCACACTAAAGTCTGAGAACCTCTGCCAGGAGGCTGGACCCCAGAAAATGGATTTGCCTCACTTTGTAAATTTCCAGCATGGGTCTGGCTTCTACAGACTATGAACAATTCATTTAACATAAACTCCACATCCACTTACGACCATAAAAATAAGTAGGGCATTTTGTTGATTACTTTTGTGCAAATAGGCATTTCTGAAGTAAGTAGACTAATATTTTATGGCAAACACTGAAAAAAAAACCTGGAAATGAGTATAAAAAGAATTCTCAAGGAAAACAAAGCTCAATTCTGAGCCCCACAATGGTCAACATCTGCTATGCGCCAGACTGAGGAGACACTGATGGCTAGAGAGACTAGGTCCCTATCCTTATTTTTCCTTTATTTATGCATTTAAATAGTTTAATATACACTCAAACAAAAAAGGAAGACGATTTCAGAGTGGCAATGCCACGAATGCAATAAAACAATTTCATGGGACAGAGAAAGTCTGTGGGGGAAGGAGGCAGAGGTAGTGGCTGTCTGTAGTAGACACAAGGATGAAAAATGGCGTCCCTGAGGAGGTAACATTTGAACTGAGACCTGAAGGAGAAGGCGCCAGTCATGAGAGGGTTGGGGGAAAGTGTTCCCGACAGAGGAAACTGTGCTGTGAAGACCCTGAGCTGCGAACAAGGTGCTCATGAAATTATTATAGGAATTAAATCAGAAATCAGATCGCATATACAAGATGTTCTGCAAAATAGAAAGCTATTTAGAAGTATAAAGTATTATTTTTAGTAATATATTAGAACAGTTTTGGAGAGAAGCTGCAATAATGAAAGGCCTCAGATCTGTGTGATGTAAAGAATTAGTCAAGCAACTTGGGGCTATATTGCCGAAAGAACAATAGACACAAGTATGTGTTTGAGTGAAGAAAGGAGAAGTCTTCTTTGAATGTTTGAAGAACTATGTTCTTGTGGAAGATGATTCATTTTTTTTAAATAGCTCTGAGGGTATGGAACAACTTAAAATGGTAAACATTTTAGGAAGGTAGAAGAATCTTGGCTCATAATGATAATGAACACGCAAAGAGAGTGGTAGGAAAATGGACTGACTGGAAGGTAGTGAGTTCCATATGACCAGAAGTAATCAAGGTCGGGCTGAATAGACATTTGGCAGAGGAATGATTGGACTAGATTACCTAAGAGGACCTCCGCAATTCTTTGAAAACACACATACATTCACTCGAGGTGCTCTCTCTCTCACACTCCCTGTGACCTCCAAGATGGCCTCTTCAGTTCATGCTTTACAACTTTGGGAGGTTTTGAGAAAAACTTGAGAGATACTGAGGATTCTACCGTATTCACAATTCACCCTGTCATTCTGCAATAAATTATATCTCCATGTCCATAATAACCAATATATATTTCAAAATGGCAAATTAAGAAACCGGATAGACCAACATTCATTTTTGAAATTTGTGGCTAAGATTTAGTGGTGTTTCAGCAGTGCACATTAAACAATTTATCTCAACATATTAAAATATTAAAATATACTTTATTGTAACAAAAACATCATCTGGATTCCATTAGCTCCCAATAGGTGGCATGCCAATAAATAGCCAAAATCTTTAGCACACAGGTATGTGGCTTTTTGTTGGTTTGGTTTTTAATGGGAACCATAGGCCCAGGAAGATGATTTCTACAATAAAAGTCCTGACAGAGAATCACTACTGTATTATTTCTGTATTAAATCCAATAAATAAAGTAAAAAACATAGTGACTTGTCACTTGACCACCTGGGACCAAAATGCTAAAAGGTAAGCCTTCTAAGGACAGAGAGACCAAGCCAGACTTGGGAGTGAGACTAGAAATAACTTTGAAAATCTGAACATTACTAAATGACCTTTATATTTCCACACCCAAACGCATGTGGTTCATATTCAGATAGATTGCAGAAAATATTCTCTTAATATCTACATTTTTGTGCACATTTGTGTTTATTGTATTAAGCACATTTCTTAAAAACTACTTGTAAATAAAATTCTATCATGTCTCTCTTAGGACAACTTACAAAAATGAATCTTTCCATAAAATAAAGACAACGTCTATGTAATTGTTCATAAAATTAGACTTCATTTTGTAAAATCCAGGAACACCAAAAGCTGAAATCAACAAGTTGAAATCAAAGGTTTAATACTTAATACAAAGAAAGAGTTTATCATAGAATTTTTTTTTTTTTTTGTATACGGATCTCTTCTCAGGACTATGAAAATTTCTATGTATGCTTATAGTATTTTAGAAATATGTCTGTTCCATAAAAGGCAAATATAACCTGTAATGTGAACAATCACTTCCTAACTTATTTTTCTTTAGGCTCACATATATTAGATTGTGCTATTTTATTAAGCTGAATCCCTCAGAACTCAGGGTAACAAAAGGACTGGATTAGTGGCTCAGGAAACCCAGGTATCTCTGTCCAGAAGCAGGTGCCACCTAACATCTGAGTTGCCTAGACACCAATCTCTTAAATGAGTAGGGAGTTTTAATTCTTCAGATATATCATTACCATTACAAATCCCCAAAGCATTTCTAATGACATTTGTACCTGACTAATGCACAGAGAAGCTGCGATGCCACAAAACAATACATAGGGCTGGTAAAAGAGACCAAGTCTTCTGTCCCAGAGTCCAACATGTTCACCAGGACCTTTCTTGGCAATCTCCTTCCAGCTTGAGTGGTGTCAAAGTTTTGTAACGACCAATAATGGTATCTCTAGGATAATGTTAACAACATAGTTGGTGAATATCTTTCCTCTCTAAAAAAGATCTGAGACCTCTTGACACTTGTTTCCTTTCCTTATTTTTTTTTTCAGGCAACAAGAAATTCGGGATACCTGTGAATTTTCCAAACCTTCTCATCCTTAACTGAACCTCTTTGTTGCCTTATCTTGCAAGAGTGTACAGTCCACCTCTTAGAGGTGGACAAAGCTGTGAATCATGACCCAAATGCATGTTCTACAGATGGGAAGAAGCATGGTACCGTGGAATGGCTCTAAGGGTGCCATGAAACCAGGAGCATGCCACAGAGTTGCAACTCCAGACTGTCAGCAAATCAGAAGTAATTTTCTACCTAAATCAGAGTTTAATTCATTAGCCCACATTAATTCACAAGTTCTAACCAATTTCTCAAAACGCAATAACACAATCTTCCAACCTAATTATCTTCATTGACAGCATTTAAAAGCATTTGCTGAGACACATTTCTTCCTTGTGTCAGACAGGATCAACGTCAAGTGAACAGCTTGGGTGGACGACATTCTGTCTAATTGCAAGGGGTTGCCATTTCAGGAACTAATCATTTCTTGCAAGGGAGAAATTCTCCCCTAGAGTGGACACCAATAAATAAATACCTCCCAATAAATAAAGGTTTAAATATGTACCTGTTTACAATTGTGTTCAGATTCTCAAGATCATCGTGTGAGTGTGTGTGTGTGTGTGTGTGTGTGTGTGTGTGTGTGTGTGTGTATACTCTTGGCATTCTGTTGAATTGGAAATATTACAATATAGATGACTTCCACAATAATTTTAATCACTTAGAGAAGTTTAGGGATCTGAAAAGAAACTTTTAAAAACAGAACAACAAAAGAGATAATTTGTAATGAAAACACCATCCCATCTAACTACCACTCAGGAAAATGATAGATATTTCCCTATAAATAATCATGAGAAAAGAACTGGGTTTTTTTTTTGTTGTTTTTTTTTTTAATTTTTTTTTTCAACGTTTATTTATTTTTGGGACAGAGAGAGACAGAGCATGAACGGGGGAGGGGCAGAGAGAGAGGGAGACACAGAATCGGAAACAGGCTCCAGGCTCTGAGCCATCAGCCCAGAGCCCGACGCGGGGCTCGAACTCGCGGACCGCGAGATCGTGACCTGGCTGAAGTCGGACGCTTAACCGACTGCGCCACCCAGGCGCCCTGAACTGGGTTTTTTTGAAGGCATTTATTTCAAAAGCTCATTCACTAAAACCCCCTAAACTTTAATCCAAAACAGTTCATTTCCATTTCCTTTTGATAATCAGAAAGGAAATCAACCCACATTTTTTAAACAGTCATTTTTTTTTAGATCCTTTACTGGGGGGTAATATCTTTTAAAAGCATTTTGAGTGAACGTATAAGCAAAAACTACTAAAAAGACAAAACATACTTCTTATTCCTCATGTCAAGTTTAACTTTTACTTATTTCCTACCTTCTAAAAGTCATTGCTGCCATTAGGCCTTTGCTTTGTGAGGTAGCCAGGTTTCTCCTAACACTGTCCACTAAACTCATTCTAATTCATGCCCTGGGCCAATAACAAATCTACTTTTCCAGCTGTAATGCTTTAACAGCTTAAATTTCTAAAGTAACAGGCATCTTTTGCTCCTTTGAAAACCAGTTCTGGCAGTGTGATGTAAAGGAAAGTAAACACTTAAAGAGGTTCAAATATGCAGCATCGGAATTCACGTGTCAGATATAGACACTGTGGTATTTAATGAAAGTCAATGCCCAAATCCCGGAATCCAGTTTAGGCAATGGGACTACAGATATATTTTGAAAGATGGAGAGTCAATTAACAAGCACATAATTTTGTTGTAAATCTGTTATAAGACATATATGACCAAGAAGGGACAGCATTTCTAATTAGCATGCATGAATCAAAAACCATATATACGCCATGCTATATTCAAATTAAATGAACCTACCTTATAAACTTGTCCATATGTTCCATTTCCAACAAGTTCCACTAATTCAAAAATCCCTGCAGGGTCCTAAAAGAAAATAAACAAACAACAAATATTCAGCACAATATTCTAGGCATTGTTGTAATCAAAAGCAAAATTCAAAATAAGCAAATAAATAACTTTAGCTTTGGGGGTACTCATGTGTTAATATTAATTGCTATTAAAATTTAATTCAGCTACAGCTATGAAATTAGTCAAAATCTACTTTCTTTCCATTTTACATCTCTATGAGATGTGTTTAAATCAGACAAAAAGAGATATGACTTTCACTGAAACAATAACAAAGAATTCACATATTTCTCACAGTCAGATGGAAACACACTTGCAGGTACATCAGGATAAAATGAAAGAGCCATCATCCTGAGAAAGGATTGTAATTTCTCAGATCTTTCTCTATGAAGCTTCTGAGCTGTCCATTATGTTGAACACAGTCAAGAAGGGGGTGTTTCTGTGTGGTGGGGCAATCTTACATAAGGTAGTCAATGGTTCCCAAGAGCAAATGCAACCAACATAGCTGCCTCTGGGGCACCTGGGTGGCTCAGTCAGTTAAGCGTCCAGCTCTTGGTTTTGGCTCAGGTCATGAGTTCACGATGCATGAGTTCGAGCCCCGCATCGGGCTCTACACTGTCAGTGCAGAACCTGCTTGGGATACTCTCTCTCCCTCTCTCTCTAGCCCTCCTTTGCTTGTGTTCTCTCTCTCTCTCTCTCTCTCTCTCAAAAATAAATAAATAAACTTTAAAAAAAACACAGCTGCCTCTCTCAGCATGTTTTTCTTTGGATTCATCTTCCCTCTTTACAAGGCTGTCCTTGCAAAATATGTTTCTGTGGATGGCCTCCAGATCCTGCAGTACCTGAAGAGTCCCTGCAGGATTTTGAAGACAAACTAAACTGGAGATTGATGCAAGTCCTTACCACCAAACAGGTGTCACCTAACCCTCAGAGTCAGCTAAATGTTAGGGTGCTAGGGGCGCCTGGGTGGCGCAGTCGGTTAAGCGTCCGACTTCAGCCAGGTCACGATCTTGCGGTCCGGGAGTTCAAGCCCCGCGTCAGGCTCTGGGCTGATGGCTCGGAGCCTGGAGCCTGTTTCCGATTCTGTGTTTCCCTCTCTCTCTGCCCCTCCCCCGTTCATGCTCTGTCTCTCTCTGTCCCAAAAAAATAAAAAAAAATAAAAAAAAAAAAAAAAACGTTGAAAAAAAAAGATAAATGTTAGGGTGCTCAACAAATGTCCAATGAGTGCTACTTCTTACTAAATTACTGTCCACAAAAGTTGAAAAAAATATCAAAGCCTATAAAATTCAACTCAGAAGCATAAACTGACTCTGACCTCCACTGATATGTAATTGGACAGAAATTATTTCTTTAAGGGCCTAAATGAAGAATCACGAACTTAAACGTCCACAGAGGCTAGGCAAGTAACATAAGAGAACAAAGTGCAGGGTGCCTGTGGCTCAGTTGGTTAAGTGTCTGACTTCAGCTCGGGTCATGATTTTGCAGTTCGTGAGTTCGAGCCCCATGTCAGGCTCTGTGCTGACAGCTCAGAGCCTGGAGCCTGCTTCAGATTCTGTGTCTCCCTCTCTGTCTCTGTGCCTCCCCCACTCATGCTCTCTCTCTCTCTCTCTTTCTCTCTCTCACACACACACTCTCTCTCTCAAAAATAAATAAACATTAAAAAAAAAAAGAGTGAAGTGGGCCAGCTGGGGTCTGTGGCAGCCTGAAGAAGCCATGTCTCCCTGCAGAGAGGGAGGTAACATAGCTGGGACCAGTTGGTTCTTACATTAACCTATGAGCACAATATTGCCAGGTCTGAAGTTTTGTGTTTTGTTTTTGTGTTTTGTGTTTGTTTGTTTCCAAGATGTCCTAATTTTTATTTTTTTAAGTTTCTTTATTTATTTCGAGAGAGAGAGAGAGAGGCAGACAGAGAGAGAGAGAGAGAGAAAATCCCAAGCAGGCTCCTCACTGTGAGCACAGAGCCTGATGCGGGGCTCGAACTCACGAACACATGAGATCATGACCTGAGACAAAATCAACTGTCAGAGGCTTAACCGACTGAGCCACCCAGGTACCCCTGTCTTAATTTTTAAATGTTAGGCGCGAACTGTGAGGGAAGGCCAAATAAAAAAAGGCTGCATTGGGGCGCCTGGGTGGCGCAGTCGGTTAAGCGTCCGACTTCAGCCAGGTCACGATCTCGCGGTCCGGGAGTTCGAGCCCCGCGTCAGGCTCTGGGCTGATGGCTCAGAGCCTGGAGCCTGTTTCCGATTCTGTGTCTCCCTCTCTCTCTGCCCCTCCCCCGTTCATGCTCTGTCTCTCTCTGTCCCAAAAATAAATAAACGTTGAAAAAAAAATTAAAAAAAAAAAAAAAAAAAAAGGCTGCAAAAGCGTGAACACTTTTGTAAGAGCACCACCATATATTGTCAGGGTGACTGAGAGGCAGGAGAGGGAAGGCCTGGGCTTTGGATTCAGACAGACCTGGGTCGAATACCAGCTTTCCCTTGACTGGCTGCATGATCATAGGACACCCTGGGAGAGCACCTCAGTCTCTGGGCAGAGAAAACAGATATGACACGCGCCTTGCAGAGCTCTGATGAGGAGTGAGTGAGGGCCTAGCACTACACGCTGCACATGGTTGGCAATCGGCTAACGTGTTAATAGCAGTCATCCTGAAGCTGAGGGTCTGCACACCACTAGCAGCATTTAAAAGGTGAAGGGCTGCTCAAGGCTGCCATGCATGGGGAAGGAGACAAATGAGTTTGATGTGACAAGCGAGAGTCATTTCGAGTTACAGTCTTCAGCACATCAGGCCCAAGGAAAGCCCTTTGCTGTATGCCTTTGAAGTCTCCGCAGAGAAAACAAATTAAAAAATAAAACAAAAGCCCAGCAGTTGAAGCACGTTGTCACCGAGAAAGATTGTCATCTGTGTAATCCATCGTGATAAAGCCAGGAGGGCAAGAAACCACACTCCACAGTCTGAGAAATCCGGAGGTTCCAGCCACGCCCCACGTGGTCAGGGGGTGTGGACAACGTTCCAGAGGGAACCTGTGACAGCAGAGACCGTAAGGGCCCAGGGCCCTGTCAGCGGAGACCCCGTGGCTAACAGAGCACCTGGGAGGCCTCAGGATGGGAACAGAAAGTTGTGTGTGTGAGACCGCCAGGCCAGCAGAACAGCAGGTTCTATTACATGCAGGATTAGAAAGAAATGAGGGAACGAACGGTGGGGGAAAAAAAGCCCACAAATGGTGGCAGCTGCTGTTTGTTTCTAAGTTGTGCTCCCAGTAGTTTGTTTTCTCAGCGGTGTTTCTGCAACAAATTTTGAGAGAGGTTCTACATTTGCTCGAAATATCTCAATTGTGTTTTCAACATTCGTTTTTCTTGACTAAAAAAACAGAATTTGAATGAAAGAGAGAAGATCCAGAAGGGTGACTACCACCTGCCTTAGGGAGCCTAGGAAGCAGTGGGGGAGGGGATGGTGGAAGGGGAGGGCAGGAGCAGAGCGGGGACGAGCTTCTAGGCCAAGGGGCCACCCCACCTCACAGACCCTTCCTCAGGGCTGAGGTTCAATGGGCTGATCTCAAGAGCATCTGGGCAACTGACTTCTAGCTCTTTCCTCTTGAACAGTCCACTAATGGGCCTATGTCTCAGCCAATCAGGACCAAGGAAGTGCAATGCCAAGACTTTTGTTCCAGCTGCTGGGAGAGGGGTCTTCCAGCTGGGTGCATCCAACGGACTCAGAATTAAAGGTGAGAGTAACCACAGGGATGGATTGGTGACCACCTTGGGTAGACAAACAAACTAGAAACAATCATGAAATTGGGGTGGTTCTCCAGGAAATGGGACTCAGAATTACTGAGATTTACACAGAGGGATTTTATCAGGGTGTTCCACGGAATCAACACCAGTTGGGAATGAAAGAATTCGGATTGGAATGAGCAGACAGAATGATGCAATGGAACCAAAACTTCATCTGATCCCACAGGAGCTCTGGAGCCGAGGCGACTCTTCAAAGTTATCCTACCCCGGGGCACGGGAGCCTTTGCACCCCACCTCTATTGACTAGTCATTGCATACAGGCTGTCCGCTGTCCCCATCCCAGAGGTTATGATCTTGTGTAAAGTGACACTCTTCTGCTGAGGACAATCCCCAGGTGAGAACAATCACTAGCTGCCTTCACTCCCAGCAGGTGAACCCCAGCAGGTGGACAAGGAGTGCCTCAGGAGCAAAGAAGGCAACTGGGTGACACATCACCCAGTTGGCTAGAAACGAGTACCAACATGGAACTGGTTGAGAAGTCGAGAAGCAGCTATCTTCTACAGTATGCTGACAATAATAAGACAATAATAAGACAAAATGGCACAATTCGGGTCATGGTATTTACAAGGAGGAGGCTCTCTGAGACCCTGGAAAGCAGAGGGCAGACATATTGTCCAGGAGCACTTGAATTAAGCACTTATCCTAAGCTTCCCTCTCCCCTACCTCCACTCCAAATACCCAAGAGCTTATGTTTGTGAATACTCCCATACACAAATGCATCTAACTGCTAGTTAGGCTCTTGTGGAATAATGCTACAGCTTGAACTGGGTAAGCATTCATTCATGTGTTTTCTCCACTCTTGGAGAACTCTAAAATAATTTCTCCCAAGGGTCACCAATGACCTCAATCTCTTATCTATAATGGTCTCTTCTCAGTCCCGTCCTGGCTATTCCCTTTGAGGCATTTATACTGCCAAGCATCATCACTCTTGCTGAAATATGTCCCCTCCCTTGTCTTCTAGCATACCACTCAGTTTCTCACAGAGATTCTGTTTCTTCCACCCAGACCTTAAAGATAGGCTGACCCCAACGTTCCAACCTCATGCTGGTCACTAAGTACTAATGATTTCATCTCCCAATATCCATTATATCCATCTACTCTGTTCTGTTCATACAACAGGCCTCATCTTCTCTTGCCGGGACTATTTGCTTTCAATCAATTCTTTCCTCCTTCACACTGAACTTTCTAAAAAGACACAACACACCATGCTTTAGAATCCTACACAGGGGGCGCCTGGGTGGCGCAGTCGGTTAAGCGTCCGACTTCAGCCAGGTCACGATCTCGCGGTCCGTGAGTTCGAGCCCCGCGTCGGGCTCTGGGCTGATGGCTCAGAGCCTGGAGCCTGTTTCCAATTCTGTGTCTCCCTCTCTCTCTGCCCCTCCCCCATTCATGCTCTGTCTCTCTCTGTCCCAAAAATAAATAAACGTTGAAAAAAAAAATTAAAAAAAAAAAAAAAAGAATCCTACACAGTGTGGTTCAAGTTGAAAGTCGAGGTCCTGTCATTCTCAGGCCCAGTGTTCATTCCCACTCTCACGTCCCATCATTTTGTACTACAACTAACCGCCTCAAACCACCCGCTATGTCCCTAGCACACCTTACAGGCCATGTCTCTTTGCCTTGGTTCATAATGTCTGTCTGCCAAGATTATTCCTTCTACCATTCAGGCAAGCCCAGCCTTAAAAGCCCAGTATGCCACCTCCTCTGTGAAGCTTTTCTCAAATTAGTACCACCAACTCTCTGCACCCACAGCACGTTGTACATAGCTCTATCATAACCACTTTCACCCAGTGCCACTCCCTCTCCCATTTCTTTCCCTTGATAAATTACAAATGCCCTGAAAACAGGGACTATAACATATTTATTTTTGAATTTCTGAGCACTTAGCATGGTGTCCAACACAGAACTTCTAGACATAACTATTTGCTGAATAAGGTTGATGCCCCACTCCCAACTCTCCACCACACGCCTAGAGGAAGCTGCCAAAATTGGGATCAGAATGTCAAGCCAAAGGTCTAGCAAACTTACAACATTTCTTTTTACAATCTAGACAAGCTGTCCCAGTCATTACCCCTTCCATTTCCCTTACCCAGCTTCCAGTTGCACAAAACTGGCACATACTCTAGCTCCTATGGTATTCCCAGCTCTAAGGAAAATTCATAAAGCCCGTTGGTCTAAGCTGTGCTTCAGGTGCATTGAGAGGACAGGCTGTCAGGATGCCGCCAAGTGCAATGCAACAAGGCGATGTACCTAATAATCATGTTACAAAGACAGGAAAGCCAAGAGACAAGATTCAGCTTAATTCTCTCTCTCATGTTTGTTTAGCTGCTCATAAAGCCAGGATGGGCAGCATGGAAGAAGGTTACATACGCCAAGAAGAAAAGAGCAAATCATTGACATTTACCAAAGTCAGGAATCCCTGTTGGCTATACAAGCCTTTATTCAGATCTTAACCTTTGCTGGGAGACGGAGAAGAGAATTTAATTCTAAGGTAGAGTAGTTTACATTATTTCATAATGAAACATAACTACATATCAAAAGGCAAGCTGTTCCAGAAAAGAAAATTGTAACTTTTCAGTAAGTACTGATAAAGACAAATTTGGTTAGCCACTATAATAAAAATCACAATAATAGTGAACATTTTAAGTCTTTACATGCCAGGTACTATTGAAAGCATTTTCCACGAATGGGTCATTTAATTATTACAACTATGTCAAATGGATGCTCTTGTTGTCTCCTGTTTTACAGATAAGGAAACTGCGGCACAGAGAGGTTAAGCAGTCGGTTAAGGTCACACCATTGATGAGTGACTGATCTAGGATGGGTACCTGGCTGGCCAGACTCCAAACACTGGACTCTTGACCACTTTGGACGCTTTCAGCTTCATAAAATCAGCATTCCCAGCCCTTGACCTACTACTCACTAGCTCTCCAGTCTTGGGCAAGCTTCATCACTTCCCTGAGTCTCAGTTCCTTCATCTTTAAAATGGGGGATAATATTGCCTCCCTCACAGGGTTACCTTGACAGCTGTGAAAGTGTCTAGACTAGCTCAGGGCCTGACACCTATAGTATTTCAACAAACATTAACCTCCTTCCTTCCTTTTTTTTCTCTTCAAAGAAAGAGTTCATTTAATATACATGGCCTATGCCACAGAAAAATTCCGTCTGTATTCTGTATATTTTCAACTAACAAAGCCAATAAAAGAAAATCTATTGTTTTTAACCAACACCAAGCGCTTAGCAAACAGGGTCAGATATTTATGGACAAACAGATGTCTCTTCAGAAATTACTGAGAAATTGGGAAGGCACATTAAGTTTAGGGGGGCTCCTAGGATGCTGGAATAAATTCTCTCCTTCATCAGCTGATGAAATTCAGGCAATACTGGCAGGCTCAGGCCTGGCTTCACCGCAGAACGGAGAGATTTAAGATTTAGGGGTTAAAATCCCAGCCACTGAATTATATTTTAATTCCTCCCGGCCCCCTGAATGACCCAGCATTTCTGAGAACACTAAACAACATCTCTACACTAAATCCCAAAGATCGAAAAAGACAAACCTAAATATATAACCAGGACGATGACTTCCTTCGTTTCACAAGAGGTGATGTATATTCTCCCCAACCCTTCTCCCTTCTCTGAGATGAAATTAACAGAGGGATTGGGAGAGATGATGGCCAGTGGCCAGTGGCCAGATTCTAGACACCTTTTCTCCCAAACTCCTCTCAAAGACCACTGTTCTGTTGCAGATCTTTCACTTGGGGTCACCAGTGCTTTGACAGGGTAAAACAGACCCCAGTAGAGTCCGGATGGCTGATACGGCTCCCAGAATGGCTGGCCACCCCCAGATTCCCTACTGACATCTGCCAAATGACTGTGCTTTACTCTAAACTTATGGGCCTTGAAAAGACCAAAATGTTATTTCTCTTGGAACCATATTTAGCAGCTGTTTTGTTCGGTTTCAGCCCTAACTGACAAGCATATGCTTACAAAAGCAAAACAGCACAAAGAAAACAGGAACAGTAGGAGAACTCTCCATATTTATCTTGAGCCTCCAGGCTTTTCAACACCATCGTTCTTCCCAAGTGAGCACAGTGATGGGAAACATCGTACTGAGGCCACATGCTGTACTCACAAACAGGCAAGGTCCCTCAAAGCTCATTTTTTACTGGCTTTCCCTCCTTCTAATGCAGGGATCTGAAGACCCAAAGGTCTTACCTTCCACAATGGGGTTTACTCAATCCCTGAATGCTACCCACACTCTCCACACCCAACTACTGTCCAATGTAGGAGTGGGGGTACACTGGCCCCCGCCTCCTGGTGCTTCCAATCTGATGAAGGAATAGACATAAGCACACATAACTACACATACATGGTCATTTAAATTTTAATTAAATTAGAGTGACAAGCAACATGGAGGAAAAATGCAAGGTGCTCTAAGAGTATATACCTGGTAGACCTAGAATATAATCCAGACTTATCTTCATTAACATACTGCCCAAGCCAGCATTTCAAATAGAAGAGGTAATTCAAGTAAAAGAATATATTACAAAATATAAAAAGAGGGGTGTTTTGGTGGCTCAGTTGGTTAAGCATCTGACTCTTGGTTTCAGCTCAGGTTATGATCTCACAGTTTGGTGAGTTCAAGCTCTGCATCTGGCTCTGCACTGGCAGCACAGAGCCTGCTTGGGATTCTCTCTCTCTCCCTTTCTCTGCCGCTCCCCCACTTGCACTGTCTCTGTCTCCCTCAAAATAAATAATAAGCTTTATATATATATATTATATATATATATATATATATATATATGATATATAATATGAACTCAAAATAAATAAACTTAGATATAGAACAATGACTGCTGAATTTTCTCATTTGATCATTTGTGCAGAACAAATTAAATTATGCAGACCTATCAACTGATGCAAAAAAGCTAGGGTTCAATTTAGGATTCCACTCCTTGCTAGTGTTATTTGACCTCTTGTATTCTGGTTTTCCCACTGTAAAATGGGAGAATCCCACTTGGCCTGCCTTCCTGGCAAGGCTGTGTCCTGAATGTGAACGTGCTGAACACCTCCCCAGCCCCACTTGTCCAGTGTCGTCCTTTGGAAAGGGTGGTACTGACTGTGGGCTGACTCCAGGACACCATCTGCCCCACACAGTTGAGCCTAGCTAGGTGGTATTGCTCTTCTTTTTACCAGTACTAGCTCCTGGCAGGGTCAGGACATGGTCCTAGCTAAGCATCAAGCAACACCATCCTTGATGATGGTGGCTTCTAGCCCACAGGACAAGGAGTCCAGAACCTCTCCACCTTCTATTTGGTTTGCTACCTGTTTAGTTCCACCTGCTACTAAGCAACCATTGGTAGTGAAACAGCTTCCCATGCATCCTGCTCCAACTCACCTGCTTCACTAGAGACTCTATAGCTCCAGCCTGTCCTCATAAAGGCAGCCTTTAAAATTAGATCTGAAACCTGCTTCCTCAGAGCAATACCTGTGAGACCTGAAGCTGTAATGGTCATTATTACTGTCTCTGAAATAGACAATGGCCTAAATGCTTCATATATTTTTTCATCTTTAATCCTTACAACTCCATGAGGAGTACATATTACTAACCCCAATTTTCAGATGATGAAACTAAGGCTTCAAGGAATTAAACAACTTACCCAAGGTTAAATACTATGTGGTAGAGACAGCAGCCAAGACCAGGCTGTAAAGTGAGGATAAATACACCTCTTCTGAGGACTGTTCTGAGCACCAGAAACAACATATATAAAGAATTTCGCACAAAGCACAGTAATAAATAAAAGCCACTGCTACTATTGCCATTGCTGCTGGTATTAGTAAACATTGTCCAAGGTGATAGCATTGGTTAGTAGTAGAGGTGGGAGTCAAATCCAATATTTTGAATGAAAGTCTGTCATTACTCACTTTTCTACAAATGGCCAATGTTGAAACTAACTTGTAATTACAGGGATGGTGAAGACCTTGCAGTTTAACAATGGAGCCAGAGAAGGGCCAGTGACCTCCAACCAGGTAGTGCAATCAGCCAAGCGACTTGGGACTAGAAGTAAAATATGCCAGTGGTTGCTCAGTGTCCCTGCCTTCCCACTCGAGCCTGCAGTTCCAGAGGGGGAAACCAAGCGGGCTCTCAGATTCTATCCAAAGCTACAGTTTCCTTTCTTTTCTTTTTTTTTTTCTTTTCTTTTCTTTTCTTTTCTTTTCTTTTCTTTTCTTTTCTTTTCTTTTCTTTCTTTTCTTTTTTTTTTTCTGATTTTGCCATCAGCTAAGATGAATACTGGTTATTTTAAGTTAATCAATTGACAGTGAGAGGCAGTATACCAAGCTAGTTAAGGCCACAGACCCTATAGCCAGGAATCCTGATTCTGATCCCAGCTTCACCATTTACTAGCTAAGTGACCTTGAGTATATTATTTAAATCTCTCTGTGCCTCAGGTTCCTCAATTGTAAAATAGTGATTATAGTATGTCCACTAAATGGGATTCTAACAAAATAATTAACATACATAAAATATTTAGAGCAATGTCTGGTGTGTTGTAAGTACTCAACAGTGTTGGCTAATAATTCTTTATCTCAGAATACAAACTCCAAGAAGGAATGACTTCTACTGGTTCTGTTCACTGCAATCTCCCCAGTACTCAGATCAGTGACTGGGACATTATAGACACTCAGAAAATATCTGCTAGCTGAAGAAAGAAAGTCCTACCACCAAGAGCCACAAGACAGTAAGATCTCTGACATTCAGGAGCAGGGATCTCTGAGATCTTGTCAATAAATCCCTCTCCTCATTTTACAGAAGAGCAAAGACCCAGATAGATAGTTCCGATATACTCATACAATGATAGGTTTTTCCAACAAGAGAGTTTACGTGGAATGTCCAACGTATCACCTAGTTAGTGGCAGAGTTAGAACAAGGACCCCAAGTCCTTTAGACTTCTAGTCTTTTCTTCCAGTCAATAAAATCCTCTGAGGAAAGGAAAGAAATCACTCGCTTTCAAACAGTGTCTGGCAGGGAGGAGAGCAGGAGTGTGGGGAGGATAGGTAGTGCTTGCATTCAGTTGTAAATTCCAGGCATTTGGGTTGAGAAGTGAATCTAAATCATGCCCGGGGAATGATATAATATTATATATCACGCATTTGCCAATTTGGTATCCCTGAGATAGTCAATTTGGTGATATGTACATAGGTACATATCAGCATAAGAGATCATTGAATTTTTCCAAATGTATTTTTCTCAGTTCACAGATTTTACATAGTCATACTCATATTTAGCTTAGTTCCAAATTATCTCCTTAGAGCAGAAAACAAATAATTCTACATAAGCTTATTGTTATTTTATGGCTTACATTAGAAAAAATGGGCATGTATAATTAGGAACATAAAATTAAAAAGAGAACAATCAAAGAAGAACTTATACCATTAACTTGGATATTTATTCTGATTTTGGTAGACTGGCTACTTTAATCCCTTGTCTACTGTTGAGATTCACCAGCCAGCCCTTCTCACACTTCCTGGCCCACACACAGATCCTGAGCCATGCCAACAAAGTAGGCTGTGCACATGTACAATGCACAAAGCCCATTGCTCTGTTCAGGGACTATTTCCGACTCACCCACTGTCAGGGAAAGGCATACTAACTCCATAAAGCGGACTGAGAAATTTCTCCAGGATACTAAGCCAAAAGGCAGATTTTAGACAGGGATGGGATCTCCACCTTCCAGAACTTTCCCCAACTCTCCCACAGTCTGTTCAAGCTCAAACATGATAAGTTGCTCTAAAGGCCAATTTGTACATAAAGGCCACTATCCTGGTCCCTTCCCTCCCATCATCAGGTTGTCCCAGAGATTATACAGCTATTTGGGAAAATGTATCATTCAGTATACAGAGATATGCAAACATGAGAACACTCTAGGCCTGTCAGGACAGAGTAACTTTCCAGTATTTGCAGCAACACGAGGTTGAAATGATGGGAACCAGGCTAGCAAAGATTCGGGCATTTTGCCTTTTTAAAGACGCTTATATGAAGAAAAAGAATAGCATTTGCAGCACATGGAGTTTAAAGACAAGAACTGATTACCTAAATCATCAAGTAAGAAATATTAGGAAACTACCCAAGGTTCCATTTTGGGAAGAAGAGCCTGAACCCTTCCCCCAAAGGTACTCATCTCCCACCTGCTTACAACAGACCAATGACATTTATATTTGCTTGATAGCATCTTCAACACTTTTCCCAACACCAGCAGGCAACCATGTCATTGACAACAGACCTTCTCTAAAGGGTGAGGAGGTTAATACTGGTTGGTTGGATTCCCTATTACTCTCCTGCTTCGAGAGAGGAGCGGGATGGCCAATAGCCAGGTAGGAACAGACAAGAGTCCATGAACATGTACCTGGGACGGGGGCCTGCCAACTGGCGAATGATGGTATGAGCCGTTCCAGTCATCACTTGGTGTCATCACTAATGGTACAGATGGCTGGTTAGTTAATACCAACTCTTGCACAGATTATTGTAACAGGGCTTCGTTGGCATCTGAGCTATTTTTTTTTCTTCCAGGTTTTTGTCCCTGTGGCTAGGCTAGCAGAAAGAATATTCAGGTTTGTTTGTTTGTTTATGTTTGTTTAACAAGGCAGGTAATTTTTGAATGGGGGGGTTCTATACCATTTGTTCAAGGATCTAAAAAGTTTTTTGGCAGACTCAAGGAAAAAAAGCTAAATTTCTCCATCCCTCCGGGCTTCCAAAGATGTTAGATTTCCATTGTCAAGTAAGTCTGGGAACACTGAGTTTAAAAGATTAGCAATTTAGGTCATTCTTTACTGTGTGGCCTCTCCAGAGCCTTTAATGTGTTAATGTTCCCTATGAGTCTCCAAGAGACAAAGGCAAAGCTTTCCTTCTTTCCTAAACCTGTCTGGCTATAGAACATTTTTTAAAGGAATTTTGTGTCTTTCTAAGCACTGGTGTTCTGGGTAGCACAGGGTGGAAAATGATAGGGTATAGAGCGATCTTTCCCTTCCCATTCCCACTTAACAGAAGCTTGCATCTTAACTTACAGTGGCAGGGACTGCTCAGTGCCGCCTAATGTCCATTCTCCCATTGTTCCTTGGTAGCAAAAAATCCCAATTTTATTTGGGAGACCAATGCATCCAAGTCAAAAACTGTATGCCCTAGCTCCATTAAGCCTAGGAGAGAATATGTGACTAGTTTCTGGCCAATGATATGTAAGCAGAACTATTGTGAAGGACTTTCAGATGGGCTGCTTAAATGGAGCTGACTTAGCTGAGAGAAAGGCTCTTTTGTCTTCCACCTTCTTCCTTCCAGTTGCCTGGAATGCAGATGTGATGGCCAGAACTCTGCAGCAATTTCTGACCCTAAAGTGAATTTAAGAATTGAAGCCTCATGCTAGGCTGTTATAGCAGAACAAAAAAATAATCCCAAGCCTCAGATGACCCTAGAACTACATAGGTTTTCTGTTTGTTGCAACTGAATTCGAATTGATTTGCTTTGAATTTTACCATTCAGACATTTTTTATTTATCTATGTTTAATTAACAGTTCTTCTTTTTTTTTTTTTTTTTAATTTTTTTTTTTTCAACGTTTATTTATTTTTGGGACAGAGAGAGACAGAGCATGAACGGGGGAGGGGCAGAGAAAGAGGAAGACACAGAATCGGAAACAGGCTCCAGGCTCTGAGCCATCAGCCCAGAGCCTGACGGGGGGCTCGAACTCACGGACCGCGAGATCGTGACCTGGCTGAAGTCGGACGCTTAACCGACTGCGCCACCCAGGCGCCCCTAACAGTTCTTTAAAAGTACTCTTGTCCATCTTCCTTTTGATCTTTAATAGAGGTGATAGTCATTACAGTTGTTCCACAAATATTCAAGTTCTCCTGCTGTTATGTTATACAATATCACTTCCCCAACCCCTCTTTAAGTTGGGTGTGTGACCACATGATTCTCTTTTGCCAATGCACTGTGAGTGAAACTGACATGCCACTTTCAGATGCAATATTTGATTGCTATATCAGATACGGTGATGACTTTGGAAGCATGTGTGGACATGAAGTCTCCACTGGTCTATGTCTTTGTGTAGCTGCTGGATAGAGTCCTCTCCTGTTGGGCTCTGGACATGGTCAAGAAATGAACTTTAATTGTATTAAATCTCTAAGACTGTTTGTTATCACAGCATATCCTAGCCTATTCTGTCTGATAGAAAAGAAATGACCAAATGGTAGTGATAGTAATAATCTCACAGCAAAATGCTGTATGATTTCTGAGACAATATTTCTGAAATGAGCCACTTTTTCCTGGGCACCTCCTAATGCCCAGACACTGTGCAGGCCATTTTGCAAAAATTATTTTACTTAATATCTGCATTGATCCTGTGAGGTAGATTGCTTACAAAAGAGAAAACTAAAGCTAGGAGAGTAAGCTACACGAGATCGATGTTCAATGCCAAAATGCACATTCTCCCCACTGTCTCCAACCTGCAACATCTGAAGCCAACCCTGGGAAATAAAAATGCTTACAAAGCTGGCTGGTGACACAGGAATTCCAGGAACCCTTTGTTACCAGGAAGGGGGAGGAAACATTAAAACATGGAGTTTGCATTCACAGGGCTGACCACATCCTACAGACCTAAACCAGGGCATGCCGGGGCTTGTAGTCCCCCCCACCCCCCCCCGACCCTCCCACCGAGGACAGCAGAACTGCAAGCCCTCCAGCTGCTCATTTGAGTCCTTTGAACTCAAAACCTGCTTTTGAGCCACTGTCAAGGTAACCACGCGGCTGAAAATAACTAATTGGGCAACATTCTCTGACTGCTGGCATGGGCAGTTATAATCTCAGCATCTCCGTGGCAACCTGACTGGAATTCTGGTTATTCGCACAAAGGAAAACCGGTCTCCGTTCAGACCAGGGCTGCATTTTGTCTCTATTCCACTTTTCTCATTACAAGTTGCTACTGAAGGAACAATGCCTCTTTTATGAAGAATGTTTATCACTGGTCCGTGGAAAAACAGCATTTTCGTAATCAGGGAAAATTTTGGAAAGGGAGAAAATGGTAATGGATCCTTCACTGCCACACGCAAAGAGATTTTATTAAGATAGGCTCTATACAAACAATAGTAGAGGTCACCGTGGGGTAGTGACCTATAGTCACGAGATGTCAATGGCATAGAATGGGCAATGGAGCCCTAACAACTACATGGCAATAAGTTGACCAGTGCTCATTTCCTGGGCACCTACAAGGGGCTATTGTATCCCTTGTAGGGATACAATCCCAGTGGCTCCCCAGGGATTACTGGGTGGCTACTCTGCTCTACCATCCCATCCCATGCTGGTGAATAAGGAGGAAACGTTTGTTGGAGGAAATGCTGTAATCCATTTCTCAAGGACCCTGCACAGAAAGGAGACGGGAGAGAGTGTAGGAACCCTGCTTGAACCAGCCGAACAGGCTGAACACAGTATAAATGCTAAAGATGGGTGGGAAATCAATACAGACTGACACAGCCAGGGAAGGCTGAAAGGAAAAGTTGGGCATCAGGCTGGACTTTGAAATGCAAACAGGATTTGCATAAGTAGAGAGAGCTCAGCATGGGGACAAAAATTGCTTTTTTTTTAAACGGAGTCATTTAAAAAGGACACATGTTAATAGCCTGTAGCTCTTCTGTCAGGAAGGACAGAAGCTATGAAACATGTCACTTGTGGGACAGCACCTTCATTCAGCAAGTTCTAGATTATTTCTAGAAACCATGGGTCCATAAGCATTTCACAGGGCAGACAGATTTCAAGTATTGAACACACATGACCATAAAAAAGTGGCAGACGCACATGGAATAAAGAATACATAACGCCATTAATTTTTTTTAATTTTTTTTTTAAATTTTTTAACATTTATTTATTTTTGAGACAGAGAGAGACAGAGCATGAACGGGGGATGGTCAGAGAGAGAGGGAGACACAGAATCCAAAACAGGCTCCAGGCTCTGAGCAGTCAGCACAGAGACAGATGCGGGGCTTGAACTCACGGACCGCGAGATCATGACCTGAGCTGAAGTCGGACGCTTAACCAACTGAGCCACCCAGGCGCCCCGCCATTAATTTTTTTAAACAAAATGCTATGTTTGTTCCAGGCAACAAAGGAACCAGTAAATGGCGTTTACTGGTAAATGGTGCTGCTGTAGTAATTTGCTTACATCCACCTTTCCCACTCAACTATGTTCCCTCCCGCCACAGAGCAAGGGCCAGGATCTCTTCAAATTAATATCCTTAGCAACGTGCACAGTATCCAGGCTACAGAGGGCACTTAATAAATACTGGTTAAGTAAATAAATAATTGTATCAAGACTGACAAGATAATATACATAAACTATTTCCTTTTTCATTGGTGAAATAAAGACTAAGTAAGGAAGACCATATATCATGAAGATATGGATACACATTCCTCAGCAGTATACAGCTGGGTACCAGAGAACATGTGAGGCCACATTCAAATATGGCACATCTTCCTGGAAAGCCTATTTTCCACAAGGACTTCCGTGTTTGTTGTTTTAACATAGTGGTTAAACATGGATAAGCTGGTATCAGTATTTTTTTCCAGTAGAGGTACCATAGTCAGCCTACCAGTATCTCTTCAGGTTCGAATTTAGTCTCCTTCACCAATAGGAATGTTTTGGTAAAAAACATCCAGAAGCATATTGTCCACCTGTACCGCTTATATCCTTGATTTTCAAATACAGCAAATGCTCTTTATTTTACCTCCTTCATTCAAAATTTCCCATTAGTTAGATGGACCTGGACAGTTGTTTAATTTCCCATTGTCCTCACAGAGTAGATTTTAAGAAAAGGAAACATTTAAAAAAGATAACAAAAGAAATACTTATTTAAAAAAAAACAGTCCATCAACTGATGAATGGACAAAAAAATTGTGGTTTATATACACAATGGAGTACTACGTGGCAATGAGAAAGAATGAAATATGGCCTTTTGTAGCAACATGGATGGAACTGGAGAGTGTTATGCTAAGTGAAATAAGCCATACAGAGAAAGACAGATACCATATGGTTTCACTCTTATGTGGACCCTGAGAAACTTAACAGAAACCCATGGGGGAGGGGAAGGAAAAAAAAAGAGGTTAGAGTGGGAGAGAGCCAAAGCATAAGAGACTCTTAAAAACTGAGAACAAACTGAGGGTTGATGGGGGGTGGGAGGGAGGGGAGGGTGGGTGATGGGTATTGAGGAGGGCACCTGTTGGGATGAGCACTGGGTGTTGCATGGAAACCAATTTGACAATAAACTTCATATATTGAAAAAAAAAACAACACCATCTCAGTCACGTGCCATTTACCTTGAATTGCTGCTAATTATAGTCAGACATCTCTACTAAAGCTGGTAGTCTAGGACCTGTGTTAAACAACATTGCCATTCTAGTATCTCTTAGTGACTCTGTCTAAACCGAAAAGGGAATAAGACTCTTTACAAATTATTATTAAGTCTTACTTCTCAACAACATAAAAATGTCCTCTCTTCCCCCCAGTCCTTTGGATGAGTGAAATTGTCCTGAGAGGCAAAAAGGATCATTCTATTTCTTGAGCAGAGAGATGGTCTAATGGCCATGCTAGCACAAATTAAACGAGCGGCACATTTTTGTTTTGTGCACTTTTCAGTATATATTTTGCAATTAAAAGGGTCAAAAAAATCATTGAATCATGAAGAAGGCAACTTCAGTGTAAAAGAATGAGGAAATAGATATAAGCAGCCACCCACCAATTAGTCAGTGCTCAGTCAGTGAGGCTTACTTAAAACCCACTAGGTAAAAGTCTTTTGTTACAGCACAGAAATTCTTGCCCTGACTATGGCATTCCCCTCAGTAGTTAACCACACCACACAGTACGACGCTAAGCGTATAATTCTTATAGAGTATCTACTTCACTGACTACTGTTTGCCAGTGAATGTTCTGTAAAACAAATCTATGGCCACATCCCCAAAACCTGACATCAGCTCTCACATTGTCCACACTTGTTCCAGAGATAGATCTTTCCAACAGCCCCCTCCTGTGCCCTTCTCAGCCACTATATTCAAATGCTTTTTTCAAGATGAGAAACCTGGGGAGTATGTGGCTGGAGGTATTGTTAGGCAGGTGCGATTTTGTGCAGCTGATTGTCAAGTCAAACAATGAATTACGAAGAATGACAACGACTGGAAAATCTGCATGTCATTAGAATAAGCTTTCTCTTTTGAGTAGAACCATTTGGCTAGGACCAAAGCCACTGGCAGACCTACAGCCTAACCAATAAGTGTGAGGCCTGGGGAGTTCTAGCAAGCCCTGGCAAGGAGACACTAGTTCTCCACTCTGCAAAGTTCCTTGGGTGAAGGCACAGCTCTCCACAGGGAGAAACGCACAGTTAAAGTGGCTGAGTGGGGCAGAACTGGGGCTCCGGCAAAACCAAAGCCATGGCTGCACCACCATTAGTACTGGCAGAGAAGGTGGGGCAGGGTGGACCTCTCCAAAGTAGAGAAAAGATCCCTGCCAGTGAACTACTTGGCCATTTGATATGCTCATTTAACTTTAATCCTTTCCAGGAATAATTTTTAAAAATGATCAAACGGCCTGCATGCATTCGGGTGATTTCCGTATACTATACAGTAGTCAACAGAGACACTGACCAGGGGCGGAGCTGGTGAGCTTCCCCTCAGCCTCCATCTCTTAGCACCACCCCATCCCTGCCAACGGCAAGAGGTGAGGTCTTCCTCTCCTCCTCACAGAGGCACCTCTCGCCTTACGGGAGAAGGCCACCAGATCTCACCGTACCCTAACAACCACTGCTGAAGGGCCTGGCTTAGAACCTCATGTTCATAACACAAAACTTACTGCCGACACACATCATGAGCTAGAGATACCTTCCTCCAGAAAACGTTAGGGATCTAAGAAGTACCGTAAAGCACATTCGAGAATGTAATTTATATAGTTTTAAAATTAGGAGTAAAAAAGTAGAAATAGCACTGGCTCTGTAGAAATCATTTCCATTCCAATTCCAGGTCCTGCTTCTTATTAGCTGTGTGACTTTGAGCAAGCTGCTTACTTTGTTGAGGGTACTTCTTCCCCTACCACTTTTGCACACACACACACACACACACACACACACACACACACACTCACACTCACACTCACACACTCACACACACACACACACCATCCCCTGCTTTACTTCAACTACTTTCAGTCTGTGCACAAGCAACTTCTCATAAGCTGGTTTTCACCTTCAACTCATATGAGGCATCACATCCAAGCCCTTCCTCAAACCCATATCCTTCTCCCTAGCAGAGGTAAGCTGTTCCTCCATTTGTGTTCTCATAGTATTTATTCTAGAAAACTACCATAGCACCTGCACATATGGTAATTATGTGTTTAAGTGCCTGACTCCCCCTCCAGACTGTACCTAAGCGACTTGAGGTAGTTCTGAGTCATACTGATATCTCTAGCCTCTAACAGTGTCACAGTCATAGAAGGTCCTCAATAAGTGTTAAATGAATAAATGAATGAATAAAGTGAATAAATAAATGAATAAAGTGTTCGTTTCTTGAGCATTTGCTATGTGACTAAGCACTTACATGTATTATCTGCAACCCTGGTAAGAGCGCTAAAAAAACATTCATTTTATAGATGAAAAACCAAAGGCCCAAACACAGCAAACTAGTGATTAAAGTCAAGGTTGGAGCAACCTATAATCTGCCTACAAAAAATCTAGCACAACAGCTAGCACTTATTAGGGCCTCGAAAAAACGGCATCTTCTCTCCATTTGCACAAACAATAATAAGGGTGTGATTTGCACAATGTATCAGAAACTAGGTTCATTGGTGATGGTTAACATGGTTAACTTAGGAAATTTGAAAGAAAAGAGCTCAGTCACCAAATTCCTCATAGCACTCATGAACAGTGTTTTCATCACACATTAATCACTCCCAAAATATTTTCTGAGCACCTGCTCCATGCCAGCTCTGTGCTGTGCACTGGGGATCTATGGATAAGAAGTCATGATCCCAGTCTTCCAGGAGCAGACACCAAAAGGTACCAGCATTTGTAGAGCGCCTGCTATGGGAACTTCTGAGTGCCTCCGAGCACATATTCTTAATGGACAGATGTTATATGCCCATTAAGTCTGCCATTAGAGGGGTCTATGAATCATTTAATGGAACACAGAGCAGCCTGCTTTGTGCAACGTATGTGGCCACAGAAGATTCTTTTAGGAAGATAATGTTCATGTTACAATTGAAGAGCAGCCCACATGTGGACTCCTGCCACCTGGGGTAATGAAGTCTTTAGGGAACTGATCAGAATTTCCAAAGAAATGGCAATATGGTGGCCACCTAGCAAAGCAGTGAGCAGCAAGACAACAAGGCCATTCACCATTGAGACTTTACCACACATGCCCTGCCAACCTCTCCCTGGAGGAACCCCTTGTGTCCACCAACCCATTATGTCCATCTTGAGGCTGGCAACCTGGTGTGCCTCTGCTCACAGCACCGAGAGGCATCGTTAAACACAGCATCCTATGTAAATTGCACCCCAAAGCACACCAAAATGTGAAAGGAATATACCTTGAATGATGTGCAACAGAAGTGGTTCTGGCTACCAAAGGAACTAAGACTCCCAATACCTTCAGTGGCTACGCCATGATCAGCAAATCCAATTTTTAGGCAACCTGTGGGAAGTCTACTGTGCCTTTTCCAGCACTGACCAGCCACAGCAAAGCAAAGCCGTACGAGCAAAGGTGCATCTTTCTGCCCAAAAGTGCAAGCTCACAATCAGCCATATATAAGAAACCCTGACAAATTACCTCAGCACTTTAATTCAGGTATTAAAATGCTACCCAACTGAATACAGTCTTATCAGATCTCCATTCAGTGTTAATAACTTTGAATAACTTGTTTCAGGATCTTTGAAAGCAGCACAAACATGGTTTAAAGCAGATAATAAATAATAATGGTGCAAGATTGCAGCCTCATCTTATGCCTTTTGTCATATAACCACATCTGATCTCTGTTCTAAACCTTTAGTTCTCCCCATCGTTGCTCATGGACAGAGTGATTATTGTTCACAAACCCCTCTGAAGAGCCCCTGTTTCACAGAGTCTCCTGCATAGCCACCCAATTGACAGAACTAAATGCCTTGGTTAGGTACAGAAGCTGCCAACAAACTGCACTTGGCATTTGCTTTCAAAGAACTGGATGCTGGGTGATGTTGGTGATCCCACCTCTTTCAGGTAAAAGTCTAAGACCACCAACCTAATTAGCTGACAGGATGCATGTTAACCTAACACATGCCCTTCATGAGATAAATGCGCTGTCCTGTAGCTATTAAAGAGCTTCAGAATATGCTACCCCAAAATATGTCACTTTGACGGATTCTTCTCAGCTGAAGACAAATGAAAAGAAACAGACACACAAACTCTCTGCCCTTTCCCTCCCTACCAGGAAGGGCAGAACAATTCTTACCAATCCTCAGAGACAACTCTAGACTCTTATAGTCCGGAAACACACCAGAGGAATCTACATAGCAAATCTTACAAATGGGCCCTTATCTTCCATTAGTTTCCCCTATATGTTCACCTTTCCACAGTTTGTGCTCTTGGAAGCTCAAGACCCTTTCTCTTTGTCTTGTCACTTCTCTACAAATTTATTGCTTTTCTGTTAAGGTGTTATTTTAAGTCCAAGTTCTAACCATTCCTTTGAGTTACTCATCACTGAGTTCTCTCATGTGTATGCAAAATGTACATGTTTAAAAAATTTTGTGTTTCTATTGTTAATCTTTCTTTTATCAGTCTAATCAGCAGGGCCCCAACCAATGAACCAAAGATGGGTAAAGAAAAAAGGTTTTTTTCCCTCCCCTACACTATATTCTATCAAATAATTCTTTTTTTAATGTTTATTTAATTTTGAGAAAAGGAGAGTGCAAGCAGGGGAAGGGCAGAGAGAGAGAGAGAGAGACAGAGACAGAGAGAGAGACAGAGAAACCTAAGCAGGCTCTGTGGCAACAGCACAGAGCCCAACATGGGGCTCAAACCCACAAACCATGAGATCATGACCTGAGCTGAAATCAGGAGTCAAAGACTTAACCGACTGAGCCACCCAGGTGCCCCTCTATCAAATAATCCTTAACCTGTACCCATGAGGGTCTGTGAACCTCCTGAAACTAGATTCCATGTTTTAAGCATGTGCATTTTTTTCAGGGAAGGGAATCCAAACATATGGTTATCTGGAAGGAATCTAATATCCAGACTCTCAGTTGACCCTTCAATAATCCTTCAACATGAGCTCGAATGGCAGTACACTCACCTCCGTTTCATAAGGGAAGAACAACCTCTGAGTTACTACTTACCTGACACTGGAGAAAAGTCAAGGAGCCCTCCCACTCCTAATCCACATTTTTATATGGAATGCATCCAGCATCTCTAAGACCCACCCCACACAGACCATTCTGGCTGGGATGACTTACCTCCCACCTAGACTCTCAGGCCTAAGGACAAACTATTTTTCTTTGTTTTATATCATCTCTGCATGCATTATGGGAAGGGGTATTTGTGTATGACAATAACCATAATCAGTCAACTGATGGAAAGAGCTTGGGTGGCCCAGTCAGTTAAGCATCCAACTCTTGGTTTCAGCTCAAGTCGTGGGAGTGAGGCCTTTGTTGGGCTCCATGCAGAGCATGCAGCCTGCTTAAGATTCTCTCTCACCCTCTGCCCCTCTCCCTTGTTCTCTCTCTCTCTCTCTCTCTCTCTCTCTCTCTCTCAAATTAAAAACAAAACAAAACAAATATCTATTTCTATTTTTTAGCACAAGATACTTATAGGCCCAAATTTTTTAGTGATTGTATATAAGGCCATAATATGGGGGGACAAGACTTTGACAAAACTGTAACAGATAGCAGGATAAACCTGCCAAATGACTGAGAAAAGAACTTCAAGACCTAGAAGTTCCCTATACTCTATAATTGCTGAAGACTGACTAAAATTCTAACAAAGTAACAGCTCAAAACCTCCTTTCAAGTCCTCACAAAATCGACTAACTCATTTGAAAAAATGTTAAGCAACTACCAGGGTTTTACAGAGAACACAAAGATCAATCAGGTGTGGGCCCTGCCCTCAATGAGCTTAAGGAGTATGAGTAGAGGGAGAAAACCACTAAGCAAGAACACCTGCCCCCCTCACAGTTTCCCAGAATGCCTCTAGGTTTTCAATTCTAAAGCTGCAAAAACTGTACCCATCTCTCAATAGAACAGTTCTGGCCAGTGTGTACACAGAAAAAACATACATATTTCATTCCAAAGCTCAAAACAACATTTTAAACAAAACACAATGTGAGAGAAAAGCTTCAAGTTACACTCAAAACAGCTGGCGGAACAGCAGAAGGATGTGTAGATCATTTTGCAAAGTGCCAAATTCAGCCAACAAAGACAGTGTAGTTGGGATACGGATAGCTGCAGCGTCCTTAGTGATCAGGAAACTAAGGTTTTAGCATTTTATATCCTAATGAAAGAGCTTACTCATTGGTATTTTAACTGTTTTAGCCATTATTTAAAAAAATTGCTTTGCTGTTGACATGTAACATATTATCATTTTTCTTGGAAGGAAAGAGGGAAGGAAGGAAGGAAGGAAGGAAGGAAGGAAGGAAGGAAGGAAGGAAGGAAGGAAGGAAGGAAGGAAGGAAGGAAGGGAGGGAGGGAGGGAGGGAGGGAGGGAGGGAAACCAATCTGCCCCAGGTAGCTTCTTAAGCAGAATGTCCGGTTTTTAGGAAAAATTAATGCCTGTATCTGTGACACAAGTTAACACATACTTAAGCACCCAAACAAGCACAAATGAAGCCTTGGCAGTTCAGAGAAGGGAGAAATTATTTCTAATAGGTAAGAAAAAAAGGAATATTTTGTTTAGGGACCTAAGTTTGTGCCCAGATGTTGAAAAGTGGCATTTACACAAATGTAAATGGTAGGAGTCACACAGCACAAGGACTAAAAATTGGGCAGGGAAGGTCAGGACAGGGGCAGGGCAAAGGATACATGAAGAGACTGATGGACAGCTGGGTGTTTCAAGCAAGTTCTAGCATCCACAGTTCTCTAAATTGTCACAATAGCCAAACTGGTGGCTATGAGAAAGGGGAGGAGGCCCGGAGTCAACACAACCAGACAAAAGCAAATGACAGAAATCCCCAAAATCTTAGGGTCCCACCTAAGAGAAAGGCATAGTGACATAATGAACATGCAGCAATTCAGCATATGAAAACTGCACATCCTTGATCTGCCCAAAGACCATCAGTCTTGATTCTAACTTGTACGCATAAAAAAAAAAAAAATCAATTATCATACACAAGGACCTTTCAAATGCATTCTTTTGTCTATTAAGAAAAGAAAATTTGGGGGTGCCTGTGTGGCTCAGTTGGTTGAGTGTCCAACTTCGGTTCAGGTCACAATCTCACTGTTTGTGAGTTGAAGCCCTGGGTCGGGCTCTGTGCTGACGGCTCAGAGCCTGGAGCCCGCTTCGGATTCTGTCTACCTCTCTCTCTGTCCTTCCCCTGCTTGCTCGCTCGCTCTCTCTCTCAAAAATAAATAAGCATTAATAAAAAATTTTTAAAAAGAAAGAAAGGAAACTTTTAACCATTTTACCAGGCACAAAAATAACCATCCTAGTCTGTTTCTATCTTATTTTGCAATAAAGACAATGGCTTTCTCCCTTCGACACAATGTAACATGCCCATATAAGTCACATTTCTAAGAACCACCCTAAGAGGGACACTTTATTGATGTGTCTAGGGGCAGACAGAGCTTTCAACCCTCTCTCCTAGTTCAGGGCACCCTGTTCATTACACAAGTACAAACACACGGAGAATGTGAAGAATATATCTAAGTTTGGCAGTCCTTGCTGCATTCTGCCTGTAGAAGTGCCCCCAAATGGTGTGAACTGAAGCAAAACAGCCGCAGCAGCAAAATGCAATCTCGAGGTCAGTGCAGACCCAGCTGCCCTTGTCTCTTAGACATTCCTGGCTGGAATCCCACTGAGCAAATGCGGGGGAAGAACAGACAAGGCAGGCCTGAGGATCAGGAAATACCCAGCTGCAGCAGGAGAGAGCAATCACCAGACACGTAAACTAAGCAGGCAAACAGCAATTTCCCTTCAGGAGTGCCCCCGAGGGCAGAACTGTAAATTATCCCGGGGTATTTCTTTTCAATCAAGCCCCGACTTTAACACTGAGTTTTAAACCCCGCCTCTTGAGTTACAGCATGGTCCCATAGGGGGTCAGCATTAGGTCCACAAGCACAGCCTCCACACTTTCACCTGAAATCTAAATAGAATAATGTCACCCCCATAGAGCAGCTTCCTGATTCAGCCACTTCTGAAATCTTTTTTCCCAAAAATTCTATGGAGAGGGATCGTTACACCCACAAAAGAACAAGTGTTCAAGGAAAACAATCAGTCGCTTCTTTCGTAATCTCAACTGAGTGAAGTGTTAACTAAGGGAAGCCGCACAACTTAGAAATCGAGTGTAATGTTCATTTCTCAGGTATTTATTCCCTTCAAAGTCTACACAGGAAACAGCAGAAAAGATTCATGCACTCATTCTTTGACAACTGCATTTCAGCAATTCTAAAATACACATTTTTTTCCATATTTTAACATTTCTGGAATTGAGATACAGCTGAAAATTAAGATACCAGTTTCCTTCTTTTGGTACATAAAATAGCATGTTACAATTGATTCTGTGTGCCACACAGGGACTGCTTCATACCTCTCAACTGAGAAAAACCATCTTTCCCCTTGACTTTGTCCTTTCCTCCCCAGTGCATCCTTGGATAGTGCTACCAGAGAAATCTCTACAGCAAATCTGATCATGTCACCCTTCCCCCTGTTTTGAATGAGCCAATGAATTCCCTTTACCTGTGGGTAAGGAGGGAGTGAGAGGCGTTCATGACATGTCCCAGGACTACTTTCTCAGCATCATCTCCTCGTGCCTTCTGCCAAATGATAAGCACTTCTCTTAATATACCACATTTCTCTCAACTCCATGTTAACTTTTGGGATTCATCTCAAGTATTGACTACTGGAAATCTCTTTCTCTGACATCGTAACTCCCCCACCAAGGTTGAAACAGGTGTCCCACCTATATTTTATAGTATTATCACTCTAATTTGGGCCTCTTTACCTCTATCCTCCAAAAGACCATGACTTCTGCAAAGGTAGACTACATCCTGCACATTTCTAATGCAAAGCCCTTGGGACACTGGGACCCAGCCCAGCATGGAGTTGGAGATCAGAGCATAATTAATGAACAGATGGGTGAACAAACCTCATGACATTTCTCTTCTTTGGTTCATGAGATGACTCACAAATTCACAAAGTTCATGACTTTTAGAGGTCATCAGCGATCAGATAGGGTTTCATGTCTTCTTGGTTACTCTTAAGCTCAGGTCCCCCTTGTCTGAAAAATGACACTCCTATACTGATGGTCTCTAAGTGCCCTTCTATCTACAATTCTGTTATTTATATTCCAGTGAAAGCTACCTGCTATGCTGCTCAGCTAGCATTGATCCAACACTGTTTTTGAAAATGGATTCTCAGATTGGCAAAACAGCCTAGCTCTCAAGATTCTCAAGGTTGTGTGTTGAGGGGAGAGCATGTCCAAACTCCAGAAGAAATATGTCATTTGAAAATGCATATCCAGTGTAATTTTATACCTGGAAAACAAATACTCTGCTCATTACAAACTGAAGAATATACGGTTTGATAAAGTGATCTTAGCAGATCATGAAAGATAAAGAGCGTGATTCTCAATTGAAGAGACGATAGGATCTTTTTATAAAGTTTACCAAAGGGGGTATGGGTTTTAGAAGTTCACAAAATACTGGTAAAGCAAATGCTAACATGACATGGTCAGGAAGAGTATAGACTCTGATATGAAATTCTGGGTTGAAATTCTAAATCTATCCCTTACTAACTCGCTCTGTGATTCTGAACACGTAATTGCCCCAAGCCTTAGTTTTGTCATCAGTAAAATCGGAATTATCATACACATATCACAGTGTCATTATAGGAATTAAATTTTAAAAGATTGCACATAAATCACCTCCAACAGTGCTTGGCATTTAACAGGCCCCTAATGAATGATCACAATTATTACAACTCTTACTAATATCCCTTCTCCAAACACAGAGACCATGTTATATGCTCCTTTATATTGCATAGAGCACTCGGGATGTACACAGGCACTCAAGAGATACTAGAAAATTGGTGATAGTAATGATGAAAATGAGACAAAGCAATAAGTATCCATGGAATGACATTTGATTTTTAAAAATTAGATACTGAAAAGAGATTGTTTCCATGATTCACTAGCTTTTTTTTTTTTTTTTTTTTTTTGGATCACAGATTTCTTTTTATTCATGAAATACATCATAGATACCAAGAGTGCTTATGATATATGTGTGCAGTATATATAAAAATTATAATAAATTAGACACAGTGAATATCCATGTACTCACCACCCAGTTTAGGAAACAGAACATTACCACCATCTCTAAATCATCTGGATGCCCTATGCCCCTCCCTGGTAAACCCTCCCTCCCACTTCCCAGGGCAACTGCTACCTTTAACATTATGTTTCTCACATTTACCATTTCTTGCTTTTTTAAAAACAACTTGATTAACATATAATTTGCAAACCATAAAACACCATTTAACATATACAATTCACTGGTTTGTCGTACATTCACAGATATGTGCAACCATCACTGTGGTAAATTTTAGACTATTTTCACCACTGCAAAAAGAAACCCTATACCTTTTGGCTACCACCCCCTCATCTCCCCATCCTCAGCTCTAAGCAACCACTAATCTACTTTCCGCCCCTGCACATTCTCCTGTTGTGGACATTCCATATGAATGAAATCATCCAATACGTGACCTTTCGTGACAGGCTTCTTTTCCTTAGCATAATGTTTTCAAGGTCCAGCCATGTCGTGGCATGTATCAGTATTTCATTCCTTTTTGTGGCAGAATAATATTCTATTACATGGAGATACCAATTTTGTTTATCCACTCACCAACTCATGGACATCTGGGTTGTTTCCACCTTTTGGCTATTATGGATAATGCTGCCCGCATTCATGTACAACTTTTGAATAGATGTATGTTTTCACTTCTCTTGGGCATATAATACCTAAGAATGGAACTTCCCAGTCATATGGTAACTCTGTTTAAACTTTTGAAGAACTGGGTTCACCAGCTTTTATGCTGATTCTCAGAAGACAAAAAGATAAAAGTTTATTAATGATTTACGATGCTAGATCAACCAATTCCACCACAGGTAGACCCTCAGTGCCAGGGCAACTCCTCATCTACCTTATAAATAGTTACATATCAATTATTCATAGATGGGCAGATACCATCTTATAAGAATTGAAATTTTCTAGCTGTTAAAGACAGCCAGTAGCAAGAAGAAAAGAAGACTTAATAGAATCAAGGTGTCCCCACTTCCTGACCATTGTTGATTGACTAATTTGACTTTCAGAAGGCCATTTTTAAAACATTTTTCTTTAGACTCAATCCATTATTTTTGTGGATTGTAAGTCCAATGATGATATCATTAAAGGTAGAATATATAAATAGACCAATACGGAAGACTTAAAGAAATATCAATCCATTAGGCATAGGCTGTTTTTTCAGACTTACTTTCCAGCAAGTATGTTTATAAAAATTAAGATAAACCTGCTTCCCACCAAGAGTCTGAATTGCCAGGAATATGTCGATATCACAAGATGACCAGAAAGTGGGCAAGGGGTGGCAAGAAAGAGATTAAGGAACAGAAACTTCATCTGAGAACCTCTGAAATGTGACATCTGGTAAGTCTATTCACACCCTCACGAATCACTGCAGGTCTGACGTGTCAGTCTCTAAAGCCTTCGATGCAAGAGTGCTAAGGGCATCTGTCTGTGATTTTCCTACTGAATGCCTGCCTTGTTTTCCACGGTCTGCCGAACTCCGCTGTTATTAGTTATGGCTGGATTGATGGACAGAGAGAGGTGACAGACCAGAAAGTACATTACTTACCTTTCTGTTAGTATGCGGAGGGGGTTAAGAAGTTGGACAACACAGAAATGTCTCTGAATTTTAATATGGTATTTCTGAGTGTCTCTGACTCATGTTATACCATTGCTCAGAAAAATGTGGGGTGGGCTTCAGGAAACAAGGTTCCTAAATACCCCATGGTAACTGGCAGGAAAATACGCTCACTGTTCAGCTACTCATGTGAACCCTATGTCCCCCTAATCTTGAAGTCCCATTAGTTAAGAACAAAGAGAAAATAAAATACAATTCCTCCTGGTGTCAACTATACTTCAGCTTAAAAGAATTAAAAAAAAAATTAACTCCTCCTTGCAAACAAATGGACTTGCAAAATGATAATATATTTAAAAACTGTATTTACCTTTGAAACAGAAATATCACTGTAATATAGTTATATTTCATAGAAAATACATACGCAAAGGCTCGTTTACTTTCTTAAAATCCAAATACATTCAGACAATCCATACACATGGGACATCAGTATGTAACTTCTCAATGAAACTATTCCTATAACACAACATAAACACTTTTTTTCTCTTTCCTGCTTAGTTCTATGGTCAAGATCTACAACATTTACAAGACACAAAAATAGTAAAGCAAAGCGTGTCCTAATACCTCTTTAGGCATCCTAACATTTTTTTTTCTTAACCTTGCTGCTGCAGAATTCTTAGATCTTAGAGATGAAGTGATATGTGGAGAGCTGGAAGTGCTGGAAGGAGAAAATACAGTGGCAATACGTGGAGGCTGAATTGATGTTGGCCCAAACACAATTTTCTCATTTACTGATTCTTTTCACACCAGTCACAGTAAATAGCACAGAACTTTTGGAGACACCAAAATAACTGATGCTTTACTATTAGCACTTTTCAAATCAGTCCTCCTTAGACTGTCACCTTGTGCCAGCTCAAAACAGACTTCACGACAGCAAGTTTCCACTGTGTAATTCCAACATTGCTGTATTTTCCCCAAAGAGGTGTGAAACAGGTCAGTGTGCAGAGCTAATAGCATCAAATTGTTATCTAGGGGGAAAGAATGCATACTGTGGAATTGTTAAGATTGCAAAATTGTAAGCCAGCTGCATGTGTCTCTGTATGCAACTCGAGGACCTATATCTTCTCCTTGCACAGTAGTCTGTAATAGAAGGACTGTCCCTAAATAGCTGATGACGGAATCCAGATTCCCCGTTGCGGGGCCCACACAGACCTTCACAACCTGCACCCGGCCCAACTTTCCACCTTCTTGGCCATTATCCTTCTGCCATGTGCCCAAACCAGTGTTACCTGACTTTTTCATATGGCACACTGAGGTAAAGGATGAACCTGCCCAGGGCCTAGGGATTCAGGCCCTAGGACTGACAGAGTCACTGTCTATGCAGATGTGTTACCTTGTGTGGCACTGAGGTTGGGAAGTTCTGCCCAGACACCACTTATGGGAAGGTTTCCATGATTTCCTGGACTTGTCAAGTCACCATCACAACTCCAAGCTTCTGCACATGTCATTCCCTCCTCCCAGAACACCCTCACTTCTCTGCAAAAATAAATAGTTCTGGGTCGCCTGGGTGGCTCAGTGGATTAAGTGTACGACTCGACTTTTGATTTCGGCTCAGGTCGTGATTCGCAGTTCGTGGGGTCGAGCCCTGCATGGGGCTCTGCGCTGACAGTGCAGAGCTTGCTGGGGATTCTCTCTCCCTCTCTCTCTGTCCCTTCCCACTTCTCCCCTCCACAAGCACGCACTCTCTCTCAAGATAAATACATAAACATAAATAAATAGATAGTTCTTGTTCTTCAAGATTCCACTCAGACATCATCTGTGCAGCCCTTAGCCTGAAGAATTGGAGACTCTTTCCTGTGCCCTTAGGGAAATTCTCACCCACATAAACCTTCTCCCTATCTGCCTCCTACACTGCAAGTCAACCCATTGAAGGCTTATTTTCATCTGTATCCCCAGAAGTAAGCAGAGTGCCTGACTCTGAAGTAAGTAGGTGCTCCGCTGCTGTTCTCTGAAATAATTTAGAACTCATCTAAAACATGCAGAGAAGACAGAATTCAAAACCAGTCTCTAGCCAATAGGGATTTATTCTGAAGCGTATGTGTTCAATTTCACTTGTGGCAGTGCTTGCCATTTATGGATTCCTAAAGAAATTCTTTAAAGCCTCCTTCTGAAAGCCAGCATGCAATCTAGAAGATCTCAAGCAGATGTGAACAGCAGTAGGCAAATTCCCTCGGCCCCTGAGCCTCCCTCCCTCTTGGAGGCTGGTTTAGCTGGAGGCCAATCAATCGCAAGAGTGCTGGTCTCACTCTGAAATCCAGCAACATTCAGCATCTAGAAATATGTCCTAAAGAAATAATCAGCAATGCATGAGCAATTATGTTCAAGATTATTAAATGTAGCATTATTTATAAGAGCACAAATTGGAAATGGCCTAAATGTTCAACAACAGGGGACTGGTTAAATAAATTATGAACATCTCAATGTTAGAATACTAGGCAGCCATTAAAAAAATCATGTTGATAAGAATTTTTCATGACAGAATAAAGATCACTGCCAGAAAGTACAGAATAAACAACACTACATACAGTTTTATCCAATTTAATTAATAGAAACCTGTATATGAATGTCTGCATAAGAAGACTGAGAGGAAATGTACTAACATGTTTAGTGGTGTCTATATCTGAATGATGGAGTAACAGGTGATAATAAACTTCGTTGTGTTCTCCATTCTTCTTCAGTATTTTCCATGTTTCCTATACCAAGCATGCTTTACTTTTGCATGAAGTGGGGGAGTTGAGGTAAGATAGAATGAAGAAAAAAAAAAAGAAAGCAGAAGGAAGTGAAGAATGCTGATTGATGGGTTGTCCTGCTCTGGGGAGCACATAATTGTCCAGTCAGGTTCTGGAAATAGGTCTGTTGTCAGTGCCACAGGATACGTAAATAGTAAAGCTCTCCCAGGAATATGTACACAAGGATGGCCAAGTTCTGACTTAGCTTCCGGTAAGCTTACCAGACTCAAAAGTGGATCCAAGTATTGACAGGTTTTCTTGAATTGGTGGAAACCATACTCTGGACCCACAGCTCACTTTCCATCTTCGGACTAAACCAAAGACTTAAAATTATAAGTTTGCTTTTAGTTTCATATTTAGAGATATATAGAGGTTTTAAGAAATCACACCAAATTCTTCCTTTGAAGTTCTCATTTTCCTCAGAGAAAATGCTAATTCAGATCACTGCAGGAAGACATTTCTTCTCCATCTATACTCTCCTACTACTCCGTTTTCTAAAAACAAGTAAAATTCTATTTTATTCCCAATGTTGCTGAAAAAATTTGTAGAAACACCCAGGATGTGGAAGAGATTGATGAACAGAAGGAGTGGATGGTGTCAAAGAAGGCAACGGAAGAGTCTCCTGAGCATCATATGCCTCGAAGAAGCTGAGATGAGACAGAGCCTAAAACCACCGTTTGGATTTGGCTTCTAGTGAGCACTGATGATCTTTACCAGAGCGATTTGGGCAGAACCAAAGTCTGAATCACATAGGGCAAAAACTATGAACTATTCTTTATGAGGCTTGTCTAAGAATGGCAGGAGAAACATAGGCCAGTGATCACAAGATCAAGAGAAGAATCCAAATCTGTGTTTGAAGCTACAGTGAGGGAAGGAAAGAAAGGAAGACCAAGGAATATTCAAGACAAAAGGGAATAATGGTGGAGCAGGTCTAGCCCTAGAAGAAAAAAAAAAAAAAAGGAGGGCTAAGAACCAGAGCCTAGTGAGAGATCACTCTTGAGCAAAAGAGGCACTTTGTCTTCCAGGGCTCAACCCGTTGATTCTTACCCAGGGAGCCCATCAGAATCTCCTGAGAAGATTTTACAACCCCCACACAGCTGGATCCCACCTGCTGTACTATCCTCTTAAACGACGGGGAGCAAGCTGATAATTTTCTAAAGTTCCGATGTGATTCTGATGCACACTGATGGGGAAAGAGGAGAGGGTGAGTTCTGAGGGAAACATGTCCATAGGTGTAAGGGCAGGAAATTGAAGGAAGAAAGAGTTCAAAGTTCTGTCAACACAAGACGTAGGTCAGGCAGAGAAAGAAGGCAGGGGGTGAGTGGAGCAGTGAAGTCTTAGCATGGCCCCCGGGTATGGCTCAGAGCAAGGCATCTGGGAGCAGGAAGCAGGAACAGCCATCTTACAGAATGTCCAGGAGCACTAATAAACACCATGGAAGTGTTTTCCCCAGGAGGGCTCAGCAATGCAAAGGCCCAATGAGAAGGAGATGGTCAGATGAATCTAAATGTGGGGCTCCATGGGGAATTGACATAAAAGAGCAAAGAAGCAATTTCATACCAACTTCATAGGGCTGTTGGAAGAATTACATAATGCATTTAAATGTAGCCCAGTGTCTCACACAAAACAAGAGTTCAATAAATGCTAGCTGTTATTGTCATTGCTGCTACTGCTGTTGTTATTTACTCCTGGAACCAGGCATAGGGATCCCTGTTTCTTAGGCACCTGTAAAATGTAAGTCAGCAGTTACTTCTCAATTAACAGGAAAATTCACAAACTATGTGGGGTGTTAAACCCTTCAAACAAGAGATGTTAATGACCATGTATTTGTATAGGTTTCCATTTATACTTACTTTTGAATAGTTAGTGGTTCAGCATTCTTGTGATAATGACTAAAGATAACTGGTACCATTTCTACCACGAATATGGCAGCACAAAAGACTTAAAAATTGAATGGTAAATAATGCTGTTTTTAGAAAGTCCACATGAGGCTGGGCCTGTGTATTCCGTTATTGCTGCCCCCACCTCATTTCAAAAGGATTTGTGGAGGTTGTCAAAGACACATACTGAACAAAATTAAGAAAAGAAAGTGAGGCAATCAGTGTAAAGAAAACTAAAGGGTAGGGGAATATATACTTGTTGCCCAATGGAAATGAAAGGACATGCTAACCAGTCCTTTTTCTTGATGCCAGTGGTGGGCATAAAATTTGGCTGTGAATCACCTAGCAGTGAATGCAAAGAGAAGAATAGGACCCACACCATAACTCACAGTTTTCAGTAGTAAGGGAAAATGCCGGTAATGTTGTTACTGAAATATAAACATTTCTTCCTTTATATATTGACGGTAATACAGTGAACAATGCCTATAATACTCTCTTTACAACAACACTTAGTCATCTGTTTAAAAAATATCCTTCCCTCATCTTCAAAAACGCTCTTAATTCCTGGTACAAGAGACTAGGTAGCAGCAGGATTAAAGCATAGCTCTCCAAAATCCAGAATATTTTTCTATATTGTTTAGTAGTCCTGATTGCTCCATAGTAGGTAGAATCACCTTGAAACATATCCAGTTTAAATTTATTAATGTTTCTACCTTTTGGAGGAAATGAAATCACTCATTATACATGACTGAGATGATCACTCCTCTACACATAAAGTATAATTTCCAACCTAGAATGCTTTACCAAAGAAAACTATCCAAAAAAAAAAAAAGTCATGAGAACATGATAATGACATGTTCAGACATGCAATGCCCTTTCTCCGAAAGCTACTGAAAGATGTGTTCCTTGATGATAAGGGAGTAAACTAAGAAAGAGAGGATATGGGATCCAGGAAAGATCTGACTCAGAGAGGCAAAGGATGGCAGTGAAGGGAAGCCCAGGATTGGCCAACGGCACAGGCTGTCCACCCGGAGTGATCAGAGGCTCCAGGAGAAATGACTCCAAGCGGAATACCTGCTGCAGCTAAATATATGGTGAGAGGGCAGTTCATACACAGGGCAAGAGTGTAGGGATACACTGGCGACGATGAGTACATGAGATACCAATCAGACACACAAGAGCTTTGCATTACAAAAGGGAGGGCATTACTCTCTATACCCATTCCTGACATAAAGAAACAAGAGAAGCCTGGTAAGAAATTCATGAAAATGGCTACTTACAGGAGGCAGAGGGACATGAATAGATTAGGACAAGCACAAGAGCGAGGCTTTTTTAAATATTTCTTTATTTTTGGAAGAGAGAGACAAAGCAAGAGCAGGGGAAGGGGAGAGAGAGAGGGAGACACAGAATCCAAAGCAGGCTCCAGGCTTTGAGCTGTCAGCACAGAGCCCAACACGGGGCTTGAACCCATGAACCATGAGATCATGACTTGAGCCAAAGTCGGACACTTAACCGACTGAGCTACCCAGGAGCCCCTGGAATGAGACTTTTGAAGGTACACCTTTTATGTTGCTTTAACTTTTGAGCCATGTCCACGTATTACCTATTCAAAAAATAAAAAGAAAACAAACACTAAAGACCAAAAAAATAAAAAAGAATGTTGCATCCTATGAAATTGATGGCCAGTGAGAGGTGTTACTTGTTCTGGTTTTTCACAGCAACAACTCTTGACCTACACCTGGCTTTCTATATCACACACATCTACAGAGAATCAATGACAAAAGGTCACAGGACATGGCTACAGCCTTGAAAATGAAATCAATGTAGAAAAGAAGTGGGAAGAAGCATTTCCAATTTATCAAAACATGAAATATAGCCACTTGTTTTCTATACAAGTAATAGTGGCTATGTACCCATAGTATGACCTATGTGCGTGTATAGAAATCTAGTAACAAGTTGTTTTTCATGGGGGCACTATTAGAATTGTGCACAGAGTAATTCTTTAAAAAAATTTTTATTTATTTTGAGAAAGAGAGAGAGTGTGTGAGCAGGGGAGGAACAGAGAGAGAGAAAGAGAGAGAACCCCAAGCAGAGTCTGCACTGGCAGCACTGAGCCTGATGTGGGGCTCGAACTCACGAGCTGGGGGATTATGATCTGAGCTGGAACGAAGAGTTGGAGGCTTAACTGACTGAGCCACCCAGGCGCCCCCTGAGTACAGTAATTCTTTGTTAAGCTAGGCTGCTCTGCTCATTGCAAAGGGTTTAGCATCCCTCGTCCCTGCCCACCGAATGCCATTCTGACTCCTCATTTATTGTGACAACCAAAAATGCCTGCCCCAGCACCCTACATTTCCAGAAACCTCTACCCCTGACTGAGAACCACTGGAAGCAATAAGTAAAAAGAATTAAAACTAAAACTTGCCAACTTTTTTCCCATCACTGCAACTAATTTTCATCAGTTAATTAATTTAATGAATTTTCATAACACATTCGTTAAGAAATCATGAGCAATCTGATCTTACAAATGTTTGGCTGTTACTAAAAATAGCTGTGCCTTGAGTTAAAAAAAAAACTGATCTAAAGAAAATCTGAGGAATCTAGAATCCCTGCCAGCTTTCAGTCAGACCAACTTCACAGAACGCACAGTTTTTTAAGTTCATATATATTCTCTCATTGATTATGCTAATTAAATCTCTTAAGAGTCCTGTGAGTTTGGCAAGGAAAAGATTATTTTCCCCATTTTCACAGGCAGGGAGTCAAAGGCTTAGAGTAGTTAAGCAATTTTTCCAAGCTCATAATTGACAGAACTTGGGGTAGAAACCAGAACTTTTGGTTGCCAGGCTCTGGCAGTTTTTTCTTCTCACTCTAGATAGTATTTCCTCTCTGCCAAGCCAGGAACACACTGACTCAATTCAAACCTTTAACTCAGTAATTATAAATTTGAAATGTAGCATCTTCTTTTGAAATAGTTAAGGCAGAAAGAATGGTCCTCAGAATGGTCTGACTTGAAACTCAATAAAGCTGACTTTATAAGTTTGCAAAGGTGATAGAGGTAGGTGCAGCCATTATTCCGTTTTACAGATGAGGAAACGGAGGTAGAGAAAGGAGGAAGCACTGTGTGTCAAAGGTCACACATTAATAAGGGTGGGATTTGAATGCCGGCAGTCTAGCTCTGAAGAGAAAACTTCTAATCAATTAAACTTAAAAATAAATCACAAGAAAAATTGGTAGATGGGATGCTTTAGATAAGCAATGAGACATTCTCTTTTAGCTTTGTAAATAACATTTAAATCAGTATCCCTGGGGGCGTCTGGGTGGCGCAGTCGGTTAAGCGTCCGACTTCGGCTCAGGTCACGATCTCGCGGTCCGGGAGTTCGAGCCCCGTGTCAGGCTCTGGGCTGACGGCTCAGAGCCTAGAGCCTGTTTCCAATTCTGTGTCTCCCTCTCTCTCTGCCCCTCCCCCGTTCATGCTCTGTCTCTCTCTGTCCCAAAAATAAATAAACGTTGAAAAAAAAATTTTTTTAAATAAATAAATCAATAAATCAGTACCCCTCATTAAATGTTGGTTGATTTGTAAAAGCGATTTCACAGAATAGAAACAATCATGTAGGGGCACCTGGCAGGCTCAGTTGGTTGAGCATGTGACTCTTGATCTTGAGGTTGTGTGGGTTCGAGCCCCATGTTGACATTAGTTAAAAATAAGAAAATCTTAAAAAGAAAAGAAAAGGGGAGCCTGGGTGGCTCTGTTGGTTAAGCGTCCGACTTTGGCTCAGGTCATGATCTCTCAGTCCATGAGTTCGAGCCCGGCGTCGGGCTCTGTGCTGACAGCTCAGAGCCTGGAGCCTGTTTCAGATTCTGTGTCTCCCTCTCTCTGACCCTCCCCTGTTCATGCTCTGTCTCTCCCTGTCTCAAAAATAAATAAAACGTTAAAAAAAATTTTTTTAATTAAAAAAAAGAAAAGAAAAGAGAAGAAATAAAAGAAACAATCATGCAGCTAGTCAAATTACCCAGTATTTTAACTACTCAAGCAGCAGGCAGATAGTAAGTTACCGATTTTCTACTCCAATAATACTTCTGTGATAACGAAATAACTCAGAAATAAATACTCTTGGACATCTTATTTGGACGACATGAAGGATTTATAATTTTTCTACCCTTCCTTTACCAATGTATACCTTGAAAAGACTAAGTACGCAAATGCACAAAGAATTCCCTAACACCAATAGGGCAAAAGAATGCAACAAAATAGAGGCAGACAGCAGTCTGACTTAAGTCAAACAATTTCAAAATAGAGGTGGAGCAGCTGACTCTATTCTACTCCCTGTAGCAGGTTATGATGGTCACGATGGATAACCAATGCAGAAGATGTTTTCTCCTCCACAATTTCGACAGAGAATCTCAAAACTCTATTTGTTAGCCAAGTTTACTCTCTAGAAATAAGAGTATGATGTCCTACTAGGAAATACTACTTAAATTAAAAATTCACAGTTATCAAACACTTTAACAGAGAAGGTCGTGCTCATGCCTGAAAATCCAAACCAGGTGGAAGGCAAGTGAGAAATTAAGGAAAAACCTGAGCTGTAGCCAAAGAAATCATTGTCTGACTCCTCAGAAGAACCAGAGTTCTACAGAGGTAAGAAAGAAAGGGCTGGAGAAAAGGCAGTTAGGAAAACTCTGTGTGGCCTAAACTTCATCATAATTTATGTTTCATGCCACAGTATAGGCAGACGGGTATACGTGGGCCTATAAAACCAGGATTACAACGCACAACCGAGTTAATAATTACGTTGTCAATAACCCATGACCAAAGAAGAGCTAGAAGAAAAAGCACAGCGTCTACTTGCTACTGGTTCGGTGATGGTCCCTGCTGCTACTAGACATTCATTAATCGCAGAGCCTTATGGTTACTCCACTACACCGTCTTCCTAGATGACAGAAATCTGATGCCAGTGTGCATTCCAGGAGTTGCCTGGCAGGGCTCTGGAGCCAGACCAACACAGCATCAGGGACTGAGAAGAACCCAGAGTTCTGCGGTGTGCAGCAGACACTCCACATACCGAGAGCAAACATGGTCCAAAGGCAAGAAAAGATCCCCCAAGTTAACCAGCCAGAGCAAGAGACCATGTTCCCATTTTACAGATGGCAAACAGGCACATGGAAGTGTGATATTCTTCAGTTCACTGGGTCAATACTGAATACCTGAAATAGCAAGCTTAGTAATTGGTTGTAGGGATCATAATAGATCCCATAAGACTAAGCCTAGAAGAAAGGAGGAAGAAGGCAGAAGTGGAGGAGGCCCTTCCAGCTGAGCTTAGTTTAGGGGGCGGAAGTGGGTAGAGATAGAAGAACACAGGAAGAGGCCCTTCCAGTAGTGGGCAGGAGAGGAAAGGTCAGGAGGAGTTAAAAGGGGATGGGGACTGGAAGGGGATCTCCACTGGTATGTAGTGTGTAAAAGAGGGGAAGGAAAAGCAGAAATGGCTGTTGAGCCAAAGAAAGTGGGAGAAAGAAGTAAAAGAGAACGAGGGCGGCTCTTACAGCAGTCAGTGTGGAAGGGGAGGGAGGTGGGCACAGGGGATGATGAGGATCTTGGCAGGAGTGTCATAAAAAGAAAGCAAGCATCTCTCTAGACGACCTTCAGTACTGCTAAGATTCCAGTAACTTTCCAGAGTTATCTGTTGCAAATTTAGAAACTCTTCTGCTTGTAAAATGAAAACCGCCTTGTTGCTGGGGTCCATTTTCTCTCATTTAAAATGGAGTGGGGCTGGGGGGACAGTCGGCCACCATTATTGAAATAGCAATTTTCATTGGCTTTGTGGCACCTTAAACAGTCTGGGAGGCAAATATTCGCCCTCCCCTGTTCCACACTGGCAGGGAGAGCCAGGTACGCAACGAAGCAGCCACCTACCCTCTGCAAATCGGCACTGGGTAAATACTCTACTGGAATAACAGAGCCTATACCTCCGTTTTCCAGCGGAACAGGAACATCCAAGAGTTTAATGTTTCTAACTTTCATCTAGCGAGTGTTTTGAAGCTCTGGCTACGGGCTGGACTTCCCTAAGTATGCATGAGGAAACACGGGGATGTCCCACTATGGAACACACATGAGAATCTAAGAGCTGTGAGCTGTGCCTATCTACCACATTAGGCTCATCCGAGCATCTGCTGTAGCCTCATCAATAGTCCAGAAAGGAAGGAGTCCAGGTGCCTCATGGCTGCTTCCTGTCTCCAATCCCTTCAGTAATTACGGTTCTGAGTCAGCTTTCATAACCCGCAGTGAATGACACACCTACTCTGAAGCACACATCCTGATATAACCAAGCCCATAAAAGGCTAAAGATAAAAGAGAAAATCATAACAGTATGATGGGAATCATAACAAGATATAATTTCCATAAAAATCATCTCGGTGGCAGCTTCTTCCAAAAAACGGGGTAAAGTAAACATAATATCTCTCACATTACGTTTATGTTCTGTACCTGGTATAAATTCTATTTCTTCATTAAATAGAAAGGAGGGAAAAGTCTACATAGAGAACTGAAATATTACATGAGGGGTTTTTTTTCCCCATTCAATTTGGAAAGTTTTTGCAAAAGTGGATCATTTATTTATGAAAGCCCTAACTTTCTGATCTTATTTAATGAAGAAAGCTTTAGCTCTGATGAAGGGAAAAGACCACAGTGGCTCATTTAGCCACCAAGGGAAGCTTTGACAAAGGTGGGGACCAAGACTCGTCAAGGAAGGCCCCTACAGCATGGAGGCTTGGGTAATGGCCATCAGATTCATTCTGCCACTAAGGACCTTTACTTGGTATCAGAAGGTGGACATGCTGGGGGTGCCTGGGTGGCTCAGTCAGTTCAGCGTCCAACTTCAGTTCAGGTCATGATCTCACGGTTCATGAGTTCAAGCCCCTTGTCAGGCTCTGTGCTGATAGCTCAGAGCCTGGACCCTGCTTCAGATCCTGTGTCTCCTTCTCTCTCTGCCTCTCCCCCACCCATGCTGTCTCTCCCTCTCTCAAAAATAAACATTAAAAAAAGAAAAAGAAGAAGATGGACATTCTGTACTCTTGGAGGCAGAAGATATCAGAAAGCAGGCAGATATGGATCAAATCCAGGCTATGGCACTCATCAGCTGCCTCAGTTGTGTTACTTAATTTCTCCGAGCCTCACTCAGTTCCTTTGATAGTCAGATGAGAATGAGAACAGTACCTACCTCAGTGGGTTGTCATAATGAGATGAAATGTTAAAGGTTCTGGCTCGGACAACACATACCAGCCCTCTTTCACTTCCCCTTACCTCTCCTATGGCTAAACCCCAGACCAGCAGAACAGGACACTAAACATCTCTAAATCTCGTTTTCTTCAGCTATGAACTGATGAAGGCTGATATATGGGAAAGCATTACATATATGTACCAACATTAGGAAATATTGTTATTATTGCCAATCAGCACCCCTCCCTCAAAATTGTATTTCATGGAATAAGAGTAAGAAGCATCGCTCAGACAGTTTCTACCCCATCTGCTTACTGCTAAATGTTGATATACTTTTATATTAGTGTCCCCTGAGGGGGATTAAACTGTGCTTTATAGTTATTTTCATTTTCATTTTGTGCATTTAATTAATGCTTTTATCTCTGTGCTCACACTCTGGGGTAAAATTTGAGAAAACCAGAATCTGAAAGGGTAAAGACAAATATTAGCAGTAAGCAACTTGATTCTTACTTATCCTTGCACCCGCAACCCAAAACACATTGAAAATTTAGCAAACACGTAGCGGGATTAAAACAACAACAACAACGACGACAACAACAACAACAACAACAACAACAAGACAAGCATCAAGAAAAAAAGGAACATGCGTTCCCCTGGGTGTAATTTGCCCTAGAATCCTCAGTACCTAAGTGCCCAGCACTTTCTCCATCTGGAGAAACAAAACAACTTCAATCTACCATCACCCATTATTGAGAAGAAAAAGTTAAAAACTAAATCTGAAAGGCACTAACATTCTTCTCCTGATATGTATCTCCACTGAGTGAACAGAAGGGCCACATGAGCCTCCAGATATACATGGCCTTCAACTCCAAGCTGTTTAAAATACACAAACCATAGCCCCCTTTCCCCCATTGTTGAGAAGATGAGGAGCTCGATGGACAGGTGAAGGCTGGGATTCAACCCCATCCTACCATCTCCTCCACACCACATGTGCCTGGTGGCTTTCAGAGAAACACCAGTGCACCTAGTCACTCTGTCTTCTCATTCAGGATGCCAAATTCTAACTAACCATAATCAGGAGTTTTGATTATGGAGTTTTCTCTTTCTCTCTCCATTCTTAGTACGAACACCATGTTTTCTCTAACTTCTAATCATTTTTCCTCTGTCCTTTCTGCCAATTTCTAGGTTCTTCCCACCCATCGCAGTGTTTCTTCTGGCCAGTGCTTTGCACTAGCTTTGCATGGATATCATGCCAAAAGAATGGAAATTTATATTCACAATTTTGTAACAAACAGGTAAGGCAAAGTTAAATAAAGAGAAATCAGAAGCCAGATGAGAGCAGCAATTTATACAGGGTTCTTTGGTCCACTGGGAAACTTAAAAGAACCCCAATAACATCAGTTTAAAGAGGTTCTCAGCATCTGACTGTAGAAATACACAGTTTTGGACAAAGTATATTCTCTCCTCTGACAGTGAAGAATAAACATCTCCTGACTCTGGTTCTCTAATGCTAGATAACCAATGACTTCAAAACTTAGTGGCTCGAAATAACAGCTTTTTGTTATTTGTCATGATTCTAGGGGCTCTTGCTTCCCATCTGAAGCTCAAATCACCTGAAGGCTTTTCCTCACATGCTGGCATCTTGCTGAGATCACTGGTTGGTATCCCTCTCTCCAGACAACCTCTCCAAACAAGTATCTTAGACTTCTTCCCCACAGGGCAGTCTCAGAATAGTCGGACTTCTTACATGGCAGCTGGCTGCTCCCAGAGCAAGTATTCTGATACGCAGGAAGTCAAGGCTGAAGTCTCTTAAAACCTTTGCCCAAAAAACTGGCAGTCACTTCTGCCATACTTTATACAACAAAGCTGTCATCAGACCCATTCAGATTGAAAGGGAAAGGGGGACAGACCCCACCCGTCAAAGGAAGAACCGAGTTTGAAGACCGCATTAACAAACCACACTCAGATAGCCTTGCATGATCTCCATCACAAACGTGGGGCTGATGGCAGACTGAGCCCCAGCGGATCATCTACACATGTAGATGCCTACTCCCACAGGACAACATAATCTTAATGCTGGGAGATAAAAGGAGGCATTGGTCAACTGTGCTAGTTGGCTATTCACAGTGCTTTCATTTCACTGCCAGTCACCAAGGTTGGGGAAGTGACTGGAAAGAAAGAATAAGAGCTTTCTTTGATCACTAACAAGTCATCAAATTTCCATATGCATTGCCTGTGTTTTAATGTCTCCCAGTTAAAAAAAAATACCATTTGTATTTTCATGGAGGTACAATAGGTTTAGCTTCAAATTTTGATCATTTTAAGACTTCGCTGCTCCTCTTCTTGTACTGGTCCTCCAAGTGCAGATGAATGGATAATTAGTCAGCGTTATTGGACAAATAGATTTGCAGGACATTAGCAATGTAAACTCATGCTTGAATTCCTGCTGTGAATATTCATTTAGATAAGGAGCAAAACTTCAGGTTATTTTAAATTAGACCCAGACATCAATCCTACGACTACTGGAGACTGTATCTGTATATAAAACTGCTCATTAAAGCCAGGCAAGAAAGAAGTAACTCCTGGAAAGGCCAACTGAGCAATTACACCAAAGCTTATCCCCACCAGTGACTCGTTAATGAATATCTCTGGTGTTCCAGCCCTGGAAGAACCCACAAAGGACAAGGCAAGGAGTTTTCAGTTTTAGATGACTACTAAACCCCGAGGGAACTGGTTCTCTTTGAATCCTTTGTCTTCCCCCTTCCTGATAACTGCAGGCAAGTAGGTGGCTTTTTTTGCCCTGCTTATCTGGTTTCATAACAGCCTATTTCAAATTTGCTGAGTGACTTCTTCAGAAATCTCATATCATCAGTTACTTGAGTTCTTCCTTGCCCCACATGGTCAAAATAAGATAGGACAGCTCTAATAGCTCTTCAGCGGAGGGGAGGGCAGTTCTTCCCTGGTGTGGACAAGGCAAGGGGGACAGTGAGGCAACATCAAGAGCTTCTTGCTTCACTGGAATCAAGTGTCCAGAGTACAACACAGACAGCAGCTTATGGTGACCAGGATGGGCATGGAGAAAAGGGTGCACAGTGTCAACATGGAAACTGGGTTAAGAAAATCCCGGGGGAAAAAATAGATAGCTAATTAGAGTTTTCCAAACAACACACACAAACCGGAATGGATATTCAAAGATGTTCCTCTTTTTTTGTGTGCCAGAATTTAAGCCTTTTTCTGAGCACCAGGAAGTTACAGCCGACAGAAGGGTTTTGGTGATAGAAAATAATAATAAAAGAAAGTGATCATAAAAGAGCTATTCGTTGAGCACTTACAACATGCCAGGTGGATACTGTGACTAATCGCATTTTACACATGAGGAAAATGGGGCACAAATACATTTAATAACCAGACGAAGAGCACTTAGCAAGCCGGGGGGGCAGAGCTGCCCAACAATGGAGTTCATACTCTTCACTACCACTAGTATAAAGATGAAACAGAAGTTTTCTGGCTGGACAAGGCTGGTATCTAATCCCAACTCCATCATTACTGTGCCTGACATGTGACTTTAGTTGTTAGCCTCTCTGAGCCTCAGTTTCCTCACTTAATTCTTCCAGGTGCTATGAATTCCCAGAACATAGTTGGTTTTCAATAAACTATAGGTATTTTTATCATGCAGGCCAGAGGGAAAATGGTCAAGTTAACAACATAAACCACAATAGTGAGAAGGAAACCCAGAAGCATCAGGAACATGAACACTCCATGCTGAGCTGAGCAGGAAAACCGTACCTTAGAGAGGACTCTTTCCAGGGCCTTGATCCCCTCTTCACACGTGAACTAGACCCAATCTTGAGAGAGTCTGTATAGTCTGTGTTCACAACTCAAAGAATTAACATAGGTTTTCCTTTCCCTTTTACCTGGAGATATATAAATACATAATATCTGACATACAAAACTATATTTTTACTCATATCCAATCTTTTCTAACTCCAACAGGTCTCTACATCTGATTCTAAATTAAGTCCTCTCCAGGCACAGTTCTGATTAAATCCCACTGGCTTCAGAGCTATTGAATCATCTTCAATGCCAAGTGAATGAAATCCAATCTCTGTGGTCTTGCCTCCTCTACCTCACAGCAGAGATTTAGGCTTCCATCCTAATGCTATCTCCCCTCATGCCTCATCTAGAACTCCTCTTCTAGGAAGGACAAGGTCCGTCAGCCCACTTCTCCCTGGACATATTTACCTTGGCTCATAGCCTTCTATTGCCTTTGTACTGGTTGGTTCCCCTGAGCACCTGCTCATTTTCTCCTGCTCAAATCCCTATGATCTGTTAAGACCCCACTAAAGGGCCTTCTCTTCCAATAAAACTCCTGATACAGTCTGAATGTTTGAGCCTCCCCTAAAATTCATATGTTGACATTCGAACCCCCAAGGTGATGGTATTAGGAAGTAGGCCTTTGGGAAGTGATTAGGTCATGGGAGTGAGCCTCATTAATGGGATTAGTGCCCTTATTTTTAAAAAGGGCCCAGAGAGCTTCCTTGTCCCTTTCACTGTGAGAAGATGCTCTTAAGTCTGTGACGCAGCAAAGGGCCCTTACCCCAACCATGCTGGTGCCCCGGTCCCACAGTGATAAATATCTGTTGTTTATAAGCGGCCCAGCCTGTAATATTTTGGTGTAGAGCCCAAACAGACTAAGACACACATCCCATAAGCAGTTCAGGCCCCAGCAATCCATTCTCTTCTTCCTCTAAATTCCTACCATGTATATAGCCTTCTTCTCTCCAATGCATGTATACACAGTTCAGTATTGCTGTGTAACTTCCTCCAGGGAAATCCTTCTCTCTCCAATGATGCCCATATGCAACTTGAGACAACATATATGATTAAGAGTATAGGGTTGTAGTCGGGCAAATCTAAAGTCAAACCACAGCTCTGCAATTTTCTAGCTATATGACCTTGAGCAAGCTATTTAACCTCTCTAAATAGTATTTTCCTCTCCTATAAAATAGGATAATAATATCAGTCATCTCCTATGATTTGGGGGTGGGTTCATACCAGGCACATATGAGTGCTGAATAACGTCAGCTATAATTATTATCAATACCCATTTCTCATACTTTTTTCTATCCCCGATAGCACTATCTAATCTATGTATCTATCCAACCACCTATCCATTCATCCATCTTTCCATCTATCTGTGTAAGACACTCAATGAATCTTTGCCTACTGCCTAATTTGGATGCACCAATCCTTCTCAAATTTCCATTTCTCCAAGAAGCTCAAAGCTGTTTCTAGTTTATTAATCTGGCATTGAAACTCAAGAGGAGTCTCCAGATAGGATCTCACAGAGAGCCTGCGGATTTCCAGGAGGCTGAAAGGGGAGTGAAAAGTGATCATTTCCTTAGTTCAGATATGCTGGTTTGAAGAACAGCTGAATAATTCATTAGGTCTTTTAAGGTACATTGATCAGATTCTGCTCTTTGAGAAGCATTTTACCTTGAAGTAAACTATTTGTCATTCTCCTTTCAAATGAGAGGTAGATAATAGACTGCCTCTCTTTAACAAAACTATAATAAAGGTCTAAATGATAATAATCCCTTAGACTTGCAGAGTGCATCACAGTTTATAAAGCACATTCATAGCTATCATCCCATTCCATCCTTCCAACAGCCCCATCAGACAACCAGAGGGCTTATCTCAGTGTGATAAATGGGAATGCTCAGGAATGTTCAAGAGCTTTCCCACATGCCAATTTGTTGGTTCAAATATTCCAACTCCTAATTCAGTGCTCCTTTTACAGCACCATAGGATTTAAAACTATTTGCGCATCTTTACAAAGAGATACGCAGCTGGAAAGAATGGACCCCACTGCTAATTTGTATTCTGGCTAAAGTACTTGTATTATCACCTTGGAGATATGAATGCAAAGCAAAACTGCCAAATGGCATGTAAGGCAGTTCAATACTTACATGAGGCTAAGTGGGAGACCTTGGTTGAAAGTCTATTTTAATGCAGCCGTTTTCAGGGTATTTCATACTTGTTTTCCTAGAGTGAAACAGTATACAGCTCCAGCCTCCAGGAATTTCCTGTTTCCATACTCAGTGTGGGCCACATTTTGGTACTCTTCCTACACCTACTGTTCTACCAGGACCCCTCACCCACTGCCCTCCAGCCGCCCAACCAGCTACCTGGCTCCCCCTCAGACGTAGAGCATGTTCTAGCTGAACACCTATTCGGGGGCTATTTCCATCTGCAACCTGCTCCCTTCTCTCATTCACACCTCTGAGCAATTACCTCAGAGAGACCTTCAGCCCATCTTATCACATACCATCCACACGCACACACCCTGTAACCACTTCCCTACTGTTTCATCATGGTACTTATCACAATTTGACACTTCACAATTCTTTTATGTCTCTGTTTATGAGTGGTCTCCCCTCTAGAATGTAAGTTCCATAAAGACAGGCTTCTGTTTGGTTCACCACTATCCCACCAGTACTTAGAACAGTGCCTGACAATAAGAAGCTCCCAATAAATACTTGTTGAATAAGGGAATGCAGCCTACAAATTTCCCTGTTTAGAACCCCTACTTCTTCCGATGTGAAAAGATTCTTACACATGAAACTAAAAGAACAGAAACGAATCTCACAACTAGGACAAACGCAGAGACAATCAGTGCCATGGAAGGGATGCAAAACATGTGGGCAGAATCCCTGAGACCAGAACAACCATGACTGCAACTAGGTTACATCACTAGAGCTAATGCCATTCACTTGATAAGAACAGATTAATGGCCAATACTCCTCTCCTACCCCAACCAACTGACTGTCTCATTGCCTAAGGCAATTCCAACAAATGCCTCCAGCTGTTTCTTTTGAAAAAAGATTCAAGTTATTTCCTGGATTTCACACGTATGACAATAAATTGGCATTTACCACCTGGGAGTAGCACAACCTGACACTACCCATTCCAATCTGATACAGTAACACCTATTCAACATTGGTCATGAAGTATTCTTCCTAAAAATATTTAACCTGGGGGCGCCTGGGTGGCGCAGTCGGTTAAGCGTCCAACTTCAGCTCAGGTCACAATCTCGCGGTCCGTGAGTTCGAGCCCCGCGTCGGGCTCTGGGCTGATGGCTCGGAGCCTGGAGCCTGTTTCCAATTCTGTGTCTCCCTCTCTCTCTCTGCCCCTCCCCCGTTCATGCTCTGTCTCTCTCTGTCCCAAAAATAAATAAAAAACGTTGAAAAAAAAATTAAAAAAAAAATATTTAACCTGTATGTAATAACGGGAAAATCATCACATGTCCAGAAGGTGGGATATTGGCCAGGGTAACTGGCCAGGACTCCAAAAAAATCAGTGTCAGGAAGAAAAAAAAGGGACTGGAAGACTCTCCTAGATTAAATACATAATACATACATACAAACGAATGAATGAATGAATGAATGAATGAGTAAATAAATAAATAACTAGGTTGGATCCTGGGATGGGGAAAACATAACTAAAATTAGGAAACTGGGAAAATTTAATATGGAATGCATAGTTTACAGAAGCTCCATCAGCTATACCCATTTACTCTGCATTATTGAAAACCAAGATCCAGTTTATCATCAGTCACCCCTACAAGTAATCATTATGCATTTTCCACATACATCAGGTCCTCTAGTTACATACATCTGGTCACAATAAAATCTGCATCCTGAGTTCAATAGGGCTTAGCCTCCGTGGAGCATCTTTAATGCTAACTGGAAGAGACAGGGTTTATACATGCTTATTTAGAAGATGATTATGAAAACTGTATTCCCTAAGCCTGCCTTTTGGATTTTTATTATTCCTTCTATTTCTCCACCTCCCTCCCTCTCTCTTTGCATTGGCAGGGGTGGGGGATATGTCAATTAACATTTAGTAAGTTCTGGCATTGAATACATTAAATACTACTTCAGCCACTAAATTGTAAATTCCTTGAGAGTAGAAATGATACCTAGTTAATCTTTGCATTCCTTGTGGCAAACAAAATGTCTCACATAGAGTACATAGTTCATAAGTGGTTGTTGAATTCTGGGTGAGGAGATGGGCTAAATGGGTGATGGACATTAAGGAAGGCACTTGTTGGAATGAGCACTGGGTGTTGTATGTAGGTAGTGAATCACTAAATTCTACTCCTGAAACCACTATTAAGCTATATGTTAACTAAGTTGGATTTAAATAACATTTTTAAAAAAGATTAACAACAATAACTAATAATGACAATAAAAATTAAATAAATGAAAATTACTGTACTTCAATTTAGAACATGTAATGACTATTGCTCGAATTTTTAAATGACCCCAAATCTCTGTACTTTGAAACGTACTGAGGAACTAATACATTTTTCAGATTTTGCTACTTTCATTCAGTTGCCAAGTCTCTTAAACATTTCATGAAATGTTTAACAATAAAACTACTCTTCACATCTCAAGAAATATTTTTGAAGAAATTGGAAAATCAAGACATTCTTTCCATGTATAAAAAATTCAACAAGTGATTCAATAAGTCAATATCATACCTTATCTCAAAATGAAAAGGCATGAAGAGCATTTACTAAGATCTTCTGAATACTCTTACCTACATCTGCTAAAAAAAAAAAAAAAGGCTTGTTTCACCAAATAATCCTTGCAGCATGATTTATCCACCTTTCTGCATCCATATCAATCACATCTTCACTCACCTTCTCCAATGAGAAATTTTATAGTTGCTTATTTCTTTAGTATTTATTGAATTGATTCTGGCAATGTGAAAAGTGTTATAATATTTAAAAATCATTTAACTTTCTCCTTTACAGCTCCCTCCTTGCTTTTTTAAGTTCCCTTTCCATTTGGGAATCTTGACATTTGTAAATGTCCTGGATCATCAGGCTCTGAGACATTCAAATTCTACTTTACTGAAATCAGACTGCATGGGGCGCCTGGGTGGCTCAGTCAGTTAAGCATCTGACTTTGACTCAGGTCATGATCTCAGGGTTCGTGAGTTCAAGCCTTGCATCAGGCTCCATGCTCACAGCATGGAACCCGCTTGGGATTCTCTCTCTCTGCCCCTCCCCAACTCGTGCTTTCTCTCTCACTCTCTCAAAATAAATAAATAAACTTAAAAAAAATCTGTGTGCTGAATTTCAACAATTATGTTTCCTCTACACTTGCTAACATTCTTTCATGGGCATTAAGACCACTACCTCCACTGGGGCCTCATGCACCCCCTTCCTATAATCAAAATGGTTTGCAAGGCAAGCTTTTTCTAAGACCACATAGCATATCCCAAAGAATTACCACGACCTAGTTCTAGAACATCACTCCAGATAGATTTCAGCCAGTGGCAAAATATACGAAACATCTTTACTTCAGCAGCTGAGCCTCGTTTCTAAGAACCATTCCCTCTTTGAGAGGCTAACCAGAGGAAATCACCCCCTCGGAGAAAAAGAGACCATGGGCTTGGTCCCCGTCCAGCCACCACCCAGGTGCACAATCCTGAGATGTGTGTCTCTGAGCTTCAGTTTCCTCATCTTTATAATAAAGCAGTTATACTAGGTCATCTCTCACTTGTCTTCCAATTCTAAGATTCTGTAATTCCACTGAGTGTTCCTATTTGGGACAGAGGAGAAACATGATTATCAAATCTTATATATGTACACACACACACACACACACACACACACACACACACACACACACACAGCTTTGGGTAGCTCTTCATTATCTTGCTACTTCCATGTATTTTGGGTGCTCTGGCAACTTCCAAAAGGACCTATAAGAACTTAGAGATTAAAACACAGCCCAAATCTATGACACAGCAATTGTACTCTTAGGTCTATATCCAAGAGAAATAAAAACATACGTCCACACAAAACTCGTACACAGATATTCACAGCAGCATTATTCACACTAGCAAAAAAATGAAAATAACAAAAATGTCTATCAGTTAATGAATGGATAAATAAAATGTGGTGTATCCATACAATGGTATATTATTCAGAAAGGAATGGAATGCTAATACTTGCTACAACATGGATGAATCTTTTTTTTAATTTTTTTTATCGTTTATTCATTTTTGAGAGACAGAGCGTGAGCAGGGGAGGGAGGGGCAGAGAGAGAGTGAGAGAAAGCATCTGAAGCAGGCTCCAGGTTCTGAGCCGTCAGCACAGAGCCTGATGCTGGGCTCGAACCCACGACCAGGAGATCATGACCTGAGCTTAAGTTGGGCACTTAACCGCCTGAGCCACCAAGGCACCCCCAACATGGATGAATCTTGCAACCATCCCACTAAGTGAAAGAAGGCAGTCCCAAAAGACCACATGTTCTATAAATCTATTTATATGAAATGTCCATTATAGGCGAATCTATTAATACAGAAAGTAAATTAATGGTTGCCTCAGGCTGGAGTGGAGAGAGAGTTGGAGGGAAATGGGAAGTAACTGCTAATAAGTAAAAGGTTTCTTCTGGGGGTGATGAAATTTTCTAAACTTGATTGTGATGATGGCTGCACAGCTCTGTGAATATACTAACATCCACTGAATTGCACACCTCAAATGGATGACTTGTATGGTATTTGAATTATAGCTGAACAAAACTGATTTTAAAATATTAACAAATAAACATGCCCCAGGTTTCTGCCTAAGGATAAAAGAATTAAAAAAAAAAAAAAAACTTTTGAAGGAAGCTCTGGGTTCAAATCCCAATGCTCCTCCTCAATAGCTGTGTGACCTTGAGCCTGTCTCTGACCCCACAAGGCAGAAATGACCCATCATGGTAAATTCATCCGTGTGGAAGATGTCCTCTAGGGACACAGCCTACCAGCCTATCATCTAGAAAACACACACTTCTTTCCACTGCCCTTGTTTGGTACTGCACATAAAGTAATGTTATGGTTCAACTTCAATGCGTATTCTTCTGAGGCCATATTATTATCAGCCTTTTGGGTGTCCATGATTGTGCCCCACAAATACACACACATTTGTACATATGCATTCAAATTCACACACTGTTTCTAATTAGGCCATTTACTTCTGCAAGTTAGTAATTGAGACTGTAAACACAAAGGTAATATTTCTATGGCTTTAAAAAACTAGCTAAGTGATGTCCACTTTAACTCAATAATTTGTTGTTTTTTAAACTCTCTACTTTCTCAAAATACCTTCTTTTGTTTTATTACTTTTTTTAAGAACTACTATCAGAAAATGAGAAAATAGGGGCCCCTGTGTGGCCCAGTCAGTTGAGCATCTGACTCTCGATTTCTGCTCAGACTATGATCACAGGGTTGTAGAATTGAGCCCCATGATTCTCCCTCTCTGTCTCTCTCTCTGTCTCTCTCCCTCTGCCCTTCTCCCCTGCTCTCTCGTTCTCGCTCTAAAATAAATTTTTAAAAAGACAGAAAATGAGAAAATAAGCTTGCTTTTGGCAATCATACAGTCATCAAACATCTAACATAGGGTTGGGCAAAATGGGAAAAGGAGTGGGAGGTATAGGCTTCCAGGTATGGGATGAATAAATCATGGGAATAAAAGACACAGCATAGGGAATATAATCAATGATATTGTAAGAACATTGTATGGTGACAGATAGTAGCTACACTTACTTGTGGTGAGCAGAGCATAATATATAAACTTGTGAATCATTATGTTGTACACCTGAAACTAATGTACCATTGTGTGTCAACTATACTCAATAAATAAATAAATAAATAAATAAATAAATAAATAAATAAATAAATACCTAACACGTACCAGAAGTTGTGCAAAGCACTCAAGATACAAAGATGAATATGGGGCCCTAGTTAGCCTTAACTCTTGAAGAGCTCATCGTCCAGTGAAACCATAGTAAAAAAATTCTTTTTTAATTTTCAAAATTTTTTCAGCTTTATTGAAATATAAATGACATATAACATTTTGTAAGTTTAAGGTGTATGACCTGTTGATTCAATACACTTATTATATACTGCAAACGATTACCCCTGCAGCATTAGCTAACACCTCCATCCAGTCACATAATTACCGTTTCTTTTTTATATTGAGAACATCCAAGATCTACTCTCTTCACAACTTTCAAGTATACAATAAATTATTGCTAACTATAATCACGGTGCTGTGCATTAGATCCCAGAACTTATTCATTTTCTAACTAGAAGTCCAACTAGATGACCAACATCTCATTTCCCCCACCCTCGACCCCTGAAAAAAAATTTTTTTAATCAACCAAACTAATTCTCTTCATTGATATAAAATAATGAGTTCTTGTTAGTGTTCTAATACCTCCCAGATGGGTTGGCTTCGAGCAGCTGAAATCTTTGGAAACTTAGAATCATCCCCTGCACCAATGAGAAGGCAGACCAAGAAGTCTATCACACTCTTCTCCAATGAAAATATGCCATTTTAAGCCAGGTTGAACTTTCCCTCCATTTTTATAAAGTTCCATGGCTAAAGCTGAAGATATTTTAGCCAATATGCAAATCAGTCAATGTGCAGCACTGTGTCGATATGTGAATACTTATTACATTGCTATATAAACCTGTACACGTTACTAAATAGAAAAAAGGACTACAATCACCCAGATCATTTAAAACCAAACTCTTTACATTAAAAATAATCTGAATTCAAATATATTGGTATATGGTGTTTATGTGCACTCCCACTCAATTTACACATGATTAATTTGTGTGCTTTAGAAAAAAGCAATGAAATCAATACCTGTTTTTAATATGTATATACTAATTTCAAAATCCACAATTTAAGCAACCTGCCAAATATTAAAACATGGGTGTGCAAACTAACAATTCTTCTCAGATATCTGTTAGTAATGTTATAAATAGTAACGCTAATTCACACTAATATAAATGCCAACTTTTTGCCACCTCTTTGGCTAAATAGAGAAGTATGCATAATCTGACTCCCTATAAATTCTAATTTTAAGAAATTATATTTATCACTATGCTATATTTATTACCCATACCTACACAGTATTTATCCAAAATTCTATGCAAAAGACATCTCATTGGTAACTTTTCCCGTATTAAAAAAAAAAAAAAAAGTTTTAATGTTTTAAGTAGAACAATATGCGTTCTATTTAATCAAAAAAAAAGGAAAAAATGACAGCAACATGAATGTAAAAAATGCACATTTTTTCAACATCAAAGTCATCTTGGAATACATACAAAACTATTTTAAACAGGAATGAACTTTATTCAGGTCTAACTGAATAATTGCCTCAAATTTTTGCCCATTTTGACTGGAGCTCCATCCTATCTGTACCCTCAAATCTTCCTCCCCTTCTTCGTACTTGTCCATTACCCCTTCTCAGCACCCCCTGACACTGTTAACACTTCACTGCTTTGCTTATAAGGCCACAGATTACTCAGGTCCAACACCAGGTACCAATGACTGAGGAGGGGAGAGGTTAAGGTCACTGGATTTGGGGAAGGCAATGGACAGCAAGATCCAGGTGTTAAATGATCATCTACCTGGACAAATAATTAAGTCAAAAATGATGAAGACAGGTACAGCCACTGTGGGAAACAGTATTACGGTTCCCTCCATAAAATTAAAAATAGAACTACCCTATGATCCAGCAATTCCATTTCTGGGTATTTATACAAAGAAAATGAAAACACTAACTTAAAAAGATTTTGCACTCACTGAAGTATAAACTATTTACAATAACCAAGATACAGCCTAAATGGGTGCATGGACAAAGAAAATGTGGTATTTATGTACAATGGAATATTATTCAGCCATAAAAAAGAAACCTTGCCATTTGTGATAACACAGATGGTTCCTGAAGGCATTATGGTAAGTGAAATAAGTCAGACAGAGAAAGACATTGTATGATCTCACTTTCCCACTTATGTACTTACATGTGGAATCTAAAAAACAAACACAAACTCATAGATACAGAGAACAGATTGGTGGTTACCAGAGGCAGAGGGTGGAAGGGTAAGCAAAAACGGGCCAAAGAGGTCAAAAGGTACAATCTTCCTGTTATAAAACAAGTAAGTCATAGGGATGTAACGTACTACATGGTGATTAGAGTTAATAATATGGTATTGCATTTTTAAAATTTGCTAAGAGAGTTAATCTTAAAAGTTCTCATTACAAGAAAAAAGAAACTAAGTATTTACGGTAGCAGATGTTAACTATACTAATTGTGGTGATCGTTTCATAATATATACAAACATTGAATAATTATATTGTACACCAAAAACTAATATGATGTTATATTGTCAATTATACCTTAACTTAAAAAAATAAAAGAATGAAGAAGACAATAAACAAATGGAAAACAGATGTAAGATCTTCAAAGATGAGTAGAAGTGACCATGGTCTTGATAGATAGCTGACAAAAAAGATGCAGAGTGATAAAGTGTAACATTTGGGAGCTGAATTAAATGATCTCAAAGATGCCATCCATTGCTAACAAAGGGGCCCTGAAAACATCTCAAGAATACTAGTAGTGACCTCCTGTAGATTCTTCATCAGAATGCCCAGACAGATCTATTTTCACACCTCCCTTGCCCTTCTAAAATCCCTAGTCACTTCCTCTCCACCTCAACAGATAATCTGGCTTCCTTCTTTACTAAAAAAAAAAAAAAAAAAAAAAAAAAAAAATCAAGGTCATCAGAAAGAGATTCGGCACAGACTCTCTTTTCGATCTCAGTTCTTACACTTCTTCATCTATTTTCTGTTCCCTAATAGAGGAAAATCCTTCCTGGCTTCTAGCATTAAACCCTCTGCTTTTCATCCTCTTTTCTTAATCAAGTATTGTAGAGTGCCTCCATAATCGAAGAGCATGAACTAGTTTATTAAGCTTGTGAAAGTTTATAAACCTCCCCAATACTCAGCTTCTTTAGCTATAAAATGGAATATAATGTCCACCATTCAAGACAGTTGTAAGATTTAAATATGATAATAGATTAAAGTAGCTGCCCCAAAGTAGGGTGCTTAACAATAACTAGCTATTATTATTACCCTCTCAGGGCTGTCTCCTTCAATTACCATGCACACTTCCTCTCACACTAACTGCAAAATCCATTTAGAGCTGACTTCAGAGAGGTGGTCTACCCACTGGGAACATAGCCCTGAACGAAAGCAAGGGAAAGTCCTTGCCCTCACGGAGTTTATAGCCTAGCCGGCAGAGAGAGAGAGGCAATAAATAAAACACAGAAGTAAATTATATAGTGTTAAAAGATGCTAAGCCCTATGGAGTCACAATTTATGAAAGCATGTACTGGGAGGCCTCACTTTACACACTTAAATGCATGTAAGCAAAAACCCGAATGAGGCAACTGGCCAAGCAGATATGTGGAGAAGAGTATTCCTGAGAGGGCCACGGCAGGAGCATTCTGGATGGTCTGAGGAATAGCAAAAAGGCTGGTGTCACTGAAGCCAGTGAGCAAGGGGGAGGACAGTAGATAAAGGCAGAACAATGAGGGGAGGGGAGCAGAAGCCGTGCAGATCAGGCCTGACAGAGCCTTGAAGGCCATTGTAAGGAATTCAGCATTTACTTTGAGTGGGTCAAAGAGTAGGAGCCTCTGGTGAAATCTGCACAGTGGCATGATCCAGCTTCACCTTTGTTAGGATCACTCTAAACACTGTTGAGGACAGGCTCAAGGTCAAGAAAGGAAGAGGAAGACCAGTTAGGAGACTATTTCAATAATTCAGGACAAAGATGATAGTGGCTGGTTGGTGTCAATAGAGGTTGAGAAGTCGTTGGGCCCTGGATATATTTTTGAAGGGAATGTAATACCAAAAGGATTTTCTGATCCATCCAATTGCAATGCAGAAAAAGGGAGGGGCCAATGATGATTTCCAAGGATTTTGTCCAGAGCAACTGGAAGAACCCATTGGCCCTTTCCTGAGCAAGGCAGGAGGGTAATGAATGCCTTTATCTCTCCCGGACCATTGCTTCCTGCCCACTAACAGCCCAAAGGTCTTCTTGCTTTAAGAATAGAAAAGAAAGCATGTCAGCTTTCTGCTCTCCTAATCTCTCCTAATGCTTGACACTAAATTTCCTTGCAAAATTGCTCTGTAACCACTGCCTTCACTCTTCCCTTCTTCTACAAATGACACTTCCCTTCTTCTACAAACGACACTCCTGCAGGGCAATGAGGACATTCCAATCTTCCAGCCCAGACTCTGGAATTCTGTGCTGTAACCTTCTTGCCACACTGCAGCATTTGGCATTGCCCAAATACCTCCTTCCTCAAATTCTAGCCTTGGTGGGAAGATCGAGTATTCTGGTTCACTGTAATGGCTATGATCGCTCCTCCCACATTCTCCTTTCTCCTTTACTCTCTCCTTCATTTCTGTTCTCAAGGATCAGATCCCCTAAATTCCTCTCTGGCCCTCTGAAGCTACACAGCCAGGACCTTCCACTCACAGCCATTCTAAGTGTTCCCTTCATGGGGTCGCCAGCAGCCCATTCAGCGCCTGCAACATTGTTGACTGCACAAACGAATGAATCAATCTGTCCATCAATCGTCATATCTCTATTTAGTTTTCACCTGTCTCCCAAGCTCCCGCTCTGCTATTATAGCCACGAGCTGCACATTCCTTTTAAGTTAACCGAGTCTAAAGAAACACTCCATCTTAACTATCCCTCCACAAAGCAAGCAGCTTTATTCTATCATATTTTTTTTTCTTTTTAAAGTTTATTTATTTATTTTGAGAGAGATAGAGAATAGGGGAGAGGCAGAGAGAGAGAGGGAGAGAGAGATCCCAAGCAGGCTTCCCACTGTCAGCACACAGCCCGACGTGGGGTTTGAACCCACAAACTGTGAGATTGTGACCTGAGCCGAAATCAAGAGGGGGATGCTTAACCAAATGAGCCACCAAGGCGCCCCTGACTATCATATTTATTTTAAGGATGTAACGACCCCTGAATAAAAACTTTTATTTCTTCCAGATTAAGATTTCTACAAGAGCCTCCCTTCTGCCCTTCCCATTTCATTTTACGATGCTACCAGCTTAATTTTGTAAAACACGGGTTTGATCATGTCACTCGTCCAATCAATGTTTATTAGTACCACATTGGCTTCAGAAGTTGAGAGAGAGAGAGAAAAACAGAGACAGAGAGAGAGAGAAAAGAGGAAGGAGAGAGAGAGAGAGCAAGAGGTTGTCTCTCCACCCCTCCAACAAGCCTTACACACCACTGCTCACACAGTTCCCCGCCTGGTTGTTTCTCCTCCAGCCTCTCTTCAGACCGTACCCTGTACTATGTGTTCATCAATGTTCTGCTCAAATCCTACGTTGCCCCAGAAGCTGGACACACACCTCCCAGACAAGAGCGGTTTGCAACATTAATGCCCCAGGATTCACTGTACTCGCCACTCCTATGTCACTGAGAACACTGGTTCTGCAGTGTGGCCCTGGGATCAGTAGCATCAGTATCACTTTGTTAAAAGGTAAATATTTATGTGTGCCTTCCCCCACACCACGCCCCAGTCCCACTGAATCAGAATCTCAAGAGGCAGAGTTTAGCAGTCTGTGATTTACCAAACTTCCCAGGTAAGGCTAACACACATTAAAGTTTGAGAACCATTGACTTATAATAAAATACTGCCCTACAATGTTTCACCTTGCCAACTAAACAATATGCAAAATGCCAAGAGCAGTATCTAGTGTATAGCCGTCCCTCAAGAAACGAGTTTTGTGACACTGTTTTCAGTAATGGCATCACATTAAGTATCAAACCCCAACCTCTAATTTTGTGGGAGCTCAAAATTTAGCTCCCCAAAATTCCAAGAAACAACAAAAGTACTCTAGTTTTTAATATGAATCAAGAAAATAAAATAATACTCTGTTAATCAAAAGTTTAAGTCTTTTTAATGTTAAACAACAAAATTAAATGCTTTTATCTAATACTAAATAATTTGACATTAAGTGAATAAACAGAGAACCTTCTTTTATATTTCCTTTGTATTTCAGCTTCGGAAAAATAGTTCTGAAGTTTTGAGGTTTACCTTAATCGTGAATACAGGACGAGGTACCTAAATAAAAATACCTGCAACAAAGCATGCCTGGGTGGCTCAGTCTTAATCACTGACTTTGGCTCAGGTCATGATCTCACGGTTCGTGGGTTCGAGCCCCATGTCAGGCTCTGTGCTGACAGCTCAGAGCCTGGAGCCTGCTTCAGATTCTGTGTCTCCCTCTCTCTCTCTCTGCCCCTCCCCCACTTGTGTTCTGTCTCTCTTTCTCTCTCTCTGTCTCAAAAATAAATAAACATAAAAAAATACCTACAACAAGATTAGACCTTAATTTTAAATGTTTATTTACTTATTTGGAGAGAGAGAGAGAGAAAGAGAGAGAGCAGGGGAAAAGGAGAGAGAGAGAGAGAGGGAAAGAGAGAAAGAATCCCAAGCAGGCTCCCCACAGTCAGCACAGAGCGTGATGCAGGGCTCAATCTCACAAACCTATGAGATCATGACCTGAGCCAAAATGAAGAGTCTGGCACTTAACTAACTGAGCCACCCAGCCACCCTGATTAGACCTTAATTTTAAACAATCTGTATGTTACAGAAAATGGAAAATCAAACCAAGTCAAGTTGAACATTCATGTTTAACGTTCTGCCTTCAGGAAATTCAGTAATAATGAGTTACACTTAAGTCCAGCCTATTTGTTTCCACTCTTCAGACAACCATATCTAAGAAAGAATTAATTTTAATTAAGGGCCCAAAATGACAAATTTTGTGTTCTGGATAAAAAGGGAAATAATTATTAACGCTAAAAATGCCTTTGGATGGTATTATATGTTCCATTTATTCCCTATATTGATGAACTTTCTTCATGTCTAATGTGAAGAGAACACAGTGATAGCTGTCATGCTAGGTGTGAGCATATTTTTGTATACTTAACCTCTTTGGAGTTTTATTGCCAAAATGTCCAGGGTTCCATACCAATATATTGTTTTTACTAGAATTATTTTTAAAAAAAAAAAGAAAGAAAGGGGAAAGAAAGAAAGAAAGAAAGAAAGAAAGAAAGAAAGACAGACAGACTGGAAAAGACCAAGACAAAATAGTAAAAGGAGTTACCTCTGGTACCACATAATTTTTTCCCTTCTTGTTTTATAATAACCAACTTTTCAATGAGCATATGTTAACTTCAAAATCTAAAAAAATATATAAGTTTTAAGGACATGGTTTTGTTTTATGTAACTAATCATACAGTGGCTTATGTCTGCATTTAGAATTGTGCGTGTGTCTTCTTCACATATATCATCTCATTTAATGCTCACAATAGCCCCATTTTGCAGATAAGAAAACTGAATCACAGAGAAATTAAATATACGGTACACAGGACTCAAACATGTGCAGACTGACATTAAAACTCACTAAAGTCTCCCGCTGGGAAGCCGCCATCTAGGCTGGAACTCCTATCTCGCCCTTTGGCAAATCCAAGACTGGTTCATTACTTCCTTTTGAAAATGTATAAACAGAAACCCAACGACAAAAGCAATAGACCTATAACATTGGGTCATTTTTTTTTTTCTCTTATTCTGCCCTGTGTCCTGATGACTCAGAAGAAAACACACAAAACATATTAGACATAAAAACTTGAGAATGCACCTTCATGGTGTCCTCAAATGGGGGAACTGCAAAGAGGAGATGGTGTCCTTAAGATTAGAGTGAATAGCGAAAAGGAAAGAAAAGACCTACCTAAAACGCAAGTGCAAAAGCAGAGACAGTAAAGAACAGAACTGATGCTGTGGAAAATAATGCCCATACTGTGAAAGACCAACAGGAAACACTCTCCCAGCAACAATTTAAAGGACAGATATAAAAATAAAGACAGGAAAGTTGACATATAAGGATCACAGGGGACAGAGATCCAAACAAAGCAAACAGATATTCCGCAGGATGAAATTCAATAGGAAATAATAGAAATAAAAAAAAAATAGTAAAGGTAAATAAACATGTGGACAAGGGGCGCCTGAGTGGCTCAGTCGGTTAAGCGTCCAACTTCAGCTCAGGTCACGATCTCTCGGTCCGTGAGTTCGAGCCCCGCATCGGGCTCGGGGCTGATGGCTCAGAGCCTGGAGCCTGCTTCCAATTCTGCGTCTCCCTCTCTCTCTGCCCCTCCCCCGTTCATGCTCTGTCTCTCTCTGTCTCAAAAATAAATAAACGTTAAAAAAAATTTTTAAAGAAAATATGTGGACGAAAACCAGCTTGTAGGAGCAAAAGTACACTGAGTTCTAAGCAAAATAACTGAAAACAGATCCCACCTGTACCCAAAAAAGTAATTTCCAATTTTTTCAAAATTCATGTAACTAACCAGGCAGAAAATCAGGTTAACTACAAAGTAGTATCAAATTAGCCCCAAACGTCTCTTTTACAATGTTACACACCACAAGCCAATGAACCACCTATACAACTTGGTGAAGAAAGGGTGGTGATAAAGTAACTGTATTCCCCAATTATTGTTCACGAAAAAAGCAAAAGACAATTTTGAAGCTATGCAAGAACTCATAAAATATGACAAATACATAATAGTCATTTAAAAAGTAAAGTATATATTCCAGCTAACTGAAAGGCAAATCAAAAATAGAGAATTCAAGAATATAACAAGGGCAAACTACAACTGATTTAGTACAGCTAATTTAATGCAAAATACAAAGACTATCCTTGAAAAGCAATGTATTGTTTTTAATACCTTCAAATTTTAACAACTTAATCTTTAAAAAAACTAAGTATATAGTATTAAGTTGAGATCAAACAACATAACATATATATCCAATTTATAATCAGGTTGAATTAAACACTGGAAAGAGCGAGAGAAGCATGGGATCAGGGTAGGGGAATAAGCTTTCACACTTTATTATGCAATAGGGACATTAAAGGCTCCCATTTTATTATTAATATGTGTAATTTGAGAACTACAGGTTTAAGTACATATTTAAATTGCATTTTTGAAAAAAGTTTATATAGAAAAACAATAGAGGGTGACTGGATGGTTCAGTCAGTTAAGCGTCCAGTTCTTGATTTAGACTCAGGTCATGATCTCACGATTTATAAGTTTGAGCCCCAGGTCAGGGTCTGAGCTGCCAGTGCAAGGCCTGATTGGGATTCTCTACCTCTCTCTCTGCCCCTCCCTTTCTCGTGCTCTGTCTCTCTCAAAATAAATAAACATAAAAAAAAAAAAAAAGCAATGGAGACACGAAGGAAAATGCAACTTTAAAAATGACAGATGATCAAACATATCATATGTATAAGTAATCAATAAAACCAAATGACATAAACTTTCCCTCTGAAAGAAAACCTTCAGATTAGGTCCAAAAATAAAATCTTATTCACAATACATACTTTCATCAAATCATAAAATTAATCAAATCCTAAAACGTAAAACTAATACAATGTCAATTATATCTCATTAACAAAACAACAAAATCTACTATGTATATGCTCTTTCAAGAGATACAGCAAAACAAATCTATACAAAGTCTAGAAATAAAAAGAAAATAAAAAATATCAAGCAACCACAAAGAAACACTTTTAAAAAACAAAAATAATTTCTTCAAAAGCACTGAGTGATGGATAGAATTACTGAATCACTATATTGGACATATGAAACATATGTTAACTATACTGGAATTAAAATTAAAAATTTAATAAAAATAATAACAATAATAATAATAATAATAATAATTTCTAAGAAAAGCCATTACCTGGGGCAGAGTGTTTTGGATTCATAAAAGTTACAATCTACTATGAAGTTGTAACCCTTAAAACTTTATACAGCAATAAGACTGACACATATAACACACACAAATGACAGAAACACAAATTATACCAGGAGATTAGAAAGCTATTTTTGTGTGATCATTCTTCCAGATGAAATTTAGAATCATTTCCTAAAATCCTAAAACAAATTTTTCTTGATATTTTTGTTGAAATCTCATGTTAACACAGGAAGAACAGACACCTTTACATTACTAAGTTTTCCTATCCAGGAACATGAAATATCTTTGTATTTACTCAAGTCTTCAGTATATCCTTTGTTAAGATTTAAATTTTTATTTATATAAGTTGTACAGAAGAGTTCTTGTTAAATTCATTCCTAGAATATATGTATAATATTATATATATAAAATATTATATATATGCATATTGTATATATATATGTTTTTGTTATTATTGTAAAGGTATCATTTTTCAAATATATTTTATAATTGGTTATTTTGGCTCACTAATAAGAATCCTATTGGCTTGGGTATACTTATTTTATATCCACTACAGTGCTAAGTTTTTATTGTTCTAATTTCTTTTAGTTGATTCTCCTAAATTTAAGGTATCATCTGTAAATAATGAAAGCACCACTATCATCTAATCCTTATAATTTTGGTTTCAGGGTGCCTGGGTGGCTACATTGGTTGAACACCTCAGCTCATCATGATCTCATAGTTTGTGAGCTCGAGCCCTGCATTGGGCTCTGCACTGACAGTATGAAGCCTGCTTGGGATTCTCTCTCTCTCTCTCTCTCTCTCTCTTTCTTTGTCCCCTCCCAGCATGCTCCCTCTTTTTCTCTCAAAATAAATATACCTTTAAAAAAATGAAAGGAATATACCAGACAGTCCCTGACTAACGATGATTTGACTTACAATTTTTCTACTTTAAGATGGTGCAAAAGCAAAACGCATTTAGTAGAAACCATACTTGGAATTTGCATTTTCCTGGCCTAGCAATATTCAGTATAATACACTCTTATGATGCTGAGCAGTGGCAGCGAGCTGTAGCTCCCAGTCAACCACACAATCATAAGGATAAGCAACGGATACACTTACAAACTCTCTGTACCCATACAACCATTCTACTTTTCATTTTCAGTACAGTATTCAATTACATGAGATACTGAAACCTTTATTATTAAATGCTCTTTGTATTATGTGATGTTGCCAAACTATAGGCTAATGTAAGTATCCTGAGTGTGTTCAAGGTAGGCTAAGCTAAGCTACGATGTTTGGTAGGTTAAGAGTACTAAATGCATTTTTGACTTAAGATATTTCCAACTTACAATGGGTTTATTGGGGCATCACACCATTTTAAGTCAAGAAAGATCTGTATATCACTTAGGGTGTTTACAAGTGCAAATAAAAGAATACGCAACTTCAATGGCTTAAACAATGAGGAAATTGTTAGCTAATATAATATGAAATCTGGAGTCAGGGCAGTTGTAGCATTGATTAATTCAGCTACTTAACAATGTAGGGACCTAAGTCGGTTTTTCTATGATTCTCCAGGCTTTCCCCTCATGATTGTCAGATGGCTGCAGCAAATCTAAGTACCATGGTCTTCTACACAATATCCAAGTACAGAAGAGGGTAAGTCTCATTTTTAAAAGCTCACTTGTAAAAGTGAGGAAACCCTTCCCACAAACCTCCCTGACTCCTTCATTGTGTCACATGACTTGCCTAAACTCATCAACAAAAGGAATGGAATCCAATCCTAAATCTATTCCACATCCTCCATGCTGGGACGAAGGAGATCGGGATCCAATCCAATCCTTAATCTATTCCACCTCTTCCATGCTGGGGCCAAGAAGATGGAGGTCCACTTCCTCTGAGATTGTAGGAGGGGTAAACATCAACCCAAATTCAGAGCAGGACATCAACAAAGGAGATGGGAATGGCTGATAGGTAGTTAACCAACAGTATCACCACACAGAGATTCTCCGGTGTTTGAAGAGTAGGGATGAAGTGGGCTGTTGGTTTTAAGCACATTCTCTATCAAGAAAGAATCTCCTTATTCTCAGTTTAATAAGAATAATTGGAATGGGGCACCTGTCTGGCTCAGTGGGTAGAGCATGAAACTCTTGATCTTGGGGTCAGTCATGAGTTCAAACCCCACATTGCACATACAGCTTACTTAAAATAAAAAGATTAGGGGTGCCTGGATGGCTTGGGTTGGTTGAGCATCTGACTCTAGATTTCAGCTCAGGTCATGATCTCATGGTTGTGAAATAGAGCCCCACATTGGGCTCTGCACTCAGCATGGGGTCTGCTTAGGATCCTTTCCCTCTCCCTCTGCCCCTCCCCTCCTTTCACTCTCTCTCTCTTAAAAAAAAAAAAAAGAATAGTTGGGGGGGCTTTGGGGAGAGGGGTTAAATAAGAATGACAGCTAAATTTTACCAATATCTTTTGACATCTGTTGAAATGATTCCAGAGTTAACATCCTTTGACATATTAACGTGTTGCATTAATAGATTTTCCAAGAAGGAAACAAAAGTGCTTAAAAGGCATTTTCTGTGTTTTCAGTTCCATACTGATTTGCAATATTTAGGCTTCCTCATACAAAGCTGGGCACACACATTGCTGCTTATTAATAAACAACAATTCATATACACACAGACACACATATATATGTATATATGTGTGTGTGTGTATGTGTGTGTGTGTATATGTATATGTATACACACACACACACACACACATATATTAGATCCTATGTCAGAAGAATTGAAGAGGGAAAGACTAGACTCAGAGGGTGGCAGGCAGCAGAGGAAGATATAACAATCCAGACATGGAATACTTCAGCCTGTTCTGGGCTAAGGACAGCAGAGCAGGAGAGATGCAAAGGTTACTTCTAAGAAACAACTCCCACTTCACCCACATCAATATTTGGCATCAATGGCACTCCCACCACAGAACCAATGACATAGCTTTAAAGTATGTCAGCTCCCTGAAACATCCCACTCCCCATCCCGGTCCACTTCCCCCACTTTCCTCACCCCTATACAGCTAGCCATGCACCCCAGAGCTCCTACCAAACATACCTGTTTTTACGTTTGTCTCTATCACTACACTTCAAGCTCCTTGAAGACACAGCCTATACCTTGTAAACCTACATATACCCAATTGCTTGCACTGCCCCAGATTCACAGTGGACTCTCCAGTTGTTTAAAAAAAGTGATGCTGGTGCTGAACATGTTGAAAATTATATCATGCATTTGCAATATGGCAGGCACTGTCCTAAGTACTTCACATAAAATATGGTTTTTTTAATTCCTGCAATATCCCCACGTCATTATTATCTGCATTTTACAGGTGTGGAAAAAAACCTAAAGAATTTATATAACTTGCCCCAAGTTGCAAACCTTTTAAGCTGCAGCACCAGGACTCAAACCCAGAATTTGACCCCTAAGGTAACCTCTAAGCCATTCTGCTTCCTGTAATTCGAAAAACAAATGAGATAAGCTACAAGCTCACAACGAGCCTAAATTATGTCACCATCACCTCCCATATAGGTTACTCTCCGTGGAACTGCCAAAAATGCTCTGGGTGACTTCACTGCCAAGGTGTCATCTGGAGAATCCTAACCAGACGCCAGAGGCCATCATCATTCATTTACACTCCCTGATTTTAGAAAGACTGAGAACAGGTTGAAGATTTGAACATTTCAGCACAAATATGCACTGGAATAGGCAGCACGTGCACCTCGCCATCCTTTTTCCCATCCTCCACCAAAGCCCTAGGCACATTTCCCCCTCAGGATCCCTTACGTGGTCAGCCATGTTCAGGAATCTCAGCACACCTCAAAAAGAATGAGATGGAGTGTGACTGTATCTGTACCCGTTTCCCTCTCCTTTTATTACTGCCCCAAAGCCTATAAAAGCTTGGAATCTATTAATCCTATGTTTATAGCAGGAATTTCTATTCATTATTACCTGAAAAAGGAAGAGTCAATTTAATACACTTGATTTCAAAGATTCTATCCAGTGAAGCCAGAGTCCATTACAGTCATATCAGCTAATTACTATAAAGCGCAACAGCCTGCATTTGTAAAAGAAAAAAGAATCCAAGCTTAGCAGGCTATATAACCAGTAGGGAACATGGGAACATGATGATCGCCTTTGTCGCTGAATTGCATTTTTAGATCTGATGTGAAAAGCTCCCCCTTCACCTTGTTCTGTTCCCAGAATGCCATTTCACTGCCATGGCCTTATCCTTCTACAGCTGTAAGAAAGAAACCACAAGAACCAGTGAGCACTCACTAAAGCTAATCAATATGTAGAAGCTAAAAATAAAACAAAGAATTAGACATATGTCAGCACAGGCAGAGGAAAGGGGCGTTTTCCTCGTGCCCCAAGACTTAGTTCTAGGCTAATTCTTGTGACTATTTCTGTGATTCTCTGGGATTTACAGGTGCAGGAGGTATTCAAACACCTGAATTTCTGAAGAATACCTGAGTCCTTCCTTCTGCACAGGCAGAATTCTTTCCAACAGCAGTCAGAGAAGAGGGAGGGTGTCTGCAGCCAAGGTGGGACCCATCATTCCCAACTTCTATCAGGTAACTGAAATCCATGTATCATCCACTGCCACACCAAGAGGCGACCCTTGAACTTCACCTAATGCCTCTGGGTAAAGGAGAGAGAATCTTTCTTTACATACACCTCCCAAAAGTAAACTTAGAAGGTTCCAAATGACTTCATTCAATAGATATCTGAGTGCCAACAATGTACATTAATGACAGGTGCTGAAGATATCCAGGGGATTGGTAACCAGCCCATTGGCAAGTTAGCTATCCGCACCATGATGTAACACAATGTCCTTTACCCTGCCTTCCCATTAGTCACTGGTGAAGCTGTCCCACAGTAAGTGCCTTTTAGAGTCCAAGGAACAAAAGTGGGAATATAACCACCATATGTTTTCGGTAACTTGTCACAATAAAACTTCACCCATGTCCCATTTACCGAGCCTGGGCTTATAAAGAGATTTATCGTGTGCTTTGTTAATGAACCACTTTAACATGTGAGGGGAGACAGAAAAACAATATTTAAAGGTCATTTCACCAACTGAGAGCCCCTTTTTGCTTCTTCCCATTAAAGTTCACAGGACCATCAAAAATTTCTAATAATGCCGATATGAAGTCCAACAGTTGCCTAGGACAATTTTTCAGGAGTGACTACACTTTCTTAAGGTTTGATTTCCCAATAGCACAATCCCTCCTCCTAAAGGCTGAAAACACAGTAAAATTATAGCCAGTCTCCCATCCATTCAGTGCACAGTGGGGCTGCAGAATCCAAACAAGATAATTCCAGGAATGCACCTTACTCTGAAGTATGTGTTAGACCTTCTATGGGACACAGATGGAAAACAGACACTATTCTTGTCCTAAGAAGTTTATAACTTAAAGACACTAATGACTATATGGGTAAATAATTCTAAAACAAAGAGCTGTGGGTGATATACAGTATAAACAAAACAAGACAGAAGAACAAAGCAGATAGGGATTAATGTGAACAAGGTAGAGAGATGTCTTACTAACAGGGGTTTCTGTAGATTGATCAGGGTTGCAAAAGGGAGACTGGATGAATTTATCAAGACCTGTCCAACAACCACTCATGGTGGGATCAGTATTCTGACCTGAATAGGGTACAGCCCTAAAGATCCTGGGTCAACCCCAGCCTTATTCCAGCCACAGTAAGTCAATTTCTGATCAAATTTTCAGATTCCTAAATCTCTCCAAAATCAGGAAGACGCTGCACTGGAGAGCAGACAGTTGTTCCAATACTAAAAAGGTATTTCTACTATATATTGAGAAAACAGGAAGTAGCAATGGCACAGTGCTCACATTTCATACTTTTCAAAGTCAGACAAGCCTGGGTTCAAAGCCAGGCTCCATTACTTCCAACAGGTGACTTAACCTAAGCGTGCGTTTCCACATGTGTAAAGTTAGAAGAAAAACAGTACACATCACAAAATCTGACTGTGTTCATAAGACCAGACCTTTAAAATAAGTAGCCCAGGGGCGCCTGGGTGGCGCAGTCGGTTAAGCGTCCGACTTCAGCCAGGTCACGATCTCGCGGTCCGGGAGTTCGAGCCCCGCGTCAGGCTCTGGGCTGATGGCTCGGAGCCTGGAGCCTGTTTCCGATTCTGTGTCTCCCTCTGTCTCTGCCCCTCCCCCGTTCATGCTTTGTCTCTCTCTGTCCCAAAAATAAATAAACGTTGAAAAAAAAAATTAAAAAAAAAAAAAATAAGTAGCCCAGTGCTTCGCACATGGCAAGTGGTCACAGAGGATATTAGCTATTAATATTGCCATTATCATTATTAAATAAATTATATTCCAAACAGTGTCAGGTGTATCTACGTGATGGTGTGACCTGAGACTCAGTACCCTAACCATATCATGTCCTGGGACCTGGAAAGCTGAGGACCACATCGCTGCCCTAACCAGGGCCAACATGAGCCAACAGCCTGTGTTCCCCTCCCTTCCGGCCCCTAACTCAGCACCTGGCACAAGTAGCCCCAAAAAGCTAAACATATGTTCTGTCTCCACTGGTTTCAAGGACATTCCACCCTGTCTCCCAGCTGCTCAGAGGGAAGGGTCATACTCTCTCTGCTTCCCCGACCCCACAGGGGCACACAGGACAAAAGTGCTCCTTACAGTTTTCTGGCAGTGACATAATCTGACGGTGTCTACAGATTTTCTGCCTGTTTTTATAATATCCAAGACTATGTGAGTCTGGGGGACGATTTCAGTGACAATTGGCTCTCAGCCCCGACCCAGTTCTGCTACTTCTGGTAAGTTCCCAAGCGTCGTTCCTTGCCCACATTTCCCAAAGGGTGCTCTTGTGGCCATAGTGGCTATTGCAGCTTGCAGCAACTTGTTCCTCCACGAGGAAGGACCCTTCCAGGCTTCAGCTGTAACCCCCAGAGCGCAGCTTTTCCGTTCTGAATTCTGGAGAATGCCTTTTATCAAGTGATCATAGCTCCTTTCAGCATCTTGTCTTCTTCGAATCTCTACACAGATACCAAATGTCATTGCACTTGACGAAAAGTAGCGGAAGACACGTCTAATTCCTCGGAGTGAACATTTGAAGGATGGATAGGTGTTCATTACAGAGTTGGTGGAGCAAACACGGCGTTCAGGGTTTCCCAAGCAGCAGAGGAAATGCCACGTACGTTTCCATCTTGCAGCTGGACTGTACCTGGTGTTCACCAGTCCAGGACATCCAGGGCCCTGGCAGTGCTCCTAGCTCTCAGAAGGTGTCCAACAGATGAACAAGAGGCCTCAATCAGCATGGCGGACATCAGCAACTGTAGCGTGTTATGGCTTCTTAAAATGGAGAACACATACATCCAAACTATGTGAGGGCCACGGAGTTGCAAATCTGTGGGCTCCAGGCTAGATAACTGAACTCCAATTTGCAAACTAAACTCCCTCTAGGTGAATCGTATGCCGTCTTATGAACTAAACTAGAGCAGTGAACTTCAAACTTTTAGCTTCCTTACCCTATAAGAAATACATTCTACATTGTAACCTAATACACACGTATATACAATATACGCACAGTAAGAGTTTTCTACTTTATTGTAATTAATTTTCTAAAGCTAATTGCAACCCATTAAACTCACTCCACAACTCATTACAATTTGAAAGACTCTGAATTGGTGTATAGAGAGGGGATAGTGTGGTGACTGCTGATACTGAAAAAAAAAAAAAAAAGTAGGGAATGGTTAGATCATCAAAGACCTTGCTAAATTAAGGAGTGTAGCTTTATGCTGTACGTCATGAGAAGCCATTCATTTCATTAATAAATAGATAGGCAAATAAACATAACACAGGTCCTGCCCTGTGGGAATTACAGTCTCCTCTGGGACAACGGGTTGGGGGAAGAGACAAATAAACTATCTGTTAACAAGAGAGACTGGAGATGACTTCTAGGCAGAGAGAGCAGCATGCGGAACAGTAGAGGGGTGAGTAACTGCCAGAAACACCGCGAGAATTGAAAGTGGTTCAGTAAGGAATGGCTTCAGACAGGAATAGCTATCCTAGATCTGGCTCCAAAGTTCTCCTTTCTCTGGGAGGGGAGATAAGTGATCAGCCACCTTATCTTGAAGGAAGTTATTATGATTACATTTATAAAATATGAGACACCCTTCACAATAAGGGAGACATAAGGTAGGTAGAAGGCATAAGGTAGGACCAGAGTCCCTCATCCCTCAAGGTAGAGAGGAGAGGGCCTTCCTAGAAATACTGGAGTGGCCTGACTGGGGAATCTGCCCTCGTGGTGTATGGAGCTGGTACAACCGTGAAGCAATGTCCCAGACAGATTACATTTTAACAGGTTTTTTGAGGTGTAATTTACATACCATAAAACTCATTCATGTTACCACCATCCAATTGTAGAACATATTCCATCACCTCAAAAAGACCCCACACGCCTATCTGCAATCACTCTCCGTTTTCATTACCAGCCCTAGCCGACCACTAAACCCACCTTCTGTCTCGACAGATTTGCCTTTTTAGACATTTCACATAAACAGAATCATACAACATGTGATCTTTTGTGCCTGGCTTCTTTCGCTTAGCAAAACATCCACTTTGTAGCTTGTATCAGTATGTCATTCTTTTCTACTGAATAGTATCCCATTGTACCCCATCACAACTTGTTTACCTCTTCATCTGTTGATAGACACTGGAATTGTCCCCACTTCTGGCTATTATGAACATTCAGGTTACAAGTTTTTGCCTGGACATATGTTTGCATGTCTCTTGGGTAGACATTCAGAAGTCAAATGCGCTGAGTCATAGAGGAAACTTATAGTTAACTTTTTCAGAAACAGCCAAACTATTTTTCCAAAGTGGCTTAACCATTTTATATTCCCACCAGCAGAGTGTGACAGTTCCAATGTATCCACATTCTTGGGGATATTTTAAAATCAGATTTAGATTTCTAAATGGCATGAAGCATAGTTTGAATAAAGTTTTCACTAGCCGCCCTGTGAACTGTGGAAGTCACATGGCCTCGTAATTTATTCACATTCCAAATTTCACTGACAGTTAGAAATGATCAGAGATGTTCATTTGAAACATGCTTGAAATCACTTAGTACCAAAATGCAGTATCAAACAACCAGTTAGACCTAATGGTCACAGAAAACTTGACCAAAATATTTGTCGAATGGGAATTATCAAGGAACCAAGCACGACAAATGAGAATGTGCCTTGCACACTAAACCGAGTCTCCACAGGAACAAAATGCTAATTGTGAATCCTGCGAAGCAGCAGCAACTTACAAAAGGCAGGGACTCGCAAAGAAGGCCAGGGAACTATTTCTTTAAATCTGATGCAACTTGCATTGTATCAGGTGATGCGCTACAATAGCAGAGACCCTGCCTCCAGAAAAGAAAAGAAAGGGACCTGGCCTCCAGGGGACAGTAATGCCCCTGCTGCTTTGAGAACCCCAGGTACCTTTCACAAACAAACTCACAAATTAAAGGAGGGAATGGGCACCCAGAGATCCAGAAAGAGCTTTGGTTCAGAGACCAGAGGGACACCAAGCTCTCAAATCCCTGCCATTCACAGTTTCTAATCTAGAAAACAAACCTTCTGTCTGGCGATGGGATCTCTGTACCTCTAACATTTTACTTTGAGTGTCATACATATTTCACGGAAGGTGCACAATCCCCTCTCCACAGAGAGGCTTCCTCCTTGGGAAGGACCTTTTTTGCTCTTAGGGATGAAGACCTATGCTAATTCCCCACTAGCACTCTTCCTGGTACTATCAGTTAAGTGGAGATTTAGGTACCCAGCTGGTCAGGTTCCAAGAGATTTCCCCTGCTAATTTTCAGTCACTCAAGGAAAACAAGGAGTAACTAAGACTGAATTACCATGATTTTAAAGAAACAGTGTTCTTTCCCCCACCACTCCCCCCACCACCACCAAAATGTGTAAACTTGGGTATTTCACACTTTTACATCTGTTCTTCTCCAAAAATAAAAGCTGTTTATATTCAAGAAATTATGACTACAATACCAGTGCGAGTTACATCCTTAAAACACTCACAGAGAGAACATACATATTGTTCTGACCAAAAGTGTGTGTGCGATGTTCTTTCCCGGAGTAGCATCTGGGTATTAAGCTTCAGGGGAGCACGGTAGAGCTTTTGCTTATTTGTCCCCATGAAAAGAAAACTGAGTTCTCTCTGACTGGTGCCAGCGTTAGTAGTTTAAAGAAAAGAGAACAGAGGAGTGGCCTTTTAGGAAGAGCAAACACTTGGCTTTGACTTTATCAACCACACTTGAGTAAGACACCAGCACCAGAACCATCCAAACTCAGTTTCTGGCCTCTAAAAGAGTCAGTCTTATGAGTTCAATTGGAAAACTAGAGCGACTCCAAAGCTCAAAGGGCCATTTTACCCATGCAGATGGCTACAAAGTGGCCATGCTAAATTCACAGTTTCCTCAGAGCCTAAGATAGCACCACGACAGAAACAAAACTGTCCCAAACTTGGTCCTAGAAAGAACTTTTGGAATGACATAATTAATTCCCTGCCCCATGTAGAAAGTAACTAACATTCCTGACTAAAATGCTTGCACAGTGGGGTGCCTGGCTGGGTCAGCGGGTAGATCCTGTGACTCTTGATTTCCAGGTTGTGAATTCAAGCCCCATGTTGGATGTAGAGATTACCTAAAAATAAAATTTTAAGGAAATAAAATACAATACAATAAAATAAAATAAAATAAAATAAAATGCTTGCAGTTAGCTATTACTTTAATGACATTAAGGCCTCTTCTGAGAAAGTTGGATCTGTCCTCCGATTGTAATATTACAAAAAACTCAATCATCTTTAACTAGACATTTTTTATATCCAACCTAATGATGATTATCTAATATCTCTTTTCCCTTTAAAATAGGCCTTCTTGGGGTGCCTGGGTGGCTCAGTCGGTTAAGCCTCCGACTTCAGCTCAGATCACGATCTCTCCGTCCGTGAGTTCGAGCCCCGCATCTGGCTCTGGGCTGATGGCCCACAGCCTGGAGCCTGCTTCCGATTCTGTGTCTCCCTCTCTCTCTGCCCCTCCCCTGTTCATGCTCTGTCTCTCTCTGTCTCAAAAATAAATAAAACGTTAAAAAAAAAAATTTAAAATAGGCCTTCTACAATGGGAGTCTTTGAATTTGATTTTTTAAAAGCATCTTCCCAGCAGTAAGTATGAAATACAATTTTGATATATGCTCATTATCAAGTTGTATACAAAGTTACCTTAACAACCATAATGGTCACCAACCTCCCCCAAACAAAAAAACCATGTAGTATAAGCAGTGTGTTTATCTAAGAATTACAGATTAAAATAACAACACGGGACATCTTTGTAGATAGGTAAGAGATGTTTAGGGATTGTTACAAGGAAAGTCTGTAGGATTTCTCAGTAAGGGGATCCTTTAACTTCCTGCCTAGATTCCAAAAAGTCTATTTCATTTTTCAAGTTTCACAAAATAAACAACCCAAAGATTTCAGGCTTCAAACTAAGGTAGGGCTGAAAGAGCTGTGAATATGGATTCTTTTTTTTCAGCTTTTAGGCAAATGCCAGCACCTCCTGGGGCTTCAAACTGAATCCCCACAGGTCCAAAGGGAAAAACAGGAAATTAGCACCAAAAGGATGCTTCTTAGTCTTGGGACTGTGGCTTTCTATCCCCTGAATAAATATGCTAATAAATAAAATAAAATAAAATAAAATAAAATAAAATAAAATAAAATAAAAAACAGCAATGCAAAGAACAGTCCAGGATTATCGGGTGAAAGTTGTAGACTTTTGCACTTCAAGTATCTCCTGGTCTTACAAACAATTAAAATGCATATATTAGTGTGAAATATAAAATTCCATACTCCTAAAAGTATGTGTCTTCTACAATTTGAAGCCATACATCTTATGAAAACCTGGCAGTTACCTTATATAAATAAATCACTATTTTCTACTCTGCAACATTTTCAGGCAAACTCAAATTTCTGTGGATTTGCTGTTTCTCCCCCATTCATTAGACACCAAGGTCCATGAGGACAGCACTCACATGTGTCTTTGCTACCAAATTCTCAGCATGTAGCACAATGCTAGGCACATAGTAAGTATATGCTCAATTAATAGTTGTTGAATGAACGAATGCACCAGCATGAAAGACAAAAGAAAACTGTATTTTAAAAAATTAGGTCAGTGATTCCAAAACTCTAAAGTACATCAAATCACCTGGAGGGCTTCTTAATGCACAGGTTACCCAGCTCCATCCCCAGTTTCTGATCCAGGAGGCCAGAGAGGTAAAACCAAGAGATGAGCATGAGGCTACTAATTCAGGGAGCTCACTTTGAGAAACACCGTCTAGGTAGTTAACCTGTCAACCAGCTCTTAGAAAAATCACAATGCACAGGAAAACATTCACTGAAAGTCTACCAACTGCAGAATCCTCTACCGAGTAAGCCACGCAGGTACTGCTCCAAATGCTATCAAAATTGCCAACACAAGACATACGTGCAAGGGGATGATACACAGACACATGTCCAAAACAGCAAGAAATCATTAGTACAGTCAAACTAAAGATGTTTCATTTCTCCAGTGCATTTCTTTATGATGTATCCTACTGTGCAGTTTAATCTATTTTTCTCAGATGGAAATTACTAAACCGCAATGCATAGCAGTTCTTTCTTGCACGACCCCACTTCATTTCACTTACTAATGGGAGTTTCATCTGAGGCCAGGGCAGGAAATGCAGAGAGGGAGCCCATTTTAAAGCTTATTGATGTTGTTTATACTTTAGTGTATGTAAGGAGGAGAGCAATGATCAAGACTCAGTTCTTAATGATCAGAAAGGAAGCAGAGGCATTAATAAGATGCAAATTTAATCTAAACCGCCACCAGGTTTAACAAAAGGATACACAGAACAATCCAAGAGAATCCCGAACTCTAACTGTGACCATTGCGTAGCTTTGTAAATCATAGCTAGCATTAACTTTCAAAGGTATACGTTTCTCATGATGCTGTTCTAAATGTAAATGCATTTATATCCAGATCATAAGCAGAGAGGGTATCTAATTAGATAATGTCTGCAAGTACTTTGAAGATATTTAAAGTGCTCTATAAATGCTAATTATTATTATTATTATTATTATTATTATTATTATTTAAATACAGTTTTCAATTACTGCTTACAACCTATTCCACCCACCACACTGCCATAATTTGAATACAGGCAGCTAAAAAATAGAACAAAACAAAAAATCCTAGAAGTAGAAAAGATGAAATCATGTCCATATGAAGCTCTAGATTTTTACCAGTCATAAGTAATTTACAAGCATTTCAATTTTTTTTTAACGTTTATTTATTATTGAGAGACAGAGAGAGACAGAGCATGAGCATGGGAGGGTCAGAGGGAGGAGGAGACACAGAATCCAAAGCAGGTTCCAGGCTCCGAGCTGTCAGCACAGAGCCCGATGCGGGGCTCGAACTCCCAAACCGCAAGGTCATGACCTAAGCTGAAGTTGGACATTTAACCGATTGAGCCACCCAGGCGCCCCAATTTATAAGCATTTTAAATAGAGGGCTGGGATATCAAATCTAGTAAATCTAAGCAATTGCCCTCTGCAAAACAGACAAACCCAAAGTTGTGTCAATTTTCAGAATTTCTTACTTATAAACCTAGTGGAAAGCAGATTGTGGTCCAGAACACAAGGCTCTTTATTTACCCTTCTGGCTGCCAGCCGCATCTTCCATTTTCTCCACTGCAATCTTAAAATATCTACATCATTCTGAAAAAAGTATGACTCAAGATTTTGATTTTAATAATCATCAGACAGATAAAGGCTTGAGAATGGTCCTTCCTATAACATATCTTCTGACTCATCTTGCTAGCTTCTGCAATAATCACAAATTGAGTGGTCTCCCGTTCTTAAAAAATGGAAATCTTTGAGCCTGATTCCACATCTTCCAAACATACCTGTCAGATGATTTTCCAAAGAGAATGACAGATTAAATGTAAACATCCCTTATACACAGTGTACAAGAAAATTATTGCTAATCCCAAAAAGCTTCACATTTTAGGTTTTTATATTTTTAAGGCAAGAAAAAGAACAATTAACATATTCAAAGCTGACTTTGGTTCATTGAAAAACAAAATCACAAGGAAGAAATACCTTGGAAACAACACTCAAACACCATAAGCTCACCAAAGAGAGCTTGCGCCCAAATGAAAGACTTCTGGGAAACCTGTGAACTTTAGGAAGATAACACACCAGATAATTCTGAAGTCTTGACAAGGTCTGCAGGGCAAATAATGACCATGGGAGTCACAATGTGCAGTGGCTTTGGGGCAGGTCGGTTGTAAGTTCCGCCATTTTGTAGCTCTATGACTTTTGGTAAATACGATGATTTTTCTAAGCCTCCTGTGTTCATTTGTGAATGCTAAACGCCTACCTCACAGAAAATTTGGAGGTAATTTGACAATACCAAGAGCTTTATACACTTTTGTCATAAACTACACTTCTAAGAAGTTATTCTAAGGACACAGAGATGTACACAAAGACTTACGTATATTTATTGAAGCATTATTTACAAGACTTGAAAAGTTAGAAATAACCAGAAGCTTCATCAATAGGAATTGTTTAAATATTATCATTCATCCTCATGACAAAATGGTAAGCAGTCATTAAAAACATATAGTTAGAAATTTGAACACTAAATACTTAAAGAAATTTTAAGTAACATACTAATTTCTTTCTCTTTTTTTTAATTTGAGAGAGAGAGAGAGAATGCACGAGGGGGAGGGGCAAAGGGACAGAGAGAGAGAGAGAGAGAAAGAGAGAGAGAGAGAGAATATCTCAAGCAGAGTCCATACTCAGTGCAGAGCCTGACTCAGGGCTCAGTCCCAGGACCCAGGGATCAGGACCTGAGCCAAAATCAAGATGCTCAACTGACTGAGCCACCCAGGTGCCCCAGTTACATACTAATTTCTAAGCATGATAATAGGATTGTGGTTATGTATTTTTAAGAGTGTTTATCTTTTAGAGATGCATACTGAAATATTTACAAATGAAATGATATGATGCTTGAAAATAATACAGGGAGGAAGTGGACGGAGGTGTAGACAAAACAAGACTGGACACGAATGGATAATTGTTAAGTCGGGGCCTCATTCTACTATTCTATTTTAAATATCAAGGTATTTATTTATTTTTTTATTCAGATTAAATTCATACTCCATAAAAATTCACCCTTTTGAAGTGCACAAATGATTTTTTAATATGTTCACAGAGCTGAACAACCATCACTGTGGTCTAATTTTAAGACATTAGCAGGCATTCTCCACTTCTGCTCAAGCTGCAGAAATCCACTTTTCTTCTCTATAGGTTTGACTATAGATAAATGGAATCCTATACTATGTGGCCTTTTGTGTGTGGCTTCTTTCACTAGCATAATGTTCATCCATGTTGTAGCATGTATCAAAACTTTCTTTTATTGATGAATAATATTCCATTGTATGGATATACTACATTCCATTTATTCACCCATCAATTCATGGACATTTGGGTTGTTTCCACTCTTTTAAAAAAAATTAATGTTTGTTCATTTTTCAGAGACAGAGAGTGACGGGGGAGGGACAGAGAAAAAGGAAGACACAGAATCCAAAGCAGGCTCCAGGCTCTGAGCTGTCAACACATAGCCTGACTTGGGGCTTGAATCCATGAACCGTGAGATCATGACCTGAGCTGAAGTTGGACACTTAACCCACTGAGTCACCCAGGCACCCTGGGGTTGTTTTCACTTTTTGGCTAGTATGAATAATGATGCTACAAACAGGGGTACCTGGGTGGCTCAGTTGGTTAAGCATCTGACTCTTGGTTTCAGCTCAGGTCATGGTCTCGAGGTTAGTGAGTTCAAGCCCCACATCTGGCTCTGTGGTGCAGAGCCTGCTTGGGATTCTCTCCATCTGCCCCTCCTCCACACCCATGCACATTCTCTCTCGCTCTCTCTCTCAAAATAAATAAATAAACTTAAAAACATAAAGAATAAATTTTGAAAAATGCTACAAACATTTGTGTACAAGTTTTTGTTTGGATATACGTTTTCAATTCTCTTGGGTATATATACCTAGGAGTGGAATTGCTGGGTTACATGGTAACTCTATTATTCAACATTCTGAGGAACTGCCAACCTCTTCTACAAAGTGGCTGTAATGTATGAGCATTCCAATATTCCTTCCGATTTTATGTAACTTTAAAATCCCCCCATGACAAAGAATTTTTAAAATTATGTTATAGAAAAACATTAACAACATGCAAAAAGGGTGATTGTTAAGTTTAAAACACAGGTTGCAGGGGCACCTGGCTGGCTCAGTCAGTAGGGTATGTGACTCTTGATCTTGATGCCATTATTCCGAGCCCCACATTGGGTATAGAGTTGACTTTAAAAACCAATAAATAGATAGTGGGTGATGGGCATTGAGGAGGGCACCTGTTGGGATGAGCACTAGGTGTTGTATGGAAACCAACTTGACCATAAATTATATTTAATATAAAAAAATAATTAAATAAATAAATAGAAACAAACAAACAAATAAAAGCAGCAAACAAGTGAAAACACATTTTTAAAAAAACAGCTTGCAGATAATATAGACAACATGATCTTAATTTTTAAAGCTATCCACTTAGCAATGCACAGAAAAGAACTACTAAGCCATATACCAAAAGGAGCCCTGGAGCCCCGAAGGTAATCCTGGTGGGGAGTCTTAAGAAAAATCAAATATATGCACTGCCTTCGTGAAGTTTACTATCTAGTAGTGGATATAATCCAGGTCAGAAAGTTCTGAGTGTGAGGTCAGTTCTGAAAGGGTTTACAAGTGGAATGGATAACTTCTTTCTGAGAGAAATCAGAGGAAATTTGGTGGAAAAGGTGGCATTTGAATGTTTACTGTTAAGGTAGTAGATACAGAAAAGGAATACAGTAAAACCTTGGGTTGCGAGCATAATTCGTTCCGGAAACATGCTCTCCAAGCATGCTCATCCAAAGCACTCGTATATCAAAGCAAATTTCAAGAACCATTGGCTCAGTTGTGGTCATGTGACATTCGACATCTCCTACCACTCGTACTGCAAGACATCGCTCGTTTACCAAGTTAAAATTTATTTGAAATGTTTGCTTGTCTTGTGGAACACTTGCAGCACAAGTTACTGACACTCCGAGGTTTTACAGTATAAGGTACAGCACCCCCTAAAGAGCATCCATGGGGAGAAGGAAGCTGTTCTCTGAGGCAGGAGTAAAGCATTGGTCATCAGAATTGCAGCGCATGGTGGGAGGCCCAGCTGAATTATAGCTGGTCTTACTGCTACACTAAAGAGTTTAGTCTTTGGTCTGTAGACTGTGAGGAGTCAGGGAAGGTCGTGAATAAGAAATACCCAGACTGAAAATGTGCTGTTCGAAGAGTAATGTCACTGCAGTGTATGTAGAGACTAGTCAGGAGAAGGCTGATGGTAGAGACGCAGGAGGGAAGTCTCGTCATGGATGATGCCCAGGGCACAGTCACCTCAGTGGTTGTAGGGAGGAAAGGAGCAAACGGCCGCATGCAATGGATAGCAAGGAAAGATGTTTAAGATTGGGGTGAAATAAAATGTGTTCTGAGAATTTCAAGGCACCCCCTTGAGACAACTGGAGAACAGCCGAGGCATGTAAAAAGCAGAAAGCGAATCATCTTTCTCTAGAGGGAAATAAACTTCCAACCAGAATGAAAGAAATTACAAGCGGAATTCATCCAACATTTTCTATTTAAGTCCTCCCTCTCTCTCCTCTAGGAACCTTATATTTATATGAGCAGAATAACATTTCATTCAAAAAATATCACCCAGATTTTCTTGGAATTCTCAGCACACTGCTAGTTCAGGCCCTGTTCTCAGACAGCTACTTCCCCCACAGATATGGTAGAACCAATTTGACATAAAAGCAACTTTCAGACACAAATTATCCCAAATTCTCTCAGAAACACAGACTCAGAGACTGGTTGTGCTCAGCTGGGCATGGCGGCCATGATTCAATCACAGTAGCTCAAAACTGGGTGGACTGGAGAACTGTACCCCTGAAGAAAGGAACGGTGTAGAACAACAAGGACATGAAGACTAATACCAAGGCAGAAACACAGGAAGACTCAAAATGACAAGGTTTCAAAGAGCCTTACAGATAAGGCAGTGGGAAATGTGATATTTTCATGAAGGAAAAATGTTAGGTGTTCTTTCTTCAACAAAATATTCCATGACTTCCTAAGTGGACAATTAGGCAAACAGCAAACCATGACTTATGTTAGCTTTTTTACTAAGATTCAGAACACTGAAAATGATTACGCATATTTCTCTGATGTTCTGATAACTCCCACTACACCCTGTTTTATTATGAGGCAATGTCATGGCAAAGAAAACACCTGTTTAATATCTCTAAAAAACAGCAAATATATCTAATTAAAAAACTACTCTGCTGTTATTGTTTTTGAGACACTGTTATCTTATCAATTCTTTCAACTTTGCTAAACTGTCATTTAAGACCAAATTTAACTAAGTGCTCTGGGATAAGGAATTAATAATGTTTCAAGATTTCCTTAATCCCCATGAGACCTCTGGCCAGGTTTTAAATACTGGACTAGTATTGTATCATTTCAGGTGGCCACTCCCCTCCCAAATACACAAACTTTGAAAAGGCACACGCAAGGGGTGCCTGGATGTCTCAGTTGGTGGAGAGACCGACTCCGGCTCAGGTCATGATCTCACAGTTCATTGGTTTGAGTCCTGCGCCAGGCTCTGTGCTGACAACTCAGAGCCTAGAGTCTGCTTCAAATCTGTCTCCCTCTCTCCCCCTCCCCTGCTCATACACACACTCTCAATCTCTCAGAAATAAACATTAAAAAATTAAAAAAAGAAAGTAAAGACACAGACATAATAAATGTGGCTTTATTTAAACAATGTTTAATCCACAAAGAAGGGAAAAAGTTAAAAAAAGAAAAAAAAAGAAGAAAGTTTTAATGAATAATGCTGATACCTGGTACTGGTTTAGAAATACACCAGGGGCACCTGGCTGGCTCAGTCCTTAGGGCATGTGACTCTTGATCTCAGGATTGTGAGTTTGGGCCCCATATCTGGTGTAGAGATTACTTAAAACTAAAATCTTAAAAAAAAAAAAAAAGGAGTGAATGCTGATATTGGGGCAAAGGTCAACCCAGGCCAGCAGAGTAACATATAAGGTCATGTTGACACATATAAAGGAAAAGCTACTTTTAAAAGATGCAGGACCTTCTGATATCTTTTTCTCAGAGCCATTTTCAATTAGGTGCAATCACTGAGATGAAATGTTGGTAGAATCAAGTTTCCTATAAAATTCTATTTAATCATGGAATAGTATATTTGTGTAGAGCATTACATTACGGTTTTATTTTCAAATAAAGCACTGCCATAAATACTTTGATTGTTAAAACCAGCATATGAGAAAGGCAAGCAGTTGAGATCATTCCCATTTTTAAATTAATTACGGTTCCAGGACTTACCCAGAGTCACAGAACCAATAAGACATGGACATAGAATGCAGTACTCACTCCACTCCATTCACCAACTCATTCATGTATTCACCTGTTTATGCAACTAACTGCAACGACAGATTCAAAAATGGGCAAGGCATAACCTCTGGCCTCATGGAGCCCACAGTTTATTAAGCTGGCAGAAAAACATCCCAATGCCATTTATAACACAAGAACAAAAAGTGCAGTGGGAAAGATGCATGTGAGTCTTCCAGATGAGGTCAGTTCTTAAATCTATAGGTCTTAACAGACAAAGAAATAGCTAGGCCTGGAAGGCAATGAGGGGCAGGGGGAAAGACAAGCAGAGGTCATCTAATTCTGTTCAAATAGAAAACTGAGTGTGAGTCCTGGCAGAAACATAGTGTATGAAGTCAGCAGAGGCCAATCTTGGCCTTGAACGCCTTCCTCTGTGGGCCAAACTAAGGACAGCCAAGGTGCTCAGACTCAGATATATGCTAATCTTCAAAAAGCTTTCTGGCTGATCTCACCTCATATGTAATAAAGCCTACCGGTGGCAAATTTCATTTCTTTTAATACTGTGATGTCTTGAAGGGAGAATGACTCAAGCCATGAGTTTGAATGAGTAGATTGTTTTCTGTAGCCTATGTATGTATACACATATTGCATACACCCACATGGATAGTTTATAACCATAACACTATATATGAGTATCCACATAGATTATGCAAAACATACATAAAATTCTACAAACCTCACATGGAGAGACATCTGAATAATGTGTGTATCTAGACTGACCCCATGGGAGATATTCAGATGGAGACGGGTTACAGAGAGAGGGTACTATGCAGGACAACCATCTGTCCTAGATGATTCAGTCATTTGCCAGCAGAGGAAGAATTGAAGGGGGGGGGGGGAGTTACAAAATGAAATCTAAAGGTATCTTAATGCTCCACGGTTTTATGTATTATGACTTTACCTGCATGAAGCAGTTTCTTTATTCTCGATAAATAAAATTCCATGACTCCGGTGAAATAATTCCTCTCTGCCATTTTTTTTGTGCTCAGGCAGAAAATGTATTATTGATTTCTGATTCAGCCACAGACAATGTGACTTAGAGAAAGGAGCACTGAATGAGAAGTCAGGAAACCTAGATTCTCTCCCCAAACCACCGTTTTCCCCTTCCTCACCCCCACCCCAGCAGAGAGGGGGCTGTGTGACCTTGGGCAATGACTACAGTCTCTGGGCTTCAGCTTGGTATTAAATGAAAGGAATGGGTAGGTGTTCTCTAATTCTCTTCCAGCTCTTAATCTATGAAACCATCCCCCTCCCCAAACACTTAGTTTATCTCCAGAGCTCTAAAAATCAAGACTCATAAAAGTGGATTCAGATCATCTCTTTTTTAGCCAAAGAAGATCCTGTTTTATCTTATTTTTTAAAACCATCCAAATCTTGCATAATTCAAATGATCAGTGCTGTCACTGGTTGCTCTGGTTTAAATTATGCATTGTTGCTATTTGGGGAGAATGTAGACTAGGTCCAGTCTGGGATCACTGGCTGAGAACAATAAGCCCCCAAAGTGAGAAGGATAAAGGCCTCTCCAGACAGGATCTGCTTTTAATGCACGGAGCTCAGGGTTTACAAAAAGAGCATTGATTGTGTACATTAAAGACCCACCGAAACAGCAAGGGATTGGTAAGGCTGCAGCAAATTCTCCTAGATGTCACTGACCTTGGCTGCATTTCAGGGGTCAGGCATTCCCCATAAGGTTCTCAGCAGGCTGGCTTTCCTGAGGGGTTAGGAACAAATGAGACCTCTCATCCAGATAAACCCACCTCTCCTAATTTGAGAAGACAGAAATTATCTGCCCTCTGATTTGTGGAGATCACCTGTGTAGGCTTTGGACTCAACAGCCAGCCTACACACCTCACCCCCTACAAGGCGGGTCCTACACCCCAGCCCTCCCGGGTGCAATTGTCTCCACATCAGCATGTAAGTCCTCTAGCCAGCAGTTCCCATCTCTAGAGCTGGCCTTAGCCCTCCCTCATTCCACACCTCCTACAGGCAGAAATACAGGGGCAAAGCACTAAGCCCAGGCCACAAAGAGCAATTTCAGGGAATCCTGCAAAGATATCTTTTCAAAATACAGATCTCTGGAGCACAGGCCTCCCATGTGTGAATCACACTCCAGGCAGGACGGTGAGCCCTCGTGGTTCCTTACAAGCCTGCAGGCTCTGTGTGCTCGTATCTCAGAAAAGCTTCCCCAGAAAAAGCCCACAAGGGACACCTCTGACCAAGCCCAACTTAAAAATCGCATCAGAGCCCTTTCCATTAGAGGAGCAGTGTTGAGATTCTAGCTCAGGAAAACCACAAGCCTTGCCCATTGTTCAGATTCCTTCCCCATACCCCCCACCCCACCCCCTACTGGGCTTTTGCCACTTTCCCCTACCCGGTAGTCTGGGCCATCCATCCACCTGATTAACCCGCTGGCAGTAACTCCCAGTGCAGAAAGTAGGGCAAATGAACATGCACAGTCTGTAAAGCAGGAAATCACAGACTTAGCCAAAGCACCCACCCAGTTACCAACCCCCACCCCCAGCTGCCCAGGGGGCAGCGGTTTCTGAATGTGGCATTTCTGTGCCAGGAAATAGACAGCTTACTGTAATATCACATGAATGAGCTTTTGCTGCCCAACTATCAAAAAAGCTATTTGAAATGGCATCTCTGTTCCTTCTCAACCCCTGGACGGCCTTGCAGAAACCCTCACCTCTTGGAAGAATTAAGAAGGGGAAGGGAAGTTAAAAAGAGGAGGATTCATGAGACTAAATAAAAAGTACCACTTTGACAGTAAAGGTAGCTCTTTAAAATAACTGTAGAGAAGGAGGTACTGTCAGGAGAAGTAATGAAGATTCAGGTCTGTAATCCCAAGATTTAGCATCAGTCTAACAATGTATGCCTCAGGAGGGCGTGTGAACTTCCAAGCTTCACCCATCCTGTGTGTCTGTGTTGAGACCCACCATCAATTCTATCTCACCATCCTCCATGCTTCAAGTATACATGCTGTGGCTTTTTTTTTTTTTTTTTTAATTCCTGGTTCAGGAGAGGAAGAAGCCATCCTTAATTGGTGTCCAATCCTCATCCCCCTCTGCTGCCGCCACCCACACCCCTCACCTCCTTTTCCGCAGGCAGCATCTAATTAAAATGGCAAGAAAGCTCTGCCCCCTTCCCCGATAGAGTGTGTTGGGATTCAGAGGTGGGGGTGGGGAGGCGTCGAGGCTACCGTGGGATTCCTGGTATTCTGATCTCAAAACAACAGCAAAATGGATTCTATAGCAGTGATGTCTTAGTCAATACAATGAAAAGGCGTCTGAGGCGATTCACGCGAAGGTAAACGCAAACCAGTGGGCCTGGAGGGACGTAGATGCTCTCTACAAAGGACTGGCCGCGCGCGCGCGCGCGAACACACACACACACATCCACACACACACATACACACACACACACACACACACACACACACACACACACACACACACACTCACGGGAGTTCCGGTCTGACTGGGGGAAAGCAGAGAACACATCCTTCCACCTGCTTAAGTTCAACCATAAAACTGAAATGTCAGAGCCACAAAGTCAGAAAGCACAGGCAGGTCTAAGTTAAACCATAAATAAAGGTGACTGGCAGACTGGCATTGAAGAGAGCGCGGAGAGGCAGTCGGGGCTCAGAAGGAGGAAAGGGGCTAGAGGAGGCAGTTGCCATCTACAAGACCAGCACAGCAATAGCTGCCCCCGTGGAGCGGCAGGTTCGGCTTCGTGGGGAGAGTCAGGCTCACAATGTCATCTTGCAGGTAGCTGGGAAAAGTGAGTGGCCAGTGCTTCTATTCACGCTGCTGTTACTCTCTTTGCAGAAAGGGGCAGTGGGGTCTCGCGCCTTGGCACCAGACGACCGTCTGGGGCTTGTGTGCACACACCACGCGCGCGCATGCACACACACACACACACACACACACACACACACACGAGCCTTTCATTTTAAGGCTCTTACGCTGGTCTAAGATGAAACTGGCATTAGCTCCACTGGTTCTCTGGGGAGCTTCGGCCACAACCAAAGGAGGACACGTATTGCACAGCTTTGAGAGGAGTCTTAGCCAAGAGCACCTCGGCGGACCCCGAATCAAAACCAGAAGCCAGGTTATCTCCGCGTCGCATTCTCCCTCTGCCCAGTAGCCCCTGCCCGGGTTCACGCACCGAGCCCGTTCACCCCGAAACAAACCGCTGGGAAGAAATCAGAAAACATGTTCTACTCACCCTCAGAGCCGAGAGATCGATTTCATCCAGGCTACGAGCCGGGGAGTCGCTCGCCATGTCTACTTCTTCGCGGGAGAAATGGTCCAAAACCACCCTGAAGCTTCTCCCTTGGAAATTCCACCTTGGTCTATTTTACTCGCGTCCTCATGCGGGTGTCGCGCCAGAGGCCCCGGGCCCAGCCTCCCCAGCCCACCCCGGCCCCACAGCACCCGATCCCGATCCCCCGCGCGTCGATCCTCCGGGTCAGGGAGCCCAACCTGCGCTGATCTCCAAGCCCGGAGCCGCGGTGCGTGTGGGCTGCGCGCCCTGCTCAGCTAAGGGCGCTGGGGCTGCGTGGGTGTATTTAAATGGGACATGCTTCTTTGCTTGTGCGTGGATGGCGGCTGCATTGGCTGTTATAATGAGACACATCAACTCCTCCACTCTGCTGGGGGGTGGGGGTGGAGAACCACACAGAACTGTCTATCACCGCTTCCTGGGAGGAGTAAAGGGGGGGGGGGGTGGAAGGCGGAGGAGGCGTGGTCTCCGACTGGGGAGAGGCCGCGCTTCCTGACCCGGTCCCTCTGCACCAGCGTGGTTGGGGGAAGGGCGCGCACCCTTTCCGCCCAAGCTTTTGCAGGCTAATCTGGATGGATCTGAAAAGCTGTTCCTGGACCCTGCCGTGCTTATCGTAGGGGCAAAGGGGCTTTATTTTGTGTGTCCAATTCGTGCACTGCAGCACAATGGCCCTCAATCGCATTGGGGGGGGGGGGGGTTCGGTTCGGTTCAAATGCTCTAGCGCTGAAAAAAATCCAGAAGGAAAAAAAAAAAAAAAGAGTGACGGCCTCCCTCCTCCATTAATTATTTGTGGGGCTGGAGTAACGCGGGCTGGTGCAACCGGTGCATATAAGGACTTGTGTGCAGGGAAGGGGATCCGCCTCCAGGCGCGGAACGAATGGGGGAGAAGCGCACTCGTACCCTGCTCTCCAGTGATTTGCAATGGGGGCGGGTGGGTCAGCCAGCGACCCCCGGGATCCCGGAAGGCGGGTCTCGAGGGCCGGTCACTCGCGGGTCAAGGGCTAGGAAGGTTTACCAGAAGCGGGAAAACGGACATCTGAGTTCCTTGTTGGCATCGCCACACCCAGGACTTGCCCGTACCGCAATTCCCCACGGAAACGACCGAATTGAAACGAGAAGCTTTTTCTCTGGGTGCAAGAGCTGAATGCTTCAGGTAACTCCAAAGGGAACACGGGGTAAGGCAGCACTCGCCGCCTCAGGACGCTGCATTTCCCTTTCAGGCAGCGTTTTCGTGGCTGACCTACTCAGACTGATGGAGAAAGTTTAGCTGGTGGGTGAGATGTAACATACAAAATGCACCGGGTGAGAGCGATTTCGCTCCACCCGCTTTCTCATTTCAAGGCTGAACGTTTACAGTGGTAAACATGATATTCCGTAATCAAAAGTATGAAGTCACTTCCCCCAGCCCCCCTACCCGCCCCCCCCTTCCCCTCCAGCTTTGGCCACGCGAAATACATGGGAAGAAAAGCTAAATTTGAACTTTCCCCCCAAATACAGCAGTATCTGCACGTCTGTTAAAATGGGAGTTTACATCTAGCCAAGTGCAGTGAGGGCTTCTTAATCCTGTGGTGTGAATGTCAGTTTCAGAAAAGGACTTTTGAATGAATGAACGGAAGCCAATGCAGTTAGTTCATCAGGACTGCAGACACTGGAAGACTTAGAAACAGCATTCGGTTTGCGCCCTGCTTTTTGTTGTTGTTAACATTATTGTACTTATCTGTATGCACTGGGGATCATGAAACTGAAGAATTGTTCTATCTTCTCAATGGCCACACAGTTACTTAGGAGATTTGCCCTTAAAATGTCAAACGTTTAATCATGTTATATTCAAAACGCTCGATTTGACCTATCATTTTCTAATAAGATCGTCCAGCTTAAGACAGTAAATAAGGTGCAGCAAGCCACCAAGGCATGTAGAAATGACGTAAAAAACCTACCATTTCCCATCATGGTCCTTATTTTTCCCTTCTCTGTCCCTTTTTTACCCTTAATCTAGATGACAAAGTAATGTATTTCTTTCTCATGTTGAAAGAAATCATTAATTTAAGATCAGGTATTTAGATCTGTGAACGTAACTATTTTTAAAATTCCAGACATAGGAAAAATGAGATAAACATTTTTTTTTCATGGACAACCTTCATTTTATACCCCAGATTTTTATCTGAAACATCACAGATAGATGAATGGTCTCTTCCACCTTAGTAAACTGCTCAGGCCATGAGGATGCCGTGAAACACACTAAATTCCACCCTTGGATTTAGAATTGGAAGACTATATGTTCAATCCAGTGATGGGGGAGGGCTTCCTGGATGCTGACTGGTTGAGCTGAGAGTCAGGTGGAGGTGTGTGTGTGGGGGGGGGGGGGGGAATGGGGGGGTGATGGATGCAGGAAATACCATAAAAGGAAAGGTTGCAATAGCCAGGCCACCTTCAGCTAGTAAGGGAAGGAGCAAACTCCAGGCTGTTTGTGCTGGAGGCTAGGTAGTAGTGGTGACTGGACTGAGAAGGGAAGCAAAGGTCAGATCAGGTAGCGCTCTGCATGTCCCATTAAGGAACTTGGACTTTATCCTTTAGGTCAAGTGTGTATCAAATTTCAGCCATTCCAATACAAACCCCTATTTTTTTGCCGTGTCTGTGAACCCCCCATACTATTTATTATCTGCTTAATATTTTTCTCTAAATCCATACTTCTCTTTTTTTCTTATTTAATTTAAAAGGAAACATAAATGACTACTATAAATGGAAAGCTAGCAATACTTGCTAAAAAATAAAAGAAAACCATCAAAATAAATACAATGGAAAATAAATATTACTTAATTCTAGCTATCATTGCCTGCTCCAGGCTTCTAGCCTAGGGCCTGCTCTTCCTTTGTTAAAAAGAGGAGTTAATAAATGCCAGAAAAGGCATTCAAAATTTGATCGAAGTGAGATTTTTCCTCTTCATGTAATCTGAAGGATTGAAAGAACTGATATCATTTATGTCCAATTTGAAAGCCTGTAAAACAATACAATATGCTGTTTATGTCTGTAAATGTATAGCCAACTGTAAAAAGCATGGGCATAGGCTGGAAGGACACAGATCAACTTCAGGACAGTGACAAGGGAGAAGTGGAATAGGAAGGTACAAAGGAGGATCCAACAATAAGACCTAATTTATTAAAAAGAAAAAAAGATCTCCAGCAAATATTGCTAAATGTTTGGAATTGTTAGATCTGAATAGTTACTAATTCATATTTATTATATTGTTCTCTGGATCTTTTTGTATATTTGAAATATTTTTATATTTTAAAAATATTTATAAAAAAAGAGAGAATCCCAAAGAGGGTTGTGTTCCCTCTATTAGATTCAATGTTATTTAATGCCATATCCATGCTCCAACTAAAATCAACACTGGAAATCAGTAACACAGCTTGTGGAACTTTTGAAAGCACACTCTGTATATCTTCTGTCACCACAAATCCCTAGATATAACAGAAAATATATTTTAAAAAATGCATTAGAGTTCTAGAAGACAATAAAGACAGTATCAGTGGTCTAGCAATTCAGAGGACTTCCTAGATTATATAAAGCAAGTAGGATTTGATTGCCAGTAGATCTGTAAACCAAAACGGTACAGAGTAGGACCAGGGTGAGAGCTGGGAAGGCTTCAAGCTCAGAGGCAATGGCTACAAGGAACTGGGACTTTCATCACGGTAACTAAACCCATTAATCCACTCTTTCATTCATTCCATAAATATACAAATCATTTACTCTGTGCCAGTCACAATACCAAGTCCTGAAGATTTGCTTTCACAGAGGCAAATAATAAAATTGTAAATAATCCATTACTAACATTATTTTAGATGGTGATAAGTGATATGAAGAAAATCAAGCAAGATCATGAGAATCAGCAGGTACACATGTCCACCCCCAGCCCTGACACATGCTCTCCGTAAGTATAGGTGCTTGGGCCAAGGAGACCGGGTATCACCCCAAGGAACTGCTCACCGATTGCCAGGAGAAAGGAGACCACACACACGCACACACAGAAGGTGAAGTACCTGCATCCCCCGCGCTGCAAGACATTTGCTGCCCCACTTTCCACCCCAGTCAGCAAAGCAAGCACTCAGAATATAGAACTGGCACCACAGATAGGCAAATGAGATTTTCAAACACTAAGATGAGCAGACAACCCTGAATCACCAATCATTTCTAAAAATCTATTACTTTGAAAGAGAAGAACCAACTCCAATCAACAAACAGATTGAAAACCCAAAGTTACTGTTAAAAATGAGTTTTATAACATATATGTTTTATCCTCAAAAAATAATACAGGATCTTACGGTCATAAAACAACCAAGTTATTATGCAAACAAACCAGTTAGATGAATAATTAGTATATTAATTGAAATTTTTAAAATGAATATATAGATTGAATAATACAAGGTAATACTATGCTGCAGATACTCCTTTAAGCATTCATGCATTAACATATTTAATCTTTATAATCTTCCAAAGTAGGCAATAATATTAGCATATTCACTTTACATATGAGTAAACTGAAGACTTAAAAGTTTAATTAACTTACTCAAGGCAACACAGTAATAAATGACTGAACCAGGATTTGAACTCAAGCTCTTAATCATCATGCTATACTGACTCAAGCTGAACTGAAGAGTGAATTTGTTATCTAGAAGATTGGGCCCAATTTGATCCCAAATTGCAGAAGAAAGTATGTAGCAACAGAGTAAGAATTTAAGTAATATGGAGCATAAATCCAGAAGTTCCAACCTTCATCTGATAGGAGATCTAGAGAATAGATAGGAGGGAATACTCAGGGAAATAATAGAAAATGGTCCCGTATCTTCAGGCTAAAATCTCCTATAGAGTGCATAAGTTAAAAAATACCACACTTGAACATATCATGATGGAATTTCAGAGCATCAGGGATAGAAAGAAAATTCTAACCAGATCACCTATTTCTCATCAGCAGCAATGGATGCTAGGACAAAGCATTCTAACGTATGGGATAACGGGACAAACATATCTTGCAACACTGACTAAAGGGGAGTGAAGAAAAGTCTGGTGTGTCTTATAAAAATGGTTTTCCTGTCTGAAAACTGAAAAAAGAAAAGAAGGGACCAAAGGGAAGAGAAGAGGGCCAGGAAAAGCTTTCTGCCTGTGGCAACCATTCTCCAAGATGGCTTCCAACAAGCCTCACCTCCTGGTATCTCCACCCTTGTGTAGGTCCCTCTAATATAGAATACAGCTGGGTAATACGAGGCATTTCAGCTTTTACCTTGTTTTCTTGGTTTATATGCTTGAACGCCATGTTTTTCAACCTCAACACTATTGACATTTTAGGTCTGATAACTCTTGTTGTAGGGGGCTACCCTATAGTGTATGATGTTTAGCAGAATTCCTGGTCTCTACCCACTAGCTCTCAGTAACACCTTCCCAGTTGTGAAAACCAAAAATATCTCCAGACATTGTTAGATGTCTCCTGGCAGGCAAGATCACTGCTCTAGGGGGAGTCACTCATCACATCCTGTGGACATTCATGCCCCTTGCCAGACTTGTGGGTGAGCTGCCTTGAAGTGGATGTTCCAGCCCAATCAAGCCTTCAGATGACTGCAATTCCAGCTGGCTCTGACTGCAATTTCGTGAAGTTCCTGCCTGAACTAGGGCAGTTCAATCCAGCTGTTCCCAAATCCCTGACCCACAGAAACCATGAGAGATCATGAATTTTACTGTTGTTTTAAGCCATTTGATTTGTTATACAGTAAGGGGTAACTAATACATTGTCTTCAGACAGGGTTTGTGTGGACATAATTGCTACAGCTATAACAGCCATCTCCCTAGCAGGTCAGGATGAACTTGGGAAAGAAAACAAAAGAGGAAAAGCATCTGGATCTTTAATGACATCATTGAGCCACTCAATTAACTAATCCAGGGGCAACCTGTCTGAACTCCTCATGAGACATAGGTTTTTCTCATTTTGTTTAAGCCACCATTAGTTGAGTATTCTGTTATATTTTTTTATCTGTTTTATTTTTGAGAGAGAGAGACAGTGTGAGTGGGGGAGAGGCAGGGAGAGAGAAGACACAGAATGCGCAGCAGGCTCCAGGCTCTGAGCTAACAGCAGAGAGCCTGATGCAGGACTCAAACCTACAAACTATGAGATCATGACTTGAGCCAAAGTGGTGCTTAACCGACTGAGCCACCCAGGTGCCCCAAACGTATTCTGTTATTTGTAACCAAATACTTCTTGTTACAGGAAATAAAAATTAAAACTATTCATTGTCTTTATCATTGCTGATTCACAAAGTAAAAATGAAATAATGATAACTTATAACTAAAATGATCTTATCAGGGCACGTGGGTGGTTCAGTCAGTCGAGCACCTGACTCTTGACTTTGGCTCAAGTCATGATCTCAGGGTCATAGGATCAAGCCCCACTTCAGGCTCCCTGCTAAGTATGGAGCCTGCTTGAGATTCCATCTCTCCTTTTCCCTCTCCCCCTCACCCGCTCTCTCTCTCTAAAAAAATTATAAAATTAAATTAAAATTAAATAAAATAATCTTACAAGTTTAAAAAAAGAGAGAGAGAAAACCAGGCAAAGATATTTTTTTTATCTTATTTGGAGATATACTTGGATACAATCTCTAAACAGAAAAATGTGAGTCAGTTACGCATGATAAATATAAGGGTCACCACATAGGCAAATATAAATTGGATGTTTAAGTTACAAACTAGTTGAGTGGAAAAATGGAACAAGGATAGCTTGAAGAATTGAATAAAATGAAGAAAGAAAATATAAACCATTGAGATTGACTAGTGTAAAGGACATATGTTTGGAGTGGTGAGCTGACCCAGTATCCATTCTGCTTTTGTAAACCATGGCAGTAGACTAATAGCTCCCCAAAGATGTCTATGTTCCAGTGCCCAAAACCTACAAGTATGCTATCTTAGATGGCAAGAGGGACTTTGCAGATGTGATTCAATTAAGGAATTTAAGATGAAAAGAGTATCCTAAATTATCAAGGAGAGACCCATGTAATAACAAGGGTGCCTAAAAGTAATGAAAAGGGAGGCAGAAAAGGAGACCTAGAGGAAGATGTGCCATGGAAGAAAGGCACAGAGAAATGCAACATTACTGCCTTTGAAAATGAAGGCAGGGGCCATAAACGAAGGAATGCAAACACCTGTAGAAGCTGTCGAGGCAAAATAAAACCCAGATTCTCCCCCTCCCACCTCCAGAAAGGGATGCAGCTCTGCTGACATCTTAATTTTAGCCCCACGAGACACATTTTGACTTGCTGACTTCCAGAGTGTAAGATAATAAATTTGTGTTGTTTAAAACCACTAAGTTTGTGGTCATTCATCACAGCAATGATAGAAAACTACAAGACATACTGTATCCATATTCCCTTTTGAATGATTGTCTCCCTGTGGTTACAGATTACTGGTGCTATTTCTTAGGTTTTCTGCCCACTGGGAGTCAAAAGGTGAGTGGGTATCTGAAAGCAGAATTGAAGCGGCCCCCTTCATAAAAACCTGGAACTTTAGAAGAATGGCAAGAAGAACGAAAATGGTTAGTCGTCATTCATTCCATTTGTGGTACTCTACCCATAGGGATTTGCCAGAGTCCATTCTTCCTTTCTGTTTCTCAGAAGTCACCTTGCTTCCTGCCCATTTTTAATCTTGGCTCTCTGGGCTAGTTACCTATGGCTGTGCAAAGAACCACTTCAAAACTTAGTGAATAAAACAACAATTAACTCTTAGCTCACAAATCTGTAATCTGGACAGGGTTTGGTGGGGAAGGCTCGCGTGCTCCACAGACCATCAGCTACAGCTGGATGACCAACTTCTGAAATGGCTCACTCACTTACCTAGTAAGTTTGGTGCTGAGCTACCTGCTGAGCGTTCAGCCAAAGCTGATGGCTAGAAACTTTGGTTCCTCTCCAGGTTGGTCTCTCCAAGGGCTGTTGGGACTTCTGGCATGGTGGCTAAATTTCAAGAACAAGTATCCCATAAAAACCAGACAGAAGTTATATCACCTTTTATGACCTAGCCTCAGAAGTCATGTGACTTTAATTCTGCCATTGTCACAAATCTACCTAGATTGAAAAGGGAGATGCCTATTTCCCATCTCTTGATGGGAGGAGTGTCTAAGTCACGTTAAAGAAGAGCATGTGGGATGGAAAAAGTTGTTGCAGTACCTGTAGAAATTAAGACCTACTGCATGCTTCCAACCTTTCTATCAGCTTTCTGTCCTCAATAGCTCTGCCATTTGTTCATGTTGACCAGAGTTGGTTTCTGCTGTTGATTGCAACCAAAGAATAATGGAGCAGATATAAGCACAAACAAAATATCAGAATAAGACGTATTTAAGTTACCTTATTGAAAGACAGAATCTCTCAGAGTAGGTGAAAGCAAAGCAAAAGAAGCACAGTAAAGTAAGGATACACACGCTTTCCAACTCTGCCATGGGAAATTAACAAAATTTGACCAGGCCACACAGGAAAGGTTGATACTTTCCAAAAGGCAGCAATCATAGATACCACATTCTCAGACAATGTTACTAGGAGATTTCAATATTCATGTCACAGATTTATCTAAATAAGTGATTCATAATTCTTGGAATTTCTTCACTAGAATGACCATTGTCTCTCACAGAACTTAAATTTACTCCCAGGAACCCGAACTGAAATTTATCATCATCTTAAAACAGCTCTGCCTTAGAAAATGAAACTCCATTTCCCATTGTCCAATTACAAACCCTCTCTTTCTAGCTTTCTGGTAACCTTCACTAACATTACCACTGTTTTCAGCCACACAGGCTCCATCTCCGTCCATCGGTAGCATTCTTCATTCTTCTGCAATTGGTTGCAATTCCTCTTACCCTTTCTTCCTTCCCTTTGTGTCCTGGACCTCACAGTATTTAGGAGCCTGAAATTTAATTTGCTGTATTCTGTACAGTATGATCTAAAATGAAGACCATGGTCCCTGGAGTTGATCTGCTTGAGATCAAATCCCAAAATAGAAAAACAAAAATAATATAGCTGTTTTACAATTCTCATTTGTTTTTCAGGTAGATAAATAAGGTAGATTTTTTTTTTAACCTTGGTCACCATTGAAATAATAATGCCAAGTGACAACATCACTTTTGTATTAAATGGGTACAGAACAATTTTCATAATTATCTAGTACCATTTAAGTCCAAAGACAAACACAATACTTTATCTAAAATATCAGTATTACACTTTCTCCAAATACAGAAAACTATTTTTACTAAAAATTTGGCAAGCCCTTTCAAAACAGCATTTTCTGTTTTCATTCTTTGGGAAATTCTTAACAACAAATATGTATAGAAATTTTAATATACAGCTGTAATCCTTCAATATTTATTATAAAAGTTTACTTGTTATTACACTGTGTGTTAACTAACTGGAATTTAATAACAACTTGAAAAAGAAATAAAATAAAATTTTAATTACTTATCATTTTTTTAGAAGTTGCTTGATCTCCTTAAATCTTAAAACAGTTTTAATTTTATCTATATTCTATCTATATCTATATTCTAGCCCAGTAATGGAGTTTTCAGCTTGGTTTTCTCTCAATATTTTTAGGACCTAACCTAGTGTCTTGCAACAGTAAGCATTCCTTACATTTCTGGTCAATGACCAAACATACTTGAATAGAAATGATGAAGGGACATGTATTCTGACCACCAGTCCTGTCCAGAATGTGTCAAAAGCCTGTGGTGCTTTGCTTCCTCTTGGCTATCTCCACTAGTTTCCACTTGTTCTGTGTAACTTTTCTACAGGACTGTATCTTTTTTTTTTTTTTTAATACTTTTTAAATTCTCAAAGGTTTGTTTGTTTGTTTAGAGGCAGGGAGGGGCAGAGAGAGAGGGAGAGAGAGAATGTCAGGTAGGCTCTGCACTGTCAGCACAGAGTCTGATGCAGGGCTCAAGCTCCCAAACCGTGACCTGAGCTGAAACCAAGAGTCAGCCGCTTAACCCACTGAGCCACCCAGGAACCCCAGGATTGTATCTTTTTAAATGTTAGACTCTAAGCTCCTCATGCCCCAACATACACAAAATAATTTTCAGTTTTTCATTCATGTCCATATATTTTCACGGCACAATCCCATAGGTTAGCCCAGAGCTGGAAGAGGGGAGGAGTAGCCAGCTGGATCTTAACATGAAGTCATAGGGTAGATAAAAGCTTTTATCATACTTTTAAAGCTGGAAGGAACATTAGATATAACCAGGTCCCACCCTCTCATTTTACAGATAAGGAAACCAAGGTTCAGAGACTCTGTGACTTGCTCAATGTCAAAGAGTTAACACACAAAAGGGCTCTGGGACTGAAAGCTTTATGTAAAAAAAAAAAAAAAAAAAAAGTGGGGGGGAGAAAAAGAAGCAAGGCTGTGTTTTTATTGTTATTGTTCCCCCCCCCCCACCATTCCTGATTCTCTATTCCTTCTACTATACCATATTGCAACCCAGACATTTAAAGTACTATCCACTTGTGTTGTGCTTTTTATCTTAAGGAAACTGTAAAGAATATAACTGATCGTATTTCCCTTAATGTGTGGGCTGCCTGAGAGCTCCAAGCTAAATGAGTAGGTTTGCCATGCCTGGTGCTGGCTCTAGCGTGGGAGGAGGAGCCACAAATGGAGCCAAGAAGCTTGTCTGAGTGGAATCTTTAAGCCACAGAACCCAGGCAACAAAATGAGGAATAGGTATTTATTTTGATCACTTGGCCACAAAAGGTAGAGGCCAAACATTTCTAGAGATTTAACACCCTCTGGTCACGCAATTACATGGACGACTTGTAAAGACTACACTGGAAAATGTGTTCTCTCTCTTATAACATTTAAAACATTGTATTGTAGCTGTTGATTTTCTTTTCCACCATGAAACTGTTGAATACAAGGAATTTTTGAAAAATGTTTTAATGTTTATTTATTTTTGAGAGAGAGAGAGAGAGAGCGACAGTGTGAATGGGGGAGGGACAGAGAGAGAAACATAGAGTCTGAAGCAGGCTCCAGACTCTGAGCTGTCAGCACAGAGCCTAATGAAGGGCTTGAACTCATGAACTGCAAGATCATGACCTGAGCCGAATTCAGATGTTTAACCGACTGAGCCACCCAGGCACCCCAGGAATTTTCTTATTCAGCTCTATTTCTGTAGTGCCTCGCATAATGCCAGCAATAAAGTGGTGGTTATAAAGCTAATCAATAAATCAGTGTAGTGAAGAAGTTGGTAAAGATGGACAGAACTAGCCACCTTGAAGCCAGAAAATTTGGGAAAGTCTTTTAAACCCTTTAAGTGTCATCATTTTTATACTTTTTATGATTTTGCATGAATAGTTGATTTTGAGAACAAAGCAAGTGACCAACAGCTACGACTGTGTCAAAAGCTGATAACAAAAATTAGTTGTGGATATACTCTTTCCATCCGTTCACAAAGAATACAAATTCATTCACTCATTAGTGTATCCATTCATCAGAAACATGTATTAAACACAGGGATCATCAAGATGGTCTCTGTCTTTGTAATTTATTTAGTCAGTGTTTCTGAAAGCATGGTCCATGAAACACTTCTATCAAACAGGGAGACAGGGCTTAATTAACATGTAGATTCCCAGAATCTTGGGGGAGCAGGGTCCAGGAATTTTCACCTTGAAACTAGTACCTGCCCAGGTGATTTTTTTCACCCATTCCCAAATATTTATTGAGCATCTTTGATAAGCAAGGACCTTACTTGGCTAGACCAAAGGAATAATGCGAGTAAATTATGCTCTGCAAATATTTTGGTCTGTTTGGGATGCTATAACAAAACGCCATACACTGGGTAGCTTATAAACAACAGAAATTTATTTCTCATCATCCTAGAGGCTGGGAAGTCCAAGATCAAGGTATTGGTTGATGCAGCATCTGGTGAGAGTCGGCTTCCCCATAGACAGCAGTCTTTTCACTATGTCCTCAAAAGGTAGAAGGGGCAAACCAGCTCTCTGGGGTCTCTTATAAGAGGATGAATCTTAGTCAGGAGAGCCCCACCCTCATGACCTAATCACCTCCCAAAAGACCCAACCTCCAAATACCATCATCTTGTGGGTTGGGATTTTAACATATAATTTGGAGTTGGGGGGATAACACAAACGTTCAATCCATATTAATAAGAGACAAAATCTAATTTAATAAATGTAATGAAATTTATTAGGTTAATGCACAGGTATAAGAAGAGCTGAGAAGGGTGGGGTGGCAGGAATTTAGGGTCAGGGTCCAGATTACGAAGAAAAAAAAAAGTATCCTAAAGCTGGTTAGATAGATACTCTAGACATTATACATGTTGTAGGTGATCTCTCAGTGAAGGAGGCCCCCAAAATTTGCTTTAAATTCTGTGTCTTCTAGTATATATATTCCCTGCTTCTACAGTCATATGCATAACACCATAGTTAATTTTATCAATCTCCCCTCTCTATGCTTTTTTTTCTTGCTAAAATATTTTTAAACATATGTTTAAAATCATGTTATTTCATGTCTAAATATTTCAGTATGTAGCTAATAAGGGGGGAGGGTGAGTGTGGATTGGGCTCATTGACTTGTTTCCAAAGAATAGTGCATGGAAAAAGGGGTGAAAGTAACTCTACAGTGGAAAAATCTAGCAAACAGCAAACACTACCTTGGCCAAATAATTAAGGTTAACATCATCAATGATAAGTCATATTGATAGAATATACCCTTGATAGTATATAGAAAGGCACTAGTAAGATTTAAAATATATATATATATATGTATATATATACATATATACATATATATGTTTATATATATAGCTATATATATATATACGTATATATGTATATATATACATATATATACATATATACGTATATATGTATATACATATATATGTGTATATATGTGTGTATATATATATATATATATATATATATATATATACTAAAGCTAATAGTAATGTGACAATATTGGTTCCTTAGCAGCGACAAGTATATCAGAGTAATGTAAAATGTCACATTAGGGGAAACTGGGTCTGGGGTATATAGGAATTCTGTACTGCCTTTGCAATATTTTGGTAAATATAAAACTATTCTAATTTTTTTAAGTTTACTATTTAAAAAGAGGAGAGTATAGCAAATTGGATAGGCTGGAAGAAGTAGATAAATTCCTAGAAACATACTAAGGCTGAATCATGAAGAAATAGAAAATTTGAACATCCTAACAAGTGCCCTCCTCAGTGCCCATCACCCATTTTCCCTGTCCCCTTCTGCCCCGCCCCCTTCCACCCTTAGTTTGTTCTCTGTATTTAAAAGTCTCTTATGGTTTGCCTCCCTCTCTGTTAGTAACTATATATATATTGTTTGTAACTATATATATATATATATATATATATAGTTACTATATATACAAAAATATATATATACATACACACACACACACACACACACACACACACGTGTATGATATCTGTCTTTATCTGACTAATTTCACTTAGCATAATACCCTCCAGTTCCATCCACATTGTTGCAAATGGCAAGATTTCATTCTTTCTTGTTGCCAAGTAGTATTCCATTGTATATATAAACCATATCTTCTTTATCCATTCATCAGTTGATGGACATTGGGCTCTTTCCATAATTTGGCCATTGTTGATAGCACTGCTATAAACATTGGGATATGTGTAACCCTATGAATCAGCACTCCTGTATCCTTTGGATAAATTCCTTGTAGTACTATTGTGGGGTCATAGGGTAATTCAATCTTTAATTTTTTGAAGAACTTCCACACTGATTTCCAGAGTGACTATACCAGTTTGCATTCCCACCAACAATGCAAGAGGGTTCCCCTTTTTCCACATCCTCACCAACATTTGTTGTTTCTTGAGTTGTTAATTTTAGCCACTCTGACCAGTGTGAGGTGGTATCTCAGTGTGGTTTTTCATTTGTATTTCCTGATGATGAGTGATGTTGAGCATTTTTTCATGTGTCTGTTGGCTATCTGCATGTCTTCTTGGAAAAGTGTCTATTCATGTCTTCTGCCGTTTCTTCACTGGATTCTTTGTTTTTTGGGTGTTGACTTTGGTAAGTTCTTTACAGATTTTGGATACTAACCCTTTATCTGATATGTCATTAGCAAATACCTTCTCCCATTCTGTTGGTTGCCTTTTAGTTTTGTTGATTGTTTCATTTGCTGTGCAGAAGCTTTTTATCTTGATGAGATCCCAATAGTTCTTTTTTGCTTTTAATTCCCTTGCCTTTGGAGACATGTCAAGTAAAAAGTTGCTGTGGCTGTGGTCAGAGAGGTTGTTGCCTGTTTTCTCTTCTAGGGTTTTGATGGTTTCCTGTCTCACATTTAGGTCTTTAATCCATTTTGAATTTATTTTTGTGCATGGTGTAAGAAAGTGGTCCAGTTTCATTCTTCTGCATGTTGCTCTCCAGTTCTCCCAGCATCATGAGCACTGGGTGTTTCATGTAAGTGATGAATCATGGGAATCTACTCCCAAAGCCAAGAGCACACAAATACACTGTATGTTAGCTAACTTTACAATAAATTATAAAAAAAAAAGAAAAAAGAAAATTTGAACAGACCACTAATGAGTAAGAGGATTGAATCATAATACAAAAACCTCCCAACAAAGAAAAGCCGAGGACCAGATGGTTTTACTGGTGAATTCTACCAAACATTTTAAAAGAAATAATGCCAATCCCTCTCAAATCCTTTCAAAAAGATTAAAGTGGAATGGACATTCCTAAACTCATTTTATGAAACCAGCATTACCCTAATACTAAAGCCACATAAGGACACTACAAAACAAACACACACACACACACACACACACACACACACACACACACACACACACAACTACAGGCCAATATCCCTGATAAATATAGATGCAAAAATTCTCAACAAAACACTAGCAAACCAAATTCCACAGCCCATTAAAAGTATACATCATGATCAAGTGGGATTTACCCCTGGGATGCCAGGATGGTCCAACATGCTCAGATCAATAAATGTGACACTTTACATTTGAAAACTGCAGGATAAAAATCATATAATCATCTCAATAGATGCAGAACAAGCATTTAACAAAATAAAACATTCTTTAATGATAAAAACTCTCAACAAATTGGGTATAAAAGGAATGTACCTCAACATAATAAAGGCCATGTATACAAGCCCACAGCTAATATCATACTCAGTGATGGAACATTGAAATTTTTTCTATAAGATCAGGAATGAGTCAAGGGTGCACATTCTTACCACTCCTATTCAACATGGTACAGAGCAATTAGGCAAGAAAAGGTATCTAAATTGGATTGGAAGAAGTAAAATTGTCTCTGTTTAGAGATGATATGATCTAATATATTAAAAAAATCCAAGTCTCCACCAAAAACTGTTAGAACTAATAAAAAAATTCAGTAAACTTGCAGGATACAAAATCAACATACAGAAATCAATTATATTTCTATAACACTAACAACAAAATACCTGAAAAAGAAAACAATCCCGTTTACAATTGTATCAAAAACAATAAAATCTTTAGGAATAAATTCAACCAAGGAGATGAAAGATCTGTACCCTGAAAACTATAAGATTTCGATGAAAGAAATTGAGGAAGATACAAATAAATCCCATGTTTGTGGGTCAGGAGAATTAATATTGTTAAAATGTCCATACTACCCAAAGCCATCTATAGATAAAATGCAATCCCTATCAAAGTCCAATGGCATTTGCCACAGAAATAGAAAAAAAAATCCTAAAATATGTATGAAACCACAAAAGACCACAAATAGCCAAAGCAATACTGACAAAGAACAATTACATTAGGGGCATTACATTTTCTGATTTGAAACTATATCACAAAGCCACAGTTATGAAAAACAGTATGCACTGGCATAAGACCAGACACATAGACCAATGAACAGAGTTGAGAGCCTAGAAATAAACCATGGGATATATGGTCAACTAACATTTGGCAAGGGAGCCAAGAATACTCAAAAGGAAAGGATGATTTCTTCAATAAATGGTGTTGTGTAAGCTGGATAATCACATGCAGAAGAATCAAATCGGACCCCTATCTTTAACCATTCACAAAAATTAACTTCAAATGGATTAAAGACTTAAAGAAAGACCCCAAACCATAAAATTCCTAGGAAAAAACATAGAGAAAAACTCCTTGACATTATTCTTGGCAATGATTTTGGATATGACACCAAATGCCCAAGCAACAAAAGCAAAAATAAACAAATGGGACTACATCAAATGCCAAAATTTTCTGTACAGCAAAAGAAACAACAAAATGAAAAGGCAACCTATGGAATAGGAAAAAATATTAGCTAGATGTCTATCTGATAAGGGGTCACTATCCAAAATACTTAAGGACACATACAACTCAATAGAAGAAAGAAAGAAAGAAAGAAAGAAAGAAAGAAAGAAAGAAAGAAAGAAAGAAAGAAAGAAAGAAAGAAAGAAAGAAAGAAAGAAACAAACAGAGACACCTGAGTGGCTCAGTATTTTAAGTGTCCAACTCTTGATTTCGGCTCAGGTCATGATCTCACAGTTTGTAAGATCAAGCCTCGCATCAGGCTCTGTGTTGACAGTGCAGAGCCTGCTTGGGATTCCCCACCCCCCTCCTCTGCCCCTACCCTGCTCACACCCTCTCTGAATGAATGAATGAATGAATGAATGACTGTTTAAATAAACAGCAGAAAAAAAAAAAACCCAAACAATTTGGGTTCCTAAAAAATAGGAAGAGGAACTAAACAGACACTCTCCTAAAGAAGACTTACAAATGGCCAACAGACATATGTAAAGAGCAGGTATATGAAAGCATCACTTGTCATCAGGGCAATCCAAACCAACACCTCAATGAGATACCACCTCACACCTGTTAGAATGACTATTATCAAAAAGACAGGAGGTAACAAGTGTTGGTGAGGGTGTGGAGAAAAGGGAAACTGTGCATTGTTGGTGGGGATGTGAACTGATACAGCCACTACGGAAAACACTGAGAAGATTCCTCAAAAAATGAAAAATAGAAATGCCATATGATCCAGCAATCCCACTTCTGGGTATATACCCAAAGGAAATGAAAATAAGATATTGAAGAGCTAGCTGCACTCCTATGTTTATTGTAGCATCACTCACAATAGCCAAGATAAAGAAGCAATCTAAGTGTCTGTCAACAGATGAATGGATAAAGAAAAGGTGATATATATGGATTTCATGTTGAAAATAGAATATTATTCAGCCACAAGAAAGGAGGAAATCCTGCAATTTGTGACAACATGAGTGGACTTTGGGGGCATTATGCTAAGTGAACTAAATTAGACAGAGAAGGACAAATATTGTATATTCTCACTCATATGTGGAATCTAACACAGCTGAACCCAGAGAAACAGAGAGTAGAATGGTGATTTCCAGGGGCTGGGATGGTGAGGGGCTGGGGATCGGGAAATGGTGTGCAAAAGGGACAAACTTCCAGTTATAAGATGAATAAGTTTTAAGGATCTAATGTACAACATGGTGACTATAGTTGACATTACTGTATTATATACTCAAAAGTTGCTAAGAGAATCAATCTTAAATGTCCTCATCACACACAAAAAGAGTATAATTATGTGGGGTGAGAGAGGTTTTAACTAACTCTATTGTGATAGTCATTTCACAATATACACATATATGAAATCATTATATTGTGCACTTTAAACTTACACAATGTTATATGTCAATTTTATCTCAATAAAGCTGAGAAAAAATAAAATAAAAACTAATAATATAAATAAAATATGTAATTCATAAATTCATAATTTTCTCATCCTGTCTTAAAATTTAGAGTAGACTTTTGGGAAACAAAAAATATCTGTTGTTTTCAATCAATACTTACCAAAATCTTAGTTAAAAAAAGAAGAGAGAGGGCAGGATGACAATACTACTCTGACACTTAAAAAGAAAACTTATGGTGCACCAGGTTGGCTCAATCGGTAGAGCAGGCAACTTTTCAGCTAAGGGTCATGAGTTTGAGCCATATATTGGGCCTGGAGATTACTTAAAAAAAAACAAAAACAAAAAAACAAAAAAAAAAACAAACTTGTCCCAAGCCAGGTCTGAGACAGAACATTTTTGCATAATGTAATTCATAAATACTTTCTGCAAAGATATTTACATTCTGATAAAATTCTTAAGCACTTGTCTGGAAACCAGTCATTGATTCACCCAAATGGCTGCTAGTTAAGGATCCAGTGACTTTTGCCTTTTTTGGTTTTGTTTTTGTTTTAGTCTGTTCTATGTTGAATATCTTACCAGTCTCCTTTTTTCATAAAATAAGAGTGAATCTTTGAAAGGGCCCGATAAAACCTTTTTCTTTGAATTATAGAAATGTATAACGGTGAAAAATCTTCACATATGTTTATAATGAAATTATCTGAAAAGTTTTAATAGCACCTAAAAAACCATCATTCCTTAACATTATCAAATACCCAGGCATATTTGTATTTGGCTATTATATGAGGAGGGTTCTTAAAATCGTTAATGTTTGGGAATCACAGGCCTCTGCTGGACATCGTAGAAGAGCTATAACAACTTCCGGCTTTGTTTGTAAAAGGAACATCAAAGTCCTTGATCCAGGCACAGACTCCAGAGTCCATATGTCACAAACTACATTTTATTTTATGGATACTTTTGATGATTTTGAAGCTACGGACCATCTCCCCAGAAATATGCACATCTGCACGCATTTGAATTTTTTTTTTAACTAGTCTCTATGCCCAATGTGGGGCTTGAACTCATGACCCTTAGATCAAAAGGGCACATGCTCTACTGATTGAACCAGCCAGGCACCCCTGCACACACCTGAAATTTTGGCCCATAAATTCAGGGAGCTCCATGGAGCTCTTGAGCTCATCCAAAAGGTCTCAGACATGGGTTAAGAACACGTGCTTTAAACATTCCTTCCCAGTTGTCACTCTGCTGCTCTAACAAGAAGACCATATCAACAAGACATGCATTGTTTTGTGTCTTTAGGAGAGGACATTGTGCCACTGTCAAGGCCTCCATACCTGGTTGAGAATACAATCTTTTTTTTTAATTTGATTTTTTAAAGTTTATTTATTTATTTTGACAGAGAGAGAGAAAAGAGAGAGAGAGAGAGGAAGGGGCAGAGAGAGGGAAAGAGACTCTCAAGCAGGCTCCACACTGTCAGTGCAGAGCCTGATGCAGGGCTTGAACTCACAAATTGTGAGATCATGACCTGAACTGAAGTTGGACGCTTAACCAACTGAGCCACCCAGGCACCCCTTGAGAATACAATCTGTAGTCACATGATAGAACAGAAAAAACCCTAAGTTTGGTGACAGAAGACTTAGATTTTCCAAGTTATTTTTTTCAGTACTTTGATCAAATAAGGGGGACAAAGATATGGTTAAGGTTAAGGTTAGAAATTTACAATGCAAGGAACTCTACAATATTATCATTTGCATTTTAGAAATTGGAAACTGAAAATTAGAGAGGTTAAATAATGCATCCAAAGTAGTCTTCAGCCTATACACACACACACACACACACACACACACACACACAGTTTTCATCAACATCAGGCTGGTCCAAATTTAAAACTTTTGTTGTTTTGTTTTGTTTTTTTCAAATTTCACTAGTGGCCTTCAAATTGTACTCAAGAGAAACTTCTGGGAGTGGTTGGCCCCACAAGTAGGGGTAAGGAGTACCTTTGGCCCACTGGTTTTATATATATGACTTTTTAATTAAACTCTGCTAGGCTACAAGAATATTTGGAAACTGCTGCATTTTACTCTGCTGTTCAGTCTCCAGAGGTATAATGCTAATATCTACTTTATTGTGACAGATAAGCAAGAAGTACACATGAAACAGCTGTGTAAACTTCTAGGCATTATTCAGATGGGAAATATTAGTGCAATTACTATATGGCAGTGCAATGGAGAGTTTTCCTCCTTAAAAATCTTTACTACAATCAACCCACAAACTTGGTGTCATGTTTCATGCACCTGAAAAAAACAGGTTGGTTTTCCTATGGTTTGGGGGCATTAGTTTAGATCTGAAAACTCTATGTTAAGGGTGGTGTCTCTCTATATTTTCGACGCTTTAATTATTAACAAACTATTGTATGTATAATTGGAGCTTAAGCTACCATGAATACATCTTCTCAGATGCATTTGAATTGACCCACCTTCCATTGAAAACCTTCAAGCTTAACTTAGACTTTCTGAGAAATTTCAGATATGATGTTGGGTTTACCACAATCTTAAAATATTATGATAACTTTAGTTGGAGACTAAAGGTCAATTCCAGGATTTTAAGACTAGCCTTGCCTGCCAGTCTTTCATTTGGTGACTTGGTGAAACCTGGTCAGACTGCATGTCTGTAATGAGCGTAAGAGGAGAATGGCCTCCAAAAGTCTGCGGAAACTTTCAGAAACGAGGCATCCAAAATCAAAGGAGAAATCTACAGAGTTATTGCTGAGCTGACTTGTGGGTAGAAATAACACCTTCTATAATTGAGACCTCTCAGAGGTGGAAAAATGTTTCCATTTCCAAAAAAAAATTTTTTTTTGAAAAATCAAACAGTAAAAAAAACACCTACAAAAAGAAAATTCCCCGTGTGTGCTTCATACTTCAAAACGAGATCACTTTCATTACTGAGTCATCAAAACTTCCTGAGTATTTCTTTTTGAAGTGAAAGAACCAATCACTAACCTATTTTCTTTTCCACCCCAGCATCTACAGCAAAAACAACTCAGAACCAGTCTTCGGTAAAACTGCAAAGTAGGCAAGGTCTTTCTCTGGCTTCTTTCACCACCTCTTCTCTTTTAGTCCCTCACCCCACTGACCGCCCAGCCCCCTCCCTGCTCCTCCAAGCCCCAGCTCTCTAAAGGGATGCATTGTTCCCCAAGGCTTACTCTCTCAGAAACTTTCCAGGACCAAAGAAAGTTACCTTTTCCTTCCCTTTCCGAGAACCCAACCTCCATCTTTCCCTGATGCAGTCGGACCCTTCGTACATCTCCAGTTCATGGCTATCACATCACAACATCCTTTCCCGGGGCCTTTCCTACTGCCAGGCCCCACCATACACACTGGCCTTGCAATATTTTTTGTAAGCAACTTTGCCCGCTGCCACACAGTCTGCTGGAGACGGGCAGCTGGTTGCCACCACTTGCAGTGTGTGGCACGTAAATGGAGTCCCCTGGAGTTGTGCACGGGAACACAGTGAGCATGAGGCCCAGGGATAAGCAAAGTCACTGTCCTGGTTGTGGCCATCCAAAGGGAAAGCCCAGGGCTTACGGCTAATCTTCCTCAGGATTCATTTTTGTCTTCATTTCTTCCCCCTCATTGGCCCCCTTCTTTCCTTGTACAGCATACACGTTGAATTTAGATAGACTGGGTTTGAAGGGTGACACTGCCACTTCCTGTGACCTGAGGAAAGTCATTTAAGTCTTCCAGAAAAGCAAGCAGGCTGGGGCGCCTGGGTGGCGCAGTCGGTTAAGCGTCCGACTTCAGCCAGGTCACGATCTCGCGGTCCGTGAGTTCGAGCCCCGCGTCAGGCTCTGGGCTGATGGCTCGGAGCCTGGAGCCTGTTTCCGATTCTGTGTCTCCCTCTCTCTCTGCCCCTCCCCCGTTCATGCTCTGTCTCTCTCTGTCCCAAAAATAAATAAACATTGAAAAAAAAAATTTTTTTAAAAAAAAAAATAAAAAAAAAAAAAAGCAAGCAGGCTAATAATGACACTTCCCTCTAGTGTTATCAGGTGGACTAAATGCGGAAATGTTAGTAACAGCACTGGCCCAGAGGCAAGCTCAAAAGATACCTGGTGAGGACCACCTGACTGGCTCAATCGGAGGTGCAGGAGACTCTTATTGTAGGGTCATGAGTAGAGCCCACTTTGGGTGTAGAGATTACATAAATAAGTTTAAAACAAAAAAAAAGAAGGTTACCTGGCAAAATAATTTTGAATTCTAAGGCTGAGGTTCCACCCAAGAAGTCCACACCGCCCCTCTTCAAACTGTGTAGAAATTATCTTTATGCTCCCCTCAGTTCTCCATACTAATTATAGCTTTTGCCCTTAGGTTTTTAATACATTTTACCATGTTAATAGTTCATTTAATTAAAGCAGTCCTCATGTCTTACAATGATGGAGCTTTTTTGTTTTTGTTTTTGTTTTTTAAAGTAGGCTCCATGCCCAATGCGATGCTTGAACTCACAAACCTAAGATCAAAGACCTGAGCTGAGATCAAGGGTGGAACGCTTAACTGACCGAACCACTCAGGTGCCCCACAATGATCAAATTATCACACCGTCTCTGTTCGGAGGTTCTGTGCCCACTTTCTACTGTATTTTCGACTTTGTATCTCTTATCCTGTGCACTTCCACACCCTGTGTTCTTTATTGATAAGAACAACAATAATAATAGAGGTAGTAGTAAAAATACTTACCATTTACTAAATGTGTTTTGTGTCAGACACCTTATCACATTGCTCGATTTAATCTCTGCAGCAGGTTGCCATTATTATTGCCATTGTAAAGTTGAGGACGCTGAAGGCAGGAGTTTTTAAACACATTGTCCAAGATATCAAGGCTTGTAATGTTGAATCTGCGGATACCTTATTCTTTTTATTTATTTTTATTTTTTTAATGTTTATTTTTGAGAGAGACAGAGTATGAACAGGGGAGGGGCAGAGAGAGAGAGAGAGAGAGAGAGCAGAATCTGAAGCAGGCTCCAGGCTCCGAGCCTTCAGCAGAGCCCAGAGAATGACACTGGGCTCGAACTCATGAATACGCAAGATCATGACCTGAGCCGGTCAAATGCTTAAGGGACTGAGCCACCCAGGCGCCCCTGGGGATGCCTGATTCTAAAACCCATTCTTACCCTTTGCACCAGGCAACAATTGCTCTGCCTTCTGTCTCTGGACACAGGATCTCTGTGCCTGAGATCGAGTTTGCCTATTCTGGACTTTTCAGATTTCACATACATGGAATCATATAATGTGTGATCTTTTGTAACTGCCCCTTTCACTTAGTGTATTTTCGATATCCATCCATACTGTTACATGCAGCAGTATTTCATTCCTTTTATGGCTGAATAATATTCCATGGAACAGTACATTTTGTTTATCCATTCATCAGATGATGGACATTTGGGTCATTTCCATTTTGCCTGTTATGAATAATGCTACTATGAACATTTGTGTAGAAAGTTTTCGTGTGATGATATGTTTTCAAACCTCTTACTAGGAGTAGAATTGCTAGGTAGTCATCTGGGAAATGTAAGTTGAAGAAACTGCGAATCTATTTTCTAAAGCGGCTGTACTCCCACCAGTAATATATGAGAGGTCCAGCCTCCTCATATTCTTGCCAACATTTGTTATTGTCCATCTTTTTTAGTATAGCCATCCTTATGGATATGAAGGGGTATCACACTATGTCATATGTGTCATATGTCATCACACTAATGACTAATGACTAGATAGTTGAGAGCACTATCTAATTTTACAATACTGTTCTTTGGGTGCAACTACAATGTCAAAGTTTAGTGGATGCTGACTGAAGAATGATCTAGATAGAGGCCCCTGGCTGGCTCCATCAGTACAGCATGTGACTCTTGATCTCTGGGTTGTAAACTGCAGCCCCATGTTGGGTGTAGAGATTACTTTAAAAAATAAAATCTTTAAAAAAACGATCTTGATGAATATTTCTCTTGTCTTTAATTCAATACTAAACTTAATATAACACTTACAAATTAATTTTCTTTTTTGTACTAGCCAAAAAAAAAAAAAAAGGCTTTGTCCTTGTTGCATGTGTGTGTGTGTGTGTGTGCATGTGTGTGTGCACGTGTGTGTTTTGTTTTTAAATAAAGAGGTTTAAATACAAAAGCAGTAAGTATAAACCCTGGTGATCTCTGAACCACACTCAGCCCACTGGACTTCAGGGCAACTGTGATGGCTCATTCCATGTAGTTCCTGTGCCCACCTGAGTACCTATTCCTGGCATGGTCTGCTTTGGGTCTTAGGGCTTTCTCCACAACACAGAGGGCTACTCAGTCAGATCCTAAAGCCTGGAAGTGCGGGGGCAGGAGATTGGAGGGGGAGACAGACACTCAGGGGGAAGCTCCAGTCTGTATGTCTGGGAGTTAATGGATAAACACTCCCGTGCCTTAATGTAACCATTCTGCGTGCATGGTCTACTTAGTCTCTTAGAAGTGGCCTGTAAGAGGAAGACCCAGAAACCCATTCGGCAACAAACATTTTTTTTTTGGCATTTCTCCCTTCCCTAGAAACTTCCCAACTTCCACACTTCTGCTTCTTGGGATCATCTCACAAATAAGCTCTCAGCTCACAAGTTCTTGTCTCTGTCTTTGGTTTTAAGGAAACCCAAACTAAGCAAAATTATATAAATGAAAAATTGCTAAATGGGTAAAATCAGCATTAGCTGGTTTAAAAGTTAGAAATCATTTGCTTTGAAGATTCCCTTTTGTTATTTGTTCACTGTGAACCTAATGTTTTAAAATATTGTTGTTCAAAATATTGTATTTGTGAAGTAATAATAAATGTTATTGTTTTAAGGCCAATGACAGTCTGCTTTCAATACCAATGTTTCTCTGCCAAGATAACATCATTTTTGCCAAAGAGCAAAGAAGACTGGAGTTTTAACTAGCCCACTTAACCTTACTGTGGCTAAATGTGTGTGTTCCATTAGATCTGTTTAAAACATTTCCCCAAATTCGATTACTACTACTGTATTAATGAACAAGTTGGCACATAGCACACGGGTGCACTCCAGAGGCTGAGAGTTCCATGCTGGCAAGTTCTTCACATGATGGACTCTTTGGGGACCAGGGAGTAGGGCGGTGCCCGTCCCTGGTTCCTAGCTGCATGCAGAGCCTTTTACAACCTTGTCATGCGCTGTCCCTTCTTTGACTTCAGTTATTCCAGTTTGGCTTGCTGTCCATGAACATTTCACAACTCCTCTTCCTGTGCTAGCATGAGTCTGCATTCTCCCCACTTAACCCAGACTTGGCAGCTCGGTTTGGCCATCTCTCCACATATACTTGTTATCCCCTGATACTTCATTCTGCTCAAACTGCCATCCTCTGCTAAGCTGAGAAATGAAGAGATTGGCTTATATGGTATAGAATAGTGACATGCACTCAGAAGTCCTGGGTTCTAGTCACAGCCTTGTCTCTCCCTAGCCTTGGAAACTGGACAACTCATAACCTCTCTGAATGCTATTTCCTTGTTTTTTGTTTTTTTTTTTTTTTAATTAAGACTTGATGGGGGTGCCTGGGTGACTCAATTGGTTGAGCATCAACTCTTGATTTCAGCTCAGGTCATGATCTCCCAGCTCATGGGTTCAAGCCCTATGGCCGGCTCAGTGCTGAGTGTGGAGCCTGCTTGGGATTCTCTCTCTCCTTCTCTCGCTGCCCCTCCCTCCCCAACTCATGCTCTCACACTCTCTCTCTCTCTCTCTCAAAATAAATTAATTAATTTAAAAAAAAGACTTAATTTTTTTTTTAAACTAAGCTTAATGCCCAACATGGTGCTTGAACTCAGGATGCTGAGATCAAGTGTCACATGCTCTACTGACTGAGCCAGCCAGGCACCTCAAGACTTAATGTTTTAGAGTAGTTTTAGGTTCACTGCAAAATTAGGAGGAAAGTATAGAGATTTCCCATATATCCCCTGTCTTCACACATGCATAACCTCCCCAATTATCAGCATCCCCCACCAGATGAGTACATTTGTTACAATTGATGAACTCACACAGACACATCATAATTACTCAAAGTCCATAGTCTACATTACGGTTCATTCTTGGTGTTGTATATTCTATGGATTTGGACAAATGTGTAACAACATGTATTCATCATTATGGTATTGTACAGACTAGTTTCACTGTCTTAAATGCCTCATCTTAAATGTGGCACAACATGATTGATTCCGAATCCTCACAGGATTTAAGATAAAAACTGCTTAACAAAATAATAAGGTTGGGCACCTGGGTGTCAGTTAAGTGTCGTTAAGTCAGTTAAGTGTTGACTTTGGCTTAGGTCATTATCTCAAGGCTCCTAAGTTCAAGCCCTGCATTGGGTTCTCTGCTGTCAGCACAGAGCCCACTTCAGATCCTCTGTCCTCCTCTCTCTCTGACTCTTCCCTGAGCGTGTGTGCACAAGCATGCGCACACATGTGTTCCTTCTCTCTCTCTCTCTCTCAAAAATAAATAAACACTTTTTAAAAAGGCAAGAAAATTCAGTACAGTGTTATTTTGAGGGTGGAAAATTAGAATTGTACTTAATTTTAAATATCTAAACACAGGAGGCCAGTTAAATAAATTATAATGTAATCAACAAAATCTTTGTAGTCATTAAAAAATATGGTGGAGAATAGTTAAAGGTACTGGGAAATTAAGTGTAAAAAATTATAAAACAACATGTACAAGTAAAAGTTATTATGGTCTGTGGGGATGCCAGGCTGGGGAGTTATTGTTTAATGGGTACAGAGTTTCCGGTTAGGATGATGGGGACGTTATAGAAATGGGTAGTAGTTACGGCCGCACAACAGTGTGAATGCTCTTGATGCCACGGAATTGTACACTTAAAAATGGTTAAGTGGCACCTGGGTGGCCCAGTCAGTTAAGCATCGACTTGAGCTCAGGTCATGATCTCAAGGTTCATGAGTTCTAACCCCGCATTGGGCTCTGTGCTGACAGCTCAAAGCTGAAGCCTGCTTCAGATTCTGTCTCCCTCTCTCTCTGCCCCTCCCCCACTCACACTCTGTCTTTCTCTCTCTCTCTCTCTCTCTCTCTCTCTCTCAAAAATAAACATTAAAAAACTTTTTTTAAAAAAGGTTAAAATGGTAAATTTTGTCATGTATATTTTACCACAATAAAAAAAAAAAAGGTAGCTAGAAGTTTGTACAAAGATCTTGGCAAGGTCAAAAACAATTCTCATGTGAAGGCATGGTGGTTTCTTACAGTTTGCTGCTGTTTGCATTATCATAATTGATGTTCTATTAAATTATTTAATGATATTTTTGACACAAAAAGAAATGTGGTTGGTTTAAAATATAATATGTACAGGATGAACCTATTTCTTAAATCTATCTGTCTCTTACATCTATGTCTCTATATATCTATATATAGATATATACACATTACATGCATGCCTGCTTTTTCTAAATTTTCTGTGATGAATATATATTACTCCTACACTGAAACTTTATAAAAATGTATGAAGCATTATATAAACCATAAGGAACTTTTATTATTCATGTAAGGGCTCTGGCCTATTATAGTATAGAATATACAACTGTTGCTAAAGAAATTTGTCTCAGGTCATCTCCAAGAAGATGAAACGGTATATGCGAAGAAAACAGTAGAAAACAAGAAGAGAAAACAGTATATGCAAAGTTCAAAAAGCAATAGACTACATGGTTCATTTGAGATCTTGCAATAAGTTCATTATATTTGAAGCATTAGTCTGTGAGTGGGTGATGTTGACAACAAAGAGCTCTGGATAAGTCTGGAGAGGTAGGCAGGTAACAAATGAACAGTTGACCAAATTAAAGAGTTTGAACTTTATCCTAAGGACAACAGCAAGTCACTAATGGGTTTTAAGCCAATGATATGATTATATTTGCATGTTAGAAAGATTATGGTGTTTGCATCATGGCAAATGGACTGGAGAAGAGCAAAACTGGAAGCAGAAGGGTTGATTATAGTTACAATCATCAGGGCCATCTTGATAGGAATGGTCACAATGGGGAAAAACACATGGATTTCAGACCCCTTAGAAAGTAGAATTGGTGTCACCCTTGGTATTGATTGGATATGAGAGCCAGAGAGATCTAGGATGCCTCCTTCGGCAATCAAGAAGGGCTGTGTCACTCACTGAGAGAGGAATCGAGGGAGGCAGAAAGTAACAAGTTCAGCCTGTTGGGAGTTGGAAATCCAGGAAAGGGAGAACTCAGAAGAGGGATCAAAAGTCAGTAGCACATGGAGAGCATCTGAAAAGTAGGTAAGATTTCCATGGAAACAGATGTAGAAAAGAGGTTTTTAGCCTTCTTGGAGGCAAAGGAGTGAAAATCTGATGAATACTATGAACATTTTCTCCAGAGATTTCTTTAAAGAATCTGGCTGTTAAGGGGCGCCTGGGTGGCGCAGTCGGTTAAGCGTCCGACTTCAGCCAGGCCACGATCTCGCGGTCCGTGAGTTCGAGCCCCGCGTCGGGCTCTGGGCTGATGGCTCAGAGCCTGGAGCCTGTTTTCGATTCTATGTCTCCCTCTCTCTCTGCCCCTCCCCCGTTCATGCTCTGTCTCTCTCTGTCCCCAAAATAAATAAACGTTGAAAAAAAAAAAAAAAAGAATCTGGCTGTTAAGTGAATAAAAGAAATCAGGATATAGTTGAGGGTTGTCATAGGATCATGAAAGTGTTCTCCTTCAGCGGAGAGACTTGAGTAGTGAGGCAATGAAACAGGAGGGGCACCTGGGTGGCTCAGTTGGTTAGGCATCTGACTCTTGATTTCAGCTCAGGTCCATGATCTCATGGTTTGTAAGTTCAAGCCCTACTTCAGGCTCTGCTGACAGCAAGGAGCCTGCTTGGGGTTTTCTGTCTCCCTTTCTCTCTGCCCTGCTCTCACGTGCTCTCTCTCTCTCTCTCAAAAGTAAATGAACTTGAAAAGAAAGAAAGAAAGAAAGAAAGAAAGAAAGAAAGAAAGAAAGAAAGAAAGAAGCAGGAAAGAGGAAGAATAACTGGAAGACCAAATTCCTGGGAAGATCTACAGAAACAGGCTCTATCCCAGAGCAAAAGGTATAAGTCAGGCCCAGTAGGGACATTTTTTTTTTTTTTTTTTTGACAGGAAACAAAGAGGCAAGACTAGAAGAGAATGCAGGTGAGTTTGTGGGTTGCATGCCTGGAAGTTGAAGCCTTTCTTATCAGATAACTTCTCTGGACTCAATGAGTACGAGATGAGGTCATCTATAATGAGGGTAGCCAGAGGTCAGAAGTCTGTCAAAGGGCCACTGCAGAGATTATAGCATATGATTAGGGAAATGTCATAGGATTTCTAGGCTGTGAAAGCCCAGCTGAATATAGGCACTAGGCATTTATAAGTAGGAATCAAGCTGGATGATTTTTTTTCTGCAGCAAATCTCAGGATCCTTGATATAAGTGAGGAGAAGGCAATAATTCAATTCTTTGAAGACTATAGATTTGCCAAGAATTGTGAGTGGGACAAAGCAGATGAGGAGTCAAATAAGAATTGACCATAGATTCCTCAAAAAGTTAAAAATAGAACTACACCATAATCCAGCAAATCTTGCTACTAGGTATTTATCCAAAGAATACAAAAACACTAATTCAAAGGGATGTGTGCATTCTTATGTTTATAGAAGCTTTATCTACAAGAGCCAAAGTATGGAAGCAACCCAAGTGTCCAAGGATTGATGGGATGATGAATGGGTGAAGAATTGAGATATATATGCATATATATATATACATATATATATATGTATATCTATATATATGCCTATATATATAGATATACATATATATAGATATATATACACATACATACACTATATATATATATATATAGTGTGTATATATATATATATATATTTATTCAACCATAAAAAAGAATGAAATCTTGCCATCTGCAATGACATGGATGGAGCTAGAGTATTATGCTAAGCAAAATAAGACAGTCAGAGAAAGACAAATACCAAATGATTTCACTCATGTGGAATTTAAGAAACAAACAAAAAAAATGAGCAAAGAAAAAAAAGAGAAAAAGAAACAGACTCCTTTTTTAAAAACTTTTTTCTTTAATGTTTATTTATTTATTTATTTCTTTATTTATTTATTTATTTATTTTTTCAACGTTTATTTATTTTTGGGACAGAGAGAGACAGAGCATGAACGGGGGAGGGGCAGAGAGAGAGGGAGACACAGAATCGGAAACAGGCTCCAGGCTCTGAGCCATCAGCCCAGAGCCCGACGCGGGGCTCGAACTCACGGACCGCGAGATCGTGACCTGGCTGAAGTCGGACGCTTAACCGACTGCGCCACCCAGGCGCCCCAATGTTTATTTATTTTTGAGAAAGAAAGAGAGAGACAAGAGTGTGATCGAGGGAGAGGAAGAGAGAGAGGGAGACACAGAATCTGAAACAGGCTCCACGCTCTGAGCTGTCAACATAGACCCCAAAGCGGGGCTTGAACCCACAAACCATGAGATCATGACCTGAGCCAAAGTTGGATGCTTAACCGACTGAGCCACCCAGGCACCCCAACAGACTCTTAATAATAGAGAATAGGGGCGCCTGGGTGATTCAGTCGACTGAGCATCTATCCTTGTTTTTGGCTCAGGTCATGATCCTAGGGTTTGGGATCAGGGTCGTGGGCCCCACACTCAGTGTAAAGCCTGCTTAAGATTCTCCAATCTCTCTGTCTCTCTCTCTCTCTCTCTCTGCCCCCTCCCCAACTCACACTCTCTCTCTAAAATTAAAAAAAATAATAATAAAAATAATAGAGAACAAACAGATGGTTATGAGAGGGGAGGTGGGTGGGGGGATGGGTTAAATAGGTGATGGGGATTAAGGAGTGCACTTGTGATGAGCACTAGGTGATGTATAGAATTGTTGAATCACTGTATTGTACACTTGAAACTAATTTTACATGTTAACTATACAGGAATTAAAATAAAATAAACTTTAAAAAAAGAAAGAAAATAAAAGAATTGACCGTAGAATGATATATACCCATTGTCAAAGCTATATAGAAAGAAGTGAGGTCAGGGGCTCCTGAGTGGCTCAGTCAGTTAAGCGTACAACTCTTGGTTTTGGCTCAGGTCATGATCACATGGTTCGTGAGATCGATCCCTGTGTTGGGCTCTGCACTGACACGTGGAGCCTGGTTGGGATTTTCTCTCTCTCTCTAAATAAATAAATAAATAAACAAGAAAGAAAGAAAGAAAGAAAGAAAGAAAGAAAGAAAGAAAGAAAGAAAGAAAGAAAGAAAGAAAGAAAGAAAGAAAGAAAGAAAGAAAAAGAAAGAAAGAAAGAAAGAGAAAGAAAGAAAGTAAGTGAGGTCAGGAAGGAACTGAGGGAAAGAGAAAAAGAAAATATCAAAGAATTGAAAGTACCAAAATCCTTAGTGATTCATTTTAAAACAGGACATTTCTTTTCCTTTTTGTTATTTTTTAAAATCACCAAGTATTTTGATGCATCTATGCCGTAAGTTGATCATAAAAACTTGGCCAGAACACTGAAACTAAGAGAAGCCATTTGAAAGCAAATTCCTTACCTCAGTGTAATAGCAAAGACTACTGCATAATCATTCATTCATCCTTCAAATATCAGACCAAAATTAGCCATTAAAATATATCTTCTTTTCCCATACTCAAGGCCAATATTACTTTGCACAAATAAAGTCTGTGGGGTGGGTTATAGATGATATTGGAGATTTATAAATATTTTATATGTATAAAGGAATTCTGGTTATGCAGGTCAATATCCTTATTGTTAGGAGATGCCTTCTAAAATATATGGGGGTGGGGTGCCTGCCTGGCTCAGTCAGCAGAGCATGTGACTTGATCTCACGTTGTGAGTTCAAGCTCCATGCTGGACGCAGAGTTTACTTAAAAATAAATAAGTAAAGGAAAATAAAATTATATATATATATATATATATATATATATATATATATATATATATGTATATATATATATAGGTGAAACACCTGCATATTTTCAAATTATTTTCAAATGGTTTTGAAAAAAAATTGTATAATAGAGCAAATATAGCAGAATGCTACATTTTTTATCACATTGGTTCTCAGTAGGGGAGAGGGAAAATTTTTACTTCCCAAGAGATATTTGGCAATGTTTGGAGACATTTCTGGCTGTCACAAGTTAAGGATGGTGGTGCCACCAGCATCTAGGGAGTAGCAGCCAGGAACACTGCTACACATCCTACAATGCATAGGATGGGCCCTGACAGCACAGATGATCTGTACCCAAATGTCTTATATTGAGGTTGTGAAAACCTGTTCCTAGTAGTAGATATACAGATGACCATGGTGCTAGTGCTGGCCTTTCAAATGCCCCTTTGAAACATATGTAAACATTTTTATTAAAGGAAACTTAAAACTAAAATATGAGAAGAAGAAAATCGATCTTTTCCAAGTAGGCAACAAATAAATTATTTTTGGCAGTAGTCAAATACAGAGTATTTTCTTGAGCATGACACGGGATACTCTTGGAAACTATGACTTTTAGGTGGATGGCTGGAAACCGTTCCTCATCTTCCTTCAGTCAATCCATCAAAATAGAACATTGTCTTTATTCAGTACTAGGATTTTTGTAGAAAATGTTTTCAAAGAGAGGAAAAGAAGCAAAAGGGAGAAGAATAGATATTTGTAGATCACTTTCTATGATCCAGGCAACATGTTGGGCACTTTTCATACATAATCCTGTCTGGCTTGGACTCAGCTGACAGAGTGAAGACTTGTGTCACACAATGACTTATTAGATTCATTCATTCATTTGTCCATTCAACAAACCTTTATAGATACCTACTATAGATACCTACTAGATACTATGCTAGGCCTGGAGATAGAGAAATAAACGAAGTGCACTCCTTGGTCTCAGGGAGCATGTAGTCTATTGAGGGAGACAGAAAATTTAATACTGAGCAATGTGAAATGATCTTTCTTAGAGGAATGGACAGGTTTTTCTGGGAGCATATATGTGGACAACCAACCCAGAGAAGTCTTTCTCAGACCTGGGAGGGTTGGGAGTAAATAAACTCAAGGATTCTGAGACAAGAATAAAGTGAGTGAGGGTGAGGAGTGTGCGGGGTCAGGGCCAAGGGCAATCTGGGCAGGCGGAACATCACATAAAGGCCTAGAGATAAGAGGGAGGGAGTGGAATGCCTTAGAGATGGTCTGTAACTGGAGTATGCACCAGAATCTTCTTGAAAGCCTTAGCCCAGGCAAGTTGATACATAAAATTGAACATCACAGCCCATATGTCTTCATCCGTAGTATGGGAGACTAGTAACTATCAACTTGTCTAACTATCTCTCAGCATTCTTTTGAGAATAAAACCAAGTAGCAGTATATATATATATATATATATATATATATATATATATATATATACACACACACACACCCCACTCTGCCCTTCCCTGCCACTCCAGTCAGAGGAAGCACTTCCCAGGGCCATAAAAGCCCACCTCTCCCAGTTATCAACCTGACTTCCTCTTGACCATAACTCGTTGAGTAAGGTAGATGATGAAGCTGATTGTCCCAGTTTGGAATGTTAGAGAATGACTCTCTGAGAAGTTAAATATCTAACCCAGTTAAGCAAAGTCAACTGGTAGAGCTAAGGTCAGACAGGCTCATAACTCACTGTTTCACTAGATCATACTCGAGGTTCAAGAGCAGGCTCAGGGGTGTTTTTGCAGAGGGAAGCTGGGCTCTGAGCCTGGCTCAGTCAGCAACTCAAACCTAAAAGGAGAACTCAGATGCTTCATTCTGGAACCTCTGTTCAGGGAAAGTAGGATAGTTTGGGGAATTGTTATCTTCGGGCATTCCTGTTAGGAGCTGCAAGAGACCTGGCTTTTATTTGTAATCCTCACATTTGTGTATTGCTTTAGAGTTTAGATTTGCTTTTATTTTTACTTTTTAAGTTAGTTCTCATGGGTGGTACGATTGTCCCACTTTACAAATGAGAGTTTCAGTGACTTGCTGAGGATGACACACCTAGCAGGTCTTTGGATTCCAAATCTTCTGTACTGAATTCCACCAAAATATTTATGTGAAACAGATGTGACATGTGCCAATTGTTTTCAATAGACATGGTGATTATGTATGTAGTATTTGTGTATATATGTATGTGTATGCATAGGTATGTGCGTTTTACATGCTTTTGTGTCCTTATTTTTTTTGTCAATACCACTTTGGTAGTTCGTCAGCTTTTTTGTTGTTTGTTTTTTTTTTTTTTCTGTTTAACCACATGTGATCTATTCATAAAAATTAAAAAGAATTTTTGAGGTACCTGGGTGTCTCAGTCAGTTGGGCCTCCGACTCTTGATTTTGGCTCAGGTCATGATCTCATAGTCCGTCGGATCGAGCCCTGCATCAGGCTCTGTGCTGATAGCATGGACCCTGCTTGGGATTCTCTCTCTTTCTCTCTCTCAAAATAAATAAACTAACTTAAAAAAAAAAGAAAGTATTTTTGGTGAAAATAATCCTTGAAATAAAACAGTAGGAATTTATGATTTGATGGAATAAATGAAATTACCAAAAAAATGTAGATTTAATGGTGAAAACTCTGTGCAGCAAAAAGAAACTTTAGTTGACCTCAGGATGTATCATGATTTTTTTTTCTTTTTACTTAAGAAAACAAAAGTTCTGGAGCTCTTTGAAACATTTTCTGCAAATAATGCACATAGGACTTCTGTGACAGAAATCAGAGTGCTAAGTAAAGTAAAAACATAGGTCTTAACCACCTCCTTCTACAACCAAGATAATCCAGCTCAATAAACTATAAAGGCTTCAAGGTTGGGTAGAAATCAGAGTTCAAATTCAGAAAGCCACCAGATGCATCAACTGCAGCAGCGGGAAGAGGCCAGCGGCGGGGAGAAGTACACATCTGATGATACACATACTTTTAGAACATTTTAATCATTGCTTCCTCCCTTCCTGAATAACATCTGGCTTGCACAGAAGATCCTTAATATCATCAGTTTTTCGCCTTACAAATATTTGAGTATATGAGTTAAAGATTTGAGTATATGAGTTTACAAAAACCTGGGCTTAACAGAAGGTCTGTCTTTTTTAAAATCCAGAATCTATTTATTTTTTTAAGAAAAGTCATTACCCTGCTTCAAATCATAAAACCCTGATGCTGACATGGAATGTATACACCATTCAGGTGAAGACGGAGTAATTTACCCAGAGTCACCCAGCCAAGCAGGTCCCTGGTTTCCCAACTTTCTGCTTTGGTGTTCCACTATGGTTCCGAGGAAAGAAAAGAGACTCAAACAAGAATAAAATGAAATATTTGATGGCATGGAGGAAATATTTGCAATATATTGCTGTGTAAATAAAGCACATCCCATAATATATACCACATGATACTATTTTGGGGAGAAAAGAGAAGGCATGTGTGTTAGGTACAAAAAGGCTGGGGAGATGTTAGCAGGTCTGAAATCTCTAAGTGGGGCAATTCGCAGGACTTGCTTTTTACCTCTTTTAGTTTGTTTTTTTTTTTATTTTTTGGATTTTTATAATAAATAAGTATAACTGATAATCACAAATAAATTAATGTTATAAACAAAGAATTAAAGCATCCTAAGAGTGGCAGGCACATTTCAGAAGTATAGAGACAAGTAGCATTAGAACTCTTTCTTCTCGGGGTGCCTGGGTGGCTCAGTCAGTTAAGCATCCTACTCTTGATTTCAGCTCAGGTCATGATCTCACAGTTTGTGAGTTCAAGCACCACATCGGGCTCCATGCTGTCAACTCAGAGTCTGCTTGGGATTCTCTGTCTTCCTCTCTCTCTGTTCTACCCCTGCTTACTCTCTCTCTCTCTCTCTCTCTCTCTCTCTCTCTCTCTCTCTCAAAATAAACAAACTTAAAAAAAAAAAGAACTCTTTCTTCTTAAGGGTTGGGAGGTAGAGGGCTGTATCAATAGAAGTGGTGTGTTTGACCAGAGCTGTACTGCAGGGTGGCTAGAGCTGATGGACAAATGGACACCTAGGAGCCAATGCATGGGCCACAAGACAAATGTTCAGGGTGAAGGAAGCAGTGAGAGCTTCCCATTAGAAGGAATATCAATTTACTTCCCACTTCCCACTGCTCTTAACATCTAAACAATTGGGAAATATTGTGTTCACTTCTTTAGAAGCATGGAATATTCCTCTGGAATTAATGCTTTCTGAAGGAAGCTAATCTCTCATGGCTACTCCATTTCTTCCTACTTTGACTATGTAGCTGATATTCAGACCTGGTAAAGACCATGAAAGAAGGAATAAAGATAATAAGTAGAAGGATGGATGGATGGATGGATGGATGGATGGATGGATGGATGGACAGATGGACCACCTTTGTTTATAGAGCACCTCCTATTTACTTGCCAAACTAATTTATGTGCTGTATAATTTCTAATCCTTGGCCTTGCTGCTAATCTCTACATTATCTCTAATTTCAACAGGTAGACATTATTATTCCCATTTCAGAGATGGTAAAACAGGCTGAGAGAAGTTGAGCTACCAAAGAGAGCAGGATTAGAAATGAGGGATGTCTGACCCAAAGGCCTAAAGCCCCCTCCAAAGCCACTGCCTCCTTCTCGGCACCTGGAATAGCCTAGCCCTTCTCGGTGGATCCAGTAGACTAAGGGGAAAGAAGAGCACTGGATTAGGAGTCTGTTTCCAGATGCACTCCAGTCTGGCTGACTCTCTTCCATCTCCATAGTTTGCCCACACAACATTCTTTGCCACAATTGTTTTGTTTTCTTTTTTTTTTTTTACATATTTTTTTTAATGTTTATTTATTTTGGGAGGTACAGAAAGAGAAAGGGAGAGAATCTCAAGCAGGCTCTGCACTTTTAGCGCACAGTCAGACATGGCGCTTGATTCCCATGAACCGTGAGATCATGACCTGAGCCAAGATCAAGTATTGGAGACTTAACTGACTGAGCCACGGAGGCGCCCCTGTTTTATTTTATTTTTTTTATATTTTGACCAAAATCAATTCACTGAGATAGAAAATCTCCTGCTTAAATTAAGAAAGATGAAAATCAGAATGAAGTCTGTTTCAGAAACCAATTTAGGTAGAGGATAAAGGTAGGGTGAGTTTTCTGAAGTGAACTCTAAATGGCAGGGCCCTAGCTGTCAACCTTTATTTCCTTTTCTCATTTCCTTTTCATTTCATGTTCCCATCTCTAACACTCCTTTGTGAACCAGCAAATGTTAGTGGCATAGAGAACCTCAAACTTCCTCAGAGCTCTTTTAAGGCGGCCAACACTAATGTGGTTTGGGTCTTGTTAACCAGTAGTCTCTTGTTAAGTAAACAACTCAACTTTGATACCAGAGGGTCTGTGGTCAGGATGGGGGCTGAGGTTGAAGGAGAGTAGAAGCAGGCTTGGGAGAAATTTTAAGTAGGAGATTTCTCTTCAAAAAGAAAACAAAGTTTTGACGAAAGCTGTTCTCTATTCCACCAATTGGGACACGTCCTCAGCACTCTTTACTGACCACACACTACACTCTGCTCTTTATATTTGGTCTGCCCTCTACTCTTGGCATTGGGCTATAGGCCTACACTGAGTCACATCAGAGAACTTGTCTTATGTCCTACAAGAAGATCATTGAGAATATGGGTCACTAAACCACGTAAGGGAAATTCTTCTCAGTTCTCTGTTCAGGAAAAGCTGCCTTTCCACTGATGACTGGTATGTTTTATCTTATGAATGTTGGGAATCATGTACTGTAGTTGATTTTCTTTTTTGCTGCAAGGAAACTCACAGCCAAACTTGGGGTCCACTCCTAGTAGAAAGTGCTGGGCCTTATAGCATAATTTGGAACACTAATCTTACTTCTTTTTTGTTGGGTTCCTCCAACTACCTCTTTTTATTTCCAATAGGTCTCTTCTCTCAAATGATTTTTTAGAAATCTTGCTTTGTCTGTGTCTTTCTAAGCTATCTTAAATTATTTTGGAACAAGTAGGAACAACTCTATATAATTGCCACACCGTGTTTTTAGGATGTCTCCTACAATAGCACCCTCCTTTTTCTTTAAGAACTGCTTGAGCTGGGGGCACCTGGGTGGCTCAGTGGGTTAGCGTCTGACTCTTGATTTCGACTCAGGTCGTGATCTCAAGGTTTGTGAGTTCAAGCCCCACATGGGGCTCTGTGCTGTTAGCTTGTTAGTATGGAAACTGCTTAGGATTGTCCTCTCTCTTCCTCTCTCTCTGCCCCTCTCCTGTTCATGTTCTCTCGCTCTCTCTCTCAAAATAAATAAACTTAAAAAATATTTTAAGAACTGCCTGAGTGATCATAGGAATGGGGCCCCTTGCACCATGTGAGCCTGCCTGTCTGGCCAATTTGATTAGAATTGAGGTAGCTACCTAACCCAAGATAAGCCACAGATTCTTTCCTCCAGAAATGTGAAATTGGGACTTGACAAATGATCTGCTAAGCTGGTTACTTGACTGTGTAATGTATCTACAGCATTGATGCTCAACACTAGAGGCCCTATAAAGTCACCTGGTACTTTTAAAAAGTATCAATTCATCCCTGATTATCAAGGAAGGGGAAGGTACATACAGATCTATAACCAAATAGATCTACTGACTGGATTTATTTAGTGTCATTTCTCTAGAGTTTGTGACTGGAGAATGTGAGACCAAACCCTTAAATGGTCCACTTCTCACTGAAAATTGTTACCTAGAAAGCCTATGAAACTCAAGCACTTTGTATTCACTTAAGTCTCAGACATCTGTATAGACAGACAGAATTCTGAATGAAGTGAAGGAACTTTTACTACCTTTGGGCTGGCTTTCTTTCTTTCTTTCTTTCTCTCTTTCTTTCTTTTTCTTTCTTTCCTTCTTTCCTTCTTTCTTTATGTTTTACTAGGTTTCACTCCCCCAAATAGATTTATGTATTTAACATAAAGTTGTTGAGTACATCCTAAGTGGGAAGTTCTCCAGTGGATGCTATGGGAGAGGTTGGGGGAGAGAGAAAGAAAGTGGGTACCCAGATGAACCTGACCTTAGGGAGGCAGGTGACAAGGAATGTGGCAGAGGATGATGATCACATTCTCAGGATATAACAATAGGAAGGCATCAGAAGCTTGTTCTAAGCAGCACTTAACTTGTTTTACATACAGTAATCTATTATTCTTCCCATTTGTGGAAATAATCAAGGGTTGGCTAAAGTGGCATTCAAATTATGCCCATGAAGAGGCTAGATGCAACCAGCCTCTAAGAACAGTCTCATTTAAAGCTAGATAAAAATCTATCTGATATTCTGCATATTAGAACTCCACCTTGAATTCCTTGCTCAATAACAATTTTCTCAGCTGGCCTTTCTGGCCCCATTTTTTTTTATTATTGTTTATCTACTTTTGAAAATAACAAAGAAATGGAGTGGGAAATGGAAAATTACTCTGTTGGAAAATCTTACCTTCCTAATTGTGAGCTTTCAGTACATTCAGAAATAGTCTATAGGATTCCTGAGTGCTCTCAAACATCACCACCAGCTAATGTAACTAACACAGGTTCAGGTTGGAGAGAAAGAAAGAACTGTAATACTTAATATTTATTGAGTTCCTACATGCCAGGCATTCTGCTATGAGCTTAGATGCAGCATCTTATTTAATACTCGGAACAACCTTTGAATAATTCTATCTTCTCTGTGTAACAGAAGAGCAAACTGAGGCTTAGAGAGGTAAAGGGATGTGCCCAAGGTCATGCAGGTCATTAGCAGTGTTTCTGATAGTTGCTATAACTATAGTGTTTCAAGCAGTGCTGGGCACTTGGAAAGCGCTCAGTAAATATTTGCTAAATGAGTGAATATGTGAAGGATCATCTGGCTATAGAAGCAAATCTTTAGTAGCTGGGTAGAAAGAATCACACAGCTAATGGATAAGTCTCCTACACCATGCATTCTGAGCTTGGGTTCCATGTGGCACAGAGGTGTCCTCTTTCAGAAGTGAGTGGTGGAACAGAAATAGCATCCCATGACCCAGAAGAGCTAGGTGCTAATCTTGGCTCTCCTGTCGTGTGACCTTGGACCCATGATCCCCATGCCTTACTGAGTTTCAGGTGTCTTTTTTGCAAAATGAGGCCTCTAAGAGTACCTCTAAATTCTCTTCTAAATCTAACAGCCTGTCATTGACAAGAATTTTACACTAGAGAATTTATCTTCTGGATGAACCACTCTAAGGACAAACCACAAATGGTATCAAAAGCTTGTGGGAAAAGAAGAATTCCCATTTTCCATTCTGTATTTGCTATCACCTCTCCTCTCTTCCTAGAGTCTCTGCTGAGATGCTTTACATTGTGGGTTTTTTCTTTTACTTTCTTTTTTGTTTTTTCCATTTTTCTTTTTTTTTATTTTTTATAAAAATTTTTTTTTCAACGTTTTTATTTATTTATGGGACAGACAGAGACAGAGCATGAACGGGGGAGGGGCAGAGAGAGAGGGAGACACAGAATCGGAAACAGGCTCCAGGCTCCGAGCCATCAGCCCAGAGCCTGACGCGGGGCTCGAACTCACGGACCGTGAGATCGTGACCTGGCTAAAGTCGGACGCTTAACCGACTGCACCATCCAGGCGCCCGAAATGTTTTTTTCCATTTTTCAACTTCAATTTTAAGATAATTTTTCACTTGTAAAACAAGTTAAAAAAAAATAGCATAAAGAATTCCTGAATACCTATCACAGTGTTTCCCCAAATGTTACTATTTCTTATGCCACATAAATGTGAAATTATCACAGTCAGAAAGTTAACATTAACAAAATACTGATTATCTGATCAACAGTTCTTAAGTTCACCAACTGTCCCACTGATGTTCTTTTTCTGGTCCAGAATCCAGTCCAGGTTCACATGTTACATGTTAGTCTTCCTTAATATGAAACAGATTCTCAGTCTGTCTTTGTCTTTCATGCCCTTCCCTTGACACATCTGAAGAGTTACTGCCCAGGTACTTTTCAGAATATCCCTCAATTTAGGTTTGTCTGATCTTGATTGAATCCATGCTAGACACTTTTAGCAAGAACACCCTAGAAGTGACTTTATTTCCTTCTGAGTGCATTTCATCAGAAGTGCCAATTTGTTGCTGTATTACCTGTGAGGTACCTTTGATTACTGTTTGTTTTTTTCGTATTCTACATATTTCATAAGAAAAATGGAGTAATAATAGTACTTGCGAGGACTAAATGGAAAAGAAAAATGGTAGATGAAGCACTTAACACCATTCTTGGAACACAGTAGGACTTAACTATTATACTATTACATCATCGTCTTTTTTTCTTTTAAAAGCATATGGGACAATTAGGAAATTGTAAAACCAACATGGGCGTTGCTGATGGAACCACACTGGGGTCATCTGCAGATACACATTCTGCTTTTGCATTTGCTGCTGCAGCTGTGGCCCCTAAGCCAGGACAATTCCGGCAGGCTTAGAAAGATCACGGCCCTCAGTGTTCCTCTGCAAGGGCAGTGAATGTAACTAGAGTGCCATTTGAATGTTTGGCTATTGTACACTCGGCGGCAGGGGACATGTCCATTCAGCCCTGGATCTGGCCTACAAGATGTCAGGTAACCTTTTCAAGGCCATGAGATTTTAATAGACTTTGAAGTAAAGTTACCAGATACTATGTTTTTGCCAGGCTGAAACATACAATTAATGTATGAATCTGGGTTTTACAAGTGACATCTGCATTCTGTGTTTATTTAACCAACTGCAGACTGATTGACATGTAGGCATTTTGTAATATTTTTCTATTAGTCTGTGAATAGGCAGTCCAATGAATTATTTATTGGTCTAACACATCCTGGTGCTCTTTTCTTTTCTTTTTTTTTTTTTTTAAGAAAACATTCTCTATTGGAAGTCTTGGCCTTGCTTAGTCAATTAACCTTCCCCTGTCCAGACCTCGTCTCTTGAGGAATAAACCACCAAAATCCAAAGTAGCATTCTCATGTGCAGAGGAAGGGATCATGCCTGCTCAAGACCTTAGTCCCCGCCTGTTGTAATCTCCCCAAAGCCAGATGCGAAACCCCACTCCCAAATCAACTGCAATTGATGAACATGCATTCAGTTACTATGCTTTTCTAGAAATAAGATAAAGCTGCTGTGGCAAAGGAGAGAGATGGCAGAACCCTGTTCCTGCCAGATTTAGCCTCATTGCCCTGAAAATAACCAATGGTGCCAGGGATGGGGATGGGGTAGAGGGTAGAGAAAGTGACAAGAGCTATTGAATCAGAAGTTGTCATTCTATTTTCCCTTTTCCTTTACCCTCTGCTCCCTCTGGTGCTGCTTTTTCCCATGATCCCCTCTACTCCAGTGCCATATTGGTAGTTCAAGTGATGGTGGCCTGCTCTGGGGTAGTTGAGGAGGAGATGATGATCAGTAGGGTGGGATTCAGAGGATACTCTGAAGCTAGCTGACAGGTCTTGCTAATTGCTTGAGGGGTGGGAGTGAAAGAGAGATCAATGATAGTATCAGTTGGCCTGAGCAACTGGCAGGGTGCTGGTGTCTTTTACTGAGGTGAAGAACACAGAGAGGAATGAATTTGGAGGTAGGGAAAGTCAAGACTTTGTTTTGGGACCTTTTACGACTAATATGCCTATTACTGAACAACAGAGAGATGCCAAGTAAGCTCTTTGGATACACAATTTGAAATTTTAAAGTATAGTGAAAAGAACATGGGATTTTATGTGATACATTTGGAGTTCTAATCACATTATAAGAGCGTAACAATATATTTAACTTCTCTGAGCCCCAATTTCCGTATTTGTCGATTGTAAATTTTATTACCCATATTTCAATTGCTTATTGCTTTGTAACAAATCACTCTAATATATAGTGGCTTAAGATAACAGTTATTTAAGTTGTCTATTACTTTTTAAATGATTCAGTGGGGTGGGGCTCAGCTGGGTGGTTCTTCTACTAGTTTTGCTTGATTATCTTATTCACCTGCATTTAACAGGGAGTTTTGCTAAAGACTGAAATAATCTAAGATGGCCTCTCATTCCCTAGAACCTCTTTCCATGTGGCCTCTCATTATTTCATGATTTTGCCTGAGCTTTTTGCACAGCAACTAATTCTCAAGAGGAAAAAGCCAATGTTTAAGCACTTACTCTGTCTCGGCTTATCATGTTTGCTAATGTTCCATTGGGCAAAGCAAATCACATGGCCAAGCCCGGAATCACTGTGGGAAGGGAATTTATAGTGGTTGATACTCGGAGGGTGTGGCTAACAAGGGAACACCAAGTAAGAGTCTACCACAACCGACTTGGTTGGGTTTTTATGCAGATTAGACTGTCTGCCATTTGGGAGATAGTCGGTAAATATTAGCTATTATTATTAAGACATAACAACCTTTGGGGCACCTGGGGCTCAGTCAGTTAAGCGTCTGACTTCAGCTCAGGTCACGATCTCACAGTCCGTGATTTTGAGCCCCACATCGGGCTCTGTGCCCATAGCTCAGAGCCTGGAGCCTACTTTGGATTCTGTGTCTCCCTCTCTCTCTGCCCCTCCCCCACTTGCACGCTGTCTCTCCCTCTCAAAAATAAAATAAAAACAAAACAAAAAATTTTAAAGACATAGCAACCTTCAAAATCAATACCCAGGACCTATATTTCCTATTTTACTTACAAATGGACAGGGGAGGAAAGTTAACTTGCTTTTTCGGTCTCTTTTCTATGTTCTCCAGCAAAAGTAGAGCTACAGTCTTTTTAGCTTTGCACTCAATTGTGCTGCCTAATAAATGCACTATGATTATTCAAAATCCAGCAAAGATATGGTCCAATATTTTGATTTTGGAAAAGTAAAAATTCTTATATATTCTCATTAAAAATGGCTTTGAAACCAAAATTAAACATCTGAACATCCATGTTCTTTCAATGATTTTTCTAAACATAAAAAGTTGTGGGGCACCTGGGTGGTTCAGTCAGTTGAGCATCTGACTTCAGCTCAGGTCATGATCTCATAGTTCATGACTTTGAGCCTCATGTCAGGCTCTGTGCTGACAGCTCAGAGCCTGAAGCTTGCTTCAGATTCTGTGTCTCCCTCTCTCTCTGCCCCTCCCCTTCTCAGGCTCTGTTTCTCTCTCTCTCTCTCTCAAAAATAAATAAAAATTAAAAAAAAAATTTAAACATAATAGTTGTATTTGATTTTTGTGTTTGTAACCTAAATCCATTATAAGTCCTTCTTTCTTTTTTTTAAGTTTTTTTTTTTAGTGTTTATTTATTTTTTGAGAGAGGGAGAGAGAAACAGAACACAAATGAGGGAAGGGCAGAGAGAGGGAGACACAGAATCTGAAGCAGACTCCAGGCTCTGAGCTGTCAGCACAGAGCCTGACGCAGGGCTTGAACTCACGAACCGTGAGATCATGACCTGAGCCAAAGTTGGACGCTCAACCAACTAAGTCACCCAAGAGCCCTGTAAGTCCTTATTTCTAACTGTAATTTTCCCACTATTTCTTTGCCATTTGATATGTTTTCCTACATCAGTCACATCAAGGTCACTATAAATATTTCAATAGTAAAGGAACAAATCACCCATGATTTACCCTTAGCTCTTCTCCACAAAAAACACACAAAGCAATTCATTGTCTAGGAGAGAAATGGACATATAGAGATGGCATATATGTGTTGTTTTATCCCATTCTGGGCCCCAGAATTTTTACTATAATGGTCACATAAAGAATCTGCCAGCCCAGGGGCGCCTGGATGGCTCAGTTGGTTGAGCGTCCGACTACGGCTCAGGTCACGATCTCACTGTCCGTGAGTCTGAGCCCCGTGTTGGGCTCTGTGCTGACAGCTCAGAGCCTGGAGCCTGTTTCAGATTCTGTGTCTCCCTCTCTCTCTGCCCCTCCCCCACTCATGCTCTATCTCTTTCTCTCTCTCTCTGTCAGTAATAAATAAACATTAAAAACATTAAAAAAAAAAAAAAGACTCTGCCATCCCAGATATCTCTGTATCTTTATATTACAATACCCAGAAGGGTTCTGAAACCTGGGACTTTTTAAAGATGGAAAAATCGGGGCACCTGGGTGGCTCAGTCGGTTAAGTGTCTGACTTAATCTTAGGGCATGATGTCACGGTTTTTAAGTTCAAGCCTCGAATCAGGCTCTGTGCTGACAGCTCAGAGCCTGGAGCCTGCTTTGGATTCTGTGTTTCCCCCTCTTTCTCTGCCCCTCCCTGACTCACACTGTCTCTGTCTCAAAAATAAACATTAAAAAAAAAAATTTAAGGGGCGCCTGGGTGGCTCAGTCAGTTGAGCGTCCAACTTCAGCTTGGGTCATGATCTCACGGTTCGTGAGTTTGAGCCCTGCATCTGGCTCTGTGCTGATAGCTCAAAGCCTGGAGCCTGCTTTGGGTTTTGTGTCTCCTTTCTCTGCCCCTCTCACACTCGCTCTCTGTCTCTATCTCTCAAAAATAAACATGAAAAAATTTTAATAAAAATTTTTTAATTAAAAAAATAAAGATGAAAAAATGATTTTTGAGAATGATTGTATTCAGTTATGATAACATATATATGTATATATGTATACATATACATACATTTTATTTCTAGTAACAAAAGCACCATGTAGAAAAGCTCTGTTATCATCGGTAGGGTAAAAATACTTAGCCAGTGGTGTTTGGTGAATATTTCTTTTCTTCTTTGCATTTTATGAGCTCCATAAATTCTGTTTCAATTCTGTCCCCAGATCTCAGCCCTGCTTATACTGAGAGGCCGTTTCTTTGGGCCCTGAATTCCTATGGCAGAGCATTTTTTGTCTGTCTTTGAAATGATTTGTAAAATGTTATCTCCTCGTTGTATGTGTGAGCCTGTTTCCCTGCCACCGCAGTTCCACCTCACCTTCTACATCCTGTATGTGTTTCTGCTTGTGTGACCCTGGGAAAGATGATTTATTCTCTTTCCTTTGACAAGAAAAATAACTTCCTGTTTGGGATCCAAACATAAAATCCTTCATCCATTGGCGGCAGCTTGATTGTCATAACATGTCCTGTGTGACACCTCTAAACACCCCTCTCCATCAAAGCAGCACAGGGGCACTCTTGCTAAATCATAATGCACACAATGTCGTCTGGGTAACAATAGTAAAAGGACACAAAACAAATTAGATATGGATCCATTCCGAGTCTCAGAACTGACTTTTCCCTTCGTTACTGAAGTGTTGATGCCACTTTCATAAAAACCCACGGTTTACTTTATTCTTATGAGTCAAACAACTTCCTTTCTTCACTCTATTTATAGAAATGCATTAGGAAATTATTTTCAAATTGGAAAATCATTGGCTATGAAAACATGTTTTTATTTTTTTCAGATCACACCATCTTAGTGCCAACTTATGCATTCTCCTAAACTGAAAAGACATCGACCCATTTTTCACCTTATTTCCACACAACAACTACATAAGCTACATGAGTCAGGATAATCTCAATTACGTTGTAGTAACAACCAACGCTGAATTTCAGTGATTTCTTAAGATTTATTTCTCACTCATGCTACCTTTCAATGTGAGTCGGCTGGAGACCTCTGGTCACCATAGTCACCCAAGGACCCGGACCGGCAGAGGCTCCATCTCGACCCGTGCATTTACGATCATCCCGGCAAGGAATAGAGAACATGGCAAACTATGCACTGGCTCTTAAAACTTCTTGCCAGAATTAACGTATCATTTTGTTCATATTGTACTGGGGCAAAGCAGGTCATGCGGCCAAGCCTGTCTTAAAGGGGGAGAAGTCCAAACCTACTATGTTTCCAGCTGGAGAATGTGGAATGTGTGTGAAGAGCCCCAGTGATTGTTCTAGCACTTACAGATGAACTTCACCAAAAAGCAAAGTTGAATGACAATTGAATGACTGGGGCACCTGGGTGGCTCAACTAGTTAAACGTCCAACTTGTGCTCACTTCATGATCTCACGGTTTGTGAGTTCGAGCCCCGTGTCGGGCTCTGTGCTGACAGCTCTGAGCCTGGAGCCTGCTTCGGATTCTGTGTCTCCCTCTCTCTCTCTGCCCCTCCCCCATTTGCACTCTAGGGGAGAGTTTAATAAATACACATTAAAAAAAAAAAAAAAGCTGTTCCTTCTCAAACCTTAAAAAAAATAAAATAAATTAAAAACATAAAACATTTGAATGAAGAAAAAGGAAGAAAAAATTACTCAGTGCTACCAAAGTAGCCACAATATAGTCACTCTTTTAAGGGCAAGGGACTGTTATGCAGCCACCAAAAATTATTGAAGAATTTATAATGACATGGTAAAATGCTCAAGATGTAATATTAAACGATGGGGTGCCTGGGTGGTTCAGTCGGTTAAGCGCCAAATTCGGCTCAGGTCATGATCTCACAGTTCATGGGTTCAAGCCCCACATAGGGCTCTGTGCTGATCTCAGAGCCTGAGGCCTGCTTCTCATTCTGTGTCTTGCTCTCTCTCTGCCCCTCCGCTGCTCATGCTCTGTCACTCTCTCTCTCTCAAGAATAAATAAGCTTTAAAATTTTTTTATAAGAAAAAGATGTGATACCAAACAAAAACTATCAAGGTATAGTATTGTTTTCAATATTAGCTCATTAACAATGTTAGCCGGAGTTATCTCTGGCTGGTGGGATTAAAGTTTTTGTTTTCCATTTTTATACCTTGTACACTTTCTAAAATATGCACATTTTTATAGAAAAATATAAATGAACTTAAAAAATACTCAAAACCTCTGTTTCATAGCTTTATTAGAATATAACTTACATATGTTTACATTCACCCATCTAAACCATACAGTTATAGGAGTTTTAGCAAATACATACAGTCATGCGACTATGACAATAAAAATTTAGATGTTAGGGGCATCTGGGTGGCTCCATGGGTTGAGCCTCGGTTGACCGAGGTTGACCTTGATTTCGGCTCAGGTCATGATCCCAGGGTCATGGGATCGAGCCCTGCTCATCATGGAGCCTTCTTAAGATTATCTCTCTCCCTCTGCTCGTGCTCTCTCTTTAAAATAAAATTTAAAAAAATTAGAGTATGTTCAATGCCCCCAAAAGTTCCTTAAGTCCCTTTGTGGTCCAACCTCCCCCAACAAACTCCTTGACCTGTTTTCTGCTGCTATATAGTTTTGCTTTTGCTAGACATTTCATATAAGTGAAACTTTACCATATGTAGTCTTTTATGTCTATTTTATTTTATTCACCATGAAGGTTTTGAGATTCATTCATGTTGTTACATGCATCAGGAATTCATTCCTTTTTATTACCAAGCAGCGATTCTATAAAATGGAAACACCATTCATCAGTTGGTAGACATTTGAGTTGTTTGTAGATTCTGGCTATTCTGAATAACACTACTATAAACATTGCATACAAATCTTGATCATATACTTTGAGTTCCCTTGGATAGATACCTAGGAATGGAATTTCTGGGTCATACAGGAAGTGTTAGTTTGATTTTTTAAGAAACTTCCAACCTGTTTTCCAAGGTGGCTGTACTATTTTGCATTTTTATCAACAATGTAAGAGGGTTCTAGTTTCCCCACATTCTTATAAAAACTTGGAATTGCCTATCTTTTTAATTTTAGCTATTTTAGTGGATGAAAAATACACAGTACTTGGACAACTCATGCACAGACATTTAGCTGGCATTAGCATGGTTGTAAGCTCCACTTGCATGGTGGAAACTTGAGTTTCATGCTTGCAGGCCCCCAGCAATCTAACCAAGCTAAGGTAAGTCTTTTTTTTTTTCTTTTAAACTTATTTATTTTGAGAGAGAGCACATGAGCAAGCAGGGGAAGGGCAGAGAGAGAGAGAGAGAGAGAGAGAGAGAGAGAGAGAGAGAGAATCCCAAACAGGCTCTGCACTGTAAGCACAGAGTCTAATGTGGGGCTTGAACTCATGAACTGTGAGCTCATGACCTGATCTGAAACCAAGAGTTGGATGTTTAACTGACTGAATCACCCAGGTGCCCCACTAAGGTTAAGTCTTCACTAACTACCGAAAGCTTCATGTCCTCATTACTCTAGACTTGGGCTGAGTAAGTTTCTTACAGTAACATGACATATGCAACTCAAGTTATATACAAACTAACCAGGATAGATATTTGTGCTCCTTGAAAATGTGTGTGTTGTGGGTAGGGGAATGGAGATGGAATTATGTTCTGAAATGCCACTGAATTTTTCTTTCTTTTTTGGTTTGACAAGACAAAGTATGAACTGAATTTATAATTATTCCTTGATAACTACAAGGACCGGAAGCAACTGCTATGGTACTAATGGAATTCTTTGGCTTGGGATGAGCCTAGGGAAATGGGATACTTACACGTAAGAAAGGTAAAGGAGAAAAATCCCAAGAGAAACTGTGTGTGTAAGTTTCATGTGTATGAGGAGATGTGCTGCACTGTTGTTGATGAATATTGTCCTAGAATAAAAATTTCCTAGGTTCAGACTAAGCTCTTCCATTTATCAGCTGTGTGACCTTAGACGAGCCATTTAAACTCTCTGGTTTCTTCATCTGTAGAATGAGTATAATACTATCTGACCTACCTAGTGCACAGTAACCAGGGATACAAGCTGCCCTATAGAATTGTACTGCAATTTACATTATTTGTACATAGTATACTTGTACTTTTCATTTCACCTTTTATCTTATGTGATTACCCAATAACCCACTGAGGTAGGAAAGAGTATTTATTATCTCCATTTATAGACTAAACTGAGATTCAGAGGGTTTGAAATCCCACAGTGAAATTTGTTATAAAAGAAAGACTTCTAATTCCCTGGCCAATGGATTATTATTTTGTGTTGTAATTCTTTTTTTTTTATGTTTATTTATTTATTTTTCAGAGAGAGAGACAGAGGCAGAGAGAGAGAGAGGGAGACAGAGAATTCCAAGCAGGCTCCATGTTGTCAGCACAGGGCTCAAATTCAAGAACCGTGAGATCATGACCTAAGCCAAGATCAAGAGTCATATGCTTAACTGAATAAGCCACCCGGGCACCCCTGTGTTGTAATTCTTATATGTTATATGTTGTGCTGTAATTTGCCACGTTTTAATTGAAATACAGCCACATTCAATTCATTTCTGTACTGTCTATGACTGCTTTTTGTGCTACAAGGGCAGAGTGAGTCATTGCATGAGAGACCACATGGCTTAAAGCCTAGAATATTTACTATATGGCACTTTAAGAAAATATTTGCTAACCCTTGCTTAAATACTTTGGGTATGTATTAATTCACGTATTTCTCCTAACAATCCTATGAAGCAGGCTATATTAGGATCCCCATTACCCATTTGAGGAAAGCGAGGTAGAGAAAGGTAGAGCAACCAGATCAAAGTCAAACAGCAAGTAAGTGGATGCGCTGAGGTTTGATCCCAGGTATTCTGGATTCCAAACTTTTGCTCTTAATCCCTTTCATTATTAGTCTCACCTACTCCTATTGGGCCGTATTTCATTCAGGCAACAAGAATTCATCAAGCAACTATTAACTGCATTGTTCCAGGTAACGGACGCCATTCTAGGGATTGGGGATAGAGTAGAACAAGGTCCTATGGAGCTCACATTCCAGTGGGGGAGAGAGACAATTAACAAGTAACCAAATGAACAAGTAAGATTGTCTCAGAGAGTGATGAAGGCTGTGAAGAAAAGTAGGCTAGAGTGACAAGGACAGAGAAGTGGGTGGAGCCGGGGGGTAGGGAGAGGAGTTGCCAGAAACTAGCTGCATATGTTGAACATATTTGACTGTGATCTTCCCCAAGGCAAGGCCCTTGCTCATCCTTCTTTGCCTCTCCAGCCCCTGTCACAGAGTAAGCACTCAGAAACCATGGGAGTCCATATGGCTGGTCCTTCCTCCACCTGCCTTCCCACTGGCCTTTGCCTGCCCCTTCATCTGGCTTCGTATCTGAGTGTTCACATGGCCCCTTCTTTCACACAACATCATGAGCCTCCAGCGGTCATGACCGCTGAGTCTGAGTTCCACAGACAGTTCAGAGTTTTGCACAGAAAGGGCCCTCAAGAATAATTTCTAACTGACATTTATAATCAACCATCAGCCTGGAGTGTTTCAAAAATAGCCACGTACATTGACATTTTAGTTAGTGTTGTATGTCATCTATAGTTTTCCTCTCTCTTTTCTGAGGTAATAGGGAGGACCACAGTCATTGGCAACAAAGATCAGTCTCCAGTCCTGTGTGCATCTCTGTGAGCTGCCAGTGGCACTTCCATCCCCCTGCTCCATTTACCTGGCCCTGAGTCCTAGTGAGTCCAGCCTACCTGTGGGAGGTTGGGCTTCAACCTTAAGATACAGAAGGTGGGGAGGAGGGAATGGCCCGAGTCCCTACAGGTAACACACAAATATACCGTGTTTGGGTACAGTCTCAGTAGCTGATTAAAGGTTGATTTTAGATTGGTACTATCAACTCATAGGAAACACAGCTTTCCAGGGATGATTTAAGTAGAAATTCCATCCTCCTGCCAAACTAGCCCTTTGCAAGCATAAGCAAACCCAGAGCCCCCGTGATGAAGGATGCAAGGAATGATTGACTGCCTGGAGAGAACCTGATATGGGCATTTTCAGTCCTGGCTTCTGGCCTGACCTTGTATGACCTTTGCGATTGTCCTGGGCAGGCTGACTTCGTGACACCTGTCTTCTATAGGAATTGTCAATGCCAACCCCACCTGGCTCCACTCAGCTGGAAGCTGGCTCTGGCCGACACTGCCTGCTGCTACCCTGCTGATGCCCACATTTCCCTTTATGGTTTTCCATTTGCCCTTATCTCCTTTGCTACCTCCTCTTGCTATTTATTTATTTATTTATTTATTTATTTATTTATTTATTTATTATTTTGCCTTTCTGTATTCCTATGACTACTAATTGCACATGTTTGAAAATATCCTGTTGCCAAAAAATGTTTTGTTCTGGATATGAAACTTTTTCCAGGAAAGGCTGGGAACAGATCCTGGAGACTAGAAATCAAAGCTATTTGTATGTGTATTAAATTCCTAGGGCTGCCATAACAAATTGCCACAAGTTGGGCGGTTTAAAGCAACAGGAATGTATTCTCTCACAGTTCTAGAGGCTAGAAATCTGAGATTAAGGTTTTGGCAGGAACGGCCTTGTTCTCTCTAAAGGCTCCAGGGAAGAATCCTTCCTCACCTCTTCCCGCTCAGGCGCTTACCAGTAATCCTTGTCACTGGTTTGTAGCTACATCAGTTCATTGTCTGTTGTCATGTGGCCTTTTCCCTTGTGGGTGTTTCTGTGTCCAAATCTTCCTCTCCTTTCTCTCATAAAGACACCAGCCATTGGATTTAGGGTCCACCCCCATTCAATATGACCTCATTTTGACTTGATTACATCTGCAAAAATTCTAGAAGGTCAAGTTAGGTCACATTCCAAATAAGGGCACATTCTCAGATGCCAGGGATTAAGACTTGGACATATCTCGGGGTGCCTGGGTGGCTCAGTCAGTTGAGCATCCAACTTCGGCTCAGTTCACGATCTCGCAGCTCGTGAGTTCGAGCCCCGCGTTGGGCTCTGTGCTACGGCTCAGAGCCTGGAGCCTGCTTCAGATTCTGTTTCCATCTCTCTCTGCCCCTTCCTCTCCCTCTCTCTCTGAAAATATGAGTAAACATTAAAAAATTAAAAAAAAAAAACAGGGCAAAAACTCTCACTGGATTAAAAAAAAAAAAAAGGCTTGGACATATCTTTTGGAGAGGGGGGCACAACTGAACACACGGCAGTATGGGTTGGCTGTATTTAGGAATGTGAGGTCACATTTGGCCCACGCCATGTTGCTGTCTGATGTATTGACTGCACTTTAAAAGCCCACCTCCAAATGAGGAAGGGAGTGGATTTGGTGAGACGGCAGAAGCCCCCAAAATGAGACTGGTCTCACAACATCTTCCTCCTAGCTACAGATAAACAGAATTGGTTTATTCCATATGTCCTTTTCTGCACATTTTAGATAGAAGGCCCAATTTGCCAGAATCCAGGGCTATCTCTTTTTGCAACATGCCCATTCTCATCTTTAATTTATTGAGCATCTACTATGTAACAGACCCCATGTGAGTGCTTTCTTCCCTGAAAATTGTCAGGTAGAGCCTCCTACATATAGTAAACCTGAGGTGCAGAGAGGTTAAGTAAGCTGCCCACAAAACTTAACTGGCAAGAGGCACAGGGAGAGCTGAATTCAATTTTGTCAGTGTCTTTAGTCTACTCTCTCTGGATCAAACATGTATTCATGTGTGCATTCAGCTTATGATAGTTAAACATCAATTAAGTGTTCGACCTTAGTGATAAGGCAGGAAACCAGATGGCCATGGTCCTGAGTTCACGTAGGAGATGTGGAAGTCGGGGAGGACACAGAGGAATTAATTACATGAAAAGTCAGGAGAAGAGTGTCCCATGATTTCCCTTAACAGAGTTGAACTGTCTGAAAGGCTGTCATTTTTAGAATGGATAATGTGATCTATTTTGCTATTTTGATACACCTTAAAGATCAATAGAAGGAGTTTATTTTTGGAGGGCAAGGAATTTGTCAGTTAAGATGGCTTATGGTTCAAGACTACTCTCATCCCAGTGACCCGGCATTTACCACTCTGTGGCTAGCCTCTCTTTGACTAGTTCCCAAGACTATAAACCAGAGAGGACAAGCCCCTGAGTTAGTTCAAGGGCTGTGCAAGGGACATGTTGAGTATAAAATTCAAAAGTGGATATGATTGGGCTTCACAAATAACCACTTGGTTTTACCACAAGGTTTAATATTTATGCCCCATAAACATAAGATATTGTGAATCACACTCGTTTTATTATCAGGATACCTCCAAAGAAGGTGGAGAAATAGCTAAAAATTAGCCTGGGCTGGCAAACATGTTGTATGTCATTGAGAATGTTGTGATCCTTACCTGTGTGGTGGCCCTCCAAACCTGGAGGGTGCTAGTTTGGCAGCTGGAATGGGCCCAGCCACCACCTTAGAGAGTACTGGGTGAGGAGAAATGATGGGGAAGAGCCTGCTGCTTCCCAGACTTTCCTCACAGCTGGAACGCACAGCCTAGCCCTGAATGGGAGGCACCAATGTTGAGGTTTCATCTGAAGTGTCAATTTTCATCTCACAGAATGCTGAAGAGCTGCCCAGGGAGTGGAGAATGCCATCCAAACATTTTCCCTCCGCCTGGCCTTCAACGCCCTCCGTGGTCTGGCTTCTACTTTCTTATCCAGCTTCATCTCCTACATCCCCTCCTGCCCCAACTGCCATGACTCAGCACGATCTGTCCATGTGCCCGTGACTATGCTTTGCACAGTCGAACCTCCCAACCTGGCTCGGCCCTTTCCTTCTGCTTCTGTGGCAGGGTGTAAAAATGGCCACAATTATGTGTTTTCCTCACTATATCCACACCCTTCTGGAATGTGACTTTTCATTTTCTTTCATCAAGTAGTAGAATTTCTCTGTACCCCTTGAATCTGAGCTGGACTGGTGACTGACTGGCCTTGGCCAGCAGGATGCAACAGAAGTGAAGTAATACAAGTTCTGAGCCTAAGCCTTAAGAGGCCTAGTGTGCTTTTGTTCACTCACTTGGAACCCTGCGGTCACAGTGGGAGCAAGTCTAGGCTGGTCTACTAGTGATAAGACATATGTGGCTCAGTCACCCTGTCCTTCAAGCCGACAGTCATCCAGCTACTAATGGAGCCACCAGAGGATTGCAAATGCTACGGTGAGTGATGGCTGCTGGCATGGAGATCAACCATGCTGGGCCCAGAGCACCAGAGCTGTCCATCTAATCTATGGACAGGCGAGCAAAAATAAATGGTGGTTGTTTTAAGTCATTAAGTTTGGGGGTTGTTACTATGCAGCAAGAGATAACTAACACACCCTGGAATTTCTTTTCCATCCATCCTACAAACACACACTTAATGCCTCCATGTGACTCCATCTGTGTGAGGCTTTGGGGGCTTAGAGCGAGCATAGACTATCTCTAAGGAGTTCTCATTTCCTCTGTTTGGGCCTTTGAAGTTCAGTTCTTTCAAGATAGCTAAATCCCATTTCCCAGATGTCTTCTCAGATCTCCCCAGTCAGAATGAGTCTCTCTCTTTCCCATCCTCAACCCACTGCATCTTCATAGCACGTGTTTGGATTCTCTCTCTCCTGGACTCCTGTGATGGCCGCCTAACTGGGTCTCTCTGTCCAGCCTGATGGCTGCCTAACTACGTCTCTCTGTCCAGACTGCTCTTGAATCTGTCCTTCGCAACCATACAGCAATCTTTCTGAGTGCAAATCATATTTCCCTGAGTAAATTCCTGCACTGGCCACCTCTCAGCCCTGACACAATGTTCTAAACTCCCCACTGTGCTCTGATGCCTGCCATCCAGGCTAATCTCCTGCCATGCTCAGCCTCACACTTTTATAGTCTAGCTATCAATAGTTCACTCTTCCCAGTTCTCTTCCAGGAATGTTCTCCCCACCCTAGTCTGCCTAATAGGCTGCTATTCATTTTATTTTTTTCTAAATGTTTATTTGTTTTTGAAAGGGAAACAGAAAGAGCACAAGAGGGAGAGGGGCAGAGAGAGAGGGAGACAGAGAACCCCAAGCAGATTCTTCTGTGCTGATAGCACAGAGCCTGATACATGATCTGTACCAAAATCAGAGCCTGACGCTCAACCTACTGAGCCACCCAAGCGCCCCTGCTATTTAGGCTTAGTTGTCACCTCTTCCAGGAAGTCTTTATTGAACTCTCCTCCCTGCCCCACCCCTCCAAAGATAGTTCATCACTTCCCACTTCTGTGCTTTGTGATATTGCTGTTGTGTACCAGTGCAATTGCTTATGTTTACAGTCTGGGGTCAAATATTTGTTCATTCAAGACCTAGGCATTAATATTATCTGTATATCTAGCTAGTCCTTTGGTAAAATCCTTTCAGTTAGGAAATAAATGTTTGAGTGAGTGAGCAAACACATGAAATATGAAATGAATAAAGACTGCCATTATAGTTACCCACCCCCACCCCAAAAGGGTAATTTCTCATATCTATAGAGCAGATAGATGTATACTATCCTTGTACAAATAAAATTTCTTTAATTCCTAAGAGAAAATTTCACCCAGGAGATAAAGGAGGAGAATCAGTGTCTTGGAGCAAAAGTGATGAAATACAAGTTGGAATGGGAGATTTATCATCTGAGACCCAAACATTATCTACAGTCTAATTCTTTACAATCTTTATGAATCCTGGGTTGTGAAGTCCAGTCTCTATATTTTTTAAAAGGGAATTCTAATCTTCTTTAGTGTTTCTGAAAAATAGTAAAGAGGACCTACTTTATCCTAGCACCACTGCCCATTTATTCTTAACATCCCTTCCTAAGTCTTTCACACCACACGCATTCTGGAATCTGTCATCCCCAGCACTATGACCACCCAAGGAAAAAATACCTTCAGCATGATGGGATGCTTTTCCCTTTTTCCCACTTGTCTTCATTTCTTTCCTTCTCAGCTCTTTAATCAACTTATTTTTTTAAATGTTTTATGTACTTATTTGCATTGAAGAAGAGTCAACATACAACTATTGTATTACTTCCAAGTATACAACCTACTGCTGCAATTACTTATAGGTACTCCAAAATGGTTACCACAAGTCTAGTTACCATCCGTCACCATGCAAAATTGTTACAATATTACTGACTATATTCCCTATGCTGTACACTACATCCCAGTGTCTTATTTCTTTTGTAACTGTAAGATTCAACTTCTTCTAATCATCCCTAACTGGTCTTTCTCTCATTAGGCTTTCTCTCTCGATTTTCAAATCACCAAAGCCAAGGAACATGTGTGGCAGAGAAATCCAACTTTGTTAGAAAAGAGGAGCTGAAAGAGAAGAAAATTTTACAAGGAAGTGAATGATAGCCTTCCTTTAATGAAAGCAAGGAGGCAGAGGTTAGGAACAATTGCATTCTAACACAGCCTGGTAGACTTAATTATTCTATCCCCACTGGTATGATCTGATTCATTGGTCCACAACAAAATGCAAAAAATAAATGAGGATGTTTTTGAAAACAATTCTTAAAATAAATTTTAAAAACTGTATTTTAGTCTAGTATCTACCTTTCTGGAGTTGTCCTTTATTTTATTTTAGAGAGGGTGTGAGCAGAGGAGAGGAGTTAGAGGGAGGGAGGGAGAGAAAGCGAGAGCGAGAGCGAGAGAGAGAGAGAGAGAGAGAGAGAGAACCTCAAGCAGACTCCACATTCAGCATGGAGCCCAGCACAGGGCTTGACCCCATGACCCTGGGACCACAACTGAAGCCCAAATCAAGAGTTGGATGCTCAACCAACTAAGACACCCAGGCACCCCTGGACTTGTACTTTCTTTAATGAAACCATTGTTATAGAGGATAGCTTTTGAATGTTCTTATTTGGCAAAATAGAAATGTGGCAACCATACGTAAATGCACTTAAAAAAATTTTTTTTACTAGTCATTAAAGTCCTAAAGTATGGGGGCGCCTGGGTGGCGCAGTCGGTTAAGCGTCCGACTTCAGCCAGGTCACGATCTCGCGGTCCGTGAGTTCGAGCCCCGCGTCAGGCTCTGGGCTGATGGCTCAGAGCCTGGAGCCTGTTTCCGATTCTGTGTCTCCCTCTCTCTCTGCCCCTCCCCCGTTCATGCTCTGTCTCTCTCTGTCCCAAAAATAAATAAACGTTGAAAAAAAAAAAAAAATTTAAAAAAAAAAAAAAAAAAGGAAAAAAAAAAAAGTCCTAAAGTATGGAATCCATTAATCTACTATTAAGAGTTAAGAAAAAAGGGGGACCTCCAGTTAAGGGGTAAAGGAAAAGGAAAGGAGAGGGAGATAAATGTCCCAAACTCTAGGAAGACATTTCCAAAAGCTATTCATACTCTTTGCCCTTCTCCCAATCTGGACTTCTGGACCCTGTGGGCCTTCAGAGGTATTCTAATGAGGATACTCAAGCTATTGGCCATATTTCAAAAAGTCTAAAGAAAACTATCATTTGCTAAAAACCAGTCTGTATAGACTAGACAGCAAATTTCTCTGTTTGTGGCTAAAAAGATAAGAAGTCAATGTAGTAGCAAGGATTACCTCGTGCTGATTAGAAGCACCAATTAATGTCTTTGTGTTTATTAAGAAAAAAATGGAAAATTTATTGATTAAAATGTTTTATTTGAAACAGTTTGGCACTCTCTTAAAAGGTTAAATATAGAGTCACTGTGTGACCCAGAAATTCCACTCTTGGGTGCATATACCTGACAGAATTGTAAACACACATCCATAGAAAAGCTTGAATATGAATGTTCATAATAGCTCAAAAATGGAATCAACCCAAATGTCCATTAGCTGCCAAATGGAGAAACAAAATGCAGTATACCCATACTATGAAATATTACTTGGCAATAAAAAAGGACAATGTACTGATATAGGCTGTAACGTGAATGAACTTGAAAACATTATACTAACTGAAAAAACAGACAGAAAAGACCACATATGATGAAATTCCATTTATATGCAATGTCCACAGTAGGTAAATCCATAGAGGCAGTAAGTAGCCTAGATTAGTGGTTGCCAGAGCCTAGAGGGAGATGGGAAATGAGGACTGACTGCTAATAGGTTTCATTTTGGTAATAAAAATGTTATGGAAGGGACACCTGGGTGGCTCAGTCAGTTAAGCGTCTGACTCTTGATCTTGGCTCAGCTCATGATCTCACAGTTCGTGAGTTCGAGCCCCATATTGGGCTCTGAGCTGACAGCACAGGGCCACAGAGCCTGCTTAGAATTCTGTCTCTCCCCTCTCTGCCCCTCCCCTGCACAGGCGTGCTCACTTGTGCGCGTGCTCTCTCTCAAATAAATAAATACAAGTAATTTTTAAAAATGCTATGGAATTACATCATGGTGATGGTTGTTATTTTGTGAATACACTAAAGCCAACTGAAATAGGCACCTCAAAAAAATAAACTAAAAATGTTATATTTGTTTCATAGGTCGTATTATTTAAAACAGGGAAAAGCAATAACAATGAAATTTTGGAGAGAAGTTTGGGAAATACTGCTCTACACAGATTACTATTAGGAGCCAAGTGTTCTGTATCCTCAGTTTACCCACATCCAAACAGATTGGCATTCACGTTACTTCTAAGTTCAAAGGTTTACTACTTCTTCCTATGTAACACCGTTAGTGCTCGAATAGGCCTCTCTGTGCCAAACCACATGGAGTCCCAGGAAGAGAGGAGAAAGTGGTCAAATCCCACTTTGTCTCTCTTTGCTACCTGGCCTGAAAGCCATCCTGCTTGTTCCCCAAAGCATCACAGAAAACCTCATGAGTGTGAGGGCTTGCACTTCTGCCCATGGCTGCCATATCCTCTCCCCAGGGCTGAGACTGGTGGGTGGGCCCTGCTCAGGATGGACCAGGGCTCCCCTCCTCCACCCACTCCCTCTCCCCTCACCCACTTATTACTACAGGACCACTGGCGTCTTGATCCCTGTTCATCAAACACAATGACACTCAGCGTCAAACCACAGTTTGGCTAAGGCTGCCCGAACTTCTATATTTCATTCCCAAGTGATCTCCCCACATCAAGCGTTTTGAAAACAATGTTTAAAAAAAAAAAGAGGTGAAGTAAAGGTGAAATAAAATTAAGGAGTGGATTTTCACTAAGTTTTAGCTTCTGGGGTTTCTAGTGTCCTGTCTATTCCCTGACAAAATGGTGTTTTGCCATCATGGGAAGGAAAGGAGCAACTTCTGCAGTCAAGGATCGTTCGAATTTCCCAGGGAAACCTTTGGTGTCAGAGAGCGTAGGGCTGGACGGTGCTTCACAGGGCCTCTGGTCTGACACCTCAGCCATTGCAGAGATCAGTTCCAGTACATTCTTGGCTGATGTCCATCAAGTTCCAATCCTCATGCATCTTCCGAAGAGGTGCTCTCCTCTTTTACATTGCTATATAAACTTTTGTGGGTCCATGCTTTTCTTTTCAGTTAAAGCCCACTGTTCATTTACTCTATCACTAATAAAACCATGCTCACATATCTTTTTTTTTATTTTATTTTTACACCAATCCTGCAGGAAAGACACAGCTATCTCTATGTTACCTTTGAGGAAACTGAGTTTCTAAGGCATTAAATGAATCTCCCAAGGTTGCAGAGTCAGGTTTCAAACCCTGAGCTTCTCATTTTTTTTTAATTAATTCATTTATTTAAGTAATCTCTATACCCAACATGGGGCTTGAACCCATGATTCTGAGATCAAGAGTCACATGCTCCTCCAACTGAGCTAGACAGTCACCCCCGAGCTTCTAATCAAATCCACTGTTGTTTTCACACTAACCTGTAGCCTTCCAGGGCTTTCAGAGGATGGAAGCCATACATTTATGCCTTTTTGTGCAGTACCTTAATAAATACTGTTTTAGTAAATTAATTCATTTTGCAGACATAATTTTACTTAGGAGATAGAGTATAGCACAGAAGAATCATAAAGTGCTAGATCTGAACTCCACCTTCACTACCTACAAGGTGTTTGACCTTGAACAAGTAACTTAACCTTATAGACTTTAATTCTCTCATTTATAATATGATTTTTTATATTTCTATTTTTGTTATGTTTTTTTTTTTAATTTTTTTTTTCAACATTTATTTATTTTTTTGGGACAGAGAGAGATAGAGCATGAATGGGGGAGGGGCAGAGAGAGAGGGAGACACAGAATCGGAAACAGGCTCCAGGCTCTGAGCCATCAGCCCAGAGCCTGACGCGGGGCTCGAACTCACGGACCGCGAGATCGTGACCTGGCTGAAGTCGGACGCTTAACCGACTGCGCCACCCAGGCGCCCCTAAATGTTTTTATCTGCTAGTCTCTAAGGATAGTCCCTCAATGAGTCACACGGCTTAATTTCTACACCTGTGAATCAGGATTGGTCCTGTGACTCACTTCTGACCAGTAGAATTTGTGAAAAGGACTTGGTATGACTCTGAGGCTAAGTCATAAGAAATCTTGCAGCTTCTTGAGGTGCCTGGGTGGCTCAGTCGGTTAAGTGTCCAGCTCTTGATTTCAGCTGAGGTCATAATCTGAGGTTCGTGAGATTGAGCCCTGCATCAGGCTCTATCTGTGCCACCAGCACAGAGACTGTTTGCAATTCTCTCTCTCTCTCTCTCTCTCTCTCTCTCTCAAAATAAATAAATAAACATTTAGAAAAAAGAAAGAAATCTTGCAGCTTGCACCTTGGGACATTCAATCTAGGGAAAGAAAGCTGCCATAAAAAAAAAAAATCTGAGTCCTCTAAGATTGCCATCTTTTGGGGAAGCCCAAACTGGTTGGCGGAGAGAAAAGAGATGCCCAGCCAGACTCTAGATATCCCAGCTTCCCCAGCTAGGGGCACAGACATGAGAAAAGATGCCACTGTGGATGTCCAGCACAAGTACCTGAAATTCTGAAAGAGAATCGCTCAGCTGAACCCATTAATCCACAGAAGAATGAGGGATAATAAGAAATTATAATTTTACGCCACTGAGTTTTGGGGTGGTTTGCTAGACAGCAGCAGAGAGACAGAATGCACAAGGGTGATAACCATACCTACTGTATAGAAATGATACAAACATTACATGAGATCATGTATTTAAGTGCCTAGCACATAGAAGGCAGTTAATAAATTGAGTATGATTATTGTTGTTGTTATATTTAATTCTAGGTTTCACTGAAGTCCTTACTTAAGGTAGCTAATTCATACATATGTTCCACAGATTTACATTTTGCAATTCTGCTAACAGAGAGTATTTGCCCCATGGAAGACAAATTTACATCACCAAAAGCCCTAAGGAGCGCAGACTCTCTGCCCTTTGCTGTAAATCTTTTTTTCTATTCTTTATATCTATTTTTGTTGAGCTGGTTCCGGCTCCCTCCATTTCAGAATGAGACTAGGATCTTATCTGCCGTGTTTAGGGGATACCTTTGATCCACCAATACAAACCACTTAAAATTAATCACCGTCCACAGCCCTGGCCCTTGTCTGGAAGCATAAACTCCTCTCAGTTCTCCAAAGTGGAAAAAAAAACTTTTAAAAAATACATTGCTGCTACCAAAAATATGTATTAATCAAAGGACCAGAGATTCTCATTTTGTAATATTTCAACCCTAAAGTAACCTAGGCGGGGTTGTCCCTGTGCTTTTAAACTCACACAAATATATAATCGTTAAGTTTGCCCAGGTATGGTGTTCAACACCTATCCAGTGTGATGAAATGTAAGAGGGCATCAAGACTCGCAAATGAATGGTGAAGAGTTTGGGCTTAATGAGCTAATGGAGCATGTATTTTTTAAATCAGGAAAATTTTTGTAAAGCTAATTGAATGGTTACCAATTGAATAGCTATGTGGCTTGGCTTTGATGCATGCATCTGATGTTTCCCATTTCAAAGGGCTTTCCCACTTGAGTGTCAAAACCTATTCTGGAAGGAATTAGGACTGCAGTTTTCATCCGCATTTCACAGATGAAGAAACTGAGGCTCAGAAAGGTTGAACAATTTCATTCAGGTCTTCCAACTTATAGTCTAGGACTGGTTCATGAATGTGAAGATGAAGTAAATCTTTTCATTCAGTTGTTAAGTGGGGACTTTATGGTGTTTTTAGACTACGGGTCTATGATTCCTTGTATACAATCCTTGGGGTTATATGTGCTTTGAGATTTGGAATATTTCAGATACACACACACACACACACACACACACACACACACACACACACCGCACACCACACACCATACACACAGAGTACCAGGCTACACCTTATAATTAAACACTAATTTTTTTGCAGCACCATCTGTAAATATTCATGCTAAATAAGATAAAGATTATAAACAGCTTCATGCCAGTCCATGTCAGATTTTCACCACCACGTGAGCTTGCTTCAGATTCATAAACAAAACAAAAACTTTTGTTTTTCAGAGCTTTTTAGACTTCGGGACTGCGGAAGATGGGTTGTGGAATGGTACTCAGACTATGAAAATGATCATTTTCTCGCTGCTTTCTGCTACTGGGAATGTCACTTGCTGGCCTAGAAGGCTTGTTCTCAAGCTTTCTGCAGGAAGGCTGACTGGAACAAACAGTTTGCACCTGCTTGTCTGTCTTCCGTAGCTGGCATGCTCTCAAAGGAAGGGCCTTGGCTAAGTTTGAAGTATAGTTCCAGGCTTTGGGGAGACAAGCCAGTGAACTCAACTAATAAACTCTTTTATCCAAAATCCCTAAGGGTGAGAGGAGAAAAGAAAAAGAAATTAAAATGGAATAGCAGTCTGCTTTCAAGTCCATGAGAGCCGACCAGATGATGAAGCCAGAGGCATCTCATCAAGAAAGTCCAAATTTGATGAAGCAATTTTGTTCTGGAAGCATTTGACTAGTCAGACCTGCAATGAACCTATTATAAGGTCATCAAGATGGGTTGATAGAAGTGGAATCCATACATTAATATTAATGGAGGTAATAATTATGATATCACTCCCCATTTCACTCCCTGCTTGTGAGACAAGGCCAGGCCCTTTCCTGTGCCAAGAAGAGACAGAGAACACTTTCTAAGCTGTGTTGTGTTGTCACAACTGGCCTTCTTTTCAGCGTATTTCAAATGCAGCAGTGTCCATTTTCCTGTCTGGTCATCCCCGGTGACTGCATCAGTTGAAAATCATTTTGTGTCCAAGTTGATGACACCTCTTGCTGGGAGTGGGTAAATGATGTGGGGGGGGGGGGGGTAAGTAAGTGAATGGTATGGGGGTGAGCCCAGCACTCATAGGCCCCAGTGACCTGCATTCTCCAGGGGTCCACTGACACCTATGGAAAGAGCAGGATGGTGGCTATTGCTGCTCAGTGTTACACGTATGCTCAGTGCATGTGTACTGTATGTATACTATATATATATATATATATATATATATGTATATATATATATATATTCAGTACTTGTATAACCAATGCATGTATACTGTATGTATACTCAGTGTGTGTGTGTACTGTATATATAATCAGTGCATATATACTCATTGCATATATACTGTATCTATACTCAGGGTATACTCAGTGCACATATACTGTATGTATACTGTGTATAGGCTCAGTGTATGTATACTCAGTGCATATGTACTATATGTATAGTCAATGCATATATACTCAGTGCATATATATGTGAGTATCCGAACTCAGTGTGTACTCAGTGTACAGGAACTGTATGTATACTGCATAAATGCTCAGTGTAGGTATATTCAGTGCATGTGTATTATATGTATACTCAGTGCATGTATACTCAGTGTATGAATACTCAGTGTATGTATGCTATATGTATACTGTACATATGCTCAGTGTAGGTATAGTTCATTGTATGTATACTCAGTATACAGTCACTGCATATATACCCAGTATATACTGGGAGGTTTGGGCAACTGTCCCACCAGCAGCAAAAGGGAAAATACCCACCTGAGAGAAAACATTATGAACAAAGATTTTTTTGTGCCCCCCCCTTTTTTTTAACTCTGCTCACATTCATTTCCCTTGTAGTTTATTCACGATAATCTTTTAAATCTAATCAATTACTTGGTACCTTCCTTGTTATGAAGAAAAAATATCAGGGCCTACAATCTCCTCAGTGCTAACTTCTTTTGCCGAGTGATTCCCTTATCTCTTGATGCACCTGACTCAATTCAATTTCTGAAAAAAGTGTTTTTGAGCACTTCCTGTGTGTGCAGAGCTCTGATGGCACAGATAATCAGGTCTGAATGCCAAGCCTACTGCTTACCAACTGTGTGAATCTGGACAAGTTACTTAACCATCACAGGGGGCAATTTCCTCAATTGCGAAATGGTAGTAACACATGCAAAGTTTGTTGTGAGAATGAAATGAAGTAATAAGAGTGCTTATTACCTAAAAGACACTCAAGAAAGGCTTATTATAGCTAGATGCTAAGGGGAACACGAAGATAAAGAAAACACATACACGTATTTCTTCAGTGCAGGGAAAATATATAAAGGATTTCTAAAATGACTTGAGAGCAGAGATAAGTTAAATTAATTAAATTGTGCGGTGGAAGCTGTGCATTTGATCTGGGTCTGGACAGACACACAGAATATTAGAATATTAACAGGCTGGGGAATGAAAGTGAGGAGACTGAGAAAGGACACACTGCTTCTAGGCATAAAAAAAGTGATACAGAGGCAGGAAAGAACTGGGAAGGAGAAATCATACCACAAGAACCAGACTTTTCCAATATTACATAGATTGAAAATATTTTCCCCTGATAGCATCACAATTATTCTTTTATTTGTCAAAGAAAGTGTTCTGATTTGGGGATTGAAAAATAGTCAAGCTACCATCCACTGTGGCATTGCAACACATAATAGGTGTAAGGTTGGGGGCGGGGTGCCATGTTAGCTCACTATGACTGCAAAGGCCTTGAGGGCTGGGCAAAGAAATGAGATGCCCTTGAAGTGTCCTCTAGCAAGAAGCCCTACCAGGCTTTAGGACCTGAGTGGCACGAGTTTGGGAAGTTTTTGTGATCAGTATGCAGGATGAGTTAAAGGGGGAAAAGACAAGGCAGGGCAAGGGGATTAATCCAGGAGTTATTATAGCTAAGGCGGAATAAAGAAGAAATCATACAATTTTCCAAATACAAAAAGTAAAAGACATGACTTCACAGCCAGAAGAGCTACTTCAAAGAAGCAGGCTGGTGGCTAGAAGGCCAACCAGGACTCAGGGCGGCTCTGCTCGTGTACCAGCCCTGCCACGGGGGCTTGTTCTCCCTGCTCTGGGGACTCAGCCACTCACCTCCAGTGACAGTGCTTGGCCCTGGATTCAACATACAGCAATCCAAAAAATGAGTCACCATGCTTAGCTAGCACCACTAATAAAGTTATTCTTACCACAAAATGCCTGCCAGTAGAAGAGGATCTCACAGACCAGAGTATTTGAAACAGGTGGCAAAATGGGCAAACACAACCTATTAAATTAGCTAGCTCCCAAGTCACCATGGCAAAGAATTTCATGTGATTTTAGAGAAGCTTTGCAGTCAACGTCGATGGTGGTTGTCTTTCTTTATATCTGTTTGTATGTCTGTCTTGCCTGCCTTCAAGCCTTTTCCCCTTCCTTTCTTACAAGAAGTGAGACCAGCCCACCTGTTAAGTTGTATTTGAGGTTTAGAAGAAAATACTGGAAACTTAGGTAACTTGAAGATGGTTTGGAATGTGGCATGATAAAGTAGGAACTCCTAAAAATATTAAAATGCCTTCTGAACAACTATTCATTATAACAATTTTAACAAAAGAATTTTCTACTAAATTGACCAAGACTAGCACAATACTCCTAAATTTGTACACCAGGAACTCCCATGACTTTCTCTAGTAAGTCTGAGTTTGCCTCTAGGGAAATAATTCTGCTGTTCTCCTCTCTGAAGGTCAGCCCTGAGTGCCCAGTAGAAATTGCCTGAAGCTACTATGCTATGCCTAGAAGCAGCCTCCAGAAAGAAATTAAATGCATTCAAAGATCAGCTATCCTTTTAAATGACACGAATAGAGATGTGAGGCAAACTGGAGAAGATGCTCCAAGCATTTGTTTCTTCCTGGCTACCAAGGCAAACCCTTGGCTGCTAGATGGAATGAGGCGCGTGATAGAGCTATGGTCTCAAGGGAAAACTGTAGACATCTCTGGTTTGGTGTAGTGGTTGTCATCTGTCCATCCCAGACTTAGGCAGAAGTCATCTATCTCAGTATCTGTTTCACAGGCTAATGCAAGCAATTGAATTTGGGAAGATGCTGAAGTGTGTGTTGATACAGTTCACAGAGAAGTTCTGACTTCAGCATAGGATTTGCCTATCTGGGAATTCAACTTGTCTTAAGTTCTCCCTTTTTTATGATTAATTGTTGTACCTGACATTCAGTTCCTGCCACCCTCTGGGAGAAAGAAATGAGGGTCTCTTTAAATGTTGTCCAGGGACCCCTTTAGCACTCACACTTAACCTTAAGTTGGCCACTCAATTCCATGGTCCTTGGAGTTATTTCCTTTATACTTCTCAAATGCCAGACACATTGTACAAGCCAGTGCATCCTATTCCCTTGGATTCCATCTCCATTCTCTACAAGTGAAAGTTTTAGCACTTGCTCTGTTACAGCATGCCAGGAACTATCAATATCTACCACTAGCAATGAGGTCTTCATTGTCATCTGGTGAGTGAGTAAACCATTCCAGAATTCTATCATTAGAGTCCAATTCCCAGAAACACTCAATTATGTCAGGTTGATTGATAGTGTTGGTCAAGTCTTTTATGTGATTACCGATTTCTGCCAAGTTGTTCTATCAGTTCACAAGGGAAGCATATTGAAATTTCCAAAAATAATTGTGAATTTATTTCTTTTTTCAGTTTTTGTTTCATGAATTTTGAAGCTGTATTATTAGGTGCATACATGTTGAGAATTGTAATGACATTTTAGTGAATTGATCTCTTTATAACTGTGTAATGTTCCTTTTCATCTCCAGTAATGTTCCTTGTTCTGAAATCTTTGTTTGATATTAATAATGTCACTCTAGTTTTCTTTTCTTTTCTTTTTTAAAAAATTTTTTTAACATCTATTCATTTTTGAGAGAGAGAGAGACAGAGCATGAGCAGAGGGCAGAGAGAGAGGGAGACACAGAATCCGAAGCAGGCTCCAGGCTCTGAGCTGTATAGCACAGAGCCCAACGTGGGGCTTGAACCCACAGAGTGTGAGATCGTGACCTGAGCTGAAGTCAGACCCTCAACTGACTGAGCCACCCAGGCGCCCTCTTTTCTTTTTTAAGTAAGCTCTACACCCAATATGGAGCTCACACTCATGGCCCTGAGATCAAGAATCACATGCTCCACTAACTCAGCCACCCAGGCACCCCACTCTAGTTTTCTTTTTAATTAGTGCTTGCATAGTTATGTTTTGCCACTTGCTACCTTCAATCTAGCTATGTTGTTTTATTTAAAGTAGGTTTCTTCCAGACAATATATAGTTGGTCTTGCTTTGGTTTCCAAGCTGACAATCTCCGCCTTTTAATTGGAATGTTTAGATTATTTATGTTTGATGTAATAACTGATATGGTTATGTTTAAATCCACCATATTGCTGTTGGTTTTTCATGATTCCATATGTTCTTTGTTTCTTTCTTCCTCTTTTACTCATTTTTTAAAAAGTTTATTTATTTGTTTTGAGAGAGAGAGAGAGAAAGAGAGAGAGCGAGCAGGACAGGGGCAGAGAGAGGGGGCAAGAGAGAAAATCCCAAGCAGGCTCCACTCTGTCAGCACACGGTCCAACACGGGGCTCAATCTCATGAACCACATGTGAGATCATGACCTGAGCCTAAATCAAGTCTGACACTTAACCAACTGACACACCCAGATGTCCCTACTCCTTTCTTTTACTTTATGTTTTATGACCTCATTTTAGCTTCACTGCCAGTTTATTAGTTGTATCTCTTCAGTTTCTTTGATTTTTATTGTTGTTATTTATTTTTAGTGATCGTTCAAGGATTTACATTATACATCTTTAACTTATCACAGTCTACCTTCAACTTTACCTATAGTATAAAATCTTTCATCTATTTCCCTGTTAGTCCTTGATACCATTCATTTTATTTATTTATTTTTATTTTTTTAATGTTTATTTATCCCCAAGACAGAGAGAGACAGAGCATGAGCAGGGGAGGGGCAGAGAGAGAGAGGGAGACACAGAATCTGAAGCAGGCTCCAGGCCCTGAGCTGTCAGCACAGAGCCTGATGTGGGGCTCTAACTCACAGACCGTGAGATCATGACCTGAGCCAATGTGAGACGCTTAACTGACTGAGGCACCCAGGTACCCCTGATGCCATTCATTTTAATTCTACATATGGTAGAAGCCCTACAATTAAAGAATGAAAAAAGGTGCTTTTTAGATTACCCACACATTTTCCATTTCCACTGTTCTTTATTCCTTCATTATGTTAAATTGTCACATGGCATCAGTTTCCTTCTGCCCAAAGAATTTCCTTTAACATTTCTTGTAGTAGAGCTCTTCTGGCTTTTGTTTGTATGAAAAAGCATGCATTTTGCCTTTGTTTTTGAAAGATTTTTTTCAATAGGTATAAAAGTCTAGGTTGACTGTTGTGCTTTCCCTTAGTGCTTTAAAGATGTTACTCCATGGTCTTCTGGCTGCATAGTTTCCAACAGGACATGTGTTCTTATTCTAGCTTGTTTCTTTTCTCTGGCTGCTCTTTATCACTGTTTTTCAGCGAGTTAATTATAACGTGCCCTGTATAGTTTTCTTTCTGTTTATTCTGTTCAAAGTTCATTGAGATTTTTGAATCTGTATGTTTGCTGTTTTTATTAAATTTTAGAGATTTTCAACCATTATTTCTTCAAATACCTTAAGTTTTCCCTCTCTCCTCTCTTTTTGGAACTCCACTTACAATATGCTAGGCCACTTGGTATTTTTGCAAAGGTCTCTGTTCATTTTTTTTAAATCATTTTTCTTTTTTTAATTATTTTTTTAGTTTTTAAAAATTTTAAAACAACTTTTTAAGTAATCTCTACACCCAACATGAGGCTCAAACTTACAACCCCAAAGTCAATAGTTGCATTCTCTACCAAATGAGCCAGCCAAGTGCCCCCAAAAATCCTTTCCTTTTTGTGTTTCATTTAGATTAATTTATAGTCTTAGGTATTCATGTTTGCTATTTTTTTCATTTTGTAGTATCTAATATACCCAGAGTGGTTTTTTTAATATCATATTTTTTTCTCTAGAAGTTCTGCTAAAGTCTTCTTTTTATATCTTCCATTCCTCTTATCATTATATTCATGTTTTCCTTTCCTTCACATTATTGAGCACATGAAGTATATTTCTAATAACTATTTTAGTTTTTTTCTTTGAATTCCACCCTCTCTGTCATTTCTGGACTTGTTTGTATTGATTTATTATTATCATTTTTCTGCTTTTTTTCATGCGTGGCAATTTTTTAAAATTAGATAACAGACGTGAATTTTTTTTGTTTATGAGTGCTGAGTTTTGTTTCATTCTTTTAAATAATTGTGGACTTTGTTCTGACATGCAATTGACTTACCTGGAAGCAGTTTGATTCTCTCAAGGCTTTCTTTTAAGCTTTGTTTGGCTGGGTCCAAAGAAGTCTTTGCTTTAGGATAATTTAGTCCCACTGAGAAGGCAACACCTTCTGAGGGTTCTACTGAATGTGCTGTGTATTATATGATCTTCCTGCTTTAATAGGAATGTGAACATTTCCCAGCCTAGTGTGAACTCCAGGAATTGCTCAGCTTACCTCTTTTTTTTTGTTTGTTTGTTTGTTTTCCTTTTTCTAGCCTAATGATTTTCACTCCATTCTGTCACAGGTTAGTATTCAGCTGAAGATTCAAATGGGTCTGTCTGTAGATCTCCAGGGATCTTTCTTTGTGTATTTCCCTCATTTCTGGTACTTTGACACACTGACTCTAGTTGCCTTGGCCTCTCTGAAATCTGATCTCTATCTTCTCACTTCTGTGGGACTGCATTGACTCTGGAAAGTAACTCCCGGCAGAACTGACTGGGGTAATCATGGAGAGGGCTCATGTTGTATGTTTCTCTTCTTCAGAGTTTATGGTCCTGCTGTGCCTTCTGTTTAAAGTCTGCAAACAGTTGTTTCATATATTTCATCTGTTTTCCAGTTGCATATGTCAAAGGGCCAATTCCTATTACCATTAATAATTCATGGATAGAATCAGAAATCTACTTAGCCTTTTTAAGTCGTATTCTACAACTTTTCTTCAAAGTGGCCTTTTAGTCACTTTTGAGTAACATTCAAAATAATTATATGAGGTGTGATGTGTGTGCATATGTTTGTGTGTATATGTGTGTGATTATTCTCACTGTTCATAATCTGTTAGATTCTAAATTCAGATGGAAAGATTTTTAAGATTTTGTTTATTTCCGAGAGAAAAAGAGTTTGCAAACTGGGGAGGGGCAGAGAGAGGGAGACAGAGGATGTGAAGCAGGCTCTTCACTGTCAGCACAGAGTCCTATACAGGGGTCAAACTCACAAACTGTGAGATCATTACCCCCACCGAAATCAAGGGTCAGACACTTAACTGACTAAGCACCCAGGTGTCCCCAGATGGAAAATCTCTTGGATAGCAAGGGATACCTTGCTATCTGGACCAATTTGGTTCTCACCTTTGAGCTAGTGAGTAGCAGAGTTGGAAAAGAGAGGCTTCTCAGCTGGGGTTTCAAATGAAAACAGATGGTATAGTCAAAGTGTTTAATGAAAGAGGAATAAAGGAAGATACTGTTTACAGATCTGTGGGAATGTTTAAGAGAACCAGTAAGAATCCAAGGACTAGCACCAATGGGAAGCAGTTCATGTCCCAGACCTGAAGGACAAGGAGAAGGAATGGTGTTCTCAGGGCCTCCATGACAACTGGAGTCCTGGAAGAGGGGCCACCCAACGGGATCTGTAGGTATAGATGGGGCTCAGCCACTGTTGTCATGATGAGGTTCTGGGTGAATGCATGTGGGGGAGGTCTTAGTTGGGGTTCTCTAAAAGCAGACTCTGAGGTGAGAACTCATGTGTAAGTGAATTATTGAAAAAGTGCCCTCTGGAGACATCTCTTGAGCCAAAATAAGGAAGGGAAAAAAGATTTGCAAGAGTGAAGATTCAAGCAAAGGCCTAGTCCTAGCCTAACCTCATAGATTTTTCTGGAGTGCAATCACACCCCAGAGTTGTGATACCTGAGTTTGTCTCACGTCATGGCGAGGGTGTGGGGCTTCCATCTTCTCTCACTAGTTATTGGCTAATCTCTGGAGCACATGATTTCCTAGACACTCCCAGCTCTCTACCTATACTGGATGAAGTGAAGTGGCTTTAGTTGTTCAAAGGTGGTTTTCTGAAGGTATAGCTGTCAGCCAACAGAAGCAAAAGGGACAGAAGTTTAGAAATGGAAACACAGAAGCAGTCATCTGGGCATAACACCAACAGTGTCCACCACAGGGAAGAGGGAAATAAATACCACAAGCACATACCCATTGCTCTCTCACTGGCCATAACCAACTAGAAGCTAGTGGGCAGGGAAACCCATGATGCAGGCCTTAAGCATCAGTCTCCTGAGTTATAAATTAGGTGCTAGGAGGGTAGAAATGGATCTGGAGAGCAAAAGTAGCATAATTATGACAGCAGGAATAGATCCAAAATTTTATACATGTTCATTTGGTTCCTGAGTTCATATAATGATGGTTTGGAAAGAAAGACATATCTGTATGTGTGTGTATATGTATGTAATTAACATTTACTATACTAATAACCATCATATAACAGCATGGATCATACCCTTAATGTTACTTCTGTGACTGTAACCAGCTTTCTGTGTCAAATTCCCCATTTATAAAATTTTAAAAACCCCAAAAGGCATGTTTCCTAGCTCCAGCGGGGAAAAGTTATAACAACATGCCAAGTGATGAGATGAAAAGAACTACTTCTGAATTTTACTTGACACTTGAAAACATTTCATTATTTTTTATGTATGTTTAAGTTCCAGGTTCTGATAAGATAGAAATTAAAAGGTATCCTGATAGCATCTTTAAGAAGTTTAGATTCCAAAAAGGCACTGATGCTTGTAATCTTGAAAAGTCATTGTTGCCTGTTTTTTTTGAGCATTTTGCATGTATTTAATTTCTTCTCTGATATAGAACTGCTAGTAAAAGCCAAGATTCCGAAGGTCAATAATGAGCAAAAGTTTTCCCTGGGAGGAGATAGGCTAGGTATCAAGTGTTGGATGATGTAGTGATCATATCCTTTGCACTGCAGTGTCAAGGTTATGCACTAAAATTCCAGTGGGTACAATTCCCAGTATTGATATAACTTACCAAAGCCTCTTCTTAAGCCCACTAATGGTATATCTAAAATCTGGACCCTTTGTGAAAGGGTTTCCCTACAGACCCACATAGGCTTATACAGGCCCAATGCAAAGTATTTGTCAGTATCTTCTTCCCCCCTTCCCTTCCTTTCCCTTCCCTTCATTTCCTTTTCTTTCTTTCTTTCTTTCTTTCTTTCTTTCTTTCTTTCTTTCTTTCTTTCTTTCTTTCTTTCTTTCTTTGCCAGTAACAGCAAACTTAACTCATATTAACTCATAAATGGGGATTTTGGGGTTCCATAACTACACTGGAGAAATGACAGAGTCATTGCTAAGACTTGGTGTTTAGACTTGAGCCTGTTCTCCACCAATTCCCTCTGCTCCAATCTTTATGTTGATTTATTCTCCATGACAGGTCTTCTCCACTTGCCTGGAAGCATAGCTTGGCTCCCATCTCTCTGCTTTACCACTGCCAAAGGGTAGAAGCTCACCTTTTCTGGTGCCAAGTGAAAAACATTCCAGAGAGGGGTTTGATTGACCTGATTTGGGTCAGGTGTCCACTCCCTGATCAAATGAGTATGGCCAAAGGGATCGACTACTCTTACTGGGCCTTTTGGCCCACATGCTCACCCTTTTGCCAATCCATTGGGGTCAGGAATGGTTACTGTGAGAAGAGAACAGCTTTCTCTGGACTTTAGGGTTCAAGTCAGAGGAAGGAACAAAAGAAGTAACGTTCAGGCACCCACTCTGCAAAGCAATTATGACTATTTCTATTTTAAAGATGAGATAGCCACATCTCAGAGAGGGCAAGCGACTCCTTTAAGTCTCTTAGAGGTAATATGTGCAAAGCTGTGATTGATGAGAGGCAATATATTATAGGGATAGGAGCTCAGATTCCAACATTAGATAGATCTGAGCCCAAATCCCAGCTTTGCTACCTACCTGTAGTAGTCTGGGATGAATTACTTTACTTCTCTTCCTCTGATTTCTCCACCTAAATATGGGTTATATTTATGTTTACTATATATATGTGTGTATGCATATATATGCATATATGATACGTAATTACTGTATCTCCTTCATTAAGGTAATTATGAGGATTAAATGAGGTAATACGTATACGTGAAAAGTGCCTTGTGCAGTGCCTGGCATAATGTAATTGCTGCTTAAACATTTGCTGTTATTATTGGCTAGGAGTTGAACTTACTAAGTATGTTTGTTTCAAAGCAGCACCTATGTGGCTTGTGAGTCTCACAGGAATTACTGCAATTAATTTCTTTGTTCTGTTCTCGGGCCTAATAACTTTGGAATTTTTACACACGGTCCACAGGCACATGAAGTTATGAACACAGTCTCCATCACCAGTGAGCAGAAAGACCACTGCCAGTCACTATATGGGCTTGAGCAATTGACTGGAAATCCAAACCCAGTCTCAGAAATCAAGAATTGCAGCCAAGTCCTATTACCAGAGAACATTCTGTCATATTTACCTGAAGAGCCAATGTAGTCTCCCAACTGAGAGCACTAATATCATCCATGCTTCCCACCTAGACTCAGGCAACTGTGGCCTGTCACTCACTCACTCATCAAATGTTTATTCTGCATTTACTATGTGTGGCCCCTGAGCTCTGCATGGTATTTGTTATTTATTTACCCATCAAAAGAATCTCTCCTGGTTGAAAAACCAGAAGGGTGTTGAGTTCTTGGACAGAAGACCAGTCAGGAGAAAACTTAAAAATACCTGTGATACTTCCTGAAACAAAGCTTGTGAAAATCTGAAAAATTTTCTCAAGAGTGAGAAATTAGAAATGGAAATTAAGTGTAGTATCCATTCTTACTAACTTATGGTGTATAAAAGTATCAGTGATGTTCTCTTAAAAGCACAAAATGTACTTTTTGTGTTGGACAAAACTTCCATGAAAAAATTGGCAAGGGAGTGTTTCTGGCAAAATAGATGAGGTTCAAAGTATTTGTGTGAAAGATGCCTCAGCTTGATAACCTGTGAAAGATGCCCATTATTCTTAATCACAGCTTATTGATAGGTGTTCATTAATTATAATAATATTTTTTAGATCCACGGATCCTTTCATCCCTAATTTTCAAAGTGCTTTACAACTAGTAATTAATTCCTCCAACATCCTAGAGACAAATTTAAAAGGAGCTTTCAGCAAAACTTGCACTGATGCTCAGAACACCTTACTCAGAACTTTGAGAACCAGGCCATGGTTTTGTTGCCCAAAGCCTCAGAATGAGGAGCAGCAGGTTCCCAAATTGTACCCAGAAGGGAACCCAACAGAGGGAAATTCTTCATGTGCTGTTAAAGGAAGACATTCAGGGTGTGGGAAAGACCATAAATGGTTGTGGCATTTATAGCTGGCATGACCTGTTGGGAAAAACAGAACCAATGTGGAGTTACAGGAAAAAGGTCCCTGAGTCTCTCTAAAATGCCCAACATCACCATTCATAATAAGAGAGAGGTACTCTCTCCCATGATCCAACTCCACATACCATGCAGGCTGTGATACAGAGGAGGGAAAGAGCCTGGCACAGGAGTCCAGGGACTGGGCTGCAGTATTTGTTCCACTACTGCTTGGCTGTGTGACCTGGAGTGAGACACTTTACCTCTCTGAGTCTTTATTTCTTCACCCACAAAATTAGTTTGGATTAGTTTAAAGCCATATGTCACAAATGGGCAGCCTATGTGACAACATTGGCTGGCAGCCCTGTTTTCTTTGGCTCACACAGTGTTTTTTAAAATGCATGTACTTCTGGTTTGCCTCAGCCCCCACCATTCCTTGTGACCTTCAACCCAGTCTTCTTCATTCATTTATGTCCCTTTCCTGGCCCCTGTAGGCATCTGAGGTTGTAATCCTTGGGTCAGATGATCTCTGATGTTACTTCCAACCCTGATACCCAGTAGTCTAGGCCCTGGGAGGTTACTAAGCCTTAGCAGTCAGAATTAACAGGACTATGAAGCTTTGGAGTTGTTGTTGTTGTTGTTGTTGTTGTTGTTGTTGTTGTTGTTCTTCTTCTTCTTCTTCTTCTTCTTCTTCTTCTTCTTCTTCTTCTTCTTCTTCTTCTTCTTCTTCTTCCCCTTCCCCTTCCTCCTCCTCCTCCTTCATATTTTTTAATATATATATACTTTCTAGACTCTTCTATCTGCAAGCTGATGATATAATCTCCTAGGCCTCTTCCCATAGATCTCCAACAGCCAAGCTCTCCATTGTAGTCACACACTTAGCCTTTCTAGCTCTTGTTCACAGCAAGTAATAGCACACAGCTTAGATCCCTAGGGTTTTGTTTTGTTTTTTTTTTCTAATTCTCTCTCTTCCACTCTTGGAGGCCAGCTAAGGGAATTACCACAGGGCAAAAAGCTCTTGTGGGGAGCCAGCCTTGAAGCAATGATGGAGGAAAGAGAGCTGAGAAAGAAAAAGTCAGTGCTATGGGAGAGTTCCCCCCCCACCAACATTTCAGTTAGAACGGAGTCACAAAGGCAGGGTAGTTATTTAGGATTATCTTCTGCAGATTCCCAAACTTCATGACTGTTTCAACAGCTCCAACCCTTACTGAGTTCTTTCCAAGTTGGGCAGGTTTCACTGAGCCTTCTGGCTCAGCTCCCTTTCTGCAGGGAAATTTGTTCATGTTGACCCGAGGGCACACAGCTGCCGCGGGCCTGCGGGACACAGGATCTCTGTACAATGCAGCCCTGTTGTAGAAACTTCTCCACACATGTCCGCATACAGGAGTTTTGTCATTAATGCGGTCTGGGTCATGGGGTGGAATGCACAAAGGGTGGAGAAAAAGCCTTCTATTTCAAAAGCTTTCTTTTTATACTCTTTGCCCCCCCTCCCCTCCCCGCTCCCTGACTCCCTGCCCCGGACAACTTGGAATTTTCTCTTGTAGCTGAAAAAACATATTTCTCTTAAACACAACCCAGACAGTTGTGTGTCCCAAAGGATCCGTTGGCCAAACAGATAAGGGATATGCCAGGGGAAAAGGACCCAACTACAGGCGAAAATCAAGAAGCTGATTCCATGAGCCATAGAACAATTGTGGTTTAGCAATCAATGCTCCTTTATTAAGTGGTTAATTGTCTTCTTCATAATTAAAGTCAATCGTACTCACTGTGGAAAACAAAGGGAGCAAATAACAATCTCCCATAACCTCACCACCCAAAGATTTCATGTTAACATATTTTCTAGAGAATTTCTATGCAGAGGAATATTTCTTTAAATGAAGTTGAGATCATACTAGTCTCATCGCTTAAAGTCATACTTCTAAGGACATTGTGAAATTTCTCTCAGTGTAGATGGAAGGTTTATGTTACTTAATTTCTTTGGAGTAAGATGTTCAAGGGTTCAGGAGAGATGGAAGCCCAAGTCCAGGGCAGCAGAATTTTAGCCACCAAGAAAGCAGATCCAATACTTCCTAAAAAATGCCACAGGTTATAGTTTTTCTGGACTTAAGCTGTGGAGACCAAATCTCAAATTCTTGCCCACACGCATCTTCCATGGGACTCCTAGGCATTTACTGAAATTCACCATTATAAAAATGGGGCAATAACTCTGTTATTCTATTCCTAGTATTATCTCCTAACAAACCTCAGAGACTTGACTTAGAACCACTAGATTTTAAGGCAGCCTTGGGAGAATCCCAGTGTACCCCACACCCCAAGGGTTTTGCCCTGGGAGCATAAACACATAGGCTATATGGAGAGGGAGAGAGGGTACACCTAAGGGAAGGAGAGCTACTAAGTGTGATTTCAGTGTTAATTTTTTTTTTTTACAAAGTTTCTGTAAAGCCTCAAACCTTAAACAGATTTGTAGCTCTACCTACAAAACATGAGCTCAGAAAGAGAACCAGTACCCCCATAAACTCATTTCCCTTGTTATACGCATCTGCAAGGTGCAGGTTCGCCAACATGAACAGTACTTGAGGGACTCGACGAGATGGAATTGCAACAGTACCAGGAGGAAGGGCTCCTATTTTGCCCCAGCCTGGCCAGTCCCAGATTCAGGGCATAGAGACCCCTGAGGCTGCCATACAAGGCAGTTTCCAAGGTTGCTATGTGCTCAGAGCTCTTTGTCTCTGATTAAAGCATCCACCAGAACCACAGTGATGACTGCCTTTCAGTGGGGGTTGTTACACAGATGAGCGTCATTGACCCCCTCAACTCTTCAACTGTAATCAGGAGGTAGAGAAAATGAAATGCAAAAGCTGCTCTATCAGGAAGGGAGCATTCAACACAATGATGTGACCTTCCCAAATGGCTCAGGTAAATGACATCTTTCAAAATTCTACCACCTAATTTACTCAGGCCTTGGAAAACAAGCGATGTGTCTGAAACTAGCAGTTACTAGATGGGCATGATACTCTGGGAGCATTAAGGCTTGAGAGCTTTGCTGAAATATGAACAGAACACACTCCTCATGGTAAGGAAGGGGCCGAAGGAAGGCAGGTGCTACTCCCACCCTGTAGTTTCAGTTGCCAAATCTGATTTAGGCAGAAAGCCCACCTGCCTGACTTTTGAGGCTTGCCTACTGCCTTACTGGTTCCGTTGTTGTCAATGATAGCTGTAACGCGTTGGAACCTGAGTGTCACCTCCCTCAGGGGGTGGGCTTGTGCAAAGTGCCAGCAGCCCCTGCCCAGCTGCCCCCTATTGATAAGAGCAGAGCTCATGCTGTCTACCTGAACCTCTAGATGTACCCATTCAGGGCTTCTCCTGGAAACGTCTTTTCCCTGAAGTCGTATGTATTTAGAAAATTGTAAATATTTTTACTTGTCTTTTCTTATCACCAAAACAAAATCTGTTCATTGTAGAAAATTTGGAATATAAAATATGTACCAGGAGGAAAAAAAAAAAAAAAAAAACAAGGGAAAGAAAACCCCCCACCCACTTACTAGAGATAACCACATTTACTATCTAATATCTATCCTTGTTACACATATTTGTGTGCGAGTACATATATTATAATGTTCATTGCTTTATAACTTGTATTTTATACTTGGTATATGGTGATCATCTTTCCATGTCATTAAATATTCAGTCCTCAATAACTTCACTTTTAAACAATTTATTTATTTTGTGTGTGTGAGAGAGAGAGAGTGAGCAAGCAGGGGAGGGGAAGAGGGAGAGGGAGAGAGAAAATCCCAATCAGGCAATGTGATTTCAGCACAGAGCCTGATGCGAAGCTCGAACTCACACACTGTGAGATCCTGACCTAAGCTGAAGCCAAGAGTCGGATACTTAACCAACTGAGCAACCAAGGTGCCTCTGTATTTGCACTTTTTGACATTGCCAGATGGCTACCTCACAGTGACACCCAACTCCAACATGGACTGCCTGTCTATAACTCTCTGGAGAGATAGGGAAGATTATTGAAACTTCTGCTAAGGACAGATGTGCAGGCACCTCAAAACATTTAAAGAAAAGTCTTACAGATAGACACAAATGAATATGGACCAAGGAAATGCACCTGCTTCTTACAAGGCAGACACCAAGCAAGGATGACGGAGGATCACCCAGAGACTAGTCACCTGAAGCCACCACACACAACAGAAGTGCAGGGCTGAGATGACAGTAAAGGGGGCTGCTCATTGCTGAGGAGTCATCCTGCTTAGCAACGTGGGAGAAGAAGAGGCATTTTCCTTCAGGTGGATTCTTGCCAGCCTGGCAGGACTTTGGCTTTGGGCCATTTCCCTAACTCTTCCTTCTGCCCAAGTAGAAGTCAGGGAGAAAGGGCATACTGCCCTCTTGAAAAGTGAGGCTTAGACAGATTACAAAGTCTTTAACGAGAGATGACAATTGTTAAGTCAGGTACCATACCGAGCTAGAAGCCAGAACCCATGAAAGGAGAGGTTGCATCTCTAACACTTGGATTTTCAGGAAAATTTAAAAACCTGTCAAAATCTTGAAGTACGCCAGGCACTTCTGCTTCTCCACAGTGATAGACCTTCCCAATGAAAAGTAAACCTGGGGATCCAGGGGTTTCTTTTTTTTTCTTTTTGAAAATGTTTATTTATTTTTGAGAGAGTGAGCGTGAGCAGAGGAGGGGCAGAGAGAGAAGGGGAGAGAGAGAATCCCAAGCAGGCTCCACTCTGTCAGTGCAAAGCCCAACATTCGACCCCACAAACCATGAGATCATGACCTGAACCAAAATCAGGTGCTGGATGCCTAACCCACTGAGCCCCCCAGGCACCCCATAGGGTTTTCTTTTCTGTTCTGGTTTCTGTTCACTGTTTAATGCACTGCTGCTGGTGCTTCATGGCTGAGGACCTGAAAACTTTCCTTGGTCATCCTTTATAGCCCACACAGAACAGGGGTCTTCTATGAGTGGGGACCTCATATGGAGCAGAGTATTGTGTTACACATAACTCATTTTGTCTGAGCAGAAGTTCTCTTTCCCAACTTTGGAATCAAGCCAGGCCAGCAGTATTACTGGGGACTTCCAAGGTTCTGGCAATTATCTCAGAAATGGCCTGAGAGTCATTTCTGCTTTATTTTTACTTTGCTTAGCAAGAAAAACTACTAGGGCTTGGCTGTCCATTATGTTGTTCAAGGTGAAGGTTAGCAACAAAATTTGTAATTTCATTCTCCTATATTGTAACTCAAGCCAGATAACTGTGGGAACGATCTGGTTCATACTGACATTGCTATCCCTGATAACTTTGTGTTATAATCCATGCTTTCTAGCTGGCCCCAGTTTTGAAAGGAGATTAAATACACACTGCTTTGTTAGAAAAGCAACATAATAATATCATTGGTTTTGACAGGCATTTTTAGACAAATAAGGGATGGAAAATCTTTCAGTTTTATTTATGTGGATCCAACATTCACTTATTCATTCAACAACCATGTATTAAGCCTGCCACTGTTCTGGGTGCTGTGGAAGATGCAAAGATGAAAAAAGGCACAGCTCTGTCCCCTTACCTTCTAGTGGGGAGATCAAACATGTTCACAAGCAAGCATATAGTATATATAATTTAATCAGTGCTACAAGAGAAGTAAAGATACATTTTATGAGAGTTCAAGAAAGGGAAGGAAGTAGTTGGAAGGATGGAAGAAGACTTCATAGACAAGATGACATTTGAGCTGGACCCAAACAGGTATGTGAGAATGGGTGGGAGGCAATTCCAGGCAGAAGGAACAGCATAAGCAAAGGAAGAGAAGTAAGAAAGTATGGATCTGTAGGAAACAGTGAGGAGCTTTGTATGACTTGAGTATAGGATGCATAAAGGGAGGGGCAAGGAGGGAACAACATTAAAAGTGAAAGTTAGATGAATATTTTGGAGGATGTTGAATATGAAGCTAAGAAGCTTTGGATTTTATTCCAATAGCTGCATGACATCATCAGAGCAGAGAAATAATGTGGTATGAGTGACTGGAAGATGGTGAGGGATGAGAGGTGAGACTGCTGTTGCTATGATGGAGGCAGGAGTTAACAGGGCCCGAACTGGGATAGAGACAAATAAGAAGGCAGAGGCAGAATTCACAGGGCTTAGCAACCAGTTATAGGGGTGGAGCCAAGGACTTCTGACAATGACATTCTTTAGGTCGGTGGTTCTCTAGCTTCAGCACATCAGAATCACCTGGGGGGCTTGTGAAACTACAGACCGTGGGCCCCATCCTCAGAATTTGTGATTTCGGTCTGTCATGGGTCCCCAGAAACTGGCATTCCTCGCAAGTTCCCAGGGGATGCTGGTGTTGCTGGTCTGGGGACCATTCTTTGAGAACCACTGCTACAAGTCCTCTGTGGCTCACCTTTGTGACTCTGGGGAAGCAACTGCAAAGGGACAAGGGTGTGGGGAGGGGAAGCAATGATTCGAGTCAGTATAAGTGAATTGGAGGGGACTTGTCCTTTGAACCTAAAGCCTCCCAGATGTTCTGGAGCAAAAGGGCCTACAGATGTTTACTGTACACAAAGACATTTGTATTCACCTCTAAGCTGGCGTACAGAAGGACATTCATCTAGGGCTCAGGCATTTCGTTTTCCTTCGAAAATATACAGGCTCTGATCTGATGGGGAGGCAGTGTTATAATGGTAGAACCAACATCCCTGAGTCTGCCCCTTGCGCCAACGATTTAACTTCGTGAAGTCTCCGTTACCCTGTGTTTTTGGGATAACAATGCCAGCGCACAGTGCCGGGAGGAGTAAGTGTGGAAGTCCACGGGAAGCACTTGGCACCATGCCCAGCACACTCTGCGGATTTTGGTTTCCCCCCTACTCCCACCCTGCAAGCAAGCGTGAGGGAAGTGGGTATTGCCCGTGGTGAAAGCCTTAGAAGCACCCTCAGAGACCGGAGGCCCCACAGTGACCTGGTCACACCTTTGGATTAAGCCTCACGACAGCGTAGCTCTCTTTGCAAACGCCAGCATGTTGACTCCCTAAAACGTATGGGAAAACCAATTTGTTGGGTATCTTTGGTCTGCTGGGAGAGCACGGTGAAGGACAGGGAAGGGATATCTGCGATGAGACAAGGACACAGAGGGAGGAGTTGCTGGAAAAAAAGGAAGTTTTGTCTCCTTTAAAATTTTGTTCAGGCCGGGCAGGTCTTGGCCAGAGCAGTATCCCTTAGGGCCTCTTGAGGCTTTGATCCTCACAGTGAGACCCCTGTGAACCTTACAAGACTTTAAGAGTGCCTGGGAAAGAAATGAGCGGGTAAGCATTTTTTTTCCTTTAACCAGATAAATCTGATGTCACAACATCCCCAGACAGGAAAGCAGAATGTAGACTGGACAGTGAATCACAGGGGGAAGGACGTCTCACTGAGCCCTGTTTCACGGGAACTTGATGACAAATAAGAGAGCCTGAGGCCCCACACCCCCACCCTGGGAGAAAGGGTTTGGGAAACAGGCGGCTCCGTCATTTCAGCCAGATGAGTCGGAGGAGGGCTGGAGGAGAATGAAATGTTACAGATGTGGTTCCCCTGCTCTGGGCTGGTCACACCAAGGACACCAGAAGGTTAGGGCCCTACCTATCCGTTTAGTGGCGAGGGAGAGAGAGAGAAAGCAAGGGGTTTCACTAAACGGCTTCACTAAATGACCCCACTTGCCATTTTAGGATTTTGTGATAGGAACGAACAAGCCTGACCTGAGCCAAGCCTCCACTTGACATACCTTCCAAGTGATGAGTAATGAAGGGGAACACCAATAATTCAGGTCCATCAGGTCCCTAGCTGTGAATCGGCACCCTTCCTCCCTCCCTCCCTCCCTCTCTTTCTTTCTTTTTCTTTCTTTCTTTCTCTTTCTTTCTTTCTTTCTTTCTTTCTTTCTTTCTTTCTATTTTTCTTTTCTTCTATTTTTCTTTCTTTTTTTAATTTGAGACAGAGAGAGAGCATGTGAGAGAAGGAGAGGGACAGAAGTGTGTGTGGGGAGAGACAGAGAGAGAGAGAGAGAGAGAGACAGACAGACAGACAGAATGAAACTCAAGCAGTGCAGAGCCTGATGCAGGGCTCTGTCTCATGACCGTGGAATCATGACCTGAGCCAAAATCAAAAGTTGGATGCTCAACTGATCGAGCCACTCAGGCGCCCCAGGAAATAAACTTTAAAAATGAGCAGTGCAAGTCACGGTTCGTGACTTTGAGCCTCTGCACTGACAATGTGGAGCCTGCTTGGGATTCTCTCTCTCCCTTTCTCTGTTCCTCTCCCACTTGGTGCACTCTCTCTCTCAAAATAAATAAATAAACTTAAAAAGTTTTTTAATTAAATTTTTTGTAAAGTTTATTTCCTTTCCTCCAAAATAGATCCAGTACGGATACAAAGGAATACTACACAAGTAACATAAGTACCTCTGCAGAACGCTCTGTAATGACAAGGGATGGCAAGGCAAGCCACAAGAGCAGGATAACCCCGCTGTCAGTTAAAAAACAGAATGACAGCCCGACGTGGGGTGCTTGGGTGGCTCAGTTGGTTAAAGTGTCCAACTTCAGCTCAGGTCATGATCTCGCAGTTTGTGGGTTTGAGCCCCATGTCGGGCTCTGTACTGACAGCTCAGAGTCTGGAGCCTGCTTCGGATTCTGTGTCTCCCTCTCTCTCTGCCCCTCCCCTACTCGTGCTGTCTCTCTCTGTCTCTGAAAAATAAACATTAATTTTTTTTAAAAAAACTAGAATGAATCAAAGACTAGAAAGATGTCTCAGGGGTGACTCTGGTGGTACAGATAACTTTTTTCCCTTTTTCTTATCTGAGTTTTTAAAAATTATTTACAAGTAACCATGTATTACTTTTGAAGTAAGAAAAGACAAAATTATTTAATTAAAAAAATACATCCAGTATAGAAAATGGTGCTCTCTTTTACTAAATGTGAATATAAACTAATGAATATAAAATATTCAATAAAATAATATAAAATATAATATATTTATAAAAATATAAAAACTAATGAATATAAACCAATGAATATAAAAGCTAATATAAAACTGTATGTTAACTATACTGGAATTAAAACAAAAAAAGTTCTATGTGAATATAAACTATATACAATTTGTGACCTGTATTTAAGCATTTTCCATGTTGTTAAAAAAAAACTGTATTGTTATTTTTTTAATGTTTGTTTTTGAGAGAGAGAGCGAGCATAAGTGGGGAGGAGCAGAGAGAGTGGGACAGAGAATCCAAAGTGAGCTCTGTGCTGACATTGCAGAGCCTGATGCGGGGCTCAAATTCATGAACTGCGAGATCATAACTTGAGTCAAAGTCGAATGCTCAACCAACTGAGCCACCCAGGTGCCCCCACAGTATTATTTTTAACAGCTGCATAGTATTTTATCATATAAATATATCATACATTTTTGTCTCAGTCCCCAGTTGTTGGCTATTTGTTGTTTCCAACTTTTTATTATTACAATAATGCTACAATCAATATCTTTTTAGCGTAACTTCCCCATACATATCTTTGAAAATTAGTCACCTGCTGATTTTATCTTGCCTCTAATTGCCTTGGAAGGATTGTATTTCCACATACTCACGCAAGTGCATCAACACCTTTTTCATTATATAGCGATAAACTCTTAATTTTCTTATAAGGACTCTTACATTAAGACTTTCTTGTAAGATTGTTAGGCATTTGAATTGCCAAGACAGTTGTCAAAGACACTCAGTCCTATGTCTGTTTACAGGGAGGAAGTTGAGGCCCAGAGAAGTGACAGGACCCACCCTAGGGCACACGGTTAATCGTGACCTGGCTGGAAAAGCAACTTTGAATATTTTCCAAGGACTGGGAACTTTGGAGGATCATGATACACTAAATGGTAGAAAGAGAGAATGAAAAAAGATTTGGTGGTAGGAGGGGGAAGGAACAGAAGGATTAATGGGACAAAGAGAAGGCACGTTTACTTAAGGGGAGAGGGAGAGGACAGACCAACAATAGCAACATAAAAGGAAAAAGAGAAAGCAATGAGAAAAGCTAACATATTGAGACCATTTACAGCAGGGGTTCCCAACCTTGGCACTACTGGCCTTTGGAGCCAGATGATTCTTTGTTGCAGGGCGCTGTCCTCTGCATTGTAGGATGTTACACAGTGTTCCTTGCCTCCTACCCACTAGACATCAGTAGCACCCTCTGCCCAAGTTGTGACAACCGAAAACATTTCCAGACCTTGCCAAATGTCCCCTGGGAAGCATATCAGCCCGAGTTTAGAACCACTACTTTATGGTGTTGTTCTCCACCGAAACCACTGGAGAAATACAGCCCCCACCCTCTCCTTATTGATGGAAAAGAATCTAAAATATCTGCTGAAAGAGGAAATTGGAAGCAAAACATTTGAATGCATTTTAGACATTATCCCCAAACCATAAAGTTATGCTGCAAGGCAGGGAAGAGAAATTATTAGATAAAGCCCATTTTTCAGATAAAGAAAATAAGACTGGAAATATATAATTTGCTTTGGGGACTAAGATGAGTCAGAGAGAAACCAGTAAGAGAAACATGAACTTAGGCTCTGACCTTTAGAAAGAAGAAAAACAATTTTATCACTAATCCCTGCTCACTTCAATCCTGGATCTTTGTGAGAAAAAGGAAAGCAATTTCCATTCTACCTAGTAGCTGATGCAACATCAGGAATGGTAGTAACAGAATTTTTCTTCCTATGAAGAATAAAAAGCAGAAAACTGTTAAGAGTTAGATTCCCTGATTTAAATTAAAAAGAAGTCATGGGCACCTGGGTGGCTCAGTTGGTTGAACATCCAACTCTTGGTTTCAGCTTGGGTTCTGGTCCTGGAGTCATGGGATTGAGCCCCAAATCAGGCTCCATGCTGAGTGTGGAGCCTGCTTGGGATTCTCTGTTTCTCTCTCTCTCTCTCTCTCTCTCTCTCATTCTCTCTCACTCTGCCTTTCCCCTGCTCATGTGCTCATGCATGCTCTCTTTCTCTCTTCCCCTCTAAAAATTAAGAAAAGAAAAAAGCATTATGCACCAAACACTATAAAGTGCCTCACACATTATCTCTCTGAAACCTCACATCAGCCCTTTCAGCTGGGTCCTGTTATTATTTGACAGATGACCAGCTGAGAGCCAGAAGTTTAGTAACATGTCCCAGATCACACACTAAGTGAAGAGACAAAGACTTCAAACCAGGCCTGCACAATTCTCAAGGCAGGACAGTAACCTCTTAGCATCCCTGCCTCTATTGACAAAGCCTACTCCTCTAAGATTGCCATATTGTCTCATTTTAGAATGTTTTCTCAGAAATCCCACAGTTCACTTCATCATGGACACGGACAAGAGTATTGGGCACTGCCTGTAACAGAGGAGTCTAATCTGGAAGCTCCCCCAGAGTGCTCACCCACATCCTAACTGTGCAGGAAAATGAACAGAATATATCTCATAAGGTGCTGTCAGAATCCCAGTCCTGGGTTTGTACCTTCCTCTGGCTGCCTTTCACAGAACACAGAGGATATCTAGCCCCCCAGAGCCATAGCTGCTCTGGCGTGGCTGACCAGCCATGTTCCTGGAAAGTGCTTTGGTTCCTGTCTTTCTTCCTTTCTTTCTTTCTGTGTTTATTCATCTTTGAGAGAGATGGAGAGACAGAGCATGAATGGGGGAGGGGCAGAGAGATGGAGACACAGAATCTGAAGCAGGCTCCAGGCTTTGAGCAATCAGCACAGAGCCTAACACGGGGCTCGAACCCACGAACTGTGAGATCATGACCCGAGCCGAAGTCAGATGCTCAACCAACTGAGCCACTCCAGTTCCTGTCTTTCATAAACACAATTAGGGCATCTCTGTCAGACTTTAAAATGTTTTTTTCCATTATTAAAGTATAGTTTGACATACAATGTTACATTAGTTTTACATGTAAAGCATAGAGATTCTACAATTCTATAGATAAGTATAGTGACCAACTGTCACCATATAATGTTATTATATATTATTGACTATATTCTCTATGCTGTAATTTTCACCCACATTTGAGTTATTTTTAAAATTGTTTTTTAAGGTTATTTATTTTGAGAGAGAGAGGGAAAGAGTCTCAAGCAGGCTCCGTGCTGTCAGCACAGAACCTGACATGGGGCTCAAACTCGTGAACTGTGAGATCATGACCTCAGTCGAAGTCGGATACTTAACCAACTGAGTCATCCAGGCATCCCCATCCACAACTTGTTTTTGAGACCCTCCTTTAAAAGAGTTTTAGATTCATAGTGAAATTGAGCAGAAGGCCCAGAGATTTTTCATACACCCGTACCTCCACACAGGCACAACCTGCTGCCATCAGCAGTATAGAGGGTACATTTGTTACCGTTGATGAACCCACATAGACACATCACAATCACCCAAAGTCCATCGTTTACGTTAAGGTTTACTCTTGGTGATGAGGGTTTTTTTTATTTTTTTTATGAACTTTTTTTGGAATTATACTTGATATTTTTATAAAGAACTTCTACAGGATTGTATTTTAAAAACCATTTTGTTTCTACCAAAGGGAGGACTTTAGAAGGCAAGAGCTGTTTTTCATGCCTTTCCCCTTGTACGAAAATATTCTGAGTGACGTGGATGCATAGTACAGATGTTTCATGCCTTCCCTTTCTTCCAGGATGACAAACAGTTATATTTAGTTATAATAATAGTTATATATAATAGTTATAACAACAATAGCAAACAGTACAATCTGCTTACTCTGAGCCATGCACTCTTATACATGAGCCATGCACTTTAGACTTTCATACATGAAGAACTGAGGTCCAGAGAAGGTCCATTACTTTGTCTGAGGTCATACAACTAAGTAGTGCAAAACTTTACATAACAAAAGAGTGGACATTTTTCATTATGGTTAAAAAGGATGTCTGCTCTCAAAACAAGCTGCATATAGGCAGTTCTCAAGAGTGTAGCCTTGCTTCCTTCCACAAACATTTACTGAAACCCTACTGTGAGCCATTCAGAGAAGGATGGTGCCTTGGGCAGGATTAGAATTCCTAGTCTGATGTCTAGGAATTGATGTCAGCACTGGATAGAGGCATTCAAGGTCATAAAAAGTCCTTTGTAATATGAAAAAAAAAATCTCTCTCTTATTTAATGCTTTCATGCAGCAATAACCCTCCCATTTCTGCTCCCAGGAGAAGGTGGCAAGTGGGCACCCACTTTCTGTTCATCTACTCAACTCAGGGTTTCCCTTCCAGCTTCGTGAAATGCTGCCCAAGGTGAACAACGCTGTCCTGAAGGCCGGAGACCTCATGTAACTCCTCTCTGTGGCATTTGACACTCTTACCAACTTCCGCTTCCTGGAAACTAATTTTTCTTGCAACTCTAGTTTTACTTTCAGAAACCACCCTGTTTCCCATACCCCTCCCACCCCTCTGATGCTACTTCGTGGTTTTTTTTCAGTACAATTAATTTCAAAACTTGGAACTTTAAACCTACTTTGTGCATCAGTAACCTACAATGGTTTTGACCAAATTGATCAGCATCACGTCCACTGGAAGAATGAGAAAACCTGGAGGGGAAAGCCTTGAGGTGCCCAGTGATTCAGGGAGAAGCTGGATTCCCAGCTCCAGCACGGCCATGAGCTTGGCTGTGTCTCTTCTGAGCATTTACTGTCAACCTTCAAAGCAGGAGCAGCTCATTGTTTGCTATGAACTATATTTAGGAAACACAAAGCCTGCTGAGTATGGAAAGACTGCAGGTTTGGGCAGAGGGCGGGGCTTTAAAGGCCTAGACCCATGAGAAACACTTATTTCATTGAGTGTTATTTTTAAATGTGCATTTCCTCACAATAGGGCCCCAGGTTCTGCTATCCTTAAAGGGTTACAGATTTTCCCTCCCAGTGACAGATTGCACAGCTACATCCCAGAAGACATAAAACTCCTTCCAGTCATCCCAGAATTAGGTCCATAGATTTCCAGTTATAGAAGAGAGCCATTCTGGGTAACGCAGCAGATGTAAATTGTGTGCCTGAATTGATTTTGCATTAATTTCTCGTAGGCTATTTCAATGCTGCTTAAATACCACTTTTTAAAGCTTGTATGGTATTGTATTTTAAAAGCTGATTTGTTTCCACCAAAGAGAGGGCTCCAAGAGGCAAGAGCTGTTTTTCAAACCCTTCCCCTTGTGAGAAAGTAGTTTTGCCAGTGAGGAATTTTTGGTAGTGAGCTGTCTGTTTGCATAGCTCCTGTGTATATGTTTTTATGCTGCTTCCGTATTCTTTCTTTTGCAAGACACATCATGGGGTGCAGGCTTCAGCTTTCATATCTCCTTAAAGGACCAGCCCTGCACCCATCAGAACTGAGTAAAACAGTTGTACACGGGTTCAGATAACAGCACCGTGTGCCCTTGCTGCCCAGTGCCTTAGGCTGTGAGCTCTTAGCTCTCCTCCTTGATCCAAATGCTTTTAGAAACCATCAGATGAAGAGCAAAAAGATAATCTATAAACCTATTTTTTTTAAAAGAGAGATAGGGGGTAGAACTCATATTGAGTCCTGAACCTGCTACAGAAGGTCACCTTACAACTATCAAAGCTTGAACTTTCTCATATATAAAGCCACATGGCACTCAGCAAAGTAACAAATAGCACATCAGCTGTTCCTGCCACCAACACATGCTTCCAGCACAGGCTCTCAGTCGCATTTCTTCATTGTTGTGGCCGTGTGTGCTAGGTGTAGGTTTTGAGACACTTTACAAATGGTTTGATGAATTGATTACACTAATTACTTTCAAATTACTAAATATTAACTATTTAATTAAATATTAAAGTACTGAGAGAACTGAAAATGCAATCGAATCAGTGTGTGCAGCTACTATGAAAACGGAAGTTTCCATGAAAACGAAAAGAAATGGTTCCCATGAAAATGAAAAGAAAGGGAAGATGAACGTGGTTCAGGCATAGGAATAATTCCACAGGACAAAGAGGGAAACCTATAACATGGAACACGCAACTGAAAGTTTGTGAGTGGTAAGAAGCACTGACGTTGGATTTCTATTATCCTAAGAATAATTCGGGGGAAGGCTCCAGACTCAAGGACGCTGGGACTAAAAATTCCCTTCAGAGATGTAACCTTAAAGGGAAAGGTAATTTTGTGCCAAGCCTCCGTGTCCACCAGGGGCCTGCTCATTTTTAGATTCTAGCACCACCTAGAGGAGAGAATGAAATAATTCCCGCCCACCGCTGAGTCACAAGAATCTTTCCTCTGTTAACCATTGTGCAGTTTTCAAGGCATTTGCATCTTAATATCTCATTTGATATTTAGGTAATTTTCTTCGAGATAGGATTTCCTATATTCATTGTATGGATGAAGAAATTAATCTCTCAGCAGCTTACTGTACAAAGAATTTGACCAATTTTTCATGTGACCAAGCATTCTCCATGAATTAATTTTTTTTTAGCAATGGTATTTGAGTATAATTTACATACCATGAAATTCACTAATTTTAAATATACACAAGTCAATAATTTTTTAGTAAATTTACTGAGCTGTGCAGCCATCACTATAATGCAGTTTTGGAACATTTTCATTAGCACAGCAAGATCCCTCCAGCCTCTTTCACACTGAATCCCCCTTCTCACCCCTGCCCCAGGCAATCACCACTCTGCTTTCTGTCTCCATAAATTTGCCATTCATGGAGATTCCATAGATACAACACGTGCTCTTTTGCAGTTGGCTTCTTCCACTTAGCATGATCTGTTTGAGGTTTATCCAGGCTCAGCCTTTATCAGGATTTCATTCCTTCTTATTGCTGAATAGTGTTCTATTGTATCAATAGACCACATTTTACTTGTCCATTAACCAGTTGGTGGACATATAAGGTCATTTCTAGTTTCTTCTATTATGAATAACATTTGTGTGAAAGTCATCTTTTTAAGCAAGAGTCTTTCATTACTTAAAAGGGTTGTGGGGACACCTGGGTGGCTCAGTTAAGCATCCAGCTTGGGCTCAGGTCACGATCTCATGGTTTGTGGGTTCAAGCCCTGCGTCAGGCTCTGTGCTGACAGCTCAGAGCCTGGAGCCTGCTTCAGAGTCTGTGTCTCCCCTCTCTCTCTGCCCCTTCCCCACTCATACTCTGTCTCTCTCTCCATCTCTCAAAAATGAATAAATGTTTAAACATTTTTGTAATAAAAAAATTTAAAAAAGGAAGTGAATAAAATGTGTAGTAGGAGATTGATTACATAAACTATGTGTATTGGGGGAAAATTAGGATAAACTCTCTGCAGATGCCCAAGAGAAAGACATTTGGGTCTCACGTTCAATACATGCACACACACACACACACACACACACACCCAGGAACCAAGGGACTCTTGGGAATATACTCTTGGAAAAGCAAAGTGTAGGGAAATAATTGAAGATTTGCTTTGATGGATTAACAGGATTCAAAGACAGTCTTTGTTGTTGTTGTTGTTGTTGTTGTTATTGTTGTTGTTAAGTAAGCTCTATGCCCAACATGGGGCTTAAATTTATTACCCCAAGATCATGAGTTGCATGCTTTTCCCATAGAGCCAGCCAGGCACCCGTCAAACACCATTCGTAAGAAATTTTTTCTTGTTGAGTCAATGCAATATGTAACAGATACAGACTTTGTTAATGCATCTGAGGTTGGGGGTTCCATTATAATCCTTCCTCATCGTGAAGATATCCATGTGAAGACTCGTTAAGATGGTGAATGTAAATCTTCCAAGTCTTTCCAAATCTTAGCACAGAGCCTGGCACACAGTGAGTACTGATGTTATTTTTGTAGGGTTGGATTGTGCTCTAGATACCCAGAAATAATGACACTGACTGCTGTTTACTCCAGCGAATGTTTCATGTGCTTTCATTGGATGTTTCTGGCTTGAGATCCAGGCAAACAGAGGTATAAATTTATTTTAGAGGTAATACAATGTTTGTGGAAGTGGAACCTCATTAAAAAAATATTGCTTATCACCCAGAATGCCATAGGCTGGTAGGAAGATGTAGTGAAAATCTGAAGGGAGTGCTTAGGACTTAGGGGGATAAATACCGGAACAATTAACATGATAAGTTAGCAACTCATTTTGCATATAAAAACATTGCTAAGGCTCTACAGAGTTTTTTTCTATTTATGGAAACCAGTCAGAGGTTCTTGGGTTTAATCAAAATTTAATACCCTGTGAGGGGAAATATGAAGAATACAAATTCTCAGTAATAGGCAATATGTCAAATGCAGTAAGTGCCAGTTTTAAAATAGTCCTTTTTGCTGTCCCTCCCCTTGTAGACTGTGCACCTGATCTGTAGTTAGGAAAACATGGCCAGAGCCATATTAAGTCTCTGGGAAAACAAAGGAATGAAATACATATTCTGTAGCAGGAAATATGTCCAAAATTCAACAAAACCATAATCTTTAAAATGATAAAGCAGCATATTCAAAAATGGCTAAATCAAGGGACTTTCCTCCAAGAAAATTTGAAGACTCTTATTTCATGTGGGGCAGGGCAGGTGAGACTTCCGTGAGCTGCACACACCTTTATATTCACTGGAGTGTAAATTTGAGAGGCCAAAGTAACCATGCGTTCCAGAAATCTTTTTGCTGAATAAGCCAAAATCTGAGGAGGGAAAGCCATTGGATGCACTTATCTGACACCAGAAGAACACAGTTCAGTCAGGCACAGAAATAAACACAGATATGCTATAGGCCTACTTAGGGAAACATCAGACAGTACTGACTCGGTGAAATACACGTATGGAGGATAGCAATCCTAGCAGGTTATTTTAGCACATTGACTTATTGGCACCAGTTTCTGTCGCCTTGTAGCCACACCCTTTGCCCTGTGACTTTGCAATTCTCACTAGAGGCATGGGTGTTGGGTTGGAACATGAGGTTTGCTGCAGCCAATGGATTGTGGGCAGGGTGGCCACGTGCCAGTTCCGCTTAGTATTTAGGAAGCATTTGTGCTTTTGGTGCCCTATTGTGCCTCTGCCGTTGTCATGAGAAGAAAATGTTGTGGCCAGCCCAGTGGCCCAAGTAGGAGGAAGAGAGACACATGAAGCAGGTCTGGACGCACACTCAGTCTAGATTAGCTACTCCCCGGCAAACCCACAGACGTACAAGCAAGAGTAAGTAATCATTGTTCAAAGCCGTAGGATTTTGAAGCTGTCAAGCAGCATTATTGTGACACTGTTACTGATATAAATGGCTATTTTATAGGGCTAGTTGACAGAAAAGCTGAGAGACTATTAATCTGAGAACTATCAGATCTTCATCTTCACATTTATTCTGTATGGATAATAGAAAGTTAAATTTTCAACAGAAACCTGAGCGTTTCCTATATCAAAAATTGATAGTTGGGCCATTCGAGAACCGAGAAAACAATTTCTGTACAGATTTATGTAGGATAGGGGTTGGGGACAAGTGTGCTTGGACTTTTGTTTAGATAACTAATTCTAGGGGCACCTGGGTGGCTCAGTTGGTTAAGCGTCCAACTTCGGCTCAGGTCACGATCTCGCGGTCTGTGAGTTCGAGCCCCGCGTCGGGCTCTGTGCTGACTGTTCAGAGCCTGAAGCCTGTTTCAGATTCTGTGTCTCCCTCTCTCTCTGACCCTCCCCTATTCATGCTCTGTCTCAAAAATAAATAAACGTTAGATAACTAATTCTACCTCATGCAGCCCACTCTGAAGACACTCCTCTTTTCACACCCTCCCTCCCCAAATGCTAGAAGACTTGTCAGTTTTCTGTGTCTCTCCTTGAAATCCTCTCTTTTCAAATCTCATTGGGTTTTGTGCAGCATGAATTCTCATTTGTCAGCCTTCTTGAATAACCCTGGTACATCTAAGAGCTGGCAAAAGGTTTCTGGCTTAAAGTAAGAGCGGAGCAGGTGTCAGAGCCATGGTGGCAGCCCAGGGAATCCATGATGGAGCTGACTGGACACAGGAATTGGGACAAAGCTTGGGGTCAGGTCCACGTTGGAATTTTGTTCCTAATTGTTTTGAGACCAACAATTCCAAGTTTCCTATTTCATACATGTTTACTCCATCTTGGATAAATGGAGGGCTAGGGCTCAGATTCCAGGCTGGAATTCCAGAAGCCTGAGTTGGGTATGAGGTTGAAGTGGGCCGGTAGACAGCAGAGATATGAGGCAGTCCTAAGCACCAGTGTGAAGGGACTGAACAGAAAGACACCAATAAGAGGCAATAGAGTCAGAACCAGACTGGAACAGCTGGAACATGCCAGAACAGCAGGTAGGACCAGGGCCTGAAGAGACGCTCTGGGCCCCAGTACCTGGCTGGGGGCATTTAGGTAGGTGCTACTAGCTTTGCCTGGCTAGAGCTCCAGGCTAGTTTGGAATGAGGCTCACTGAGAATGAGATGGGAGAGTTGTACGGGTCTGAGTCTGCCAATCATAAGTAGCAGGGAGCCCTTCCTTCATGCTGGCTTTCCTTCCTGAATCCTTATCTCTGCCTGAACAAGATGAATTATAAAGAAAGGAATGAAGACAAAAATCACCTAATATATTCCAACTTTTTAGAACTGCTTAGAACTCTCTAGTGAACAGTCTTTCTTCTGCTGCCAACCAGGAATTTTGTACTTCAAAAATGTCTGTGCTCCTAACATGTAACTTATTCCACTCCCTACCACTATGTGCCCCCACTACTTTATTTTCCTGCCAGGAAATAACAGCGTTCTACCTCCTTGAAGGGGATTAAGTCAATGTCTCACTGAGAGCTGAAGATAGACGCTAAAGAGGAGATGGGCATGATCTTCAGAAAAAGAACTTTAGCTTCTCTTGAAGGGAGGAAAGATGTAGATGGCTGTCTGCATGTGGTTCTGACCTACCATGCTGTTGGGGTGACATCCAGTTGCTTTGAACTGAGGGATTTCCCAGGACATAAGACTTTCAGTATTAATACTGGGCCAGTCACTGGATTTATGCTCTAGAAGGTGACAGACTTTTTAAAGGGTTAGCATATGGATGCAAAGGGACAGAATGCTTGGTAATGTGGCTGTACAGGTTATACACTGCCAAGTAACAAATTTTATTAGCTTTCTATTGCCTCATGAAAAATGACTACAAATGTAGTGGCTTAATCAGCACACATGTATTATCTCCCAATTTCTCTGAGTTAGGAGTCTGGGTATGGCTCAGCTGGGCCTCTGCTGAGGGTCACACAAGGCTGTAATCAAGGTATCAGCTAGGCTGCATTTTCATACAAAGGTTTGTCTGGGGGAAAAAAATCTGCTTCCAAATTCATTCAGGTTGTTGGCAGGATTCATTTTCTTGCATCTACAGAACTCATGATGGCTTGTTTGTATAATAACAGAGGAAGAGTCACTGGACTCAGAGAAAACCTAGTTCCTGCTTTAAGGACTTTCACTTGATTAAGTCAAGGTCACCCAGGATACTCTCTCTTCTGATTAACTCAAAATCAACTGACCTTAATTATATCTGCAAAATCCCTTCACCTTTGCCATATCCTATTGTCCAGAAGCAAGTCACAGGTCCTGCCTACACTTAAAGATGTGAACTGGGGTGCCTGGGTGGCGCAGTCAGTTAAGTGTCCGACTTCAGCCAGGTCACGATCTCGCGGTCCATGAGTTCGAGCCCCGCGTCGGGCTCTGGGCTGATGGCTCAGAGCCTGGAGCCTGTTTCTGATTCTGTGTCTCCCTCTCTCTCTGCCCCTCCCCCGTTCATGCTCTGTCTCTCTCTGTCCCAAAAATAAATAAAACGTTGAAAAAAAAAATTAAAAAAGATGTGAACACCTGGGATCAGGAATCGTAGGGGCCATCCTACAAACCGTTGTCATGCAAACCATCTCAAAACATAGGGGATGAAACAACATTAAAAAAAAATTGTTTCCTCATGATTCCATAGGCCAGTAGTTTGGGCTAGGTTTAGCAGGGCCATTCTGCTGATGACACTTGAGGTCACTCATGTGATTACAGATAGCTGACAGGTTGGTTGGGAGCATATTAGTCTAGGAGGTCTCAGCTTGACATGGCTCCACATGGTCTCCTCCTCTAGTAGAATGACCTGGGCTTCTTCACATGGCAGTCCCACAGTAACAAGAGAGAACAAGCCTTGGTGTGCAAGTTATTTTCAAGCTTGCATCACATTTGTGAATATCTCATTGGCCAAAGCAAGTCCTCTGGAAAAAGCTGGAGTCAATATGGGAGGGATCTACAGAAGGGCATAAATAGAGGAGATGTGATTCATTGGGGGTCATTCCTGGAACCAGCCACCACAATGGCATTGGGAGATGCAGTCAAAACTCCTCTTGCTCAGGTTTGGAAGGAGGGCCAATAGTTACCTATCACTAGTGGAACAGGAAGACCATACAGCACACATGGCAAAAACAGCTACAAAGTTCTCAAGATGAGAGGACTGTCCCCAAGTTTTCTGGACTGAGGTTCATGGGTTTCATAAATGGCCCTTGGGGGGTGCCTGGGTGGCTCAGTTAGTTAAGCATCCAACTTCAGCTCAGGTCATGATCTCACAGTTTGTGGGTTCGAGCCCTGCACCGGGCTCTGTGCTGACAGCTCGGAGCCTGGAGCCTTCTTAGGATTCTGTGTCTGCCTCTCTCTCTGCCCCTCCCCGGATCACACTCTTTATCTCTCTCTCTTTCAAAAATAAACATTTTTAAAAAATGGCTCTAGGTAGAGGGAGGGATCTTCTTAATAACAGCTGACATTGGACCTCTCAGTACGTTGGCAAGTCTGAATTTCTAAGTTTGACTTAGAAAAAACAAAGCATAAGAGGTTCGAGCAGTAACTTTATGCTGTGTATTTTTACTGGGATCTTTATAATTTGAAATCATAACACCTTGCTGCACATTTTCACACCACCATCACCCCTGGAAAATCTCTTTTTAGGCTTTTCTTTACAGCTCCATATTCAAACTGGATAGATTCTAGCAGACAAGAATCATTTATGCCAACACCCAAACTCCTAATAACTGCAGTCATAAATGCTACTGAACTATCTGCATCATGGGCTAAACAGAATGAAAGCACAGAGCTTTAAGTGAGAAATTATGAAAAAAAGTAATGAAAACTTTGGATTGAACATATATTCTGAACAAAGGAGGGAGAGGAGAAAGTGGTTAAGAGAATAAAGCAGGAAAAGGAAGCATGGTGTTCTTCTTTCTCCGTTATTACCTGGATTCAATAATATTTTTTTCAAACATTAAGATTAGGTGGTGTATTACTTTAAACCAACTTGGTCTTTCATGTAGGTTCTGTGTTGGTGGACATTGCTAGCCTCCCATGACTGGAGTTCATGAGAGCTATAGGTTTCCCCCACAACCTTCCTACTGGGTGGTATACTATAGCTAAAGGAATCTCAAACGGGATTCTTTCATAAAAGCATATGTTAACAAACAGGCACACAAGGAGTCATGCCTGTTCCTGAAGCTCAGAAAAAAGACTATGGCCTCTTGCATGGCTGAAGGCTTCGTATTCTGACAGTAGGATTTTCTTCTTTTTAGCCTAAAGCACCATTAGACATCCTCTATTGGATCTTGCAACAGACGTAGGTGTACTTGTCTTAAGTGCTGGCAAAAAGGACCTAATGGAATCCTAGACTTGAGGTATTACTCTGAAGTCAGTAAGACGTAGACTTGTGTGGTTCTGACAAATGTATCTTGAACACCATTTGCCCATGAAAACTTGTTTCTTTTCAAGATAATACACAAAGGCAGTCTTAAAAAAATCTGACACATTAGAGACAAAGCTAAAATCTTCTCTATGATAGCCCCCAATCTCAGTTTCATTCCCAAAGGGAACCACATATACTTAGATAGGTACTTATAAACACTTTACATAATGGTCATGTTATTCCAAAATGAATCTTTTACTTTTTATCTCCCCAACTTTTTATTATAAAAGCTTTCAAACATATGGAAAGTTGAAAAAGCATTAGTCTTCATATACTCTCCACCTAGGTTCATTCTGTGATATGTACTCTTTTTCTATAAGTTTATATATTTAACTGTATCTTTTAAAAGAATATGATACTTCATTCTTAAATATGTCACACGCAGCTCTGAAAAATATTTCTGTCATCTAACATAATTACTAAACCTTTTAATTTCGATTCTGTAAGTGTTATAAAAACTTTGGAAAGAGGGGAGCCTGTGTGGCTCAGTCAGTTAAGCGTCTGACTTCAGCTCAGGTCATGAGCTCATCGTCTGTGAGTTCAAACCCTGCATCAGGCTCTGTGTTGAAAGCTCAGAGCCTGGAGCTTGCTTCAGATTCTGTGTCTCCCTCTCTCTCTGCCCTTCCCCCACTCGCACACTGTCTCTCTCTCAAAAAAAAATAAACGTTAAAAAAATTCAAAAAAATTTTAAACACAAACTTTGGAAAGAAAGAAGAACATAAAAAAGAAAAATAAAAGAAGAAATAAGACCACCACCCAAAGATAAACTCTACTTACATTTTGTATCTTTAATTCTAATCTTAAAGCTGATTTTTAAGTAAAAATCAGCATTTCCTAAAGTGTATTTCATGCCATGGTTAAAAGACATTCTGTGACAGAGTTCAATTGTCCACTAAATTTGAAATACGTAAGTTTTAAAACTCTCTGTGTGATTCCAATGTGCTGCCTAAAGCTCGTGCTTATCAAAATGCAGTTTTCCATAGAATCAATCAGGGACTTCTTAAAATACAGATTCTGATCAGTGGGGCCCAAGATCCTGCATTTCTAGCATCTTCCTAGTTGATGCTGAAGCTGTTGGTCTGTGAATTATTTTTTGAGTATAAAGGCTTCACAGCACAAGAGAAGAGTGATGGGATAGGGTAGCAGATGTGGTATTATTTTGGAAAGGTCTTTCTAAATAACTGTACTGTACCACCTGAGCCCTGCTGCTTTAAAAGTCTAAGGTTATAAGTTTAGTATAATAATAAAAACGACCGGGGCGCCTGGGTGGCGCAGTCGGTCAAGCGTCCGGCTTCAGCCAGGTCACGATCTCGCGGTCCGTGAGTTCAAGCCCCGCATCGGGCTCTGGGCTGATGGCTCAGAGCCTGGAGCCTGCTTCCGATTCTGTGTCTCCCTCTCTCTCTGCCCCTCCCCCGTTCATGCTCTGTCTCTCTCTGTCCCCAAAATAAATAAAAAAACGTTTAAAAAAAAATAAAAAAAAAATAATAAAAACGACCTTTTTTATTGAGTAATCACTATCTCTATATGCTCTATATACGTTACCACATTTAAACCTCCAAATGCCCCTACCGAGTAGTATAGCAATGCTGTTGATGTACCATCCAAATGTCCCTCGCTACACTTCCAAATCCACCTACAGCCATAGTGAATGGTCCCCATGCACCTGCTTACCTTTAGCACCCATGTTGCTCTGCTGCTCAGCCACAGGATCTGGCTCAGTTCCACGCGAGAAAGCTGGCAATGCCAACCGCTGTCCGATCATGGTTTGTTTCACATATGCTGTTTAAATACAAGAATGTTCATCGAAGTTTTATTAATAACAGCCCCAAGATGTAAACAACCCAAATGTCCGTTAACAGAAGAATGGATAAAGTATAGTTTATTTATACAGTAGAAAACCGCAAAGCAATAAAAAAATAATGAACCACCACTGCTGGATGAATCTTACAGATAACCATGTCAAGCAAAAGAAGCCCAACAAGTTACCTGAAGTTCAAGAACAGAGGGAGGGGCCAAGATGGTGGAACAGCATGGAAGTTTTTTTTTGCGTCTCCCGTCCCTGAAATACAGCCGGATCAACACTAAACCATCCTGCACACCTAGAAAACTGATTTGAGGATTAACACAACAATCTGCACAACCTGAACCAGAGAACTCAGCAGGTATGCAGTGGGGAGAAGTGAACTGGGGGAGAAAGCCCCGGAGGGCAGGGAGCTGTTTTTGCTTGAGGAGAGAAGACTGAGACAGGGTAGGGGGGAGAGTATGGAAAACATCCCTCCTGCCTGAAAGCAGCTGGAGAGAAAAAACAAGAGTATGCAAGGGACTGAACAAAAAAGGGAGAAAGGATAAAGGAGAGGGTTTAAATTCCATTAAGACTCTATAAACAGTGCAGAGTCTGAAACTCAGCAGCTCTACCTGGCAGTGCGCTGGTAGGAAGGGCGAATCCCTAGTTGCAGAGAATGCGGTCCTTGGAGCCCTCAGGCCACAGGGGAGAGGCGGTTCCCCCGCTGGGAGGACATTTGGTAAAGGCAGTGCGCAGCTTCCCCATAGGCAAAGGCCCCAGGGGACCCAGGAGAACAACCACATTCACTGGTGCTGGAGCAAGAACGTTAAGGGTGAAGCCTGGCGCCAGATGTGTGTTGTGATTTTTCCATAATCCCTGAAACGCTGCTGCTACACGATCGCGTGAACTCTTTCTGGGGCGGGCTGGCACCCGGCCGCAGTCTCTGGGCATCAGAGGCAGCACAGTCCCGCGAACATTCCTGGGTGCGGCTGGCACCTGGTCATTGCTCAGTGAGACCCTCCCCCTGAAGGTCTGGGAGGGTCAAAGCTGCAGTCCCTCAGAAGAGACCGGTTGGGAAACACAGCCGCATCTGAGATAAAACTCAGGAGGGAGGTGCCGCCTGGCAACGTGACGGCTTGGTCACTGACAGTATAAAAGCGGGGAGGGGACGGAAGCCGGAGACAAAAGACGGGTACGCGATTGCTGGTCGGGGAGGGCACATAGTTCTCACACGAGATACTTGTTATCTGGGTGACGCCATTTTCACCCCTCCGGCGCATGCGCATGCACACCTACAGCAATCAACCCAGTAAGCTAAGCAGCGCCATCTAGTGGAGAATGGAGCCATTACACTAAGCCCCACCCAACTGGGCCAATCTCGCTCTTCAGGAACACAAGTCTCTCCGCCGGCTTAGTTTACGGACTATTAAGTGCTTCATAGTTCGACTTCTAGGGGAAACCGATGTAATTTCAATTGTACTTCACTCTGTTTGCTGGTCTATCTATTCAATTTTTTTTTCTTATTCTTGAATACAGAAAGAGAAAAATATTTATTTTCCATATCCATTAAAGATATTTTTCTTTAATTTTTTTTCCTACTATATTTTTTTACTTTTTTGTAAAATTTTCAAATTCTATTTTTTACTTCCATCATTTCATTTTATTCTATTTCATTATATTCATTTTTTCAAATTTTCAAACATTTTCCTTTTTTTTTCTTTTCTTTTCTTATCTTTCCCTTTTTTTCTCTATTCTATCAAGCTCCTTGAAACAACCAGACCAGAATACACCTAGGATCTAGCATCCTTTATTTGGTTTTTGGGGGGTTGTTTTTTTTATTTTTAATTTTAATTTTTTTAATTTTAATTTTTTTTACCTTATTAATTCCTTTTCTTCCTTCAAAATGACGAAATGAAGGAATTCACCCCAAAAGAAAGAACAGGAAGTAATGACAGCCAGGTACCTAATCAACACAGATACAAGCAAGATGTCTGAACCAGAATTTAGAATCACGATAATAAGAATATAGCTGGGGTTGAAAACGGATTAGAACCCCTTTCTGCAGAGATAAAAGGTAAGTCAGGATGAAATAAAAAATGCTATAACTGAGCTGCAATCTCGAGTGGATGCCACAGTGGCAAGGATGGATGAGGCAAAGGCTATATCAGTGATATAGAGGACAAACTTATGGAGAACAATGAAGTGGAAACAAAGAGGGAGATTTAAGAATTAGAGAAATCAGTGACTCATTAAAAAGGAACAATGTCAGAATCATAGGGGTCCCAAAAGACGAAGATAGAGAAAAAGGGGTAGAAGGATTATTTGAGCAATCATAGTGGAAAACTTTCCTAACCTGGGGAAAGACACAGACATCAAAATCCAGGAAGCAAGAGGACTCCCATTAGATTCAACAAAAACCAGCCATCAACAAGGCACATTCTAGTCAAATTCACAAAATACTCAGGCAAGGAAAGAATCATGAAAGCAGCAAGGGAAAAAAAGTCCTTAACCTACAAGGGAAGACAGATCAGGTTTGCCACAGACCTATCCACAGAAACTTGGCAGGTCAGAAAGGAGTGGCAGGACATATTCAATGTGCTGAATTGGTACTTCAGTATTAACCTTTGGTCTTTGTTATCAACAATCCTCCAATGACTGTTCAGTTAATACTTACATGCAATGCTCTCTGTTAAAATGACCAATGTGGCTCCATCTTTTCTTTCTTTCTTCCTATCAGTCGGGGTTCAAAACCCTAGGGGATTATATATTAAGAGATTGCAAAGAATTACTTTATGCAATTGTGGGGACTGGCAAGGCAAGGCTGAAGTCTGTAGAGCAGGCCATCAGGAATGATGGACTGGAACTGTTAGGTACAAACTCTTGTCTCTGCAGGCAGAATTTCTTCTTCCTGAGGAAAGCATCAGTTTTGCTCTTAGAGCCATTCAACTGGTGGACTCAGGCCCAGCTAGAGTATTCAGGATAATTTCCCTTACTGAAAGTCAACTAGTTATGAAGTTTAATTATATCTACAAAATACCTTCACAGCCACATTTGGATGAATGTTTGTTCAAATAACTGGGGACTAACTAGCCATGTTGACACATAAAACTGACAATCACAGGGGCGCCTGGGTGACTCAGTCGGTTAAGTGTCAGACTCTTGGTTTCAGCTCAGGTCATGATCTCATGGTTCGTGGGTTCAAGCCCCACATTGGGCTCCATGCTGGTAGTGTGGAGCCTGCTTAAGATTCTCTCCCACCATCTCTCTCTGCCCCTTCCCTGTTCTCTCTCTATCTCTGTCTCTCTCAAAATAAATAAATAAACATTAAAAAAAAAAACACCTGCAATCACAGCCTACCTTTGACTTCCCCCAAAGCTGTGATAGAGAGCTGTATGCACTGAGAGCTTCTCAAGTGTTCACGCATCTCTGCTGCTTTGCTTGAGGGTTTACAAGAGTTATGTTCCATGTGACACCTGTGAAGCAGGACTGAGCCTGCTGCTCACGGCCATAGCCTACTCACAAATGCTCTCATATTGGTGCTTCCCCTTCCCTGCCTCACTTTTCCTTCTTCTCCCCTTGAGCTTTCTGGGGTTACCCCCCAGCAAATTACCTGCATCCTAGTCCATTGTGCAGGGTCCACCATTGGGGAAACACCAATTATGACAAGTAAGTATCATCATCCACTCCATTTTATGCCTTCCTGTCCTCTATACCAGCCAAAATGATCTCTTAAAAATGTATTGTATCAGTACCCCTCCAACCCACTTAGAATCCTCCAATGGATTCTTAGCAATTAGGACAGAATTCAGCCTCTTAACTAAGATGTAAAATTTCAACCTGGCCTGCCCTTGCTGTGATTCCAGTGTCATTTCCTACTATCTCCTCATTCACTTTCGGCTACGCTGGCCTTCTGCTTGCTCCTTAATCACACCAGAGTCATTCTGCCTGACACTTTGCATTTGCTATCCCCATTGCCTGAAACATTTCCACCTGTTTTCACATGGATGACTCCTTTCACCACTCAGATCTTTCTGAAATGCCACTTTCTTAGAGAGACCTTCCCTTAATCATTCTACTAACATAACATTCTTTCTTCTAAGATTTGCAAATCTATTATTCACTTCACAACACCTCTGCTTTTCTTTTAGGACTTCCGACTATCTGAAATTCTCTTCTTTTTCTTTTACTTCCTGATTGTCTGTCTCCTTTCCCTCTGCCTCCAGATATGTATTGATCACCACTGTATCCTCAGGACTCAGAATAGTGCTCAAGGCATTGAAGACCCTTGTTCAATATTTGATGAACAAATAAATAATTATAAAAACACATATAGTTTAAAAACCTGAAAATCACTTCCGACCATGTCTATGAGTCATAGTAGGGATGACTAAGGTGGAGTAAAGGTGAACTTCACAAGCATTGGAGTAGAGGTCAAGATACTGAGAGGTCAAGGTGTTAGAAGAGCTACCTATCTGGACAATGGGATGACCCTAGTTAACAGTAAAAAACAATGAAAAATCTCTGTGGTTTAGGTGGGAGTGAACAGAGGATTGGTAGATGATAGGTAGAGAGTAATGAAATATAATATTAAGGTATTTGTTGTGTGTGTATGTTTTTTAGGATTCTCAAAAATCCCATCCATATCTGTTATTGTATTAATTCCAAAAGCACTCAATAATCCTATTGTTCATTTCTTATAGATTCCCTTACCATGTTTCCCATAATAGTCTCTTTCAAACATAGCACAGGGATTCACACAAAGTAAGTGCTCAATAAATATTTGTGTAGTAAAAGAAACTGAGGTTTAGAATGATCGTGTTATTTACCCAAAGATCCTGCCCAATAAAATATTGACAGAGCTAGGATTTAACTTCAGCGTCCATTCTCTTAATTATTAAATAACATTGCCTTTGTCTAAAGACTGTTTTAGCAAATAGACCTGTTTTCCTTCAGAGTTACAACTGTATATGTTTTTAAAACTCCCCAAATACTTTGAGGATAAGATTCAAGAATCAAAGAGATCATTGGGATTTTTGAAAATGGGAAGGAGAAGGTCAAGAAAGGTCAGTGAAGTATTTAAACCTGGGCTGAAGTTGGTATTCTTTGTAGCCTGATAGTGTGGGGGAGTGAAAGGAAACAGCACAGTTTATAGGCTGCTTCAACTGGACTTACTCCCTCAACCTTGTGGGGTCAACTCTAAATATTTGGGAGGTCTGTTCCTTTCTCTCTACCCATTATTTAGACTTTATCCAGGTCATTTAATCTCTCAGTTCTCTGCTCCATAAAGTGTGAAAAAATAACAGCTGCTCTGATCTACCATGAGCATGCCCAGCTATTCTGGGATCATATTTGGAAATGTTTTAAGCTCTCTGGAGAAGGGTAAACTAGTTGATGGCATTACACTGCTCTTCTGTACATTTACCTGGTCAATATCACACTCTAATGAATGAACATCCTCAAGTGGTGAATGAAATAGCAGCATAGTCTATGGGGAAAATACCCACACATACACTCCAAATCATCCGAGGCCCCAATTTTTTTCCTGGTCGTGACTCCTCATATCAAGTTGGAGAGATCTATTTTATCAGAGAAAGTGCAGGAGTCTTGGGTTGGGTGCATGGTCTCGGAAATCCTGAAGTAATTCTGAATGAATATCTGGCTGTGGGTACATGATTTATGTTTATACTGTTTTTTACAATTTGCACAGCATTTTCACTTATTGTCTTATGTACTCTCTATTACAAGTCCTACCTTCCACAGTAAAATCAGAAGTTTAGTTTACAATGGATGTTCAACTAACATTACCTGTCTTTAATTCCTTCAAATATTTATTCCCAACTACAAATCTCTGGAGAGATCAAACAAGGCAAAAAAAAAAAAAAAAAAATCTTGCAGTTTAATGATTTTGGTGCCATTTGCCAAATGAATAAATTGATGGTCATTTGGCTTGTGTCTGCCTTAAGTTGGACACAAGTTGAGTAGTGCATACAACCTCATAGGAGATTGTTAACATTCCTCATGTGCTTATTTTGGATAGGAACAAAGAGCTCTTTGAGGTCTCAGACACTCCCTCAGATACTCTGGGCACCTCAAAATAAAAGGAGTAGCCAAGATAAAAATTATGTTGAAGTAGTTTGCTTCTGTACTGAGGCCCTCAATAGTGGTAACTATACAAACTCAGGTAAGGTTCAATAATTTATTTCTCTGGCCAACATATGGGAGAAACTCTCAGGCTGAGTGACTTTACTTTCCCTTCAGATGCTCCGTGCTCATCTGTATCTTGCTTTGGATGGTAATGGATGCATTTGTGTTGAACAGCATCTTTGCTTCAATAAATAAAAAATGGCAGAGGTAAATTTAAATTCTTTCTTTTCATTTTTCCTAATGAGAACTGAATATTTGGTTCTCTATTGTATTGCTATTATTTATGATCATTAATATTTTATTTGATGTGCATCCGTGTCTTCATGTGTAAAAAATGCAAGGGCCACAGAAGCAAAAAGAATACTTATCATTTAAGCTTTTCATATAGTATCATTTCAGAGCTGTTATAATGGCCATTTTCTGTTTGTAATACAACATTCCTTTTAGAAACCACTGTACTTGTAGCTTTCTCCGACCTATTAAAATATCAAAGAAGATGCTTCTCTCTTCTTTAACTCTCTTAACCTCTAAAAAGGCAAGGTATCTTACTAATATGTTATTTGCAAGTATATTTGAAAAATGAGGTCAAGTGAAACAGATCCCACTACTTACAAGAATAGAAAGAAGAGTTGAGGTTGGCTTCAGTGAACAAGAAATACCATGGCTTAATCAGAATTCAGGTTCCTGAATACAATGGACTTCTTTTCCAGGTATTGGAAATCTATTGTGATAGAAATCTATCATGGCAGCTTTTGACAACCGTTTAACAATTCGTATAATAGAACTCAGTGTGATTATGAAGACAAAGGCTTTGGAATTTTTGCCAGGAAGGTAATGTCCATCTTCTAGGATGCAGAGTTATCACCAAATAACCAACTCATGAAAATAATAGAGTGGGGCGCCTGGGTGACTCAGTCGGTTGAGGGTCCAACTCTTGATTTCGGCTCAGGTCATGATCTCACGAGTTTGTGACTGCAGGACCCGCATCAGGCTCTGTGCTGACAGCATGGAGCCTGCTTGGGATTCTATCTCTCCCTCTCTCTCTCTGCCCATCCCCAGCTTGTGCATGTTCTCTCTGTCTCAAAATAAATAAATGATGAAAAAAAAACTTAAAAAAAATAGAGCAATAACCAAATATCTACCTGGGAAAACAAGAAATCCGGTGGGAGTGGGGGTGGGGAAAGGAGCATAATGGCCAATGTGTGTGGTAGCTAGCCTCTAAGATGACACCAGTAATACCTGCCTCCTGATATTCTTGCTGTGTATAGTCTTCTCCCCTACTGAATAAGGCTGACTGGTGTAATCAATAGGATATTGTTGCAATGATGGCTTATGATTTCCAAGACAAGGTCATAAAAGATGTATGACTTCTGTTTTGCTCACTCTTGGACCATTCACTCTGGGGGAAGCCAGCTGCCATGTTGTGAGATCGCTCAAGCAGTCCTATGGTATGAGGATTTTCATTTCCCTCCCTCCCTCCTTCCCTCCCTCTTTCTTTCTTTCTTTCTTTCTTTCTTTCTTTCTTTCTTTCTTTCTTTCTCTTCCTTCCTTCCTTCCTTCCTTCCTTCCTTCCTTCCTTCCTTCCTTCCTTCCTTCCTTCCTTCCTTCCTTCCTTCCTTCCTTCCTTCCTTTCTTGCCTTCCTTCTTTCCTTTCTTTCTTTCTTGCCTTCCTTCTTTCCTTCCTTCCTTTCACCTGCCTTTTTATTTAAATTCCAGTTAGTTAACATACAGCGTAATATTAGTTTCAGATATACAATTTAGTGATTCAACACTTCCATACAACACCTGGTGCTCATCACGGCAAGTGCACTCTTTAATTCACATCACCTATTTAACCCATCCCCCACTCATCTCTCCTCTGATAACCATCAATTTGTTTTCTATAGTTAAGTTTCTTGGTTTGCCTTTCTGTCTCTCCCCTGCCCCACCATGATCTTTTGGTTTGTTTCTTAAATTCCACATGAGTGAAATCATGTGGTATTTGTCTTTCTCTGACTGACTTATTTTGCTTAGCATAATACTCTCTAGCTCCATCCACATTTTTGTAAATGGCATTATTTCGTTCTTTTTTATAGAAGAGTAATATTCCATTATATTTACATAGCACTTCCTTGTTATCCATTCATCATTCAATGGACATTTGGTCTCTTTCCATAATTTTGCTATTGTTGTTAATGCTGTTATAAACATCAGGATTTATGTATCCCTTCAAATTAGTATTTTTGTATCCTTTGGGTAAATACCTAGTGGTGCAATTGCTGAACTGTAGGGTAGTTCTATATTTAACTTTTTGAGGAATTTCCATACTGTTTCCCAGAGTGGCTACATCAGTTGCATTCCCACCAACAGTATAAGAGGGTTCTCCTTTCTCCACATTCTCACAAAAACCTCTTGTATCCTGTGTTGTTAATGCTAGCCATTCTGACTGGTGTGAGGTGATATCTCATTGCAATTTTGATTTGTATTTCCCTGATGATGAGTGACAATGACCATCTTTTCATGTGTCTGTTAGCCATCTGTATGTCTGGCCATCTGTGTGTCTCCTTTAAATGTCTATTCATGTCTTTTGCCCATTTCTTAACTGGATTATTTGTGTTTTGGGTGTTGAGTTTGATAAGTTCTTTATATATTTTGGATACTAACTCTTTATCAGATAGGTCATTTGCAAATATCTTCTCCCATTCTGAAGGTTGCCTTTTCATTTTGTTGATGGTTTCCTTTGCTGTGTACAAGCTTTTTACTTTTATGAAGTCCCCATAGTTTATTTTTGCTTTTGTTTCTCTTGCCTCAGGAGACCTATCTAGTAAGAAGTTGTTATGGTCAAGGTCAAAGAGATTATTTCCTATGTTCTTCTCTAGGATTTTAATGGTTTTCTGTCTCACATTTAGGTCTTTCATCCATTTTTAACTTATTTTTGTGAATAGTGTAAGAAAGTGGTACATTTTCATTCTTTGCATGTCATTGTCCAGTTTTCCCAACACCATTTGTTGAAGAGACTGTCTTTTTTCCAATGGAAAAAATATCTTTCCTGCTTTGTCAAAGATCAATTGGTTGTTTAGTTGTGGATTCATTTCTGGGTTTTCTATTCTGTGTTACTGATCTAAGCATCTATTTTTGTGCCAGTACCATACTGTCTTGATCACTACAGCTTGTAATGTAACTTGAAGTCCAGGGGCACCTGGGTGGCGCAGTCGGTTGAGCGTCCGACTTCAGCCAGGTCACGATCTCGCGGTCCGTGAGTTCGAGCCCTGTGTCGGGCTCTGGGCTGATGGCTCAGAGCCTGGAGCCTGTTTCCGATTCTGTGTCTCCCTCTCTCTCTGCCCCTCCCCCGTTCATGCTCTGTCTCTCTCTGTCCCAAAAATAAATAAATGTTGAAAAAAAAATTAAAAAAAAAAAAAGAAGTCCAGAACTGTGATGCCTCCAGCTTTGCCGTTCTTTTTCAAGGTTGCCTTGGCTATTCAGTCTTTTGTGGTTCCGTACAAATCTTGGAACCACATTGTTTCCATTGTTTGTTCTAGCTCCATGAAAAATGCTGTTGGTATTTTGATAGGGATTGCATTAAATATGCAGATTCGTTTGAGTAATATAGACATTTTAACAATATTTTTTTCTTCTAATCTGAGAGCAGGGAATGTCTTTCCATTTTTTTTGCATCATCTTCAATTTATTTCATAAGTGTCCTATAGTTCTCAGAGTAGAGATCTTTTATCTCTTTGGTTAGAGTTATTTCTAAGTATCTTATGGTTTTGAGTGCAATTGGCAATGGGATTGATTCCTTGATTTCTCTTTCTACTGCTTCATTATTAGTGTATAGAAATGCAACAGACTCCTGTATTGATTTTGTATCCTGCGACTTTATGGAATTTGTGTATCAGTTTTAGCCATTTTTTGGTGGAGTCTCATGTTATCTTCAAATAGTATCATGTTATCTTCAAATAGTGGAAGTTTGACTTCTTCCTTGCTGATTTGGATGCCTTTTATTTCTTTTTGTTGTCTGATTGCTGTGGCTAGGACTTCCAAATTATGTTAAATAACAGTGGTGAGAGTGGACATCCCTGTCTTGTTCCTGACCATAGAGGAAAGCTCTCAGTTTTTCCCCATTGAGGATATTAGCTGTGGGTATTTTGTGTTAGAGGTATGTTCCCTCTAACCCTACTTTGTTGAGGGTTTTTATCATGAATCGATGTTGTACTTTTTCCAATGCTTTTTCTGCATCTATTGAAGGGATTGTATGGCTCTTATCCTTTCTTTTATTGTTATACATCTTGTTGATTAATTTGTGAATACTGAACCACCCTTAAAGCCCAGGAAAAAATACCACTTGATCATATAATGTACTGTTGGATTTTGTTTGCTAGTATTTTATGGAGAATTTTTGCATCCATGTTCATCAGGGATATTGACCTGTAGTTCTCTTTTTTAGTGGAGTCTTTGTCTGGTTCTGGTATCAGGGTAATGCTGGCCTCATGGAATGAACTTGGAAGTTTTCTTTCCATTTCTATATTTTAGAATAGTTTGAGAAAAATAGGTATTAACTCTTCTTTATTTTTTTAAAATTTTTTTTTCAACGTTTATTTATTTTTGGGACAGAGAGAGACAGAGCATGAACGGGGGAGGGGCAGAGAGAGAGGGAGACACAGAATCGGAAACAGGCTCCAGGCTCTGAGCCATCAGCCCAGAGCCCGACGCGGGGCTCGAACTCACGGACCGCGAGATCGTGACCTGGCTGAAGTCGGACGCTTAACCGACTGCGCCACCCAGGCGCCCCGTATTAACTCTTCTTTAAACGTTTGGTAGAATTCACCTGGTCCTGGTCCTGAGTTTTTGATATGTTGGAAAATTTTTGATTACTGGTTCAATTTCTCTTGTTATCAGTTTTTCAAGTTTTCTGTTTCTTCCTGTTTCAGTTTTGGTAGTTTTTATGCTTTAGAAGTTTACCCATTTCTTCCAGGTTGTCCAATTTGTTGGCATATAGTTTTTAATAATATTCTTTTAAAATGTTTGTACTTCTGTAGTGCTGATTGTTATTTCTCCTCTCTTATTTGTGATTTTATTTATTTGGGTCCTGTTTTCTTTTTGACAAGCCTGGATAGGGGTTTATCCATTTTATTAATTTTTTTCAAAGGACCAACCTTGATTTCATTGATATGTTCTATTGTTTTTTTTAGTTTCTATATCATTTATTTCTGCTCTAATTTTTATTATTTCCTTCCTCCTGCTGGCTTTAGGCTTTGTTTGTTGTTCTTTTTCCAGCTCCTTTAGGTGTAAGTTTAGATTGTTTCTTCGAAATTTTTTTTTGTTTCTTAAGGTTGGCCTATAATTGCCATGTACTTCTCTTTTAGGACTGCTTTTGCTGCATTCCAAAGGTTTTGGACTGTTGTGTTTTCATTTTTATTTGTTTCCTTGTATTTTTTAATTTCTTCTTGGCTTTCCTGGTTGACCCATTCATTGTTTAGTATGATGTTGTTTAACCTCCATACATTTGTGGTCTTTCCAAATTTTTTATTGTGGTTAACTTCAAGTTTCATAGTGTTGTGTTCAGAAAGTATGTGTGGTATGATCTCAGTCTTTTTGTATTTGTCAAGGGCTGATTTGTGACCTAGTATGTGATCTATTCTGGAGAATGTCCCATGTACACTGGAAAAGAATACGTATTCTATTGCTTTATGATGGAATTTCCTGAATATATATGTTAAGTCCATCTGGTCCAGTGTGTCAAAGCCGCTGTTTCCTTGTTGATTTTCTGCTTAGATTATCTGTCCATTGCTGTAAGGGGGTGTTAAGATCCCCTACTATCATTGTATTATTATCAGTGAGTTCCTTTATATTTGTTATTAATTGTTTTTATATTTTGGGGTGCGTAAATATTTACAATGTTAGATCTGCTTGTTGGTTTGTCCTCTTTATTATGATATAGTGACCTTTTTCATCTCTTGTTATAGTTTTTGGTTTAAAATATAGTTTGTCTGATATAAGCATTGTTACTCCATCTTTCTTTTGAAGTCCATTCACATGATAAATGTTCCTCCATTCCCTCACTTTCAATTTTTTTATAATTTTTATTTTTGAGAGAGAGAGAGAGACAGAGCACAAGTGGGGGAGGGGTAGAGACAGAGAGGGAGACACAGAATCCGAAGCAGGCTCCAGGCTCTGAGCTGTCAGCACAGCTGACATTTAGTCTATTTATATTTAGAGTAATTATTGATATGTATTTAGTGCCATTTTATTACTTGCTTTGTCATTGTTTCTGGAGATTTTCTCTATTCCATTCTTGACTTTGTTACTTTTGGTCTTTCTTTTCCACTCAAAGAGTCTCCTTTAATATTTCTTGCAGGGCTCATTTAGTGGTCATGAGCTCACCGTTAGTTTTTGTCTGTGAAACTCTCTCTTCTATTCTGAATGATAGCCTTGCTGGATAGAATACTCTTGGCTGCATATTTTTTCCCATTCAGCATGTTGAATATACCATGCCACTCTCTTCTGGCTTGTTTCTGTGGACAGATCTGCAGTTTGCCTTTTGAGTCTTCCCTTGTAAATTAGGGGCTTCTTTCATCTTGCTGCTTTTAGGATTTTTTCTTTATTACTATATTTTGCAAATTTAATTATAATATGTCTTGTTGTTGGCTGGCCTTTGTTGATTTTTTTTTTCTTTTGTTGATTTTGATGAGAGTTCTCTGTGCCTCCTGGGTCTGGATGTCTGTTTCCTTCCACAGATTAGGAAATTTCCTCAAATTTTCTGCCCCTTTCCCTCTCACTTCTTCTTCTGGGACTCCTATGATAAGAATGTTATCATGTTTGATGGAGTTGCTGAGTTCCCTTATTCTTGTGTTCCATAATTCTTCTTTGTCTGTTTTGTTCAGCTTCATTATTTTTCATTATTTTATCTCCCATATCATTTATTTCTCTACTTCTTCCATCCTTGTGTTCATTGCAGCAAGTCTGTTTCAAATCTTAGTTATTACATTTTTCATTTCTGACAGATTGTTTTTAACTCCTTTATCTCTGTGCTAAGGAAGTCTTGAAGTCTTCCGTTCTTTTCTCAAGCGCAGCAAGTATCCCTATGATTGTTGCTTTATATTCTCCATCAGGCATATTACTTCGATCTGTTTGGCTTAGATCTCTGGCTGTGACCTTATCTTGTTGTCCCATTTGGGACGAATTCCTCCATATTGGCAATTGTCTAACCTCTGTCTTCTTCTGTGTTAGAAAAGCCTGTTATGTTTCCTGCTCCTGAGAGTAATGGCTTTATGAAGAAGAGGTCATATAGTGTCCAGGGCCTGGTGCTTCAAGGAGTGTCTCTGATGTGTGCTGCATGCACTCTGCTGCTGTGATTTTAGCTGCTCTTTCAGGCTAGTCATCTGCTAGTCTCCTTGCCTGCTGTGGGCCATGTTTGGTCCTTGGCCAGAGTGGGGTGAGTTTTAACTAGGTGTGCTCTGGTCTGCTTGTGAAATGAGACCTGATACTACTTCTACTAGAAACAAAGCCTTGCAGAAATCTCTGGTCAGGAGATGTGGTGTGGCCAGGGGTTTCTGCTGGTCTTCCGGAGAAGAGACCCACTGTGCTGGGACTGAGGCCAGCATGACCAAGAAGGGCAATCCCGCCAGAGCACAGGGTGTGGGACTTGGTACGAGCAGGTTAGGCAGCCAGTGTCGGCACTGCGCTGCTTACCACAGGTGGTTCTGTGCTTTTGCTGAGGAGCAGGGGAGGGAAATGGAGCCAGTTAGCTCCTTTGTCCCTAGAGCGGGGTCTCCATCCTTGCTGCTCTCAGAGAAGCACTCCAAAAAGAGTGAATAATCTCCTTCCTGTGTATCCCAGGTGTTTTTCAGATTGCTGTTTCCATGCGGTCTGCCTCCGGATTTTTTGCCTGCCTTCTTTCCAGGAGCAGTGCTGTGCCTTGGGGCTCTACCCCAGCCAGGCCGCTGACTTTTAAAGCTCCAGGCTTTAGGGACATGGTGTGGCAGGGACCTGCGCTGGTCTTCCGGGGGAGCATCTTGCCACACTGGGATGGATGCGGGTTTGAAAGAGAAGGGCAGTCATGCCAGAGCACAGGGATGTGGGACTCGGAACAAGGAGGCTAGGCAGCCAGTGTCAGTCCCCGCTGCCCGCTGCAGATGGCTCCGCGCCTACGCTGAGGGTGGAGGGGAGGGAAATGACACCCGCTGGCTTCTTTGTCCCCAGAGAGGTGCCTCTATGAACACAACCTCCCATGGACACACTGCGAGAAGAGCCAGTAACCTCCCCACTGTATGCCCGATGTGTTTCCACATTGCCTGCCCCGGGGGTGTTTGCCTGCCTTCTCCCAGGTGCAGTGCAGCGCCCTCAAGGTTCTAACCCGACCTAGTCCCCGGCCTCTAAAATGCCAGTCTTGGAGCCCCACCTGTTTCAAGAACTCCCCCAAATCAGCCTCTCTCATTTTCCCAACCAATGGCTTTGGGGAAATGTTCTCCTTGTGCATCCCCCTGGGTGCTCCTCTCTTGCCTTTCTCTGCGACCAGGGCTGCCTCCCCTCTACAACACCCTCAATCTCTTTCTCCCCCAAACCATGTCTCCATACTTCCTACCTTCCTTGATGCGGTTTCTTCTCTCTCTTTCGTTGTGGAGTTTGTTCTGCCAGTCTTCGGGGTGATTTCTGGGATATTCAGAATGATTGGATAGTTATCTAGTTGTGTTCATGGGATGAGAGAAGCCTAGGGTTTTCCTACTATGGCGCCTCTGAGCTCCCCCCCTCCCAAAACACAGACCTTAAAAAGAGAGGGCATTGAAACAGTGATAGAAAAAGAAGAGTTGTATCCAGGGACCGCTCAGATGAATTTTGAAACAAAAAAGAGTCTGTGATAGAGCTGGGTTCTAGGCAAAAAAGCAGGTAAGTTGCCAGGTGAAGGGAAGATGATATAAACTGCCAATCAAGAACTTCCTGATTTTCACTTCACTTTGGGGTTCCTGTGTCTTTATCTAGGGGAGTGCATTGTCATGTAAGTATTTTAAGAAGGGTTATGAAAACGAGGCTCCAGAAATGTGTGTGTGTGTGTGTGTGTGTGTGTGTGTGTGTGTGTGTGTGTGTGTGTGTTTTAAAGACACTTAAAAAGGACTCCTGTTGTTTTCCACAAATTACCCAGTGTTTGCCTACTGAGTTATCTGGTGTAATTCTTAACTAGTCCTTTAAGCTACCATCAAATGAATAGTCAAATATCATGGGGAAAACTATTGAATTTTAATTTTCCATGATCTTTCAAATGAGATTTTGACCTCATGTTTAAAAGTTCCCTTATGACAGCTTTAACTACATTTTTTTTTAATGAGACTTAACAAATAATAAAGAAAAATTTAGAAATCCAAATCTTACCACAGCACATAAAACCAACTCATTCCTCTGGGTCCTCCTTGGTGCTTTCTGGATTGGCCCAAGGCATCCCATGTATCATAAGCACCCTTAGACTCAGGGGAAGAAGGTAGAGACTGCAACTTTTCAATCCACTTTTCACATAATCTGAATAATGTGCTTTGCATGGTGATTAAAGAGCATGGAAAAAGTCAGATGATCACTGCCTTCAGGGAAGTTACATGCTTCTGAAAAAAAGGATGAAAATGACTACATCACGAAAACGCAGAGGCCCGTGCGAGGGGCGCGGTTGATGCTCCACTCTAAAAGTCCTCAGCCTGTCTCTGAGGACTTCCTCATGCTGCAGCTCTGCTCCATGGGATTCTTGCTGCTTCTCCACTGGCTCTCTGACCCACAGCAGCTTGCTGAACCTGCCTGCAGGGAAGCTCCAGAAACACCGGGTTTGGGGCACCACCCGGGTAAACATTCGACCAATGAGAAGTGGAAGCTTGTGGATAAGAACCCCAGCCTCCCCAGCCTTCAGGGGTTCCAGCAGGATCAGGCCCTGCTGCCTTCAGTGGTTACTCCCTCTTTAATTCACTCTTGATTGGCTTTGCCCGTCCTTGTTTGCTTTACCCACTCTTGAGAGTGAGTTCTAAGTAAACTGGGCTACATGTGAGCACACAGGTGCCAGGGAAGCTGCAGGAGTTGGTGGGATCACCTGAGCATTGTGTACAACCAGAAGACTTAGGAGCATTAACCTGGAGATGTGAAATGGAGAAAGGGGAGCCATAGAGATTTTAAAGAGTGACCAGTCACCTGGAAGCCAAGGAAAGCTTCAGAGAGGCCTAGTGAGATAAAGATGGAATGTGTCTTTGTCGAAAAAGACCAGTGAGATATGAAAAAAGGCAAAACTAATCTATGGTTCAAGAAGTCAAGGAATTGGTGGTGACTAGAACAGGCAGAAGGGCCCTTCCCTTTCTTGATTTGGGTGCTGCTGAGCTGTGTACGTTAAGTTCGTGAAGAAACATCAAGCTGCCTATTTATCACATAGGCACTTTCTGTAGGTATGTTATATCGTAATAAAAAGTGTAAAAGAACCATAGGTAGGTCACTTTAGGTAGAGGGGCTGGAAACCAGATGGCAGTAGGTCGTAGAGCAACTACAATGTGAAAAAGGAAAAACAGAATACCCCGAAGAAGCTTGGCTATCAATTGTCTATTGCTGGGTCACAAACTATCCCAAAACGTAGGGGCTTATGACAGTGACTGTTTTACTTGCTTATAATTCTGTGGGTCAGCCATTTTGGCTGGGCTCAGCTGAGTAGTTCTTCTGCTTGTTTCCTTGGTGGTTCGACTGGGTCGGGGTGATCTAGCCCAGCCTCACCCCCATGTCAGGTAGTTGGTGCTGGCTGTAATCTGGTCCTCTCTCTTGGCTTGGTCTCTCCTCACTTGGTGACAGCATTTTAGAAGGATAAGAGTGGAAGCTATAGTCTTCCTGGGGCATAGGCTTGAATGTTGCAGTGTCACTGCTGCCGTGTTCTATTGGTCAAAGCAAATCATAAGCCCAGCCCTGGTTTAACAATAGGGAATGGTGGGGACAATGGGGACCTAGACAGCACATGCCTCGTCTGAAGGGGACAGCTGTTTGGCACCAACAAGATTGGATGCCATGTGGCCCACTGTTCCTAGATATTCTGATTTTGCATGAAAGTCAGAAACCTAAAACGTTCTGTGAAATCTCTCAATTTTTATACATAGCAACTAATTCACAATCTTAAACAACATTATGTGGTCCAAATAAATATGCCCAGGAGCTTGATGCAGCCTGTGAGCCTTGAGCTTATAACCTCTGCCTTGGATTATAGCAAGATTTAGAATAGGAAAGACCATCATTCTCCAAATAAAAGTGGAAACAGATTTAAGAAATCTACACTCTCTCTTTGGCCTGTAGGGCATCAGTTCATAACTTTTGGTTTATTTCTGCCATGTAGGAGACCAACAATGCAAGCATGATAGGAATTTGGAGAAAGCCACCCATTATTTCCTCCCCTTAGACACCTCTCTCTGCCCTCCCTCCAGCTTAGAACTTCCACTTAGAGATTAGTATTATTTTCATTTATTTTATCTATTTTATTTTTTTCTGGGTTTATTTATCTATTTTTTATTTTTTTAAATATAATTTATTGTCAAGTTGGCTAACATACGGTGTATACAGTGTGCTCTTGGTTTTGGGGGTAGATTCCATGATTCATCACTTACATACAACACCCAGTGCTCATCCCAACAAGTCCCTCCTCAATGTCCATCACCCATTTTCCTCTCTCTCCCCCGCCCCCATCAACCCTCAGTTTGTTCTCTGTATTTAAGAGTCTCTTGTTGTTTGCCTACCTCCCTCTCTGAAACTATTTTTTTCCTCTTCCCTTCCCCCAGGTCTTCTATGAAGTTTCTCAAGTTCCACATATGAGTGAAAACATAGGATATGTTTTTCTCTGAATGATTTATTTCACTTAGCATAATAGCCTCCAGTTCCATCCATGTTGCTGCAAACAGCAGAATTTCATTCTTTCTCATGGCCAAGTAGTATTCCACTGTATTATATAAACCACATCTTCTTTATCCATTCATCAGTTGATGGACATTTAGGCTCTTATTTTTTCAAATTGAAGTATAGTTGGCATATAATATCCTATTACTTTCAGATATACAACATAGTGATTCAACATTTTTATAAATTATAAAATGATCTAGAAGTTACTATCATTTTCTTGCCTTCTGGAAGTGTGAAAGAAGTTCAGACTATGGATGTGGGCATGGGGTGTGTTGTCCTCTCCATTCAAGATGGCCTGCCTCAACTTTCAGAAAGTGGATGAAAGGCATCTGCTGCAGCCTGATCAAAAACACCTACTGTGTGAGGGGCATTGTGCTTTTACTCAGGTAACTCCTTGGCCTCCCTGGCTGAGTCCTTATTACTGCATTTGAAGACTTCAGAGAGGATGATTTGCTCGCAGAGTCCCACTGCTGGCAAGTGGCAAGGTAGAGCTTTGGGGTGAGCTCTTGAATGCTGAAGCCCATGCTTTTCCCACTGGTGTTTGCTTCAGTCCCACACCTATACCTCATGCACATGGGAGTTGTATGTAAGCCTCCAGAGTCTTGAATTGGGGGGAAAGGCAGTCTTAGGGCCATGACGACATCCTGAATATGGAACTACAAAGCTACAGAATAAGCTAAAACATGTAAAGTGTTTAGAAGAGGCCCCGGCCAAGACAGTTGTTGGGCACTCCCAACTCACTAGAATGTGGGCATCATCAAGGGCCACCTGGTCTGTTCACTGATGCACCCCAGCACTCCCACTGGCTTTGCTCAAATATGTGCTTATTAGAAGCTGGCTTGGTCTTTTATTTTTTTAATTAAAAAATGTTTTTTAATGTTTATTTTTGAGAGAGAGAGCGAGCAGGGGGGTGGGCAGAGAGAGAGGGAGGGAGACACAGAATGCAAAGCAAGCTCCAGGCTCCGAGCTACTAGCCCAGAACCTGATTTAGGGCTTGAACCTATAAACCATGAGATCGTGACCTGAGCCACACAGGCACCCCTGTCTTGGTCTTTTAAAAGAAATTCGCCACATCACTACATCATCATACCTCATAGGTGACAGAGGCCTGGGAGTTGCAGAGGATGCTGAGACTCTGAGGCTCACCTTCATGGGGACCCATGACTGTTGTGTGGGGTAGAACTCCACAGACACACATTTCTGTCTCAAGGTCAGACTTGAGACAAAAACCTCTGTGCAGAATGAGGAATCTGGTTTGCAAATGAAGGGACACTGCTGATTTCACACTTTTAATTATTTAATTAATGAGTATTTACATTTTTAAAAAAGCAGTTAAGGGACCAGGTGTAGAGAGCATTGATTGTGAGGCAGGGAATGGATACACATATCATTTCCAATGCTTCACAGATGGAAAATTCAGGGGAAATTGAGTCTCCTGAGTTCATGGTTCTCATTCAATACAAATCCTTCAGCCTATCCATCGTCTTTTTTTTTGAACACTTGAGTTACAAACATTGTCACCCATGTATGACTATAAGTCCTCAGCTGGGAGAGGCCTGCTTTAGCTGACAACATCTCTTTCCAGAACCAAAAACCATGTGATTTTATTCCTGGAAGGACTTGACCTTGTTCTTAGAATAAATCCATTGTCATATGTTGGGCTCTGGGATAGGGAGACTTGAAAACCTTCTTATGGAAGAGGTTAAAACTCATCCAAATCTGCTTGGTTGAGGTACTCTGTCTGGACATTCTCTGCTCTCTCTGGAGGAAGGATCAGCAGGCTCTTCTTAAAGATGGTGAATATTTTAAGATTGTGGATCATTTGGTCATGAATGCATGTAAATGAATGGACATGGCTGTGTTCAAATAGAGCTTTACTTACAAAAACAGGAGGCCCCGCTTGGTTTGCCAAGTGCTGCAGTAGAGGTGAGGCTCGGAGCCTGAGTTCTGTCCAGAATATCTAAATGTTCTGAATGGATGTCCATTGCCAAGTATGTTTTCTGTGTCAGTAACATGTGCTCCAACTGCAACACTTCGTTATGAGGTTTTAGAACAGTTTACGAGAAGATCTGTACCTTTGGCCCAGACTATTTTGTGTGAAGGATCCGAGTAGATATACATTAGGAGGGCATGATGTTCTATTCCCTAGTGGGGAGCAGAATTAGGGTGACATTCACTTATGTGCATTTATCTAGAATAAAGCGAGCAATTATAGTTGGTTGGGGATAGGAAAGAGTAACTAAGCCTGGATTTTGGTTGAATTGCCATTCTAGTCTCTGACTTTACACCTTCCAAATGATCAGCATGACAAATTTTCATTTATCTTGTGTTTGATGACTTTTTTTAAGTTAAAAATTAAAAATAGTATTAGGGAAAAAAAATAACCTGTAAGAAATTAAGCGATAAAATGTTTGGCTCCTTTCATGAATGCTTCCAATCTCAAGTCAGAGTCTGTACTATCTCACGTGTGAATTGAATGCCATTAGGAATCATTTTATGGTACCTGCCCACCCCCCTAAAAATAATGTAAATTCCCTGACTTTTCACCTGCAACTTTTTGAGAGATGTTGATGAATTCCTTTTCCAGTGAATTTCTAGATTCAAGAATTTCTCAACGCTCATCCATTTTAAATTTCCAAGCTGCCAGTAGTAATTGGTCTCAGAGGATCTTGCAAGGAAATAAAAAATATATTCCTAAGCACACTTAAAGTCCTTTAGCATTTGCTCGTTTCATACAAGAGAGAGTAGAGAGGGATGAAAAGATGTGAAGGATCCTCTTTACCCTGCTATAGAGGGTGACAGACATCAGAAAAGGCTCAAGTGCCACATCAGATTGGGGATGTTAAAAAGAACGATTACCTCTGTTAAAAAAAATAATAATATTTTGTCAGTCACTTAAAAGTAGAAGTTAAAATGCAGATTCGTCGTGGAGGCCTAATTTTTTTTTTTTTCCGGAAACTCCTTCCTTGTCCTCTAAAACGTTTTACATAATAAGGAGGTGCTCTGCATGGGGCCAGAGGCTGAAGGAAGAAGGAGTCAGGAGACGCAGAAAGAAGTGTAGGTTCTTCAAGTCTACACAAATTTATTCGCAGATGGTCTTAATCTGCAGAAAGGCTTCTCAGCTTGCCGTTTTCCTCTGGGAGACTGTTCGTTCATGATATATTACAATTGCTCAAGTTTTTACATAAGAGATTAACTCTTCATGTTTTTGACTACCTACAGATGAAATTTTTTCCCAAAGGTGTTAGTAAAATAAAACCATTATTTTGTATTACAATGTGCCCCCTCGATTATCTAATGGCCACCTCTCCAAGCCTCTGCATGATGCATCAGAGCTGAGAGTTAAGAACATTCCAAGGAAGGGTAAATCACCGAGTGGACACTGAATACAGAGCAAATGCCTGCATCAGACCTGCTATGTTGAGTATCCTCCAACAACTAACCTTGGATAACCTGAATAGCTTTGCTAGCTACCCTACTTTCTACCATTCGTTTCGTATGATCAGAGGATTTTTTTCCTTCTTGAAAACAAAATTATTACAGAGATGATCAGAGTATTGGGTACAGCATTTATAGGTGCTTCAGAGGATTACAGTCAATTTAAAATGTTGAGCAGATTCATAAAATGTTGAGCCTTTGCAAGGCTTTGAATCCTTTGCATTTTAAAGTTGATATCAGGTATTGCAATGTTAAAGTATTTGAACTTCTATTAGGTAGTAGCGGTGTCGGGATGATGGGTAATTAGGCCGTGCAGTACACCTCGTGTCCACGTCCCATGTGACTTCTGCAGAATGCTGCGCTATGTAAGCTGCTATTGCAAATAGGCAACTATTGCGTGGAATGTTCCATAAATCCACCAAGTAAAGCCGGTAGCCTCCCATCTTTGCAGATAAACATCTTGTCTTTGAGGAGATGCAGGGGAAAGAAAACTTGCCACTGAAACCAACAGTAAGATTTCTTGTCTGAGACTCCATAAATCTGTCATTTCATTAGCTGTCCCCTCGACTTCGTTGATTCACCTAACAAAGAGTTACTAAGCCCCTCCTATGTGCCAGGTACTGTTTCAGCTCTGCAGATACACTAGGAACAAAACACAGCAAAGTCCCTGCCCCGTGGAGCTTACATTCAAGCAGGGGGAGACAGATGAGCACATGAGTACATCACACGACATGTCCTGCCTGAAATCTGTTTACTGCATCTCCTTGCATTTGGACAATGTTGAAGTCAAGGGAGAGGCCAGTAATGAACCACAGCAATTTCATTAGTCCTGCCTCCACCATCTCTCAGTTGAGTGAAACTCAAGTGAGTCCTTCAAACAATCTGGGCCTCAGTTTCCTCATCTATAAAATGGGGAGAGGTTGGCTTATGTGATTTTTTTTAAAAGAGAAGGGGTGCTTTTAGGCTTTTATTTTTCACGGTGTTAAAGGAGCATCTTGCACAAAATCAAAAGCCAGCATGTTGACTGTTCTACAGTTTACAAAATATTTAAAAGTAAACTATAAGACATCCTTAGGTATTCCATATACACTCAGCACTTTCAATGCCAATCTAAACTTCATAAATAGCAAATGTCTTATGTACAGCTGCTATAGAATGAAGTCATTTTTCACCATCTTCAGCTATCTGAGAAACTATTTATTCATAAAGCACAGTTCTACCTCATTGGTCTGAAATGTTCTCTGGCTGTGAAATCCTTTTGTGAGTGTGACACTCTCTCCTACCCACCCAGATTATTGACTTTGTGCTCCTGTTTAACCTTTTCCATTGGCCTATTAGCTCCACAAAAATGGATTGGGTCCTTGCCTCTTTGAAGAATGGCTCAAATGAGGTTCTGCCCAGGTAATCCATACGTGTGTGATCAATGCCCCCACACCATGTTTTATGAGCACAGGCCTTTTGGGAACCTACATCATCTCTTTAGGCTTGAAGAATAGTTCTGCTTTGTAAAATTAGAGCTATGGTGTACCAAAGGGTATGCTAGAATTCAAAAAGGAAAAACGGGTTTCCAGAACAATTCATAGACCAGGACGATGTGAATTAATAAAGATCCTAACCTCTTTAGAAGCCTGGTGGAATGTTAATGTATATTGAATAATGCAAGTTAAGTAGCACATCTTTTGCAATCAATTAATTTTTCTTAAAGAAGATAACATAGCTAGAGAGCTGAATATCAACTAAGGTTAGGCTCCTAACTTATTAATGTGGTAGGAGTTACGAAGCCTCTGATTCTCTTGAAAGACAAAATGCATTCACTGGTCTGATTTTCAAATGCAGAAACTCAAATTTCAATCAGTCCAGCAGCTAAGGATGATAGGACATTTTCCAGGACTATAAGAAATCTCCTCTTCTTGTCTGAATCAGATCCCTGCTGACACCTTGGAGGTTTCTGAAGGCTGCATGCTCTGAGTTTTATCAGTTGCTGTGTAATGAAATATCCTACATATGTTTTCAAATTTGATCAGGTGGGCCCTATCAAAAGAACATATCTTGTCACTGCCTTTGGAGGCAAAGTGAAATCTCTGCCTCAATAACCAAATTTAATTCCTTCCTATTCCTCTGTGTTGTTAAGATCTATAGTGTCAATGTTATCAGAAGTGCCTAACATGGGCTGCTATGTACATAGCATCTGCCCTGTGCCTTCAGTCACTGAAAAGGAATAAGGCCCACGTCTTGGGTGAGTAAACACTATGACTTCAGGATCAGATGGGCAGGGGTATCTCAAGTAACCTTGAAGAACCTGGAAGCAGCCTCACAACATCTTCTATTATTAAACGATGTCTCAAACGGTGTCTGTATGCACTATGAAATGAGGGCAGGTCCAGCAGTCACCAGCTGCATAAATGAAGGTCAGAGGAGAACAAAAAGGTTTAGACAATTTTTGGCCACCTGGATCACAGGTACAGGTAAATTCTTGTTAGTAAAGGAAATGCATTTTGATGTACATCATGGAATTTGAGTATGTGTTTAAGTTGTTGAGCATATGCTACCATTAAGAATGCAGTCCCTTTTTACAAGGATAAGCATGAGGAATTATAAAGCCCACCTGATGTTCAGCATCCTTCTATCAGTAGGACCACAGCCCTGCCCAGCCAATCCAAAGGGTCTGTGGGTTGGATACAATAGTGCATCAGGGCTGGCTTTGGCTGTGAGGGTCTCCAGAAAGTCACTGTGTGTGCAGTGTACCTTTCAAGGTGGGAGTCCTTGAGCTGCAAATGAATAGAACCCTTAAGTCCAAACCTCTGTGGGCACTATGGCTTCTTTGGTTCCAACGGAAGGCAGTAGGCTTTCTTCAGACAAGAAATAAAAGGGGAATTGCACCAAGAACCCACGGATCTTTTTCAGTTCTTCCTCGGCTCTAATGGGATCCTCCTTTGCTAATATGGGCTTGCTAATAAAGTCTCTCAATTGAATTAAATTGTGTACTTCATCATTGGGAAGGCACCGGAACACCTGATTAAAACACAAATGGGGAGAAACTAGGTCATAAGTCTAAAAGGAAAGATATCCCCTTATGGAAAAATACTAATTCCAACAGACAAAATCTTTGCTTTATGAAACACGTATTAGTTTTATGCTACAGCACAGACCTCACTGAAGAATTGCTTCTCTTATTTGCTCCAAAGAAACTACTAGATTTGTTTCCATCCAAAAAAAAAGGTCATAGATAGATCCTTCTATATGATCTACACAAGTCATTGACTTCAGGATAAAGTCAAGCTAGTGGTACAGGAATTCCACTGATGTTATTCCACACTAAGGTTAAGTTTTTGGATAATATGGATAATAATTCCCCCAATTTCACTGGAGGTTCTGCTCTAAGAGGAAAATTGCATATTATATTTTCTCTTAGCTTTTTATTTTCAAAAATGTTCATATCTGTACCTGTATGAAAGTTATCAATTGCACACTTATTTTGCTAATTGAAAATGAGCTTCATATATCAGCATACTTCCCTCCTGAACACTTCAGCATGTATTAAGGATAAGGATGCACCTAATATAACCACAATGCCATTCTCACGCCTCAGAAAATCAATTCCAAGTCATTTAAGATATAGTCCATATTCAGATTTTCCCTATTATTATTCCCTAAATGCTTTCTATAGCTGCTATCCCACCCTCCCCCCAAGGATCCAAACAAGGCTGTGCACTGCATTTTTAAAATTACATTAAAAAATTTTTTTGTAATGTTTATTTTTGAGAGAGAGAGCGAGCGAGCTCGAGAGAGGAAGGGCCAGAGAGAGAGAGGGAGACACGGAATCTGAAGCAGGCTCCAGGCTTGGAGCTGTCAGCACAGAGCCTGATGCGGGGCTCGAACTCACAAACTGTGAGATCATGACCTGAGCCAAAGTCGGACGCTTAACCGACTGAGCCACCCAGGCACCCCTAAAATTACATTTTAAAATATTCCATGCACATGACCTATTTGATCATGGCCTTGAGTCCTCAGTATGAAATAAGGCTATGTAGATTGTCATGTTTCATTAGGAATGATGAATTCTCCATCCTGGAAGGGACTCTGGCAGTCATGAAGAAGAAAAACACATTCTTATGCAATTTCTGAAAGATGGTCAGTGGATCTCAGCTTGAATATTTTCTGTGACAGAAAACTGGCTACTTCATGAAGTAACCTGTTCCACTGTTGGACACCTCTTGACTCTTCTACATTTTTTTTATCATAACCACGGACAAAACTTACCAAAAGATACATTTGGCTTCCCTAACATATGGAGCTGGTTTTAAAACGCCCTTCCAAAATGAGAGCTGTCCAACAGAGGAAGTGTTTCATTATTAATAAGTTTCATCATAAGGATGGATGCCATTTACTATGCACTATGTGCTAACTGCATTTAAAAGACTATTCTTTATTTTCATAACCGCCCTATCCCTCTCAGTTTATAGAAGAAAGGAGGGCTCAGAAAGTCAAATCACTACACACAAAATTGTATCACCAGCAAGTGGGCGAGCTGAGTTGTACCCCAGTCTGACTCATTTTAGGATCCCATCTGCTTCTTTTCTCTTTGTCGCTAGACATGTCCAAAGGCTGGATAACCACCTGCTAAGGATGCTCATGATGGGATCCCAGCATCAGATCAGAGATCAGAATGTCACTAATGTCTCTTTGAAACCATAATCCATGATACTTTTTGGCTTTGTTTTTCAATGTCTACAAAGAGGTATTTTATTACAACTTGGAAATGTACCAGTTTTTTACACTCATTAAGAATACTCTGTCCCAATAATATGCAGAAATAATGACGTGCTTTTGTGACGTGATTCAATTAAAAAAGGTGGCGGTGACATGCAAACCTCACCTTATCATAAATTGTAGCATTTCGAGCTGCCGTTGCAACCCATACCTCCTTGAAGAATTTGTCACTCACTGGATCCTGAATGTTTTCGCTTGGGTCAGAAAGATAGCCAAGGACAACCCTGAAATACAAGCACCCTGTGAAATGAGTAACTGACATAAAGAAGTTTGCAGCAGGAATTGTTTCAAATAGTAAGGCAATTCAGGCACTCAACCAGAGAAGTCCATTTTTTTTTTAAAGAAAATCAAAGAAGCCATTAAAACTGTGTGTGTGTGTGTGTGTGTGTGTGTGTGTGTGTGTGTGTGTGTAAAACCTTAGCTGCAAAACAAAACAAAACGAAACCTAAGTTGTTTGATGCTTGAAAGTCTTAACTATTGGATAGACAGAAAGACCTTAATTTAGTTCCAAGAGAATCCTTGGAATTTGGCCTAAGGGGGTGAGAACCTTGGAGAATAGGGTTAGCATTCAAGACATGGGCCAGCAAATGTGCTAAACCCTTTCCAAGAACTGTCTCAGTAAATCCTCAATAATCTCATAAGGAAGCCACTATTATTATCTTCATCTTACAAATAAGGGAACTCAGGCACAGAGAGGATAAGTAATTTGTTCAAGGTCATGCAGCTGGTAGGCTGCAGATCTGGGACTCCAGACCATCTGACTCCAAAACCTGTGCTCTTAACCACAATGATGTATCCCTTTCTCCTCCCTCCCTCCCCTTTTCCCTCCCTTCTCCCCTTCCTCCCTTCCTCCCTTCTCTTGGGCCAAGAACAATGCCAAACTCTAGGGTACAGAAATGAATACAAAAGACGTGGAGCCTTTTTGGGTAAAGTTAAATTTAATGGGGAAGAGCAACAATGAATAAATAGTCATCCTTAAAAAGAATGAATGAAAATACTGAGTGTGCTTTAAAAGCATGAGATGGGAGTAGTCAAGGGGTGCTCCCCCACCCTTCCCCAGAAATGTGAATCTTCTTCTTCTGCTCCCCCACTGCACTTTACCTATGCTTTGTTTTATCAGAACACCTGCAGTCCTTTATACACTTTTTGTTTTTAGCAGCTCTCTGTACCACTTCTAGCATGTGAATTCTTTAAGAGAGCATGACTTGGCTACTCTCATATCCCCAGAGTGCCTGGCGAAAAAGAAACCACATACTAGATGTTGTCTGACTTGATCCTATATAAGCGGTGGTCTAGAAATAACAAGAAATTCTCAAGCAAAGCAAGCTAAGTTTTAGAGGTTGTATTTGAAAATGATAGAAGCCCCTGTGTTTATAGAAGGCCCTGGAGTAAAAAAACAAAAACAAACGAACAAACAAAAAACATGTACACCTCAATCCTGTGAGGCAGACGGTGCAGGGTTCCCATTTTGCAGACGGGAAGCTAAAGTTTGGAGACATACTACTAACAGAGCGAGATTTCAAACGGAGTCTAAAGCCCTTTCTCACATGCCTGATAGGTTCGAAGAAGATCAAAAAGGCTAGTGTTACATTGAAAACAGAAGTAAGGAAGTAGATCTTAGAAGGACTTTGTATTTTACACTGAGTGAAACTGGGACAGATTGCAAACACTGGAGCAGAGGAGTGGCAGGACCTGATTGACATATGAAAACACGGCTGCTGTACTGAGAGCAGGGCAAGGGTTGCAGCAGGGAGGACACTTAGGACTTCCTGCAGTAATCTTGGTGACAGATGATGGTGGCCTGGGCGGTGGAGAGGCAGGCAGAGCCATCAGGTTTTACTGATAAAGTAGATGTATGATGCGGGAACAAGTGAAGCATCAGGGATGGCTAAAAGGGTTTGGCTTGGGGGAGCCTGGATGGCTGAGTCGGTAAAGCGTCCGACTTCAGCTCAGGTCACGATCTTGCAGGTTGTGAGTTCGAGCCCCATGTCAGGCTCTGTGCTGACAGCTCACAGCCTGGAGCCTGCTTTGGAGTCTGTGTCTCCCTCTCTCTGCCCCTCCCCCGCTCATCTCTCTGTGTCTCTCTCTCTCAAAAATAAACAAACATTAAATTTTTTTTTTTTAAAAAAAGGGTTTTGGCTTGAGTAACAGATGAATGTAGTTGCCATTGGCCGACATGGGGACTTCTGTTGGTAGGGCCAGCTAGTGGGAGAAGACCAGGAATTGGATTTTGAACCTGTTGCGACTCCCATTAAACATTCACGTGGTAATGCAAAGTAGGCAGCTGGAGAAACAAATCTGGAGTTTGGGAGACAGGGCCTGGCTGGAGATAGAAATTTGAGAATCGTCCCCATATTTATGTTCATAAAGCCGTGGGACCTTAACTGAGTTTACCAAAGGAGTGAGTATAGGACCTGGTATGCCTCAACGGTGGGGAAGAGGAGGAGCATCCAGGGAGCCTGGAGAAAAGCCATGATGTCATGTCCCTGAACCATGAGAACTGTGTCAACTTCAGAGGAGAATTGACTGTTGGATTCAACACTGTGGAGGTCATTCTATTGTCACCCTCTCTGTATTTAAATATATGTATATTTACATCGTCATTTTTTTAAATTTTATTTTATTTTTTTTTAATTTTGAGAGAGAGACAGAGAGCAAGCTGGGGAGGGGCAGGAGCCAGTGAAACAGAATTCCAAGCAGGCTCCATGCTGTCAGCACAGAGCCTGATGCAGGGCTCGAGCTCACGAACCAGGAGATCATGACCTGAGCTGAAGTCAACAGTCAGATGCTTAACCAACTGAGCCACCCAGGCACCCCTATATCATCATTTTTAATGGTTGCAAAATCCCATAATGTGAAATTTCTTTAACCGATTATTTTATTATGACCTTTTGGATGGTTTCCAACTTTTCATTATTGGGAGCACCTTTACAATGAACATAATTTATTCATCATGTAGAACCCTTTGTGAATTTGTATGATTACTTCACCAGGAGAAATTTTAGAATTAAAATTTACTTCCAGAAAGGCTGTTCTGGCACATACACTGTAACTGTGCATATGTTCCCCAGTCATCTCCAACTTTATTAACTTCTGAAAAAGCTCAGCCAGGTTTACAGGGATAAAAGGACATCTCTTTTTAGTTTCAGTCTGCACTTTTCCCACTGTATAAAAATTCTGTAAAATAAATGGATTTGGCACTATGGGCTCACTAGGATTTTTAGGGTTTTACAACCTCAAAATTTTATGTCTACTTCAAATAATGTCTCCTTCAAACTACATAGGAATAACTTTTGAAAAAAAGGATCTAAGGGGTGATGTTTGCCCACAGATGCCGGCTGTTCCTAAGACCCAAAGCAAAATGCGACTGCACCACATTTGAAAGCCAGTGCAAGTTATGACAATGTATCACTTATAACAATACCTTTGATGGGGATCAGATACAACCGGCTGAAAACTTGGCCAAAAGAATATCTCTGTGACTTTGCTTTTAAATGAAAACAAGAGGTGACACAATGTGTCCACCAAGGTATCAGTTAAGAGCTTGTTTGTAGAATACATATTTAAGTAAGTCTACAATAGATCATTTTTAATGATTTTTTTTGTTTTATTTTATTTTGAGAGAGAGTGCACGTGCAGATGCATACAAGTGGGAGAAGGGCAGAGAGAGAGAGAGAGAAAGAAAGGGAGAGGGAGAGGGAGAGGGAGAGGGAGAGGGAGAGGGAGAGGGAGAGGGAGAGGGAGAGAGAGAGAGAGAGAGAGAGAGAGAGAGAGAGAGAATCTCAAGTAGGCTCCATACTCAGCACAGAGCCTGACACGGGGCTTGACCTCACAACCCTGAGATCATGATCTGAGCTGAAATCATAACCAACTGAGCCACCCAGGCTCCTATAACAGATTGTTTTTAGTAATAAATTATTTGTCCTGTCAGTTTTTTAATTATAAGAGATTCATATTACAATGCACAGTAAAAACACTATGAAGTCTTCTGGATATTCTTTTGAGGACTAAGGTTTGACAGAAATCTAGTCTGATTTAATGCTGGTGTGTATCATGGGAATTATTTAATGTTTGTTTATGCATCAGTGGGACAGGAAGAAAACTGCAGAAAATAGTTCCTGTTCTTTCCATTCCTCACGTCTATCACTTTAAATGATTCTGAGCTCTACTTGTGTGGATAATGGTTCCTGTTGAGTGATGGTTACACCTGTAAAGTTGGATAATTTTCTAGGACTTAATGAACTGTTCAGCACATGGCTGTGACATTAAGTGCAGTACCCTGATGTTTGGCTCTATTTAGAATTGATTTCACATTGAAATGTGTCTCTCTTTTTCTATTCAAAAATAACCCAGATGGAAAATGGATGGAAGCTGCAATTTTGTGTGTGTGTGTGTGTGTGTGTGTGTGAGAAAATGGCTGTGCTCTAGGCCCCAATATTATCTTTGAGAACATTTCCTAATAAAATCAATCAAGGTTTTTTGTGGTGCTTTATACTATATTATCTGTGTTTGCCACTGGGACAACGTGAAAATGATTGTTCAAGGACAACTGCTTCTCTAAGACGCTTTGAAAATTGTCAGAAAAATAAAAGCACCTAAGAATATACTTAACACGAAATGCATAGGATCAGCACTAAAAAGTTAAAATAAAACTCCAATGATTACTGAAGAGCAATGACCCCAATAATGAAAACCTTAGAGCTTGATTAAAGAAAAATCCGAAAAGAATTTGAAAAAACTGAAGCTTATGCATTGTTCTTCAACAGGATGACTCAACACTATGAATACGTCCATTCTTTTTATATTAATCTATAAATCTATTGTGTCCTCAACAACAACAAAAAACTTGAAGAGAATGTGAATAAGTATTCTCAAGTTCATGCTGAAGAGTGAATGTTTAAGAGCAGCCAAGATTATTCTGCCAAAGAATATTGATTTGGGAAGTGGGGTGGCAAGAAGCAGTATTCAAGTGCCCAGCTATAATTAAAGCGGTGTTACACTGGGACAAGTAAGCAAACTACATTATCATATAGTGGAGAGACTACAGGTAAAGTGAGGATTTATAGCCTTGTGATGTGTCATAAGGAGGCACTGCATGTCAGAGAGGCAGAGAATACTGCAGATCATTTAGTTCTGGATCAACTGGTAGGTTGGGAGGAAAAGTGAAGAGTCGCTACCTCATTTCTTACATGAAAATAAGCTACAGAGGTTAAATGTAAAAAGCAATATCAAAGAAGAACTAGAAGAACATATAGTATTTGATCTTGGGTTGGGGAAACCATACGAAGCATGCAAGAAAAGCAGGGGGAAAAAACCTGTTAGATTTAATTAGTAAGAATTGAAGTTTCCCACAAATACTCTCAATATGATTTGAAGGCAACTGACAGATCAGATTTGCAACCAATGTGACAAAAGAATTAGCCTCTTATATACTTACATTACTTACAAATCATTCAAAGAAAGGGAAACATTCCAACAAAATGGGCAAAGGACACGAACAGGCTAGGTAATTTCCAGTGGAACAATTATAAGAACAATATGGCTAATGAACATTTTTTTTAAAAACCCTCAAAAAATGCAAACTAAAATAATGAAATTCCATTTGAAATCCAACAAATTGGCAAAGATTAAATAAAATAATAGAACCCAGTGATGGTAGAGACAGGAGCAATGAGCCCTCTAAAGCATTACTCATGATGACAGCAAGAAGTTAGAGGACAAAGGAAGCAGCACACTTCCTTTGATCTGAAATTCCACAGTAAGGATCTAGTTAAGGAAACAATTAAGAAAGTAAATCCGATTTTGTCTACGAAAATACCCACCTCATTTATTTACTTTAAAGATTTTATTTTTAAGTGATCTCTACACCCAGTGTGAGGCTTGAGCTCGCAGTCCTGAGATCAAGGGTCGCAGACTCCACAACTGAGCCAGCCAGGCATCCCTATACCACTTTTTCATATCTGTGAAAAACCTGCCTATCAACGAGGTCTCATTATGTAGAAGAATTACAGCACAGTCATATGATGTAACACAATGCATCGTTAAATGTTATAGAGGAATACTTAATGACACAGAAAAGTGTGTGTAACATTATTTAAATAATAAAGAACTTCATAGGACTGTAAGATTCCAATTATGTTTTAAAAAAGAAATACACAATAGTAATATATATGTACAGAACAAAGTGGAATGATATACAGCAGATGTTAAAATTGCTAGCTCTGGGCAGTGGGATTACAGATAATTTAATTTTCTTTTCTTTACATTTTTTTTTTTTACTGTTTATTTATTTTTGAGAGAGAGAGTGAGCACGAGTGGGGGAGGGGCAGAGAGAGAAGGGGACAGAGGATGCGTCGCGGGCTCTGTGCTGACAGCCCAATGTGAGGCCCGAACTCACAAACCATGAGATCGTGACCTGAGCCAAAGTCGAACACGTAATGGACTGAGCCACCCAGGCGACCCGATGAATTTAATTTTCTCATTGCTCACCTGTATTTGCCAAATTTTCTACAACAAAAATACGTTGTAATCAAAACCACCTACACCTTTTTAATTATACCTTTAGAAAGTTATAAAGAAACTCACCACTCTAAAGAGAATACTTCAGTTCCCATGGAACTGAAAAGACATTTGTTTCTAGCTTACACGAAGAAATATTTGCTTCCTCATATATGCTGCAGTAGGCAATCAATGGGTTAATTAACAGGGTACTAATTTTAATCTCTTCCGCACGAAACAAAACAAATTAACATTAGAAGCTAATTGAAATATCAATGGTTTGGGGAAAAAAAATCTTACTGGCAAAACAATTAGTAACAAAAGCAATAAAAACTGTTAAGTAGTATTGACAGTCAGATTTTGAGGGATGGATTCGCTGAGCTCCTGGGGCAGAGAGGAGCAGAATGACCCCTCTCTGGAACTGAAGCTTATCTCGCTTCTTAAAAGCCAGAATCTGGACGGCGAGGTACCAAGGGAGTGGCATTTTCAGGGAGCGAAGGACTCATTATGCGCCTATCTACAAGTGAACCCGTTTCCAAGCTCAACCACTCATGCCAGAAAAACTTAAAACAGCAGTGCTGTGAAGCATAGTACGCTTTCCCCAAATAGCTTAAAGCTTAATCAGGGACACTCGCTGCCCCTGGCTGTGGAGGCCACGGTGAAAACCCATCTCGGCAGATACAGCTCTAGAATCATGGAAACGTGGGCTTACTGTAAAGGCCTTGGGATGGAAGAGTGGTCAGCATCTTCTATTGACCATGAGCAGAGTGACGGGATCTGAGCTAGGCTCTAGAAGGATCGCTCAGACCACCTAGACTAAAGGGGCTGGGGTGAGACTAGTTAGGGCCCAGCACCAGAAAGTTCTCAGAAACATTAACCCAACGAAAAGACTCCTTTAGGGGCATACGGCCCTTGCTTCCCAGCCCAGTGTTCTCTTAGCTTGACCACAGATTAGTTTAAAACTCACATCTTCTTGGAGGAGATCAGGAATCTTTCATGTCTGCAGCTGAAGTTTCCACACTTCACTATCAGTAGTCACTGACCCCCTCCTTTAATAATTTTTCTTACATCCCCGTATTATTGGGACTATTACAATTTTTAAAAATGGACTTACTTTAAAAACCTTAAATAGACACAGATGGGTTGACCCAACCTGGTCCTAAATCAATGAATAAATTTAAAATGCTATTTGTCTCAATTACACATAAAAATAATAAAAACAGGAGTACCTGGGTGGCTCAGTCAGTTGAGCGTCTGACTCTTGAGTTTGGCTCAGGTCATGATCCCAGGGTCGTGAGTTCAAGCCCTGTGTCAGGTTCCACGCTGGGTGTTCTCTCCCTCCCTCTGCCCCTCCCCTACTCATCTTCTATCTCTCAAAAGGTAATAATAAAAAAACGATTAAAATGGAGAATGTTTATGCCCCAGATAAAGTAATTTCTAACACTACTGGTGATTCACATCTCATATTCTGGGAGATGCTGTTTTAGACAAAGAATCTGGGGGATGATATGACTGCTAAGGGCAGGAGGTGGGGCTGGGTTTCAGCAAACACCACAGTGAAACCATGTAAGAAAGACACAGCTTTGGACGGCCCACCTGAAGCTCTGCAGCCGAAGTCCTTGGGCGAACCGGCCAGCTTGGTATTCTTCCCCATCCATTACTGAAGGGACTGTCTCTGTGTCCTGTACAATGACAGCCATTTCACTGTCACGCTTCCCCAGCATGCTTCGGTCGTTTATGTTGGCAGAGCCTATAAGGAGAACCAGTGACATAGGACAATATTCTCGTCATAGCAGACACGGTTGGTTGCCCTCCCCACTCAATTCTTCCTTGCTAAGAAAACCTTACTTTTGTTCAGGTTATCAAGAGATGCTGAGTTTTAGGAAGAGGAGGCCCGCCCTAACCCAGGCATGAGTCTTGATCAGTCCTAGCCAGCCATGGTAATTTCATGATTTTTGCCCGTGACTGGCTTAGGAATGAGCACTTGACACGATTGTAGCCAGTGTGACATGAAGAAAAGTCTGCAGGGGCTTCTGAGAAAGTTTATCTCCTTCTTATAAACAGACACTAGCCTGGAATGTGGTCTCTTCCAGCCTTTGGATATTCTGGTTTGAATGTTGGATGAAGACATGATGCCAGGAGCTGCTGCAGCCATTTTATAACCAAGAGGGGACAAGCAGACAAGTTGAAGATAGCAGAGCAGAATGAAGAAAAACTCTGGGTCTTCAAGCCACTGAACTAGCCAACTTTCTTACCTTTTGGTGTGTAGAGTAATACATTTTCCTTATTGTCTCACACAATTCTAGCTGAGTTTTCATCTGGTGGCTCAAAGGATTCTAACTGATGTAATCATTTAGCACACAAAGAGAAAAGACACACCAGTTCAGAGTTCAGCCCAGTCAGCTTTTAGACTTACGAATCAGACTCTGCAGAGTCTGATTACTTAACTCATGGTCATATACTTATGAATGCCAAACCCCAGAGTAGCCTCACAACTGAGAGAGTCTACTCTCAAATATGGATTATCATTAGTGGCTTTGGATTTAACATTCTCTTGCCTAACTTGTGTGGTATGCGAACAGCTTCTATCAACTTCCTTCCATGCTATTTTGAAATCCAAAGGAGCGGAGAATGTTGACTTTCACATGTGAAGGGCAAGTATTTTAATATTAGTTCAACCTGTGCTTTCTCCACTCCTCTGCTGTGTATTCAGAAACCCCAGCACGTTTTTCTGCATTCATCACTATGGATTCATGTTTTTGAATCCTTGAGATGTCCTACAAACTACAGAAGGAACCTGACCTTTTCTCTTCCTCTTCCCCTAGTCACACATGCCACTGCTTCTGCAGACACGGAGCAGAAGGGTTGGACTGAACAGGAGCAGAGGCTACCCTCTGTGATGGGGACAGTCAGGGTATAAGGTGATAGCAGCCCTGCCCTGAGACCAAATGGCAGCATGTTGTACGTGAGGAAAAGCTGGACCCTTCCTAAAGAGATTTTACTGCCATTTGCCACAATATCGTCACGTAGTTAATACGGAAATCTATGATAACTATGGAGGTGAATGGTGGTCCCATGGGGACCCTGGGTGACAAAGAAAGGATGGAGCAAGTACTTCACAGAAATATGGGAGCACTATGGAGCTCTGTAAGGTGGGAACCATCGACACACTTTGTTTTGTTAGCAACAAATAGTCTTTTATGCATGTACTTACATTTTGATTTTTTCTGTAAAATTTGTAGCCATATCCTTGGGCTTCACAGTTGGCCCAGCATTAATTTGGACAGAGTCATTTAACCTTTTCCAGCTTTATTATTTTTTTTTTTAATTTTTTTTTTCCAACGTTTATTTATTTTTGGGACAGAGAGAGACAGAGCATGAATGGGGGAGGGGCAGAGAGAGAGGGAGACACAGAATCGGAAACAGGCTCCAGGCTCTGAGCCATCAGCCCAGAGCCTGACACGGGGCTCGAACTCATGGACCGCGAGATCGTGACCTGGCTGAAGTCGGACGCTTAACCGACTGTGCCACCCAGGCGCCCCAACCTTTTCCAGCTTTAATTTGATCTTTCATAAATCGAGATCATAATACAGATCTTGTAGGGTTCTTGTGAGAACTAAGTAAGACTATGTGAAAGAATTTAGTAATCTATAAACTGCTCTACAATGTTTTTTTATGTTTATTTATTTTGAGAGAGAGACAGAGAGAAAGCATGAATGAGGGAGGGGCAAACAGAGAGGGAGAGAGACAGAATCCCAAGTAGGCTCTGCACGGTCAGCACAGAGTCCGACTCGGGGCTTGATCTCACGAACCGTGAGATCATGACCTGAGCTGAAATCAAGCGTCGGCCGCTTAACCAACTGAGCCACCCAGGTGCCCAAAACCATTCAATTTTTAGAGAATGGCCTTTTCTAAGTCTGCTTTTTAGAAAACATTTTAAACACTGTGATATATAGCAAAATACAAAAGAATATATGCAAACATGTATGTACAAGTTAAATATGCATATATGCACAATTTAAATGTATCCATATGTAGATAATCTTTTGAGATTTGCTTCTTTCATTCTTCTTTCATTCAGTTTTATGTCTTTGGGATTTATCTGTGTCTAATAGTAATGCATTATTTTCCTTGAACGAGCACAGCAGGACTTATTTATTCATTCTACTGTTGATGGATGTTTTGGGTTATTTTTAGTGTTTTTCTATGATGCACAAACACTCTACATAGCAATCTGTTTCCTGTTGTGCACACGTGGGAGTTTACCAGTGCTCCATAGGAGTGGCGTCCCTGGTGCTACAGCTTTGTCAATACCTGGATTGTCCAACTCTTACATTTTTGCCAAATGGTATTTTTTTTTTTATTTTTTTTTTCAACGTTTATTTATTTTTGGGACAGAGAGAGACAGAGCATGAACGGGGGAGGGGCAGAGAGAGAGGGAGACACAGAATCGGAAACAGGCTCCAGGCTCTGAGCCATCAGCCCAGAGCCTGACGCAGGGCTCGAACTCCCGGACCGCGAGATCGTGACCTGGCTGAAGTCGGACGCTTAACCGACTGCGCCACCCAGGCGCCCCTGCCAAATGGTATTTTTAAAAGCTGTTCTTTGTGTCATATTAATGCAGATGAATGTCTTTTCCTATGTTTATGGGCCTTAGGTATGTCCTCTTTGGTGACATGCCTATACAATTCCTTTGCCCGTTTTCCTTTGGATGTTTTTTCTTATTGATTTATGGTAGTATTTTGTAGGTTTTGAATATTGTGTTGCCATTAGCCTTTTTTCAGTTTATGGTTTATGTTTTTATTCTCTTTAATAGTGCTTTTTAATGAATAAGGTTCTGAATTTTAATGCAGTTGGGTTTACCTGTCTTTTCCTTTTTGGTTTGTGTTTTAAGAAGTGTCTTGGGGCGCCCGGGTGGCTCAGTCGGTTGAGCGTCCGACTTCAGCTCAGGTCATGGTCTCGCGGTTTGTGGGTTCGAGCCCCGCGTCGGGCTCTGTGCTGACAGCTCAGAGCCTGGAGCTTACTTCAGATTCTGTGTTTCCTCCTCTCTCTGCCCCTCCCATGTTCATGCTCTGTCTCTGTCTCCCAATAAAAAATAAACATTTAAAAAAAAATAAAATAAAATAAATAAAAAGTGTCTTGTTTGAGAAATTGTGGATCTTTCTATGGGAGGCAGAAAAATGGCCCCCAAAGATGACTGTGTTCTAATCCCCAAAGCCTAGGAATATGTTATGTTACACAGAAAAGGGGAATTAAGGTTGTTAATCAGCTGGCCTGTTGGTTAATCAGCTGGTTGTTAATCATCAGGGTGATGAACCTGGATTATCCAGGTGGGCCCAACACAGTCCCAAGAGTATTTTTTTTTTAATTCTTTCTGTTTTTAATGTTTATTTTTGAGTGTGAGAGAGAGAGAGAGCATGTGTGAGTGAGGGGCAGAGAAAGAGAGGGAGACGCAGAATCCGAAGCAGGCTCCAGGCTCTGAGTTGTCAGCACAGAGCACAACGTGGGGCTCGAACCCATGAACCACGAGATCATGACCTGAGCCGAAGTCGGACGCTCAACCGACTGAGCCACCCAGGCGCCCTTCACAAGGGTCTTTAAAAAAGTGAAGAGGATTCAGAGGGACATGTAATTAGAGAAGTTTGGGCTGAGACTTTTGGGAACTCTCAGAGAGAAACAAAGTTGCTGCTTCCAAGGAAAGAGGAAGGGGGCCACTGACAGACTCTAGCACTGGAAAAGGCAAGGAATTAGCTTCTCTCTTGGAGCCTCCAGGAAGGAATGTAGCCCTGCTGACACCCTCATTGTAGCCCAGTGAGATCCACGTTGGACTTCTCATCTACAGAACTGTTGGGTAATAAATGACCACTAAGTTTGTAGTCATTTGTTTTAGCAGTCACAGACAACTAATTCACCAATTCTACTCTGTTTTAGCTGATTTGTTTTATCTCTCTTTTTTTTAATGTTTATTCATCTGTGAGAGACAGAGAAAGACAGAGTGTGAGCAGGGGAGGGACAGAGAGAGGGGGAGACACAGAATCTGAAGCAGGCTCCAGGCTCTGAGCTGTCAGCACAGAGCCCAACACGGGGCTCAAACCCACAAACCGTGAGATCATGACCTGAGCCGAAGTCGGATGCTTAACCGACGGAGCCACTCCAGTGCCCCTAGCTTGTTTTAAAGGAAACCTGATTCTTCTACCGAGTCCACATGCGCTACTCAGTACTTTTTACCCACTTGTGTTCTCTGTTCTTCCAGTTCAGAATTTCTCAGCTTGGACTGCATGTGAGTGGCACCCACAAGGCTTTTTAAAAATACTGGTGCCAAAAAAAAAAAAAATACCTTGATGGCTGCACCCCAACCAGACCAATTAATCCTGGAATTTCCAGAAATAGGAACCAGTTTTCCCCCAGTACCCCTCCATCCCTTTATCCACTAAGGCACCTTTTTTAGGGGATCCATTTTACAGTAAATTGTAGATACGGATAAACTTCCCCCCAAATTTTACACACAGATTTTATTTGAGAGAGAATAGGGGAGAGAGAGAATCTTAAGCAGGCTCCACGCTCAGTGCAGAGCCCGACACAAAGCTCGATCCCATGACCCTGGGATCGTGACCTGAGCTGAAATCAAGAGTCTCAACCGACTGAAGCACCCAGGCACCCCACTGATCTGTATTTTTAAAGCCCCCCAGTCAACTCTAATGCAGCCAGGGTTGGGATCTGTGGGATTCGGCTAAGTGGAGGCAGCCGTTCAACTACACACTTTCCTCAGCCACTCTCAAGCCTGTCCTCTCAGGACTGATACTTATTACTTCTACATAGCTTCCCACCTACCAATCTCATTGACGCCTCTGGACCCTCTGACTCCCGCTCGGCAATACCCACCCTGACGTTTCTGGTGTTAGGTGGAAAGAGCACCTCCCTCCCCTCTAGACCTTGAGCCCTGTGGGGCAGTGGCATTGTTTGATTCAAGTCTTATGTCTCCCCATTGTGCTCTGTAGTGGATCACACACACACACACACACACACACACACACACACACACACATCATTTCATTTAGTCAACACGATACTCTACTTCGAGTTAAGGAGAGCCTTGTTTTGTTTAGGAAAGCAAACAAAATGTTAGTTTGGTTAAGTGCCAATATTAAGATGGATTAGAAAAGTGGACTTGGTCACAGATTTCATGAGCAGCAGGGGCACTTAGGGCAAGGGATAATTAAAACTCCGCACAGAAGAGATCTGTAGTGCAGGAAAACAAGTATTTCCTTGTGAGGAATATGTGAGAATAAACATTAGATGTTTTTCTTCTGTCAATTGTTCAATAACCCTGGCGCACTTTTGCCATGTTAGAAACTTTAGCCACAGGCTACTTTAACCTCTTTTAAGCTTTTAAATACTTGCTTAACACCTGTAAGTTATTTTCAACCTAACTTCTCAAACTCCTCTCTGAGAATTTGAAATACCGTTCTCTGTGTTATGAATTTAGAGCAGCAACAAACCTGCTTCTCTTAGAGTTTCCCCTGAGACAGAGAACACAAAAGTATCTTTGGATTTTCTATGGGGAAATCTGTTTTGCCCTTGGGGAAAGAGAAAAATCCAGCTCCTAAAGACTAGCAAGTAAGACCTCTTCAGACTCCCAAGGCCACTACTTTGGTTTCAAGAAAATGGGTAAGAATTATGTGCAAGACGGATTATTGCTAGCCTAAATAAACGGTAGCCTTGGAAAATTCACAGAACTTTCTAGAAAATAACTCAGTTAAAAAACTCAACAAATCTATTTAATCATTAGCTCTGTTACTGCAAAGTACTCTTCATCTATACTTTTATTTAAAGTACAGCAGGCTGAAAGCCAAAATGAGCTTTAAAAGGAAAAAATGTACATCTGTCAATTTTAACTTCCAGACTTCTGAAATCTTGCTGAAGCAATCAACTGAATTTTATTTGGCTTTGTTTGTTTGTTTTTCCATTTCAGCAAACATCAGTACTCCTCCTCTCCAACTGTCATTGACAAATTTAATATGAAAATATTCTGAGATTGACTTCTGAAGAGCAAGGCCTGAATCGCTTGGGGAAAATAAGAGAAACCTTGTTTATTGGGGGAATAGGAAAGTCAATAAATCCCTGACGAGCTTTGATCCTAATAGAGCAACAGACAGAAGACACAGATATTTTTCCAAATGCCCTGGGTAAGTATTAAAAGAGTGTGTGTGTGTGTGTGTGTGTGTGTGTGTGTGTGTGTGTGTCTACACATATATATGTATCACCACACTGTGGTCTATACATTTTCTGGTTTCAGAATTACTTTTTCTGTTTTTTCAACTCATATTCCAGAGAAGACAATCTCATTATTCCTAGATATGAAGTTCTGTTTTTTATCAGTGGAGGATAGGGATGGAAAAGGCATATTTACTGTTTTTCCCCTTTGCTCATTTGTTTTATTTCTTAAATTCCACACATGAGTGAAATCATATGGGATTTTCTTTCTCTGATTTATTTCACTTAGTACATGTAGGTATATATATGTGTGTGTGTGTGTGTGTGTGTGTGTGTGTATACATATATATACATATATATATGTGTATATATATACATATATACACATATATATATACATGAGAGAGAGACAGAGAGAGAGCTAGCACTTCTTTATATATATATATATTTATATATATATATTCTTATATATATATATATATATATTCTTTATATATATATATATATATATATATATATATATATATATATATATATAGTACTTCTTTATCCATGCATCAGACAATGGTCAGTTGGGCTGTTCATTTTCCCTCCCCATGTCTTCCCCTCCAGCCCCCAAAATCTAGGTACTTAGATTCAAAATAAAAATAAGGAGGTAATAAAGAATTAATGAGAACAACTGATTACTATACTGCTGGGTTAAACCACTGCTCTGGATACTGTAATTTGCACAATGGTTATTTAGTTGCTCTGTGCCTTTGTTTCTTCACAGATGAAAACAGAGATTATTATAAAGGACACAAGTGAAAAAGACTGCTCCAGAAATGTTTTAGATAACATGTTACAGTCCCTCTCAACTGCAAAGGAATCTTGGGAGGAAGAGAAAGAAGGATTTTTGCATGAAGTCAACCAGCAAGCAACACAATTAGAGACCATGTACTTACCAATAATAACAGTGTTGTCATCAGCAATTAGCAACTTGCTGTGGACATAGATGAGCTCAGTGACTAGGTTTCCTTCAAGCTCTGCATGCGTTCTAAGGCCACAGAATGATATGTAATTTATCCACTGATTGCCAACTATAAAGTAAAAAAGAAAGTATTAAAATGAATATGACCTAGCTCAATAAAGGCACATTACATTTTACTGTTTTTCAAAACAAATATAGTCATTAAATAGGTGGTTAAGAATAGATTGTATAGTGTGTGTGTGTGTGTGTGTGTGTGTGTGTGTGTGTATAATATCAGAACTCACCCAGGATCTATTTTTGCTATCAGAAGAATATTGTACTATTAATATGGATGGATACACATTAAAAAACCATACTGGAGAGTGTTTGCTATGAATTACTTTTTCTGAGGCAATCAAAAACATATCAAATGTGAACATGTATTTTAATGATTGGATGAGCAACTACTAACGAGTGATAATTAAAGCAGAGCCAGAGTAGATAACCAAGACATCAGTGTCACATTTGCATCTACCTTGGTTCACACTTGCTGCAGCTTAAATCAGATGCAAAAATATTAATGCCTAAACTACTTGATATAGACATAGTTTGCAGCATTTTCAACACACAGCAGCAGTTAAATTTTATAGACTTTGTGTAAACAAAAATGTTGGCAATTGAATAACACTCCTTCTAAATCATTAAAATCAGGAAATGAAAGAACCTAACGACATTTGACTTTGGAGAATTTTCTCCAGAGCAAGCAGTACCAGGTTTGTACTTTAAAATGCTGCCCTCTCATCACATGAAGGCCATTCGTGTGATGAGAAGAAATGCATTCCATACCAAGCCAACCCATAACCATTATCCTGGCATGAATGTCAGTCACACAATTTTATGGTCCTTCTCCCACACAGCAGTTGTCCTGGATAAGGAAAGTCTTATACTAAGAATAAATGGAGCAGAGCAAAACCATCATGAATTCTAATAGAAAGAGAATATAATTTTTCTCCTTTAAGAGAATCCGAACCATTCTAACAGAAACAATGGCAGTTCATGTTCTGTTTACTGAAGTTTCCATGTATTACTGATGCTTTCTATTATCCTGTTGATGTTACTCGGTATTTCTATTAAATATGAGGGTCTGGGAAAGAAATTCATTCATAGGTTATAGAGAGAGATTGGTCCATTTACAGATAACCCTTCCCTTATATATGTAAATAATATTGTAGCTTTGTTTGCCAAGAGTTGATGTGTTGATGTACTAGTACATGATGTGTAAGAGATTCGTTCCTAAAAAGTTTCATGTACATAAGATTTTGTAAATAAATTTCTTCCCTATTTGTTAATGTTATATTGGAAAGATGGCTCATCTAAAGCATCAACTCCTGAAACCTCTGATCCAGGAGAAAGAAGTATTTCCTCTTTTAAGCCTATCATACCCATAAAATTCCTGGAAAATATTTCTAACATAACACCTAATATATTATTTTACATTCATTTAATCCTCCATTTCTTCTACTCTTATGGAGGTCTTATACATTTTTGTACCCCTATCATTGCATAGTGCTAAAGGAAGGTGAATAAATGAGTGAATGGATAAATGGATAAATGGACAGTCAGGTGACAGCTAATATTTTAGCTTTTGGTATCGTCAATTTGTTTTCCTGAAGCTGGCTCATGATCTAAAATTTTAAGATATAAAGCAGGTTTTTAAAGGAATCATGGAGAAAATTCCTTGCTAGAGTAAATAAGGTTTTGCAGTAACTTCCCATAAAAAATCCACATTAAGCTATATGGTAGGCCAATGGTTCTCAGTGTGCATAAAGACTGCCTCTGTGAGGACCTCTCAGAAATGGAATCTGGAAACCCTCCCCAGAGGTTCTGAGTCAGTAGAAATCTCTAATCCAATAAGTGCCTTAGGGGATATCATTCTTTTGGGGGTTTTTGTTTTGGTTTTTGGGGGATATCCTTCTCTGAATGACAGTGTTGCAGAGCTTTGGCATTTATGGATTTAACACTAGTGGTACACATTCAGAAAATGATACACCATGCCAAAGTGAGATGCATTTCAGTGGTGCAAGTCTGCTCAGTATGAGGACATCCATTAATATAAAACATGATATTGATCAATCTGGGGAGAAAAATCATACGATTATTATAACAGATGCTGAAGAGCTTTTTACACAATTCAGCACCCATTCTGGATAAAAATAATGAAGAAAACAGAAAATGAATCCTTTCTTAACATGCTTAAAACTATATTATATATATATATATATATGTATTATACACATATAATATGTGTGCATGTGTATAATATTTTCAATACTATTTAACATTGCCTTGGAGGTATCAGCTAATGTATTTAGATAAGAAAAGTCACATAAGTATAACCATCTCCATTTCCAGATAATATGATAGTATACCTGGGGAATCAATGATAAAAATATCTCAAATGATAAAAAAATTAAATATGACAATAGGATATAAATTAACATATAGAAATCAATAGCCTTCATACACACAAACAATGACCATTTAGAGGATAAAAATCAGAGAAACTGTTGCTTACAATGGCAGGAAAAAAGATAAAACACAAAGATAAACAATAAGCTTATCATCAGGTGTCTGAAATCTTTATGAAGAAAAAATTAAAACACTATCAAAAGACACAAGAATAGATTTGAGCAAATAAAGACACCCTTGTTCTGGGATAGAACAATTCAACATTAAAAAGATGCCAACTCTCTCCATCTTAACTTATAAATTTAACATAATCTCAGTAGAAATACCAACCTGTTTTTATGGACCTAGAAAATTTAATATTATAATTCATACAGAAAAAGAAACATCCAAGAATGGGTATGATAAAAGCTGGAAAAGAAAAATTATGAGGGGGCATTAACACTATCTGATATTAACACATACTATAAAGTCTGTATATCCGCCTCCTCTTTGGTAACCATCAGTTTGTTCTCTATAGTTAAGAGTCTGTTTCTTGGTTTGTTGCTTTTTTTTTTCCTTTGCTCATTTGTTTTATTTCTTAAATTCCACCTATGAGTGAGATCATATGGGCATTTGTTTTTCTCTGGCTGACTTATTTCATTTAGGATTAGCAATCCCACCCTAGAAATTTACCATAAATATACACTTCCAACAAAAAAGAATATAAATGGACAAGGTTATTCATTGCATAACTGTAATTGAAACATACTGAAAACAATCTAAATGTCCACCCAGAGGGGAATGATTGAACGACTATGGCAAATCTATACGTGGAAGACCATGCAGATGTCAAAATAAATGAAGAGTTCCATGAATTGATATGGGAAAAGTAAGAATATATGCATTATATCTGCTCATTTGTACAAAAAGAAACACTGTAAGAATATTCTAGAAACTGACAACATTGGCTACAGATAGCAGATGTAAGGGAAATAGGGTAGAGAAGATGGGTGGGGAGGAAACTGACACAAAGTATAGGGAAGTGATATTTATCTTAGTATGTCATTTTTATGGTTCTGATTATTGGAAGTATATTGCACGCACTCAAAAAAATCAAGAAAAATATAGAAAAAAACCTCTAAAATAGAACAGACTAAAGCAAATGAATCTAACTGTATTTCAAATTAATAACATAATCCAAGTAAATTTTGAACACTAACATTTGAGTATATACCATTAGGCTAAAGACAAAAAGAACTATAAACAAATATTGAATTTTGGGGAATAGATTCATTTCTCATAGTAGTATGGGCTAGCAATTCTAAAACTATTTTCTGTGTATTATAGGATTGAGGAAATACATACATTGTAGATAAAAGGAGCCAGGTTTCTCACTGTGAGAGAAAGGAGTTTTAAAAATAGAAAGAGAGATATCCAGAAAGAACTCTGTGGTGTGGGACTGGAACTGGAAGCCTTAGCGTGGAGACAGACAGATGGACAAACAGATATATTTATGGGTGATAGATAGGTAATGTGTATACCATAGGTCTTAACACAATGACATCCCGGTAGCAATGATCATTTCTAGCACCAGGATTCTGGGTTCTAAATGTCACTTTCCACTAGAAGAATCTAGGTTTCTTGGAGGAATGGCTGATTCTAGGGCTAATTCTGGGAATATACAAGAAGAGTATAGAACTCTTCTTGTGCCACCAAGAAAAAAAGGCTGATGGGAACATATCAAAAGCACAGATGAGCCAACTTATAAAGGTACTCACTGGCCAAACCTGTGCAAGCTGGGCATTAAAATTATATTCACTAAATAAAATAAGAATCCATAAGTCCATACCAATGCAAATACATAAATAAATACATAAATACATACATTTTTGCTATAAAGGACACCAGTAATTCAATTGGCAAAATTTCAATAAGGTGTACAAATAAGATAATAATATTATATCAATGTTAATTTCATTAATTTGATAATGGAATTCTACCTGCTTTTTTTAATGTCTTTTTTTTTTTCTTTTCAGAAACACATACTCAAGTATTTAGGGGTAAATGGGCATTATAGCTGCAACTTATATATCCTAAGATATATATGATATGGTATCATATCATATTTTATTATATATATATACACACACACATATACATACATATATATATATAAGAAATGTTCTTAAGAGAAAAACCCATCTGTCTATGAATCTAATTATTATCAAAGAATGACAAAACAAAGAAGGTAAAAGGTTAACATTTGGGTAATCAGGATGAAGGGTATACGGCAGTTCTAGAAGGCCTTCTGTAAGTCTGAAATTATTTTAAAATAATTTTTTAAAAAGATTAGTGATACTGACTAGCTTAGCAGCCTGAAGGTTTAAGACATGTAATAAATGGAATTTTTGAAGGTGCAGATTTGTGTCATCCCATAGCAAGGCTGGAGAATATCTGCAATGTATCAAGTTAGCAGGACAGCCTTGCAGCCCACGATCCATACTACTTTCCATTCTTCCTTGCCTATGAAATAACTCCTGTAAAGTGATAAAAACTTTGTTTCTTTGCAAAAAATGCCTCTCATGGAATAAAAAAACTAAAGGTTAGGACCAGTAACAGAACCCAAAAGGAAAGATCAGGGCCCTAGCCAGAAAGTGGACATTTTATGTTTTTCTAAGTTTATTTATTTATTTTGAGAGAGAAAGAGAGAGAGGGCATGAGCAGGGCAGCGGCAGAGAGGGAGAGAGACAGAATCCCAAGCAGGGTTCACGCTGTCGCACGGAGCCCGACGTGGGACTCAGACCCATGAACTGTAAGATCATGACCTGAGCCAAAATCAAGAGTTGGCCGCTTAACCAAGCGAGCCACCCAGGAGCCTAGGACATTTTAGATTAATATAGTGTAGCCTGTCAGGTAAAGTGGGGGCACCCATCTAATATGTGAATTATCCCACCATACATGCTATGTGAAAAAAAGAAAAAGCTATTTTGGTCAGTACTGTGTTCTATAAAGAAAACTGGCTTGGGACACTTGGGTGGCTCAGTCAGCTAAGCCTCTGACTCTTGATTTTGGCTCAGGTCATTATCCCAGGGTTGTAGGATCGAGCCCCACGTTGGGTTCTGCACTGAGTGCATAGCCTGCTTAAGATTCTTTCTCTCTGCCCCTCTCCCCTGCTCACACGACAGGGGAGTTCACAATGTTTACTTGAAGTGTGGGGATATGCTGAGGAAACAAGTACCTTTTGAAGAAAGTATGAGAAAGCCTGGGGCATGTAGAAGCATTAATATAAAGCCATTAATAGAAAAGTATCAGGAGATTTCCAAATTATATGTCATGGAGGTATGTGAGGATCTGGAGGTTTTATATAGACCCTTAGGACATATCTGTTAGGAAGTTTGGTTTATAGATGTACCATCAAAAGATGGGAATTCAGGGGCGCCTGGGTGGCTCAGTCGGTTAAGCGGCCGACTTCGGCTCAGGTCATGATCTCGCGGTCCGTGAGTTCGAGCCCCGTGTCGGGCTCTGTGCTGACCGCTCAGAGCTCGGAGCCTGTTTCAGATTCTGTGTCTCCCTCTCTCTCTGACCCTCCCCGGTTCATGCTCTGTCTCTCTCTGTCTCAAAAATAAATAAACGTTAAAAAAAAAATTAAAAAAAAAAAAGATGGGAATTCAATACAACAGACTCTTGATGTTTGTGAGAAAGTTTTGTGAAAGGATTTCAAGAGTTGTTACAGGCTTTTGCTACTTAAAAAGCTGTAGTTCTTGTGGGGCTCCTGGGTGGCTCAATCAGTTAAGCACTGGACTTTGGCTCAGGTCACGATCTCATGACTTTTGTGAATTTGAGCCCCGCATTGGGCTTTGTGCTGTTAGCATGGAGCCTGCTCAGGATTCTCTCTTTCTCCCTCTCTCTGTGACCCTTCCCCACTCTCTGTCTCAAAATTAATAAATACATTTTTTTTTAAAAAGTAGCACTTCATACAGGCATACTTCTAATCCTGACTGAAAACCTCTAGACCTTGTGTTAAATTATACTAAATTGGCTGCTGACATGCCAGAATACAGAAAAATTATAAAAATGATAAAGAAATTCTTTAAATTAAACACTAAATCCCTGAAGATTGGTATATATGATGATTATAGTACACTAATAGCTGCTGGTTTTCTTTTCAGGAATTTTAACATATTTATAGCAGTTTTGTTATTTCTAAAGAATTGAAACAGTACAGAACTACAGTTATCTATACAGTTTGAGATTAGCTAGTTCATGTATTTAAAACCCACTACACATTTACGAAAACAAAACGAACAATACAACATTGTGCCTCAGAAAGGGGCGTTATGTAATTAATCTGTTCTTTATGTTTAGAGTGTGAACATTTTTCCCACTGAGATGCCTGATTTTGACTTGTTCCCAGGGTACTTGGAAATCTTTTCATAAGAGGGCTTAGCATTGAAATTACTTCTTGTGTTAAAATCCAATTTTTCCCCTGAATAGCCAAAGACAGGAAAAGGGGCCAGAGCCAAAAGAATGCTTTATAATAAGCTCAGGCATTTTTATGGTCGAGAAACTAAATAATAGGCTTATTCTGACTTTTTATTTTCCTATAACTTCACCTTTGCATTTTTTACTAGTCACTGTCAGCACTGAATGGCTTTCCCGATTTTGTTTTTGGCAATATTTCTTTTAGAGACTTATTCATTCATTATCATCTTCATTTTAAGCCATTAGAAGCAGAGACAGGGATAATGCTCTAGTAAATCTTCCCTGTCCTAGATGCAATGAGATACAACTTTGAAAGTATTTATTATTGGTAATGTACATGCCCCATGTCTAAACATGTCTCATGTTTCCAGAGAGTTGACTAGCATATCATTAGTGAAAAATTATGAAAGAGCCAACACACACACACACACACACACACACACACACACACACACACACACACAGTATATATTTAAATTTATCATATACTAAAAGCTTAACTCCTTATTTTTAAAGCTTCCAAATCATTTATAAATCCATATACCAAACAATCACTCCTTTAAAGTATATCATTCAGATCATTCAGTGTTTTTTTTCAGTACCTTCACAAAGTTGTACAATCACCACCACTATCTCATTTTAAGACATTTTTAAAAAACGTTTATTATTGAGAGACAGAGAGACACAGAGCATGAGTGGGGAAGGGGCAGAGAGGCAGACACAGAATCTGAGACAGGCTCCAGGCTCTGAGCCTCTGAGCGGGGCTCGAACTCACAAACTCTAAGACCATGACCTGAGCCGAAGTCAGATGCCCAACTGACTGTGCCACCCAGGCACCTCCCCCCACTTTTTAAAAAATGTTTATTTACTATTGAGAGACAGAGAGACACAGAGCATGAGCGGGGAAGGGGCAGAGAGGGGGGTAAGATATTTTTATTACACCAAAAAGAAATGCCATCCCCATTAGGAGTCATTCCCCATTCCACTCTCTCCATACCCTAGCAATGACTAATTTACTTTCCTGACTGTATAGATTTACCTATTAAAAACATTTCATAAAAATGGAATTATACAATTGTGGCCTTTTTGTGTCTGGCTTCTTTGTATTTACCATAACACTTTCAAGGTTCATCCATGTTGTACCCTGTATCAGTCCATTTCTTTTTATATATAAATAATATTTCATTGTATGGATATAAACATTCTGTTTCTACATTTGTCAGTTAATGGATATTTGGGTAATTTCAACTTTTTCACTATTATGAATAATGCTACTATAAAGGTTCACGTACAAGTTTTTATGTGGACATATGTTTTCAGTTCTCTTCAGGATATACTGTGGAGCAGAAATGCTGGGTTACATGGTAACTCTATGTTTAATTTATAAGGAACTACTAATTTGCTTTCCAAAGAGCCTGTGCCATTTTTTTAAGCTTTTATTTAAATTCCAGTTAGCATATGGTGTAATATTAGCTTCAAGTGTACAAATTGCACTCTTTAATCCCCATCACCTATTTCATCAATACTCCCACCAACCTCCTCTCTGGTAACCATCAGTTTGTTCTCTATAGTTAAGAGTCTATTTCTTGATTTGTGCCCCACCCCTCTCTTTTTCTTTGCTTGTCTCTTGTTTATTAAAATTCCATATATGAGTGAAATCCAATTGTATTGGTCTTTCTCTGACTTATTTTGCTTAGCATCATACACTCTAGTTCCATCAATGTGATTGCAAATGGCAAGATTTCATTCTTTTATATTCCATTTTATATACATATATACCACATCTTCTTTATCCATTCATAAGTTGATGATGGAGTCCATAGTTTTCTATAGTTTTCAGCATACATCCTATCTGTTACCTCTTTGGTTAGGTTCATTCCTATGTATCTTATGGTCTTTGGTGAAACCATAAATGGGATAGATTCCTTAATTTCTCTTTCTGCTGCTTTATTATCGGTATATAGAAATGCAACCCATTTCTGTATGTTGACCTTATATCCTGTGACTCCTGAATTCAGATATCAGTTCTAACAGTATTTTGGTGGTCTTTCGGGTTTTCCGTGTAGAGTATCATGTAATCTGCGAAGAGTGAAAGGTTGACTTCTTTGCCAATTTGTGGGCCTTGTATTTCTTTTCTGTTGTCTGATTGCTGAGGCTAGGACTTCCAGTACTATGTTGAACAATAATGGTGACAGTGGACCTCCCTGTCGTGTTCCTGACCTTAGGGGAAAAGCTCTCAGTTTTTCCCCACTGAGGATGATATGACTGTGGGCTTTTCATATATGGTTTTTATGATGTTGATGTATGTTTATTCTATACCTACTTTCTTGAGGGCTTTTATCAAGAAAAAATGCTGTGTTTTGTCAAATGATTTCTCTGCATCTATTGAGGACAATATGGTTCTTATCTTTTCTTTTATTAATGTGGTGTATCACATTGATTGATTTGCAAATATTGAACCAGTCCTATAGCCCAGGAATAAATTCTACTTGATCATGGTGAGTAATTTTTTAATGCATAGTTGAATTCAATTTGCTAGTATCTTGTTGAGAATTTTAACATCCAGGTTCATTAGGGATATTGACCTGTAATTCTCCTTTTTAGTGGGGTGTTTGTCTGGTTTGGGAATCAAGGTAATGCTGGCTTCATAGAATAAGTTTGGAAGGTTTCCTTCCATTTCTATTTTTTGGAATAGTTTGAGAAGAATAGGTATTAACTCTTCTTTAAATGTCTGGTAGAATTCCCCTGGGAAGCCATCTGGCCCAGGAATCTTATTTGTTGGGGAGATTTTTTAATTTTTTTTTTCAACGTTTATTTATTTTTGGGACAGAGAGAGACAGAGCATGAACGGGGGAGGGGCAGAGAGAGAGGGAGACACAGAATCGGAAACAGGCTCCAGGCTCCGAGCCATCAGCCCAGAGCCCGACGCGGGGCTCGAACTCACGGACCGCGAGATCGTGACCTGGCTGAAGTCGGACGCTTAACCGACTGCGCCACCCAGGCGCCCCTTGTTGGGGAGATTTTTGATAAATGATTTAATTCTTTGCTGGTATGGCCTGTTGCAATTTCAGTTTCTTCCTGTTTGAGTTTTGGTAGTGTGTGAGTTTCTAGGAATTTTTCCACTCTTCCAGATTGTCCAGTTTTTTGGCATATAATTTTTCATAGTATTCTCTTACAATTGTTTGCATGTCTGTGGTGTTGGTTGTGATCTCTCCTCTTTCTTTCATGATTTTATTGATTTGGGTCTTCTCTCTTTTCTTTTTGAGAAGTCTGGCTAGGGGTTTATCAATTTTGTTTATTTTTTCAAAAAACTAGCTTTTAGATTGATCGTTTTACTGGGTTTTTTTGTTTGTTTCTAGATCATTTACTTCTGCTCTAATCTTTATTATTTCTCTTCTGCTGGCTTTGGGTTTTACTTGCTGTTCCTTTTCTATCTTCTTTAGGTATAAGGTTATGTTGTGTATTTGGGACCCTTTTGGCTTCTTGACATAGGCCTGAATTGCAACGTATTTTTTTCTTAGGACCGCCTTTGCTGTATCCCAAAGGATTTGGACTGTCATGTTTTCATTTTTATTTGCTTCCATGTATTTTTTATTTCTTCTTTAATTTCCTGGTCAACCCATCCATTCTTTTTTTTTTTTTTTTTTTTTTTTTTTTTTTTTTTTTTTACCGTTTATTTATTTTTGAGACAGAGAGAGACAAAGCATGAACGGGGGAGGGTCAGAGAGAGGGAGACACAGAATCTGAAACAGGCTCCAGGCTCTGAGCTGTCAGCACAGAGCCCGACGCGGGGCTCGAACTCACGGACCGCGAGATCATGACCTGAGCCGAAGTCGGCCGCCCAACCGACTGAGCCACCCAGGCGCCCCAACCCATCCATTCTTTAGTAGGATGTTCTTTAACCTCCATGTATTTGAGAGCTTTCCAAATTTTTTCTTGTAGTTGATTTCAAGTTTCATAGAGTTGTGATCTGAAAATATGCATGGTATAATCTCAGTCTTTTTGTACCTGTGGAGGGCTGATTTGTGACCCAGTAGGTTATCTATTCTGGAGAATGTTTCATGTGCACTTGACAAGAATGTGTATTCTGCTGCTTTAGGATGAAATCTTCTAAATATATCTGTTAAGTCTATCTGGTCCAGTGTATTACTGAAAGCCATTGTTTCCTTGTTGATTTTCTGCTTAGATGATCTGTCCTTTGCTATAAGTGAGATATTAAAGCCTTTTATTATTATGGTATTATTATCAATGAGTTTCTTTATGATTGTGATTAATTGATTTATGTATTTGGGTTCTATCAAGTTCGGGGCATAAATATTTACAATTGTTAGATCTTCTTGATGGATAAGACCCCTTAATTATGATATAATGCCCTTCTTCATCTCTTGTTATGGTTTTTTTTCTAAAATCTAGTTTTCTGATATAAGTATGCATACTCTGGCTTTCTTTTGACCTCTATTAGCATGATAGATGGTTTCCTTCCCCTCACTTTCAATCTGCAGGTGTCTTTAGGTCTAAAATGAATCTCCTGTAGGCAGTATGTAGTGGATCTTGTTTTTTATCCATTATGATACCCTATGTCTTTTGTTTGGATCATTTAGTCCATTTATATTTAGTGATTATTGAAAGATATGAACTTAGTGCCATTTTGTTACCTGTAGAGGTGATGTTTCTGGTGATGTTCTCTGGTCCTTTCTAGTCTTTGTTGCTTTTTGTCTTGTTTGTTTGTTTGTTACCATAGAGTCCCCCTTAAAATTTCTTGCAGGGCTGGTTAGTGGTCATGAACTCCTTTAGTTTTTGTTTGTCTGGAAAAGTCTTCATCTTTCCTTCTATTCTGAATGACAGCCTTGCTGGATAAAGGATTTGTGGCTGCATACTTTTCCTATTCAGTGCACTGAATATTTGTGCCACTCCCTCTGGCCTGCCAAATTTCAGTGGACTGGTCTGCTACTAACTTTATGTGTCTATCTTGTAGGTTAAGGACCTTTTGTCCCTAGCTGCTTTCAGGATCCTCTCTTTAGCTTTGTATTTTGCCAGTTTCACCATGATATGTTGTGGTGTTGACCTGTTTTTGTTGATTTTGAAGGGAGTTCTCTGTGCCTCTTGGACGTGGATGCCCGTTTCCTTCTCCAGATTAAGGAAGTTCTTAGTTATAATTTTTTCAAATAAACCAGCTGCCCCTTTTTCTTGCTCTTCTTCTTCTGGAACTCCTATGATATGGATATTGTTTCATTTCATGGAATCACTTACTTTTCTAAGTCTCCCCTTGTGACTAGTAATTTCCATTTCCTATTTTTTTCAACTTCATTATCTTCCATAATTTTATCTTCTATTTCACTTATTCTTCTCCTCTGTTTCTTCAATCCTTCTGTTACTGTATCTAGTTTATTTTGCATCTCAGTTATGGCATTTTTAAAGTTTGTACTGATGAGTTCTTAAATCTTTCATCTCTGCAGCAAGGGTTTCTCTGGTGTCTTTTATGCTTTTTTAAAGGCCAGCTAGTAGTCTTATGAGTGTTGTTCTAATTCTTGTTCAGATATATTGTTTACATCTGTTTTGAGCAAGTCCCTGGCTGTGATTTCTTCTTGACCCTTCTTTTGGGGAGAATTCCTCCATCTTATCACTTTGGCTACATTTCTGTCTTTTGCATGTTTTAAAAGCTTGTTATGTTTCCCGCACCTGAGAGTACTGCTATATTAAGGGGTCATACACTGTCCAGGGCCTGGCACTTCAGAAAGCATTTCTGGTGTATTCTTTGTGCCCTCTGTTGTTGCGTTTTGGCTGCTCTATCTCACTGGTTAGTCCTCTACAGAGTTCCTCCTTACTTGGCAGTGGTTGAGTGTTTGGACCTTTAACTAGGTGTGCTTTTATTTGTTTATTGATGTAACCCTGGGGGGGGGGAAAGGGTGTGTGTGTGTGGGGGGGAGCTTGATCCCATAAAAAGAGAAGAGGAAAGGAAAGGAAAGGGAAGGGAAGGGAAGGGAAGGGAAGGGAAAGGAAGGGAAGGGAAGGGAAGGGAAGGGAAGGGAAGGGAAGGGAAGGGAAGGGAAGGGAAGGGAAGGAAAGGAAAGGAAAGGAAAGGAAAGGAAAGGAAAGGAAAGGAAAGGAAAGGAAAGGAATCCCATAAAACTAGAAAAGAAAAAAAATAAAGTCAAAAAACTATAAGGCTGATTCCAAAGAAAAAGAAACAAACAAAAAAAGCAGAAGAAAAAAGAAGGAAAAAGAAAAGAATAAAAAGGCTGATTTCAAAAAAAAAAAAGAGAGAGAGGGAGAGAGAAAAGTAAATGACAAAAAACAAGTAAGAAACTATAGCTTGATTCAAAAAGAAAAAAAGAAGGAGGATGAAAAAAAAAAGAGTAAAGAAAGAAAAAGAGTTGTCTGTTGGTGCCTGAGGATGGTGGCTGTGCTGGTCTGGGGGGAGGTCAGCTGCATTGGCTCAGAGTCACTCTTGCCCCAGTAAACAAGCAGTTGCTAGGCACAGAGGGGCAGGGTTTGGTCTAAGTGTGTCCCCCCTCCACTGGGGACTGCTATGTTGCTCTCTGAGGTTCCACCATGTTGGTGTTGGGGAGAAAATGGTACCACTCCAATTTCTGATCCCCAGATCAGAGATCTCAACCCCCACTCTTCAGGCAGCCCTCACAAAATAGTGAGGATGGTCAGCTCACCCTGCACCACAACTTTCCTGCATTTTTTCTTTGGCATGTGGCTGGGACTCAAAACCCAAAGTCTTAAAGGATGCAGCACAGCATAGATCCATTCCCCTCCTCTGGAGTAGAGCTTCTCCATCCTGCTGATGAAAGGCCTTTGGCTAGCACCTGCAGGGTCTTTTGTCTTTGGGGAGGCAATAAACCCTCTTCCAAAAGTACTCCAGGAAGGGGACTGTTCTCTCCCAGTGCACCCTGGAGATCACTACACCATGCTATGCACTCAGGGGCCATGTCCCTCCTCCCCAGCAGCACTTGCCAAAGTTCCACTCCAGAGAAAGTCATATACTTCCAAAACCTCAGAATCTGAGTTCCAAGAGCTGTTTGGAAAAAAACCACTGGGACACTCAGTACTTCTCACTCCTTAGTCAGTGGTCCAGAGAGGTTTTCCTTTTATGCTAACTCGATGCCACACTCTCTCAACACCTCTCAATCTCCCTTTCATCTGTCCACAGAAAGGGTTCCCTCCCTTTCATGGTACTAGTGTTTATCTCTCCCCCAATTCACATCCACACTCCTCACACTTGCCAGGCTGTCTTCCTCCAATTGTGGAGATCCTTCCACCACTCTGCAGATCAATTCCCTGGGTGTTCCAAGCAATCTGACCTCAATACAGCTGTGTTTGAAGGACCAGGAAATCCCAGTGTCTCCCTACTTCTCTGCCATCTTAACTTCCACCTCTCCTTCATTTTGAAGGATGTTTTGCTGGACACAGAATTCTTGGTTGATAGTCTTTTCTTTCAGTATGTTGAATATGTCATCACAGTGCATTCAGAACACCACGGTTTCTGATGATAAATTGCCTATTAATCTTATAGAGGATGCCTTGTATTTGATGATTTGCTTCTCTCTTGCTGCTTTCAAGATTCTCTTTTTGTCTTCATCTTTGGATAGTTTGATTATGATGTGTTTTGGTATGAAACATTTTATCCTTGTTGGATTTTGTTGAGCTTTGATGTGTAGATTCATATTTCCCATTACATTTAGGAAGTTTTCAGTCGTTATTTCTTTAAATATTCTACCTACACTTTTCTCTCCTCTTCTTTTGGGACTCCCATTATGTGTATGTTGGTATGTCTGATAGCATTTCACAGGTCTCCAAGGTTCTGTTCATTTGTCTTTATTCTTTCTCCTTCCTGTTCCTCCGGCTATATAATTTCAATTGATCTGTCTTCAAGTTTGTTGATTTTTCTGCCTATTCCAATCTGCTACTGAGCCTCTCTAACATATATTTCATTTTGGTTATTATACTTTTCAACTCCAGAATTTATTTCTGTTTTTTTAAGAACTTTTATGGAAACTTTCTAATAAAAAAGTTCTATTTTTAAGAAAATATTCTCTATTTGGGGAGATACAGTTTTTATAGTTCTCTTTAGTTCTTTGGATATTATTTCCTTTAGTTCTTTGAATATTCAAAGAATATTCAAATATTAAACTAGGTGTTTTAAAGTCTTTTAAACTGTCAGATAGGTCAAATTATGACAATTTTCTGAGAACTGTCAGAGGATGGGAGCTTCAAACCCATGCCTCCCTCTGGGGGCTGATAGGCTGCTAGTTTTCACAGTGATGAGGAGTTGATGTTCAAGGCTACTGTGGAACTGAGAAGAGGATGATGGGTACATAGCAAATTAAACGGCTACAAATCTTGCTGCTTTTACCAAGATTGTGTTGTTTTTCTTGAATAAAAACTCCTCATATTGTTATAAGACTTTGGTTAATTTCTAGAGTTCTAAAAAAGTTTATTTTGGTGTGCCTGGGTGGCTCAGTTAGTTGACCATTTGAATCTTGATTTTGGCTTGGGTCATGATCCCAGGGTCACGGGATAGAGCCCTGTGTAGGGCTCTGTGCTGAGCACAGAGCCTGCTTGGGATTCTCTCTCTCTCTGCCCACTTGTACTCTCCCTCATTCTCATTCTCTCTCTCTCTCTCTCTCAAGAAAAGTTCATTTTAACAATTTCTGTCTGTATTTTTGTTGATTTTTTGAAGGAGTGGATTTTTGGAGATCCTTACTATGCCATTCCTGCTCATGTTCCAATTCTTTATTTTTAAGTGAAAAATATACATACATGGAAAGACTAATATTTTCTCCCCACATTCTGGTACATCACCCAGTGCACTCCATTTAGGAGGTTACCAATGTAAATAAAACCTTCAAAAACCTCAGTTGAGGTTTATAGCATATGTGAAGGCCATAACACAAGGCCTCATATAATTGTGACTTCTCCTCATGACTTTTGCAGACCTCCCTGTGGCAGCTCCATTCTCCAGGTCAGCTGGTGGAAACTCTCAGGATTATCTGATACTCCTTTCACTTTCCTACTCCCACATCCCCTCAAGTCTTCTTTCCCAGCTGTACTCATACATAACCTTTCTTTCCTTTGTCAGTGTGCCATTATCTTATGCCTGCCACCAGTCTCTCTCTACTTTGCTTACCAACAGTAAGTGAATCTTTCCATAAAAACACCACCTTGATAGTTTCACTCCAGGAAGCAGAGGCTTCCACCAACCTTGTCTTCTTCAGGATAAAATCTAGTTCTTTTTTTTTTTTTTTAATTTTTTTTTTCCAACGTTTATTTATTTTTGGGACAGAGACAGAGCATGAACGGGGGAGGGGCAGAGAGAGGGGGAGACACAGAATCGGAAACAGGCTCCAGGCTCCGAGCCATCAGCCCAGAGCCTGACGCAGGACTCGAACTCCCGGACCGCGAGATCGTGACCTGGCTGAAGTCGGACGCTTAACCGACTGCGCCACCCAGGCGCCCCAAAATCTAGTTCTTTTTAATGTGGCCCTCCAAGTTTTCACAATCTGTATCCCATCTGAACTGGAAGTCAGACAATTTGGGTTCTGACTCTAGCTTAACTTTTGTGGGACTTCCTGTACCTACTGTACAAGATATAGAAGACTATCGAGGACCTACTATGTGCTAAACATAGCATCAGGACAAATAGACAAGTAAACCCACAGTTACAATATGTGGTAGGTGGGAGTTTAAAGAAGGGTCGAGTAAGAAGATATCTAGGTGCCTGGGTGACTCAGTTGGTTAAACATCAGACTCTTGATTTCAGCTCAGATCATGATCTCATGGTAGTGAGATGGAGCCCCACATCGGGCTCCACGCTGGGCATGGAACCTCCCTAAGATTCTCTCTCTCTTCCTCTCCCTCTGCCCATCCCCTGCTCGCTTTCTCTTTCTCTCACTCAAAATAAAATAAAATAAAATAAAATATCTGAGAAAGTGCCTTTGAAAATGTGAAGAACTGTACAAGTGAAAGGTATTACTGTGAGCTTTTTTTCTTATTCATTTGCCTCTAATACAATACCTTCAAAGGTTTAGTCAGTGTATGGTGGCAAAATAAAATAAATAGAATTGGTTTTCTTCCCTAAATATAAGACAGTGTTGTGACAACCTGGGGACCTCTGTATAACAAGAGGCCGCATAAATACCTGTTGACCTTGCAGCATCTGTGTCCTTAGCTTTAAAGCAGAAATGACACTTGTCCAGCTTCCTTCCCAGGATTGTGGTGAAGGATCGTAGAAGATACATGAAGGGTCCTTGTGAAGTGCCTTATAAATCCCACTTATTATCAAAATAACTATTATAAAGAAATAAAAGTAAATAATGAAAATGCTCTTATTTTTCATTATCTATGCATCTGAAGTTGTGATGTCCTCATTTGAACATTGCTTTGGACAATTTAACGAGAATAAGTGATTGATCTCAGTTAAACGTTTGTGGGCTACCTCTTGTGAAGAGAGTTTCACAATGATTATGGATAGTGTCACCAAAGACAACTGTGGAGGAAAATAAAAGCTGTTACTTACGCTTTGCTTTTAACTGCCCAAGGATGGAATTTTCTCCTCTGCACATGGTTCTGAACACATGGAAAGGAAAGAAATAATTACAGAGGTTTCAAAGGAACCAATCCCAACTGCAGTATCTGTGAAGTATAGTCCTCAAAAACAGAACGAGTGCTTTTAAGAGAAGATGCTACATGGACTTTTAGGAAGCTAAAAAACCACCTGGATATCACTTTTGTAATGGTACTGCTGGGACAGGTTGTTTTGAGGCAAGTAAATGGAAAAGGTATAAAACTGACATTAGATTTCAGAAAGAGATTCTATTTTCAAAAGATGGGCTATGAATGAACTTTCTCTCTTAGAAAATTTGGTGACAGTTCAGATAAATTTAGAATAACTCAATAGATGAGAACACTTACAGACTCACGTTACTTTCAGAGGTAAAAAGGGCAAACACTTAGCAGAATAATTTCTGAGTTAAAGAAACTATACACCTTGGCTGTCTCTGCAAAGTCGGCAAACGCCTTGAAAGTGAAAAATATAGTTGCAGATAACTGACTCCGCTAATGACTTTGTTTTTCACAACTCTGATAATGGTCAATGAATTATAAAGACTGACAAAACAAAAAATTCTATGCTCCATCTGCTTGTTCTGTAGAAGTAATTAAAAATATAGTCATCCCTGGGAAATACTGATATTCTTAAAGATGATGCCAGCAAATAGAGATGTTTTTGCATAATAAAAGGTTAGAATTTTAGCTGCTGAACAAAAGCCAAGCATGTTATTTCATTCAGCTGGTTCAAACCCAGGAAAAGTCATAGAAGATAATTACAACTGACAATATTCCAAAAATAATATTAGAATGGCAAATGAAGTGGATAAAATCCAATTAAACATTATGTCATTGCCTTAAATACTTGAAAAGCTTTGTTTGTCATGTTATAAATCAGGTAATATTAGAAATGGGCAAATCTTCAATCAAAGTGTATATCCCAAAGCATAGTTAAAGTTCTCTCTTACTGTAACCAGGCAAAATTACCCCAGAAGAAACAAAAAAAAAAAATCTTTACTTGAAATCCTGGTTGATAGAAATAACTCAGTCAGTAAGAAACAAGAGGATTAAAAAAAATCACCACAGTGGTGACCACAATTGTGCCTAGAGGACCCTCGGATCCTGCAGGGGGTATTATGGGGGAGGGCAGCAGGAAGGCATGTAAGCCCCTCCCCCTAATTTGACCAAGCTCCTGAGACCTTATCTGCTTTACATACTGGGGGTTTTGAGCCAGGCCTCATTGTCTCCTCCCTCACAATAGGGTTTGATCAGAAAGGTGGGAAATTACAGGTGGTTCTGAAAAACAAGGGATATTAAAAGAAAACATCCAGGTTCCCGTCCTTGCTTTGACTTAATACAACTGTGATGCTCAGCAGGGTTCTTTTGTATCTTAGGTCCCAGAGCTTGTAACTGGGCTCTGGGACTCATGCCCAGGCCTGTTCACTTACCTCTTCACTCCCATTCTCTTTTCCAGCTACGTGACCAAGAGAGAATGTTAGGGGTGCCTTCCCATCACTTTCTACACTACCTCTCTGTCTGCTCACCAGACATACCTCTTAACCCTCTTCATATCGCTCTACTGGCCAAGTCTGAAGCTTCACGGGTCTTTTTCAAGTGAATATGGCAATTCTGCTTTTTAGAATATTGAGAATAGGATTTAATACTTTCCTTAAAAGTTTAACAAAGATGTGATAGAGAAAATAGAATTAAAATTCCAGAAGATAGGAAAGAACCTTCATACTTCATTTTCTGTCAAAGTCTACCATTCCCAAGCTTGGTGAAAAAACTTGCTACCTAAAGAACCATAAACAAACACATGGAAATTTAATTTTTTTCTTCAAATAATATGGAAAGCTCAATAACTCTCTGGTGGCTTAAAGATAATTTTTAAATCAATATTATACATATGCCTATACATATATATAATACATATATAATACATATATATATATATATATATATATATATATATATATATATATAAGTCTTTGTCTCCATTTATAAGATCTATGTATATGTATGTCTTGTGTATAGGCAATGAGTATAAAAGACAGCTTTATATTTTAGTTCTTTTTATATTCGCCATGTGTCCCAGGCCTGCCATTTATGATTTCAGGCTCTATTTGAATTTTATCAACTAGTAAACAGGCCAAGATTCAAAAGTAAAATAAAGTGTTCATCTGTTCAACACTCCCTGAATAGATGTGGGGAAATATTTCCATTCCTTTCACCAGCTTACACGCGTGACTGATAGAAAGCTGAAAACAGACGACTTTAGAACTTTGGCACCTGTAGTTGAAGTGCATTATTGCCTGCAGAGCATTTCCTCCACCCGTTGAAATGTCTCCTTCAAATCCTGGCAGCAGCGGTATCACAACATACACCCGGTATCTCTGGTTTTCCCTACAAAAGTCAGATGCAGAGCGATTCACCAAAAAATGATATAGGTAGGCAGTTCACATGGTTTTAGAGATTGAGCTAATGGCTTCCTACAATACATATTATCACATTTCGGGGCTTGGAAGGTGCCATTGGATTGGAGGCCAGAAGCTGTTATCCAGGTAACAATTCATAACAACCTAAAAAAACCAGCTGAACTTGGCAGTAGAGTGGGAAGTCTACTCTTTCTACAGCATAATTTTTCCTAGGACAAAATCCACTGAAAGCAACCCATGCGTGGACCCACGGAAGGTGGGGTGGGGCTTGCAACAAAGTTTTGAAAAAGACATCATCGTAATAATTTTATGTATGACAAGTCGTGTCATCATTGCTTAGAAACTCTGATTCAGCTCTGAAAACTGGTTCTGCTGCAAAATGTTATCCTGCGCCCTTCAAGGATCCTGAGTGACTGATGATTTTAAATCCTCTGCATATATAATGCATCATTTCTTGGCCGACTGTTCCAACTGATTGAGGCCAGCCTTTGAAAGAATAGTCTTTGAGTAGCCTTTGCTACTCCATAATGTAACAATAAAAGAAGGGAGTGGGGCTACTTACTTAGACTCCATTCAGAAAGTACAAAATTTGGAGAATCATGTTCAAACAGGTATCACTATTTGGAGGCAAAGCTGTTAAAGTCTTTGCCTCCATTTATGGGATACAGAGGAAGAAGTGGAAGCTGGAAATGATTGTGGTATCTGTTGTGGTTGAAAAATCTTGTCCAGAGATCTGAGACATCCATATTCACACAAAGGTGCTGCTATTTAAACTTCTCTTAATACTAGGTTCATTTTCTTGAAAACAACTACATTTTTCTTTCATGTGAGTATTACTACTACTCTTTGAGGGGTCGGATGTCATTACAATGTCTCCAAACACCAATGTATGTATCAGGGCTCGTGGAAGGTGAAGTTCAGGGCAGAAGTGATAGCCAACACAATGGAGTCTGTGGGCCCCTGAGCTTAACCGCAGCGCTGAAGACCAAGGCATCACAAGTAGGTTGTTGCAATGGCACGGATTAATCACTAGATGGCAAACATAGTTTGAGTTGGAAAAAATGAATTTTCAAGAATGTAAACTCCTCAAGCTCTCTGCCTGATAAGGGTAAGAGGCTCACAGCCTTAAATGGTAAATGAGATAGTGGGAAAGAACAGAAAACGTACCTAAGCCATTTCCCCCATCACCAGCATTTAAAAGTCCAAATGAGTTAAACCAGACAGTTAAAAACTGACACTATCTGGCCTCAACTGCCTTTCCAGAGTCGCCTTCCATTGGATCCTCACAGACCCATTGTCCAGTGCCAGACCACTGCCCTTTGCTCAGAGGTGCACCTCCCTACTAAGAAAGGTTGGCTCATCTGCTTTCTGAGTCAGGAATACCCTTTCTGCCCACAGAAGCCCACTTCTCCCTCCAAGGCAGCTAAAAGGCACTTTCCTTGGTCAAGTCATCCTGAATCTTCCAGTCAAAGCTGGTTTGCTCCTGCCTCTGGACTCCGAAGGCACACGGCACAGATGTCTATTCGGCTTTTGTCTATTCAGCCTTTTTGCTTTACACGATAGTGACACACGGATCTGCCGCCTAGGCTATGTGATAAGCTCTTTTGAAACACAAGATGTACGTCCACATATCTTTCTATTTGGGGCAGTGCCCCACAGAAGATCCCTGCACATGTTATGCACTCAGTACTCTATGCTTTGGGAGACCAGGGTCGGGTTGGAAGAATGTTTGTTTCTGGGAAGCCTCGGGTACAGAAGAGATCAAGCTGCGAAACTTACAATAAGTTTCTCTTTAAATTACATGTTATGTGAATTTTTATCATGCTAAATATATATAACACAAAATTAGCCATTTTAACCATTTTTAAGTATACCATACAATGATAGTAATGACTGTCACATGTTGTGCAACCATCACGATTCTATTTCTGAAACTTTGTCATGATTCTAAACAGAAACTGTGATTGTTAAGCAATAACTCCCACATTTTCCCTCCCTGAAAAGCCCTGATAACCTCCAACCTACTTTCTGTCTCTATGAATTTGCCATTTTAGATGTTTCCTCTAGGGGGAATCATACAATATTTGTCCTTTCATGTATGAGTTATTTCACTTAGCATAAGATCCTCAAGATTGTCAGAATTTCCTTCCTTCTTGTGACTGAATAATCTTGCATTGGATATGCAATGCACATTTTGTTTATCCAGGCATCTGTTGATGGGCACCGGGGTTGTTTCCACCTTTAGGCTATTGTGAATCATGTTGCAGTGAACACAGGTATATAGATCTCAGTCCCTGTTTTTAGTTCTTCTGAAATATCCCCAGGAATGGCATTGCCTTGCCTAGTCATGTGGTTATTTTATGCTTAACTTTTTGAGGAATCATCAAATAAATGATATTTCCACTGGGTAATACATGCTCATAGTACAAAATAGAAGAGGTAGAAGATTGTATGATGGAAAAAAAATTCTCTTTCTCTCCATTGTCCCCAGGTGCTGTTTCTCCTCCCTGAGGGCAACTCCTACTACCTTCCATGTTCTTTCAGAAATAGTCTATGAATTTATAAGCAAGTATACATATTTTTCTTCTATTCAAATGCTAGACTACTATAAACACTTTTTTTTTTTTTTAATTTTTTTTTTTCAACGTTTATTTATTTTGGGGACAGAGAGAGACAGAGCATGAACGGGGGAGGAGCAGAGAGAGAGGGAGACACAGAATCGGAAACGGGCTCCAGGCTCTGAGCCATCAGCCCAGAGCCTGACGCGGGGCTCGAACTCCGGGACTGCGAGATCGTGACCTGGCTGAAGTCGGACACTTAACCGACTGCGCCACCCAGGCGCCCCTATAAACACTTTTATGAATGTTATTTTTATTTATATATCTGTACATAGAGGTTTGTCCGTTTTTTAATTATAGTGATACAGTATTCCCCGTACATCTTTTCCATAATATTTAAAGCAGCTCTCTATTGGTGGGCATTTAAATTGTTTCCAATTTTTTTTATTATTTCAAAGTACCTATTTTGCTATGTCTTCTGACCCCCATAAATCATTTTTCACACTTGTGAAACATGAATATCACTTAGGAGTGGGATTGCTGGTCTTGAACATCATGGGTTTGTGACTCTGTTTGTAAACATGGTTCCCTTTTATCATTGTGTTTTATTATTTTGAGATTATTTATTATTTTGAGATGACCTCAAAATGGAGATCTCATATCATACCCATATCAATTAGAGATTTCAGTAGGATACTGACAAATGTCCTATAAAACTCTTGATCTTCAGATAAAATATCCTTGCCAATTTAGTTTGTGAGAATCAGAAGGTTCACATTTTCTTGTTCTTAGGACTCTGTTAGCTCTCTATCTGGGTCTTTGCCTTTTTCCAATGCAGTAGTTCTTCAATTTCCTGAATGATGAAATTTTTAAACTGTGTTCAGCAAGTTAGGAGAAATGACTTAGATTTTCACTGTTGTAGAAAAAAAGGGGCTCTTGAATTTCAAACCATAAAATCGTGGCTAAGTTTAAGCCAATGAAGAGAAAATTCTACTCGATATTATGTCCACTCTCCTTCCTGGATCCAATCCCCAGAAGACAATAGTTCTCAGCTGCCAGGGAAACACTGCATCCTCATAAAGTTGGGGTGGTGCAAAGGATAGGCATCAGGTTAGGGCAAGAACCTGAGCCCCTAATGGGCAGAATTACTTGTGATCTTAAAAACAAGGTAAGAGCTAATGGGCTCCAAGCCATCATATATGAAGCAATCATTTCATCCACTGCAGTTCAGAACAATTTTATAAAATTGTATTCTTGGGCTTTTGGTTAAAATAAGTTTTCTTTCAAAACTCATAAACTCTTATAGCAGTGCTATGTATATCTGAAAATTGGAAATCAATGTCCAATAATGGGGGGTAGTTAACTAAATTATGTTATAGCCACTCAAAGAGTGAACATTTTGCAACCACTAAAAATGACCACCATCATGACTTAATAGCAAAATACTTCCGGTACTCTGTTAAAATGGCCCGAATGCAAAGTTACAATTACAAGACAATTACAGATGTGCAGGCTGATACCATGAAATAGGAAATAACTTGTCCCTTAAATGCATTACCTTTCCCCCACCCTGTAACTACAGATATGAAGCAGATACTGTCCCCAGGATGGCACTCTCACAAAGGAAACAGGACACAAGATATCGACTTCTATTGACCAGGTAGAGATCCTTTGAGCTCAGCCAAGAGTATACAGAAATAAGAGTGATGGTATCCTGCCCTTCACCCTTAAGCAGAATTCCAGGGAGAACTGGATATACCTCATCACCTGTCAGCAGGATAGAGGAGCCATGAGGATCTGAGTGTGAAATATAATCTTGCTTCTCAGAGAATCCCAGAGAAAGGTCCACCAGCTCACATGATGTGGCAGCAACAGAGGAGCAGAGGAAAGGCAGATCTGAAAGGAGAAGGTGGAGGCCCCTATGTCACAGTCAACAGGCTCCAGAATGGGCCCAAGACACATCAACACTGAGGGCTGGAAACCTCTTCCCAAAGATCTAGGACCCCTTACCATCCATACCAAGGGTGGGGTATGTCGGGGCAGAGAGGGGAGGAGAGGCCAGGTAACACCTGACTGATGGTGTATGGAGCAGAAATAGCAAGGTATCACTGAATTTGTCCACATTTATCAGGATGTGACTAAATTTAGTTCTATCGTGTGGAAATGGGATTTGAAACCGAAATCCAGGTGAGCTACAGAAAAAGGAAATAAATCACAACTCAACAGAAAATATACGTATATTAATATGGACAAAAAGGAAATAGGTAAAAAGTGAATTTTTAGGGTGGTGAGAGTGTGAGAGCTTTAATATTTTCCATTTTTGTGATTGCTGTAATGTTGCCTGCACCTTTAGAATCAGAGTGCTAATTCACCATGTATATGGTCATGGCTCTCCTCTACATTTCCCTCCTTGTTCTTCTCAGGAAAAACCCCCTCCCTCCTTCATCCCCACTTCCCTCCTCACCACAGAGGGCCATCGGCAGAAGTGGGGTTGCCTGGAGCGGAGTATCAGGATCTGTAAGAAGGCCCCTAAGGAGCTTGTCATGCTTCTCCAGTGATGAGATGCTTTGCTTTTTGAGAATTTGGAATTTATAGATCATATTTCATTGCTATAAACTTCAACAGCTGGTATAAATCCTATCATTGTAGATTTTGCAGCAGTGAATGCTGCCAGAACTAAGGACTGTGCTCGGGGCATAGTATTTTTGTGGAGAGAACATTATACCGTAGTGGCATTGGTTATGTGACAACTGGATCCGTAGCCTTCTCTGTGGTTTGGGACATAAACCATTTTATTGTGTGTTTGGCAAATCTTATAAAGCGCAGTAGCCCTTTCCAGGCTTTAGTTTTCTTATCTGTAAATGAGGGAGTTGGCTAAAATCGCTGCTGGTCCACTAGAAATGCTGGCCTTATTTAGCAGTGACTTTGCATATTACGTGTTCAACTTTATAGATTATGGCATAATACATATTGTGCACACACACACATATAATTATTTTCATTGCTTATCTTTTGGAAACAAAAGCTTTTAAATGTAAGGACGTTGAAGGTTAGCCCAGCACGTCTGACTAAGACTTCACTCTCAACTTGATAAGCTTTGTCAGGCAGGTCCTTTAGTTGCCCCCAAATAAGATCCTACAAAATGATTACTGGCCTCTGCCCTGTGCTAATCTTTACATCTCTCTATCTTCTGAGATTGCCATTTATATAATTCTTGGAATCAAATAAAAGCAGTTAAATAATCTAAATCAAATGTTCTCCTGCCATGATTGACTGTCATCTCTGCCCCAGTGTAACCTCTCCTCCAGGTATTTTACAAAGCTTGGAGGTTAGCCTACAAGAAAAAAAAATGTGAAACCAGCCATCGGCATACTTATTCTACACGGTTTGTGTTCTTTTTATTAGAACCATGGTTTAAATTTCTTTAAGACAGTGCTTCTGAAACATACCCAGCATGGTACACAAATTATAGGACAGGGTAATTGTAGGAGGCAGACTTTTCTTTTTTTTTTTTTTTTTTTTTTTTAATTTTTTTTTTTTCAACGTTTATTTATTTTTTTGGGACAGAGAGAGACAGAGCATGAACGGGGAAGGGGCAGAGAGAGAGGGAGACACAGAACCGGAAACAGGCTCCAGGCTCTGAGCCATCAGCCCAGAGCCCGACGCGGGGCTCGAACTCACGGAGCGCGAGATCGTGACCTGGCTGAAGTCGGACGCTTAACCGACTGCGCCACCCAGGCGCCCCGGCAGACTTTTCTTTAAGCCAAATAACTTTTCATCTATCATGCAATTACTTAAAAAAAAAATTAAACGTTCATCTGATTTCTTTATTTTTAAAATAAAGTTTCTCTCATAGATTTCTGGGAGGCTTAGCACTCGAACATTTCTACTCCCTTGAAATGAGGGAAGCTTTGTAGCTGAGTGGTGGAGAGTACAAGGTAAAGTTCCTAGAGACACGGTCTCAGTCTCTGTTCCCCTCATCGACAGCTGTGTGACGGATTCACGCGGGTTACCTCACTTCACTGGGCTCCACTGCCTCATCTGCCGAATGGGAAAGCTTACGCATCCACTTCATAAGGTAGGTGTGTGAATTAAATGAAGCAATGCATGTAAAGTACCTCCGATGTAGAGAGACTCAAGAATTACCGGGCAACATCGTTAATTCAATCTACAACCACTGATTTCAATGAGAAAGCCTGCACGCCTTCAAAGAGTAATAAAGAAATAGTACCTAAAATTAAAACAAAGCAGAACTGAATTCATGTTATGCTACTGAGTGCCTTATTTTATATCTGGGGGAGGAAGTTTATTGCATCAATAATGAAGCACCAGAGGTAGAAAACCAAAGTAAAGCTTACCTGTCCAGCAGTTGCTATCTAACATTTTAAAATAAGTCACTTTAAACATCTCTTTAATTAAAACATTTCTGTTTCTACCATAAATAGTATTTCTGAAACAGCTGATTTGAATATAGTGCTTCTAGATCCTTGTTCAACTGTACGGTGAGCTAGCATATTTCCAGAAGATGAATTTCCTGGAAATAATGTAAGAGTTTCTTCCACAAATTGATGTGCTATGGTTTTCAAAGCTGGGCAGAACAGGTATTGTTTTCTTTGTTAGTGAAAAGAACAGAGCGTCCGGAAGTTAAACGGACATTGCTCAAAAGGTCACATACCTGGAGACAACAGAGTTGAAAAGAAGCCAAGTCCTAAGACACCTGGTCCCCAAATAATTTCAGATTCCCCAGAGGAACATTTTCCATACCACTCACTCATGGGCAAACTGCAAGCACTATCTGGCACTACTCTACAGTTAGAGGAAGCATGAAGAATTTGAAAAGTTTTCAAAATTGGGTATTTTTCAACGTAGTGTAAGATTGCATCTCTCACTGCAGTTTAATATGAAAATGCTGAGGCGTTAAATCCATTGCCTGTCTTCACTGTATGTATCAACTCTGTTGATAACAGTGCAAAATGCATTCCCTCGCTTCCTGTTTGTCAAGGCAGCAGGATTATGCATGTCAAGTTTCCGTAAGCAAAACTGTTTCATCCTCAGGAACAATTCATTCAGGGCACGTAAAATTTCTACCTGGATCAGTCAGTTCCAGCTCTTTCTCTTGGCTTCTTCAAATATGGCATAAACCCGTTGACTTTAGACAACGGATAATGATTTCTTCTCCCTGACCTCCAGTCAGATTTGAGTTGTTAAAGACGGGCTTCCAGCGGGTTGGGAGCCAAGACAGTTTTACTAATTAGAGCAGACCTTTTGATTTCTGCAGAGATTCCCATAGCTACTCTCAGTTCACCATGGAATGAGCAATGTTCTGAGGCTCTAGGTCATGGATCAGAGCGTGAAAGCTTTGCAAAAACCTATTTCTGCAAAGAATTATGGCTGTTGGGAAGGAACCAGGAGGAAGTGAGGAAAGCAGAGAACTCACAACAGGGAATTGGTGTTCCCTGGAGTCCAGCACTGGCAGAAAAATAAAGTCTCAGCTCAGTTGAGGGAGTTGGCAATTCAAAGACTCTGATCTTTCCAGGGTGGGAGGGACCTGGAAGAGAGCCTGTGTTCCTTGGTCAGGCCTGGCTGAATGCTGACTGTCATTTCCCTCCATCTGCTTTGTGCTTTATTCTATTCTTTTTCCAACAGCCAAAATTATACTTGTTGCTAGGCATGTGACCTTGGCAGGGAAGTTCGGAGTCTCAGAAGAGTGGAGCACAGAGAAGTCAATGAAGGAAGAAAGGGGGTGAACTTGGGCATGGTACACCATGGCCCTCAGTGAAAGCAGGGAGCCCCGTTGCAGGCAGGCTGCAAGATGAGCCTTTTAATCCCACCCCTCCCTTTCCTAAGAATACAAGGTCACAGACTTGGAATTATTAAAACATATTCTATAGCTACAATGAACACAGGAGATGAACAATAATGTGGAGATACAGAGAAGGGGGGAAACATAAAATATATTTCCAGGATACATATGGATAGCCACGAAAAATTTTATGTGCAACATCCATACCCTTTAAAATGTGACTGTCAAAGAAAGGGAGACCACTGAGACATCAGAGCTAAATAACACACAATATGCAATTCAACGGACTCGCTGCTCGTTTTCTACAGAGTAGGCTTGAAATTGCATCTTTAACGTGCTCTGTGAACTTCCAAGTGTGAGATACAATCTGCAGCAGATGCTACCCTACAATGCTCTCTCACTACAGATCCCCATTCCTTTCAGAAGCAGCTCATAGGATCACTGGGAAATAGTCAATCAGAAAATAACTGCAAGTTCTTTACAGTCCTGAAATACTGTGATTTTAGAAGAAGTCCAGATTTTTAAAGACAAATTAATATGGTAAAGAAAAATGTTCTTTCAGGCTCCCAAAGCCTTTGAAAACAAATCTTGCAGGTACTTATTAACACATGTACTGTAGGGAACTAATAACTCAGATGAGTGAAGCTGAGATTCAGCCCAGTCTCCTTATTAACTGATCACCGTTACAATATTCACCACTCACTGCTCGGCCCAGTGAGCTCATTTGTCAACTTAATGGATTTCTGCGACTTATATCAATTTCATGAAGAAAAAATATTTTTCTCTTTTGTCAAATGTGCTTTATAGATAAAGCGGATACCCCTGCATCAATGAAATGCAAGAGTTAACAGAATAATTTAATTTTGTAAATTAGACATAAATTGACCCACAGAATTGAGAGACTGGCACGATGCAAGAAATCTTGGTGTATGCGGTTACGTTTAACTGTAAACAAGCCGATTTTAAGTTATCTCAGAAACAGATGCCATGGTAACTGTCTTAAAAAAAAAAAGTATATGAGAAGGCAAAAGATAGAAGTCACCTGTAAAAGCACAGATCATCATCAATGTTTATGGCTATACGTGCTGTTCTAGGTGAGTACTGAGCCGTCTTGACTTTGCCCTGGAGTTACCTGTGGACCATTATGAAATACAAGTGCCTGGGCCCCACTCCAGGAAATTCTGACCCAGCAAGTCTGGATGGAGTCCAGCTCCCTAGATTTTTGTAAAAGTCAAATGGTGATTTTGACGTGTAGTAAATGGCGAGATCTATGGTATACCTTGCAGGATGTGGTGGGTACTGTGGTGTGCTGCCTAAATGCCCTCACCATGGGCTCAAGACAGCACTCCCTTATGGAGAGTGCTGGCCGCTGGCTACTCACTCACAGTGAAGTCCTTCTCCGGGATTTGCACTCCTTGGTCAAAGGGACCTGCCTCACCCAAGGTCATGTTCCTCGAGTGGGCCTGTACCTGATGACTGGTTCAATGGGAAGAGGGGACATAAAGGCCCAACCCACTTAGGTGGCAACCCTGAAGGGGGTCTCAAATCTATCTGGCAATGAACTGAAGTTACGTGGTATGGGAGAAGGCACTGGCTTGGCAGTCCAAAGACTTGAGCTTAAAGCCATGTTCGCCTATTGTTGTTAGTGGCTTAGTCCAGCCACATCACCTCTTGAATCTTAGTTTTTAACTCTACATATGCGGACGGCAACAACAATAACAACAACAAGACTATATGATCTACTTTGAAGAGTATTTGTGAAGATTCAGTAACAGTATAAATATAAACCATAAATCACATAAAATACTGGTAGTTACTGTTATAAAATGTTCTTAGATCTAAAAACCCTCACATACTATGTTTAAAAAGAGGATATTAAAGTACCATGTTATGCTCAGAGTACAAAAATGTTTGAATTCCCAAATGGGTATGTACTTACCATTCTCTACTGCCTGTGTTTAATGAGTTGAAATAATAAAATGTAATGGTATTGTTTGTCTGTGTATTTTGCTGCTTCTACACAGAATTAAAATCAGCCGTAAAAAGAAGTAGCCTGGGAGCCAAGACAATTCAGTGGGGAAAGAACAGTCTTTTCAACAAACGGCCCTGGAACAAGTGAATATTCCTGTGCAAAAGAACGAAGTTGGACCCCTACCTCACATCATGTATGAAAAGTAACTCAAAATGAATCAAAGATCTAAGTAAGGGCTAAAATTACAAAATTCTCAGAAGAAAAGGCGTGTTAAGTCTTCATGGTCTTGGATTACGCAGTGATTTTGTAGCCCTGGCACCAAAGCAGAAGTGACAAAAGAAAAAACAGATCAACTAGACTTTATCAAAATGAAAAACTTGTGTTTCAAAAGGTAGTATGAAAAAAAAAAAGGTAGTATGAAGAAAGTAGAAAAGAAAACAGCCTGAATAGGAGAAAATACTTGCAAATCATAAATCTGATAGGACACTTGTATCTAGAATACATAAGAGAACTCTCACAACTCAACAATAAAAAGACAACCTAATTAAAAAATGGCCAAGAAATCTGAATATCTATTTATCCAGAGATAATACACGGAATGGCCAACTAACAAACAAAAATACTCAACATCATTCATTAGTCATTAGGTAAATTCAAACCAAACCCACAATGAGATATCATTTCACACCTATTAAGATGGTTATAATAAAAAAGAGAGGATAGTAGTTACTGGCAGTGATACAGAAGTTGGAGCCCTCATACACTATGGAAATATAAAATGGTGTAGCTGTTTTTGAAAATATTCTGGCAGTTTCTCAAAATGTTCAGCATAGAATTTCCATATAACCCTGCAATTCTACCCCTAGAATAATAAAGATATATCTGCATAAAAACTAATACATGATGTTTATAGCGGCATTAATCACAATTGCCAAACAGTGGAAACATCCCAAATGGATAAATAGAATGTGGTATATCCAGAAAATGGAATATTACCTGGCAATAAATATAAATGAAATACTGGTAACATTCTATAACATAGATGAGTCTTGGAAACATTAAATTAAGTGAAAGAAGTCAGTCACAAAGACCATATACTGTATGATTCCATTTAATATGAAATGCCCAGACCAGGCAAATCTATGGGGAAAGAAAATAGTTTAGTGGTTGCAAGGGGATAAGATAAGGGGAATTAGGTAGCGACTGCTAATAAATAAAGGGTTTCTTTCTGGGGTGATGAAATGTTCTAAAACTAAGTATTCTAAAAGTATACTAAAAATCACTGAATTGTACACTTTAAGTGGGTGGATTGTGTGGTCATACCTTAAAAACACTGCTATTTTAAAAATAATTCCATGAGCTGAAGAAATAGGACAGAGGGTAGCCAGAATTTAAATATAACTCATGGAAAAATATGATGACTATTTTGCTTTGATTTTTAAGTGAACACAGTAACTGTGTGCCATTAAATAAATCAAATCACAAGTCTAACGGCGTGGGAAAGAGACTGGCCAGGAAAAAATGACTGTGCCCTGGAAGAATTCAGATTCCTTCAAAAATGGACTCAAAATTCTCAGCCACTGAAATCAGACTGAAGGAACCAATAACCTACTGCTAGCTGACCCCAATTTATGCCTGCTAGGAAAAGACAGTATTTTAAAATGGGCTTTCAAAAGTCATTTTAGTAGTAAATGCAAGAATCATTTGCAGTGACCACTTTTACCAAAATGCCAAAATGTTACCTGTGAGCTTTCAGGATCCTCTGAGCAATGGCATCACCTATCTTGTTGAACACAACTTTGTCATCAGCACAACTTATGAAAAACTGGTTCTACGAGAAATAGAGTGATCCTATAAGTCTTTCTTATCTTAGTAAATATATATATATGGACAGTGTGCTATATTACGAACACTACATTGATATTACAAAAAATTTTTCACATAGCAGACATGTTCTTATTACTAAAATCATTTAGAAAAGTAAATGATGCCGAGAATAAGAGAAGCCTCTTCTCAACTCTGGGTCTCATGCACGTCTATGTAACACCACATCTAATACCTTAGTCAAATGGGAGGCTGCACTAGTATTTCATCATGTGAATTCTTTGTCACTTACATTTTGAGAAAGGGAGGAACATTCCAAATTTAATCAATAGGGATATTAGGTTTACAGATACATGTATTGTGCAAATGCTCACAATTTAAAATCCTATATTGGTAAGCATTCTGTTTCGTGCTAAGTTTACCTTTCTAGAAGGGTAGACGGCAGAATCCTGGTCTAATTTTCTCCATCCATCCTCTATTATCTCCTAGTATCTTCTCTTGCCTTGTCTCATTTGTTTGCCTCTCTTATTATTTCCGAACATCTATTTTAAGTAGCTTCAAATCTCTTTCACAAGTACGTTTCATATATATAAATAAACTAATAAAACGGAAAAAGAAATATTTTTCCTTTTTGCTCAAGTAATCTATACTATTCATTTACCTATAAAATATTCTTTAAAATTTTTACTAAAAAACTAGGGCAAGACATTATCATCATATTGGTATAAAAGATTTAGTTGCTGCATAAAGGGGATGTTAGTAATTAGGTACAAATATTATCACTACTACATATTTATATACACTGTTGTAATATATTTGTGATTTATAAGTCTAATCATCACAAAGTAATCTTTGCTAATCATCTTAAAGAGACATATAAGCAATGACTCAAACTATGGTTATCATCCCTTTGCAACATCATCACTTTTACTAGTTTACGTGTTTTTATACTTAAGTACAGAAGTCTGTAAACTGCCTCCATAAGACAAACTTACCAGAAGACATTGTGCGGGAATTCATTTGAGAATCCGTTTCCCCTTAAGGCATCAAATAAAAATTTCAGCGGCAACCAAACCATGTTTGTTTTTCTGAATTCATATTACAGAGAGGCTCAGCATTCCTCAGCTGTAAACATGGCCACATGCCATGGCCTGTTCTTCCTTTTTGGGGAGAGCAGGGTAAATGCCAACCACTTACCTCTGCTAGAGGTGTTAACCACAAGGTTTGTGTCCACAGCCATGTGTATCCACATGGCATTACTGACCTCATTTAAGACTGTGGTAGCATTAATAAGAAAGGCTGACTTAATGCTACTAAAAAGAGATAAAGCAAAAGGATTCTGGGTAATGGATGAGGCAGCCATTAATATCTTATATTGTTATGGTATAATTGTTGAAATTAATAATACTAATTGTATTAGTATTAATACAAAGCTCCAGACTTTGATATTCAGAGTCCTTTTTTTGTTGCATAGTCCCATCCAGAATACTGTATTGCATTTGGCCTGCTAATATTTGTAATCACTTCTCTTTCTCCAGGACTATGAAATAAATAGAGGTCTAATTCTCTCCTACTCACCCTTAGTGAGTAGTCACTGCATGGAAGGCAGAGGCCCAGACTCAATGGGAAGGAATATAGGGTTAGGATGATTTTCTCCAGGAAACTCATCTCCCTCCACATATTACAAAAGAAAAAAAAGTTCAATGGGAAAGACAAGACTAAAATAAAGACAAAAGATGTGCTCTGACTTACTTTTACATTATCGTGACTTTTTTTTTTCCTCAGGATTTTCTACATGCTCTGAGCTAGCTTTATATCTACTTTGAAGTTGAGTTAAGGTTCCCAATCTAAACCCAGTGTCTCTAGATTTTCTCCTATTCTCTGAACACAAACTCTGGCATCTGACAAAAGTTTTAAATGGTTCATAGAGGATTGAAGAAAATGGTACATGCCTTCAATATTCTCACATCTTTCTTTTCTATGTTCCTTTCCTTATACTCTCCCTATTCCAATATCGCCAAACCAGAGGCATCCAGTGGTCTCCATTTTTGTAAATTACCCTTGTATGTGCTCTCCTGAAGCAGCACACGCCTTACACTTGGACCCTCCAACTCAAGACAAGTAAAAAATGTACTCATCCATGTTATGGTATTTCTGGCTAATAATATCATAGTGAGTTGATACATTTTAATAACAAGAACTTGGGAGACTCCTATTAGAGTCCTGAGTTAATGAAAACACAAAGTGCATGTCAGGTATGCCGGGGAGGTAAAAATTCAGGTTACCTGAATTCACATCTCAACATAGGCTGATTAATGTAGCAGATCCTGAGTTTGGGGACCCTGCAGTGTCTGTGAGCTATTTATGGGAAGGCAGGTTGTCCTACTAGTTTACATGAGCAGGACTTACCTCTATGTAGATATAGTGCTTGCTGTTCTCTATCACATGGATATAAGCAGTATGGATGGACTCTTCATGGTACTTTATACCAGCCGACCAATCAGCAGCAGAGCGGAGCAACTGTAAGGCAGCAATCAGAAATGAGTAAACAATTGAGATGACACCAGATGTGTTAATACAATGAAATCAATCCTTTTTCTTCTACACAACCGAATGATTGTGTGTGAGTGGCGTGTGTGTCATGTGTGGGCCAAGTAGAGTAGATGGGTGGGAAACTGGTCCTTGGACATGATCCATAAGGAAGGAGCCCAGCTAGAAATCAAATCCTGAAAATATCCTCCTCCACCCAGAATTATTTTGTCAACACTGCAAACCACAAAGTGTGGTTTCTACCAAGAGTCTTTCAAAAGTAGCTCTTTTGGGGGCTATGAGTAGGGTGACCATTGGTATTCTTTTTCCATGATGGTTCCACAATTACTATTTATTAATAGTACCACCATTACTCTCCAAAGTGTCCTGGTTTGAGTCATGTGATATAGTCACCCTAGCTCTGACGTGATAATGTGCTGATTCCTTTTTCCCCAAATAGTGCTCAGATTAATACCTTTTAAAATGCCAATAGATTCATTTAGACATATAATCTTGACTGGGCTTTAATCGGCTGTCTGATTCTTGGTGTGCTTCTTCACTGTTCATCTTTCTCAGTCCTACTGCCTCCCTCTATTCAGACACTCACTTGCTCCCACCTGGATTACATCAAGAGCTTCCAGCTCAGGTGCCTGAGTATGTGTTAAGTACGCTGATACCTAGTGGGATCAGCTAGTTCAAAGCTTAGCCCAACCACTTTGTAGCTTTGATCCTGGTCAAGTTTCTCAACCTCCTGGTGCCTCATATTTCTGTTTTATTAAGTTGAATATCTATTTTATAGGGTTGTGGAGAGGATGAAATGAATCTCTGAGAAGTGTGCAGGAGGCCTGTTACCTAGTAGGTGGTATTGCTATTATTAATTAGAACGTTAGAGGATGCATTTGAGCTCTGGCAGATCATGTCAGAGATGCTGGACAGTACACTGGGGCTGTGCACAGGAGGGTGGTCTGGAGGACATGCAAACCTGCAGCACTAAGAACCACTGTTGGTCACTTTTCCAGCATTCTAACTATGCTTCAGTACAATATTAGGCATACAGTAGGTGCTCAATAAATATTATGTTAAGCATACAGTAGGTGCTCAGTAAATAGATACTTATTACTACTTCCTTGAGCAGTAGCATGACATTGCAGAAGAATCACTATTTGCTCCTCCTGATTTGAAATGAATATTGAAACTATCTCTCATGAGGTCAACTGAAATTGAAAATAAAAGAATGGCTCCACATTATTAGGAATGTATAAAGCAATCTAGTACATAATTGGTTTTATGTCTGTTATATATAAAAGTTGGTAAAATTCTTGATCTAATCAATAGCTTTAAAAATTGCCTCTATAACATTAATTAAATTCAAACTAGTACTTACTAACATCATCGATTATTTTATCCTCAAAATGTTATTCCTTTATTTACTATGAGGTATTTATTACAAAATAGTTTTCCTCGAAACATTTACTTAATTTTATCAGATGAATATGTACAGTTGGAAAATTTAATTGTGAACAGCAATAGGCAAATATCTCAAAAGAAAACTCATAATGGGGACACCTGGGTGGCTCAGTCGGTGAAGCGTCCCACTCTTGATTTCAGCTCAGGTCATGATCTCATGGTTCGTGAGTTCAAGCCCTGCAAAGGCTCTGCACTGACAGTGGAACCTGCTTGGAATTCTCTCTCTCTCTGCCTGTCTCTCTGCCCCTGCCCACTTGCTTTCTCTCTTTCTCTCTTTAAAAAAAAAAAAAAAAAAAAAAAAAAAAAACTCCTAAGGAAAATTTAAATAAATATGATCCACACGGGGAAAATACCTTGATTCATAATCTCTAAGGAACTGCATTATTGTCCATCAGTAGAAATAACACAGTGTTGAACAAATGGAAGTTTCCATTGTTAGTCCACTCAAATTTATGTTGAATCTTATTGCTAAGGGGCATAGCCCTGAAAATGCAGGCCACCTTGACAAGATTCTTACACTACACATAATGATTTGACTCTATATAACTCTGGGAACAATGTATGAAATTGCAGAGTATACTGGACAGATAGGAAATCTGGAGATCTGTGTTACACCTCTGCCCTTACTAGCTCTTTCCCCTTGAACAAGTCATTTTAATATCAGGGAGACTCGGTTTCCTCCACTGTACAACTGAGATATGAGATCTCTCTCTCTTTCTCTCTCTCTCTCTCTCTCTCCCCCTCCCTTCCTCCCACCCCCACACCCCACAGCTACTGGGTAAAAAAATAAATGTCATAACAAACACAAAAAGAAGTAGGTATGTGGCACATAGTATTTATTTGATTATGGGATTTCTACCTCTAAAAACTTCCAGGCAAAATTTATATACCATCCTTGGTGGTAACTTCTCAGTCTTCCCCTCAAATCCTGAAACCTTATACTTTTCTTTCCTTTCTCACTCTCAAAATTTGCCCCGATTCAAAGATTTAACAAACCATTAACATAAGATATAAATTGGGAGTGCCAAATAGGGTTCAAGTCTAATTAAAGTGGCTTCCTGGACAATTATGCTGAAAAGAGTCTCCCTTGGAACCAGAGACACTGGGGAGGGAAGCTAAGGTTGATGGCCAATGGCTGCCATGAAGGCAATGTATGCAGGTCATGTATTTACCATCTTTCCTGTGAAAGTAATGGTAAATGTTTCCGTTCATGGAAGCCTTTAAATGTTTAAAACAAACATATTTGTTTTTTGTAATGTTCATTTCTTTTTGAGAGGGGGTGCCAAGAGAGGAAGGGGGACAGAGGATCCAAGGCAGGTCCACACTGACAGCAGAAAGCCCGACGCGGGGCTCGAACTCACAAATTATGAGATCATGACCTGAGCCAAAGTTCGATGCTCAACCGACTGAGCCACCCAGGCGCCCCGAAAATAAGTATGTTTGTAAGCCAAAAGAAGAACGTGAAGGACAGCATAAGCAAGGTGGAGGGGAGCTCCCTAATGCCTATTAAACCTCAGCATGTGGAGGCTGCCCCCCTATACAGGGGGGTTCCACATTACCAATTCGATTGTCAGAGTCCAGACCTGCATTGTTGTCTCACCCTGAAAACTCATCTAACTTTAACAAGTCATCATTTTGTATTAAACTTGAACATATCTTTCAAGTGATACAAAGAAAAAGTAACTTGGGATTACTATTCATTTACTATTATCCTAATTAGTTAAAATCTATCACCACAAAAAATACTAAAAACACAGATTTCCCTTTGGTCCTGCCTCTACCCCTGAACCAGGGACCCTGAGGTGATCTATAAATCAGCTTGACCGCTTGAAACGCTTGATGGTCTAGAAAGCTTATAAAGAGCCACGTAGGTCAAACACATTGTGACTGACCAATTTTTTAAATTTAAGATTTACTCTTTTTAAATTTAAGATTTACTCTCCCCTTTTTCTTAACTGATCTGACCAACGTGGCCTGCATTTTTGTTTTAAACCAATGTAACGGAGACAAGCCTCAAACCCTTGCTCACACATGCAGAAATGGGCCTCATCTTATTCCCCACCCCAAGTACATACTGAGAATCAAATCTAACCCTCACTTTTGAAACCTCAAGTTTGGATACACAGTTTTAAAGTATATAAAAAGAGCATATTTCTAATTTTATGTTTTAGCCTCAAAACCGTAACTAGACCCAGTTATTTTCCATTGTACCATGTCCTATTTTTTTAGCTTTAAAGATAGCCTTCTCAGGTGAAATAGGTGAAGGGGATTAAGAGGTCAAACTTCTAATTATAAAATAAATAAGTCACATATGGTCAATGATACTGTAATAATGTTGTTCAGCGATACATGGTGACCATAGTTATCACGGTGAGTACTGAGTAATGTACAGAATGGTGGAATCACTTTGTAAAGACAGACAAAGAGACAGACAGATAGATAACCTTCTCTTTATCCACAAGCCCTGATCCCCTTATATACAGTGGGCCTAAGCTGAATATACAGAAGCCTCTTCTTGAAGGAAAACTTTCAAAACTTCCTTAGTATTTGTCCCAAGTTGCTTTTCTCTTACTATTATGCTTTGCTTCCCTATAAATTCAGCACATATCTTAATTTCTTTTTATTTCCCTAAACTCCCAAGTCAATCATGGACCAGAGACTGCTAGGACCAGAGCACTTTTCATATGTCTCTCAAGCAGAGGTCACTGGTGGCCTGGGCCAGGAGACCAGGGAGGCACTCAGACTGTTGGCCCTCACTCTGCCAGTCCATACTGAGGGCACAGCAGGCCAGGAGCACCAAGAAATAGGAATTAGTTCAAGAATTTGCCTCATACTATCAGGCTCTTCCTTCCGGGATTGAAGGAGATAATCCTCAAAAAGCTCAATGCAGTGCTGGACAGGGAGTAAACATTCCTCTCTCACGGGGCTTCTGCAGCCAAGTAGCAAGTACAGAAATGCTACTGCATGAAGACCCAGTCCATAAATGGAAAACAGCTTCCATGTTAGGAAACTGCCTTAGAAGTAAGTTAAGTGGCTTTCTTTTTATCCTCACCTACCTACTTTATTTTTTCACAATACAAAACATCTTGTGGTCCTTTGAAATCTACATTGATTCCTACATGGACAGCCTTTGGAGAGTCATTTGGCCATTCTCCCCAAGTGCAGAAACACATTTTTCCAGTAATATAATTTGGATGTCATTCACACTTGCCTGTTTAGTTTCTTTTCTGTTTAATGTATTTTTTAACAGACAAAGAGATCAAAGACCTAACTCCAGTGGAATTATTTCCCTCAATTTGGCAGCACTTCCCAACAATGACTGTCTAAGGGATAGCTTTTCTGCACGAAGCTGCCCAATTTAATAAAAAAAGATTGTTCCCTATATTGATTCCATATTGATGCCAATTTGGCATCAGGCTTTTCTTTTACCTTAATAGACATGTCGAATGTCTTCTGTCTAGGTCATTTACCTGAAGTGGCAGTGATAGCATTCAGGAATCTAGTTTGTTCTTTTTAGGGAGAAAACAAGTTCTTTTATACAGTCTATGCATAAGCAGTTTCAGAACTGTCTTTCCTCCAATTCTCTGCCCCATGCCTTTCTCCTGCTTTGTCTTCTCTCAATGTTCTTGGCAGGCTTCTGAGAATGCCCAGCTCTGAGGGGAAACACCCAAGATTATTCTAAAAGTGCTGGTGGAAGTTGCTGAAGTCAGCATGAATTCTTTTCTTCTTTCCCCTCGCCTCCCCTCGCCTCTCCTTTCTTTTTTTCAGTAGCAGAAATCTGTGTTGGTGGGGGCAGGCCTGGCTCCAGTCTCCTGGGCAGGCTGTGGCAAGACTTCTGTAACGGCTATGTGTCAGGGCTGGTGTGGAATCACCAAGGATGGTTGGACCCAATGGTTGTGTGTCAAAAAAATTAAATAATCGGGTTCCCTTTTTCCAATAAAAAACACAAATTGACCCTATGATTTATCTACTTTATTATGTCAAATGCTTCTCTCCCCTTCAATAAATACATGGTATAAAGACTTTGTATCCAGAAGTAGCCTAGCAACCCATCCAGAAAAATGTCAACTTCTTTGTTCCAAAGTCTTGAAAACACTAGGGAAAGCTTGAAGACTGAAGGTAGTATCGATATAATCCACAATGAGTGCACTTCCTCTAAGTAGTTTGCATGGGTTTGCTTATTTAGCCATCACCACAACCCTATGAAGCAGAGACTATTATGGTCTCTGTTTTATTGATGAAGAAAATGCAAACAGAGATGGGAAGTATTTTCCCAAGGTTGCACAGCTAGCATGTAGCAAATCTAGGCTTTGCACCCAGTCTGACTCTAGATTCCACCTCTTCCCCTTGCTCCAGCCCCTTGCTCCCTTTGAGTTAATTAACCTTGTGGTCTCTAAATTATATTATGAACAATAAACTATGTTAGAAATCATATTAAAATTTGTTAAAAAGAATAGCCCTATGGCTCAGTCAGTTAAGCATCCAACTTCGGCTCAGGTCATGCTCTCGCAGCTCACGAGTTTGAGCCCCACATCGGGCTCTGTGCTGACAGCTCAGGGCCGGGAGCGTGCTTCAGATTCCCTATCTCCCTCTCTCTCTGCCCCTCCCCTGCTCATGCTCAGTCTCTTCTCTCCCTCTCTCTCAGAAACAAACATTAAATTAAAAGTTTAAAAAGAATAGCCCTAAGAAAGAACTTTACTAAACAGTGTTAAATTTCTCAACCAAGAGTATGTAAGAGTTATATGGCCACTGCCACACAATAGCTGAGAGAGTGGAGGGTCTAGAAATAGGACAATAAACCCTTTAAAAATCAAGTTGCTGGGGTGCCTGGGTGGTTCAGTCAGTTAAGCATCTGACTTTGGCTCAGGTCATGATCTCACAGTTCATGGGTTCGAGCCCCACATCAGGCTCTGTGTGGACAGCTCAGAACCTGGAGCCTGCTTTGGATTCTGTATCTCCCTCTCTCTCTGCCTCTCCCCCGCTCCTGCTCTGTGTCCCTCTCTCTCTTTCTATCAAAAATAAATAAACATTAAAAAAATTTTTTTTCAATTAAAAAAAAAAATCAAGTTGCCTACTTCACAACCAGGTCCTATCTCCTGGCTCCCTCCTGGGTTCTCTGGAAAACCAGGGATTCAGCCAGATTATTGCCTTTGGCCTCTAAGCTCCATACACTCATGACTTGAAAACAATAATGTCTAGACAAGATGAATAACGTTTAGAGACAGTAAATGTGAAGTGAAACAACACCGTGGTCAGAACTTTACGGGAAAGGAGAAACGGAGCAGGGTCACTTCTTTTCTTTTTTTTTTGGTTTTTGGTCATCTCAGACTTTCCTGACTTCAAAAAGTTGCACTGTCTGGCTGCGTCCACTGTTTTCACAATTGAACTTATTTTGGCAGGTCTGAAAAACAACTCCTGGCAGCCAGTAGAGACCCAGGTTTTGTGAGTTCTAACACTTGAAATTGTGGGGGGAGTCCTCTTTAAGAAAAGGAACACGAATTTATAAATGCAAACTTTGTAGATGCTAGAATGAAAGTCACAGCCTCCTTCCTGGTCTCCTTGCTTCCGCTCTCTTTCTAATCTAAGTTCTTCCCATGTAAAAACTTTAGGTCCCAAAGTGTGTTTGTTCAGAGATGGAAATAGACATGCGACAAAATGAGAGAGATCCTCTGTCAATTTAGCTTGGGAAGTTTCTCACAGCACATTCATTCCTAGTGATTCCATGCTGCATATTAGCATAACAAAGGCACTAAGAAATTCTGGGTTTGAAAAATCTGCAAAAATTTATCTGTCCGTGAAATCTTTTTTTGTGGAAGAGCTATTAGCATTTCACGAGAAAACTGGGTTTGTAAGATTCTGATCTAAGTTAATTTTCATAAAGCATTCCTGTATCGTGCTTCTCCCTGGATGAAAAATAAGTTCCAATGTTCATTTATGCCTCCAGGATCGGGTCCAAATTAACCAGGTCAGTAGTCCAGGGCATCCCTAATCTGGCCTTATGCCACCTCAACTTCATCCACTCCCTCTTCAAGAGCAAATGGCCTGCGGCAGTCAGTTCCCCCATGGATGAGCAGGCAGGCTTATCCCTTACAGGAGACACCCACACAGTTCTCTCACTCTTACTGCCGAACTCTCAGGCTGGCATTTAGTCCTAGGCCACACCTAGCATTGTTAACTGAATATTTCCACGTGGCAGCTTTCTCTCCCTCAGCTAACTATGTTTCCAGAGGCAGAGAACTTTTGTCTTCCTCAGCACTCAAGTATGCATTGATGACTTCACTGTGCAAACAGATGGCACTTAATAAACATATGTTGCCTGAATAAATGCGTTAATGAGTAAGTCTTGGTGGACTTCCTTTCAAATCAATTGGCTTTACAGGTTTCTGAGTCCAGGCCAACCAGAGCAGATTGAGGATGAACATACAAGCGTATCAGGAGATATCACAGATCCAGCCCCACCTCTAACACCATATCCAGTGATGCAGAGAAGTGACTTAAGGGAGACATTTTATAGACTAGACCATGCAGAGTAACTATGTACCTTGCTGGGGGGACCAGATGAGAATATGTAAAACAGGGCTTTAACGAGGGATAGTAGAAGATGTAGGTACATGCAACATTGGATAAAACTTCCTTTGCTCATCACAAAAATGTACAATTCCCAGAAATTCCTTTTTAACAGATGCTTAATTAGCATCTGCTGACTTTGATAAGTTGATCACTGAGTCAATTTTAATGCCGTCTCAAATCTTAAATTATCTTATTTTCTTAACATGAAGGCTCCTATTTTATCTTATAGCATGGGTAATTCTTCCCTCCAAGTAGAATAAAATTAAACAGGTTCATAAAATATTCATTAACTTACATATGAATGCATATATATATATCTGTGCCTCTAAGCTTAAATTAGTTGTCGCCTATAGCCTGGGATAACTAAATATTCTCTCAAGTGGCTTATCTTTTTGATGGTTCTATTATTTGATCTATGGCCTGAAAGTCTTTTTACTTCTTAAATACAAATACCTCTACTTGTATATAGTACAAAGTAACTAATTTAGGCATTTCATTCATATATATAATCATATTCACTAGAGTCCATGGCCAGATTCTATAAATCCACATTAGCGATGCCAGGAGCAGACTGTTGGATCTTTACTTAAACAATACTTTTGATGCTGATAGTGATGACCTTGAACAAATAGCAATGCCAAAGGTGGCCCATCCGAGCTCTGCCCCTGATGATCTCATTTACTTGAGCTGGGGTAACAATGGACCATAACAGCATTTCAAGCTCCGACTCTACTGGCAACCAACTAGCTGGTGACCCCAGACAAGTCCCCTAGCCCCACTGGGTCTTAATTTTCCAATTTGTAGTTTGAGATGGCTAGATGGGATATGGTAAAATTATGCGACTCCAATAAGCAAATTCCATGTTCTATTAAAAACGCCTCTAAAAGGCTTTTGGTTAATTAGGGAACTAAAATTAGACTGACCTATAATTAGCTTCTTAGATATGAAGTACCAGCCACCTTCCTGGTGCTTAACTGGTATCAGTCCCAGGTTTACTGCATGTCAGGTTGCTAGAGTCACTTCAGGAGGAATTACAGGACAAGCCTTTCCTTGACTGGTCTTTTCTACGGCTATTTATTTCCTCATTTTCCAATTATGAACACATTTATTAGAATCCTTGTGACATAAAGATTTCTTCATTTACATGTAAACTTAAAACATTTTTGAGGGAACCAAGACCAGGCCCTTTATAGCAAATGTTATAAATGGAGGACAAAGAAACTTTTAAACATATTTTGTAAAAGTAGGTGAGTTATTCCAGATTGATTAACCCTTTTTTTTTTTTAAAGTTTTACTTTTGAACGTTTTTTATTTATTTTTGGGACAGAGAGAGACAGAGCATGAACGGGGGAGGGGCAGAGAGAGAGGGAGACACAGAATCGGAAACAGGCCCCAAGCCATCAGCCCAGAGCCTGACGCGGGGCTCGAACTCACAGACCGCGAGATTGTGACCTGGCTGAAGTCGGACGCTTAACCAACTGCGCCACCCAGGCGCCCCTGATTAACCCTTTTAAGTCATTTTGCAACCCACCAGTGATAATACCAAACATATTAAAAAAAAGAAGAAGCAAAAAGACAGAAATATAAATTTTTTTTGAGCATTTGATGTTTTTACAGTTTATGAAAGATTATATAGATTAAGAATGCACATGCTTTTGGGGCACCTGCGTGGCTCAGTCAGTTAAGCATCTGACTTCAGCTCGGGTCATGATCTCACGGTTCACGGGTTCAAGCCCCGCATCGGGCTCTGTGCGGACAGCTCAGAGCCTGGAGCCTGCCTCAGATTCTGTGTCTCCTTCTCTCTCTGCCCCTCCCAGCTCATGCTCTCTCTTCCTCTCAAAATTAAATAAACATTAAAAAAATAATCAAAAAAAGAATGAATATGCTTTCTGTGAGACACTCTCATAAGGGACATGCTTCCTAATGATTGTTTTATATCAGCTGAGAAAATTATCAATCACCTACCATGTGTAAGACTCTATGACAGCTACAGTGGGAGGAATAGAGGCATAAAGGACATGAGTGTGTCACTAAAGAAACTGATAATACAGATGAAATAAGATGGACATGTAAATATAATGATGAACACCCCACAGTATAGAATAAAAGACGAGTGACAGATGTAACACGGGCTGAGGAAGGAAAAATGTGCATTGATCATATTTATAAAAGAGCTCTAGGGGCGCCTGGGTGGCGCAGTCGGTTAAGCTTCTGACTTCAGCCAGGTCACGATCTCGCGGTCCGTGAGTTCGAGCCCCGCGTCAGGCTCTGGGCTGATGGCTCAGAGCCTGGAGCCTGTTTCCGATTCTGTGTCTCCCTCTCTCTCTGCCCCTCCCCCGTTCATGCTCTGTGTCTCTCTGTCCCAAAAATAAATAAACGTTGGAAAAAAAATTAAAAAAAAAAAAGAGCTCTAAAAAGAGGATAAATGGAATAGATTTTTAAACAGGAAATATAATACTAAGTTTTACAAGACCTATTCAGATATGTTTTGGAGTGGCACTCACTGAAAACTATGAAGCCAATGTACTAGGCACTTGATCTAATAAGAGTTAAGTCTACCCAGGAGCATTTGGTGTAAAAGAAAAGCCAGACTTACCTGTACATTGGCATGGACAGACCCAGGCACTTGATATTTCAGCTCATGGGCTGTTGTTTGAGATTTTGGAAGCAGAAAAGGATACGAAAGGGACCGATACTTTGATTTCATTATCTAAAATGAAGAAAAACAGATAAAAAAAAAAAAAAAAAAAAGATCCAGATGAGAAAATAGCTCCATTCCTCCCTACTTTTGTGATTATAAAAGAAATTAAGATTCATTTGAAAAAGACAAATGTTAACAGTGAACGTTTCTAGTTGAAGAGGCAATAGATGATTTATTTTTGTGCTCGTTCCATTTTCCAGTGGCAGAGAACTCCTTTTTCCCTTCCTCCTTTACCTTTTGGAGTAAGGCATCTACTGTTTTATTTTATTTTTTTTATTTTTTTTTTATTTTTTTTTTCAACGTTTATTTATTTTTGGGACAGAGAGAGACAGAGCATGAACAGGGGAGGGGCAGAGAGAGAGGGAGACACAGAATCGGAAACAGGCTCCAGGCTCTGAGCCATCAGCCCAGAGCCCGACGTGGGGCTCGAACTCCCGGACCGCGAGATCGTGACCTGGCTGAAGTCGGACGCTTAACCGACTGCGCCACCCAGGCGCCCCTACTGTTTTATATTTTTAAAGAAAGCCTAAGTGTCATCTAGAGTTATAGAGGTATATAATTCCAAAAATTGTATTTTTTTTGTAAACTGATTTCTTACTATGTTGTGGTTTTTGTAAACTGATTTCTTACTGTCCTGTCACAGCAATGTATAACTGTATATTATATTTTAATAATTTCACAAGAAAATTATATAGAAGAACCATAGGTCATAAATTCCTATTGATGTGCACTTCAGTTATTTCCCATTTTCTCAGAATTATTAGAAGCAATGTCCAAATAAATTACCTTGTTGAATTACTTTTTAACGTAAGTACCCAAAAAAGATTTTCTGAGATAAAGGTTGTATACTTTTTTTTTTAATTTTTTTTTTTTTTTAGCGTTTATTTATTTTTGAGACAGAGAGAAACAGAGTATGAACAGGGGAGGGGCAGAGAGAGAGGGAGACACAGAATCTGAAATGGGCTGTCAGCACAGAGCCCGACGCAGGGCTCGAACTCACGGACCATGAGATCATGACCTGAGCCGAAGTCGGACGCTTAACCAACTGAGCCACCCAGGCGCCCTAAGGTTGTATACTTTTTAAAAAGTTTTTTGGGGCTTACCAATTTATCCCGCCAGGAACAGAGTATACAAGCAACAGAAATCCCCAAACCAATCACAGATACTAGCAGGTTAAAAGTAATGTCCCTTCATTTATTCATTCATGCTCCCTTAATTTTGGTTCAAAATATTTCCATTATTTCTAAGAGGTTATTAAGTTTATGTAAACGAAAGCTCACGTTAATGAAAAATAAGGGGAGACTCTAAGCTGTTGATAAAATAATTTTGTCCCAAATTATCAAGGACGCTAATGCCTTGTCATAATTCATAGTAAACAAAATGGAAGCTTAATGACACCAGGATGGTAGGCACTTGAGTTCTTCCTCTATGTAATGAAGGCGTACTAAAGACGTCACAGTCTGGACAAAAGGAAAATGGCTCTATCTTCTCACGCTGCTTCCCTTTGCTCAGAATCTCCTTCCAGAAGCCTGGACCAGTATGAACCCAGTACAACGCCAGGACGAGAAGGACTTGAAAGCTCGAGCTCTTTCCTCCAAACAAGGCCCTTGCCCCCTACAACAGCCTTCTAGGTGACCATCAGTCCAAACCAGATGCTTAATCAACACTGAGCATCCAAAATGTTAAAAAGATCACAATAGGCCCTGAAAGTAGCATCTATCTCTCCGTGCTTCGAATTGCCTGTGGTGTGAAAGTTTAGGGACATTTTCTTTTTCTTTTGCCCACAGACCCCGGCGCTCTGGCAACCGGGCACTGAAGAGCAGACGGGCCACCACAGCCCCTTCTTGCCAACCCTCTGGGCTCCTCCTCTTCCAGGCTATTTCTCTTCACGTGGACTGAATCATGATAAAACCATCCACCTACCTTCGTGAAGTTCCAGCGCTGGATGAAGTGACGTGCTACGTCACGAGCTGCCTTCCCGTGAACTGCAGAGGCAATGTCATGCCATGGCATCCGGGGAGTGGAGTGCCTGTCAATGAAATCTGCCCAGGTGCCCCGGGCAAGGATCATCACTAACTTCTGTGCCACAGACACAGCCATCTGATTCCAGCACTCACCCCAACCATGATATGTAAAAGGAAACATGGTAATGTTCACTATGCGTATATTACTTGGCTTGGGTAGAACAATACCTTTATAGCCAAGAAAAACATAGCTATCTATTACATTGAGGAGCACGGTCCCCCAAGTTCCTCCCCCAACAGGTTTCCATTTCACTTAGTACAACATAATCACTAGTCAAGGCAAGATGTGAATTGGTGTAAATTATCTAAGGCTGTGTAGTTAATATTACATTTTTCTTCTAAATCCTGTTGAAATAACCTCAGGCTGTATATACAGTTCTGTCTTTCTCTTCTCTTAGACACATAAGCACAGTGATAATCTGAAAATGGGTCATTTTAATGCTGGAAGATGAAGATGATAAGCAGAAAAGGAGATCAAAGGAAGTCACCTCTTGCAGAATTACAGATTATTACCCCCCAAATATGCCTTGATGGAACCTGGAGGTTTCAAACAGTAAGCTATGTTTCATGCTCTTTTCTTATTATACTTACAAGGAAATGTCCTTGTGTATATGACTGGATCATAGTCCCCAAAGTTTTACCAAATATTCAAAACAAAATAAAGCAGAATAAAGGACATTATATCCTGTACATGCATACTTGCTGAGATGCTGACAAGTAAAAGACAAAACACAAGCAGCCACCCACGACCATGGTACTCACCAGCAAAAGGTTTATCAAGTTGAACCCAGTCTTTGAAGACAAAATTGCAGTAGTCTTTTCCATGCCAGAACCTGGTTTCCCCATGGAGCTCTCCCATGCCTGTCTGTAAACTGCGGAGGGAGCTGGTGTCTGTGAAGGCAGCAGAGACTGTGTTCAGGTGGGCCCCAGGGAGGGAGGCTCACGTCTCATTTATTGAATGGCTAGAGACTTCCGAACTGTTATCTTTAAGCCTTGGAACTAGGGTAGCATGTGTTCATTCTATCTGAGGCTGTGGGCTGGTGAGGTTTCATAATCCATACGAGTTTACCATTAGTGAGTAGTGGGGGCTATAACCAGGTTCATTACTTGACAATGAAATTCAACGTTCTTCTCCCCATCTACTAGGTGACTGAAGAACAGATCACAAAGTTAACCATGAATAAAGAACTTGCTGAGAGGGACTATGAGAGAGCAATAAAGCCAGGTCAGGCAGAGAAACATGAATGGGAGACGCCATGAAGAAGTCATACCCTTGGCTCTCTTCAACCAACAGGGCGCATGCCCAATACATAATTTTGTCTTTTGCATCTCAGAATCAAGAACCTCAAATCAGCACACAGCCCCTGTTCCTGCCCTGGGATTGTCAAGCTGACTGACACCGAGCTTCGTCTTTTTGGGTCAGAAATTCTTTACATGTAAAAGGAAGAATTTGGCCTAGATGGCATCTAAGATCTTTGGCTCGAACATTCCATACTCCCAACATCATAAATGACATCCATAATAAATATCACAAGAACACACAGAGCTTATGATCACATAAGGCGCAAAAGCAGCAACCCACCGCAGCATTTCACAAAGAGCTTTGTCGGGACCATTTTACTTAATTCTGACTTAAATAGTTTGTACATTTATGGGATATGGTGGCCACATAAACAACTAAGCAGGAAGACAAGCAGAGCTACAAATCACAAAGCAGCGCTTGGCACAAAAGAGGCACTTAACAAACACGCTGGGTACAAAACTATTCATTGAATGAATAAATGGTAGCACGTACCAGTGAGAGGAGCAGACCAGCCCCCTACCACCACATGTCCCAGAATGGTCTTTCTAAAACGCATACCATTGGCTTAAAAGCATTCTAAGATCACCTGCTGCCTGCCCACGGGGAGTCAGGTCCTAAAAGCTGAGTGTGCACAGAAGGTTCTTCCCAAACTGATGCCAATCTCCCTTTCTGGCCCTTGTTCTTCCCCAACCCAGGCCCCGTGCACACCACCTTTCTCCCAGTGTTTCGACAGGCGTGGTTTGTTACGCCTTGGTACAGTTGGCACATTATTCCTTCCCGTCCGGAATGCCCTTCCCTCCCTCTCATCCTCAACTCCCCATCTTTCTAGAGCTACAATAGCTGTCACCTGCCCTACAGGTACCTCCCAGATCCCAGAAGGGTGAGGCTACCACTAGCACTGCCGTAGAACCATCAGTAGCTGCACACCCTGGTACCTCGGACTCTGTGACACAATTGTGCATGGATGCTCCCCACGAGTCTGGAAGCTCTTCGGGGTGGAGAGTGTGCCTTCACTGCGTGGTGTAGCTCCTGGCATTCAGTAGGCAATCAATACGTACTTGCAGAACAAAGGTTTTTAAACAATCACCACACACACACACACACACACACTGCTAATATTCTAACTTAAACTGAATAATTAACCTTCAATGGTTATTGACATAATCTATAAAAGAAAAAGGTCTTAAAAGTGCTAAATATTAACAAAACTAAATAATGTTAAAAATAGCATTCTATTGACTTCTCCCAGTGATTTATTTTCCTGCTCTGTTGAGACTGAAAGGCTAAAGTACTGGCAATCTGTTTGCTCACCTGTAAAATCTTTAGAATAAGCATGGCATTTTATATTTTTTTTTAAAAAAGAGAGATAGAAAGGAAACAGGAACAAAGAATGAGGTAAATCATGGGTCAAATTCCAAAAAAAAAAAAAAAAAAAAAATATATATATATATATATATATATATATATGGTAATATATACATAAGCTAAAGCTTAACATTTATATGCATACATGTGTTTAAAAATTAACTTTCACCTAACAATCAGTTATGATAAGAAAAACAAAACAAAGCAAATTCTCATCTCAGAAAATTGTGTTGGTACTGATTGGATTCAACCTGCTCATAATTCAAATTTGTTTTTGGTTTCAGTCATGGCCTAAATTATTCCAAATAAGTCAGTCTTCCCCAGAACAAATTAAATATTAAGGCAATACAGCCAAGGACTCATAGTTAGTGTGACTGCTGCCCAGAAGTGCATGAGCACCTACGAGCAGGAAGAGAGGCTTTTTACATCAGCCATGCTGATGTGAGGGGTCCTCCTCAGTCTGCATTTGGCTTCCAGCTGATTTCATAATTGCACCTGCCTTGTCTTTGGCATAGGTTTTATGCCAGTTTTCTGCAATCCTCATCCCTCAGTGGCCCAGACACAGGCTGTAAAGTTCATAGAAAGGGTGTCTTCCTGCCCTTCACCCATGTCTTCTGGCTTTGCTTCTTCCTCTCTTCTTTTCATGGTCTCTTGACTGCCAAGGCTGCATCCCCTACACCATTACTGCAACCCCCGCTTCTTGACCTTCTTTCCTAGTCCCTCCTCCTTCACAAAGTTCTCCCTAATCTTCTTCTAAATGTGCTCTTCGAGCTCTGGCTTCTCCTTTGGCTCTCAGATCCACAGCCCCTTCCAAAGCCTCCCTCAACCTTCTCCACCCAGTTGTCCCACCAGGCCTTAAAACCATGTGCTTAACACTAGAATCATTATTATTCCCACAAAATCAAGTCTTCCTTGAGATTTCTGGTTTCTGTTCATAGTTACTCAAGCTCAAACCTCAGGATCAACTTTGGCTCCTTTCTTTTCCTTGCTCTCTTCTCCACCTACCTCCCAGTCACCACTTCCCAAATCCTATTGAAATTCTGCAGATTTTTCCTTTGGAAAAAGTTTCTCCCATTCACTTCATTCCTGGGACAAGCTAGTCAGACTCTCTGTGTCTGTAGTGTAACTTAGTAAAACACCACCCTTAACTCTCCACCCACTCCCCACCACCTGTCTTCTCCAAATCCCACCTCCATTCCTCACCCACCAGGGATTCTCCAACATTTGATAGATGAAGTTCAAGGTCACAGCCTGACCTTCAAAACCTTCCATTACAGGTACAGATCTATCCCACCAATTCAATCTATACACAAAATTTACTAACTCTTATCCATAATTCCAAAACCCAAAAGCTCTGAAAATTCAAATGTTTTCTCATAGCTCATTTGCTAGCAAAATCTGACCTGAACTGACAAGAAGTTATAATCTTTATTTAACCCACCTGGTGTTGCACAAATATAAATGATCTGTTTAGGTGTTTCCCAGACCCTGCAAGCAGTATAACATAATATAGAGTATAGGTATTGCATTACCTTTCTAAAATCTGCAATCTTCTAATTTCTGAAGCACATCTGACCCCTAGAATTTTGAATAAGAAATTATAGACCTCTATGCATCTACCTCATTCCACACCTACATCTGACATGATGAAATAAACACTTTTGGCACTTCCCACATGTGTCCTAAGATATAACAGCTACCAGGGCACCTGGGTGACTCAATCAGTTAAGCTTCTGACCTCAGCTCAAGTCACAATCTCAAGATTCTTGAGATGGAGCCCCACACGGAGCTCTTTGTTCTCAGCACAGAGCCCTCTTTGGATCCTCCTGTTAGTGCATTATCTAATTAACCCATAGTGATCTTGCACATGGCTCCACGCTAATTTCTGTCCACAGCCAGTAAGGTTCACTAGGAGCCCAGGTCATCGTGGTCTTTTGAGTTCAAGTAAAACTGATTTGAACTAAGAAGCTAACCCAGTTTGTAGCCTCAGGAAAGGAAGTTATTAACTCAAGCAAATATTCAGTTTCAGATTTCTTATGAAGAGTTACTCTGTGCTTAAATCAGGTTTCAAGTCCTATGAGACACTATGTTTAAATCATTACATAATTTAAATGTAGAGCTGTGCTCTTTAAACTCCTTTCATTAATAGCAGAACCTTGCTTTTTTTTTTTCCAACACAAATTCACATGGAGCTTTTATATATATATATATATATATATATATATATATATATATATATATATATACACACACACATATATACATATATATGTATGTGTATGTGTATATATATGTATATATGTGTATATGTGTATATATGTGTGTGTATATGTGTGTATATGTGTATGTGTGTGTGTGTATATGTTTCTGTGTGTATATATATATGTATATATGTGTATATGTGTATATATGTGTATATGTGTATATGTGTGTGTATGTGTATATATGTGTGTGTATGTGTGTATATGTGTATATATGTGTGTGTATGTGTGTATATGTGTGTATATGTGTGTATATGTGTGTATATGTGTGTGTGTGTATATATATATTTCTGAAACATATATACACACAGAAACATATATACACACACTCACAGAATTTTTCTGGTTGAAGCAAGTACCAATAGAGACAGGAGTATCCAGGGCCCACCTGCTTGGCATACCTCCTCAGAGCCCCTGAGAAACACCAGGGTCCACAAGTGAGTGACTCATATCCAGCCACGGTAGCTGGGCTCTAGCTAAGTCTTCTAAGTAGTGCCCTAGAATCGTGGCCTCGGAATCCAGCCAAAACCTCATGATGTAGTAATCTGCATTTTTGCTAAATCACAAATCTGAATTATGAGCTCTGGAAGGCTGATAAACTGGAACAGCACTGTGCAGGTTACTTTTGATCTCTAACCCTGAGTTTCCTCATCTGTAAAAGGGAGTCAATCTGTAACACTATTACGGCCGAGCACCACCAGTGCTTAGGGTAGTAACAGGAAGTCTGCACACAATAAGCTCTAGCTTATGATTTTACTATGGTTGCCATTCATTACGAACATTACTTGTCCCTTTACTTGTCCCCTGATCCGTTGCCAAATTCCTCTTCATCCCCACCACCACATTTTAGGCCCTATTTATTCAAATACCTAGTTCTTACAAAAGCTCCTCAGGTAACAATTTCAAATAATACATGTGGCGTAAAAACTGTGCAAACAGAAAGCCAATCCAGAAACACACTCACTCTGCTCATGCAGCAAAAGCTGAAGCCTAAGGACATTCTGCGGCTTCACACATCACTTACCAACATTAGGTCTAGTGAGTCCCTGCTCAGACTTACTGGAAGAGTGAAAGAGTTTCAGGTGGGGTTTTAAACCATGGATTAAATTCTGACGACTTCTACAGTGATTACAATAACCTGGAGAAAGTTGAGAGTTCTTTTTTTTTTTTAAACAAAGAAATAGATATATATCAAATTTGCTACCCTGAAAAGCAGGCTCGATCATTTTTAAAACTAGGCAAGGCTATAAAACCAGTCACAAATTCTGTGCTACAGAAAACTGTAGAGCTTTAAGACAAATTTGAAAAGAACAGTAAATTTACAAGATGTAGAAAATCTAATGTTTGAAGATAAAACTTCATATATTTCTGGCTAGGAAGAGACAGGAAATCTCTTCTATGAGAAGTTAAGGATGCTTAATACTTTTCTTTTTTTCTTTATAACTTGGCATTATTTTAGAAATGCTTAGACATCCTGCTACCATCAGAAGTATGAATTGTGGTTGTCACAACTACTTGTGCAACTACAACAATAACTCTGTTCTAAAATGAGGCAAACAAAGCCACGAAATGGCATGATATTGAATAGGTGATAGCCACCTTTCAGCATTACTCATACTACTCCATTACAGAAAGACAGGTTTAAAACCTGGTCCACAGTGTCCGGCTGTGAAAGAACAGAACATCATCAAGATAAATTCTAGCAAAGACGAAGACTTACTGGAGGCACTGTCAATGCTGCTGATGCTGTCTGCATCGTGCAGGTGGTGCCTGTGGAGATGTCTGTAGAGGCTAAATTTCGAGAACTTTCTGGATTTTCCTACTCCTTTCAGTTTTGAATCCATATCATCAACGCTCCTCAGGGTGGGCGGATTGTTACTAGCTTTGTTTTTATCTTGAAGGCTTAAGGATTCCATGGACTCTGTTGTTTCAGCCTGAGAGAGTTATTAAAAAAAAAAAGAAAGAAAGAAAGAAAAAAGATACCTCATAGGATATGCTGCAATGTGACCCTTTAATTCTAGTTGAGCTGACGTGTAAAGTTCACACATGATGGTCTAATAGACACACAATAATGTGTGAGGTCAGCCACAGGGCAGTGGAGGATTCTTGTGAGCTGCTTAAATACTGGCAAAGGAATACCAGGCGTTCCATTGTACATCCCCCTGCAGTAGATTAAATTCTTGAAATTTCATACCAGTTAACCTTTTTATGTCAAATACAATTACATGAGCTATATTCACCATTGAGCTACTGAATTGCTTCCTCCGATAAACGTGAATAGTGCTTTTTCTGTCAACCGTTTTTTTTTTTGCTACTTATTCACTAAATCTCTACTTTTTCCAGAAAAGTCACCAGCATATACAGCAGCAAGATAAAATGGAGACCATCAAAATTTTTAATGAGTGTATTGATATTTTGGCAACCATTAGAGTTAAACCACTAAGCACTGTTTATGGATATGGCCATATGGGTATTTTGGCAGCGCTTGATTTAAAAGGTACTTTGAGAAGTTATTAAACTCCTGCTTTCAAAAAGAAGTCCCTCCATGACTCCAGACTGATGTATCCTATTTTTGCATGTTTTTAAGTAGGAAGATTTCAAAAACCTTTGCAGGTACTTGTAGTAAGGCTGCTTATTTAACTTAAAGCTCAACTGATGCACATTTTTGTTTATGAACATTTTTTTTTTCCAAATAGGAAATGAATCTTTCATTCAAATGGAAAACAGGAGTTAATTATGAGCTGGCAAATGCTCTGTTGGATCTGTTTTCTCTTACAAGAGAAGAAAGAGATTAAGAGATGCAAAGTTACAGACTTGCTAGGTGGTCTTTGAAACCAGGTCTGTCCATCCAGGAATAGGCTGCCCCCCAGTGAACCAATCAATCAGTCATGCTATTAACACATACTTATACAAATCATGTCCCTTCTATGCAGTTCCATAAAGGTGAGATTTACTTACTGTGAAGGAACTCAGAGATGGTCCTACAGTGACACGCTTCACGCTGCCCACGTCTGTGAGTCTGTGTTCGTTGTCATCCCACCTTCCATAGGCCAGGTCGATCCCACCCACAAAAGCCACTGACTGGTCGATGACAACAATTTTCTCATGATGAGCCCACAGATACACGCTGGATGATACATGATCTGGGTGCCTCATCACCTTGGGAGGGAAAAGAAAAAACCCACGAGTAATGCACTTTTTAAAAAGTTCTTCATGTTATAATAAAATATATGTTTCATCCCCTGAATAGCATTTTCTATAATTCAAATACCAGAATATGCTCTGTATACACCAAACTTCTAATTTCATTCTCAGTGCTTACAAGAGGAAGATTCCTGGTTACTTTTTTAAGCCTCCCCACCAGCCCTGCCCCATACCACATTTGGAGGAAGCTGCCATTTAACTAGAAATGTGGTCACATATTTCAGTAAAAGCTGTAATACCTTTTGTAATGTAAGAGCTGATTCCTTTTTTCCACCTAAAAGGCTTATGCTATACCTGATCTTATTTTAAAAACAACAAAAAACTCTGAAAATGTTTAACCAACATCTACCTCTGAGAAAATTTTTAATAGGTATATTGATATTTTGGCAGCCACTGAGTTGAAATTGCAAGCATACGGATATAGGGATATACATACTTTGGCAGCTCTTGATTTGAAAGATATTTTGAGGAGTTATTATTCTTCTGCTTTCAAAGAGAATTCCCCTTTTTTTTTTTTAATTTAATGCTCATTTATTTTTTGAGAGACACAGAGAGACAGAATGCAAGTGGGAGAGGGGCAGAGAGTGAGGGAGACAGAGAATCCAAAGCAGGCTCCAGGCTCTGAGCTGTCAGCACAGCGCCTGACACAGAGCTCGAGCTCACGAACTGTTCTGAGCTGAAGTTGGAGGCTTAACTGACTGAGCCACCCAGGCACCCCTAAAGAGAAATCTCTTTAGATGATCCCAGACTGACCTATCCTATTTTTGTATATCTTTAAGTAAAGCATTCCAAAAACTTTGGAGACTACTAAAGTTCTTAGTAACCTACATTTGTTGTGTGTAGTAAAATACACGTAACACAAAATTTACCATTTTGACCATTTTTAAATGGACAGTTCAGTGGCATTACATACATTCATATTGTTCAATCATCACCATTATGTATCTCCAGAACGCTTCATTTTGCAAAACTGGAACGCTGTATCCAATGAACAATAACTTCCCATTCCCTCCTCCCTGAAACCACTGGCAAACACCATTCTATGTCTCTATGAATTTGACTAAGTATCTTACTATTTGCCTTTTTGTGATTGGCTTATTTCATCTAGAATAAGGTGTTCAAGGTTCACCTATGTTTTAGCATATATCAGAATTTCATCTCTTTTTAAGACTTAAATATACTCCACTGTATGTATATACAAATCATTATTGAGATTGGGATATTAAAGTGTCCAACTATTATACAATTGATTGTACAATTGTCCATTTGGTCCTTCAATTCTGTCGGTGTTTGCTTTATATATTTTGATAGTCATTATCAGGTATGTACATGTTTACAATTGCTGTATTTTTTTGCTACATTAAAACTTTTAATAATATATAATGTCCTTCCTTATATATTATAAACTTTTTCTATTATAATATCATCTGATACCAGTATAGCCACTGCTGCTCTCTTTTGATTAGTATTTACATGGAACATCTTCTTTTAGCCAAATAAAAACACATAATTGTTATATACTGTAAGCCTGTTGGAGATTTATTAATTCATATGTCTTGGTGTATCTCAATGACTTGGCAATAATTATTGATAGCTTTTTCAGTCTTTAGTAAATATCAAATTGCTCTTTTTTATTGCTTATTGTATTTATTTATTTTAATTAGTTTTGTATATAACACACTATTAAGAAAAAGCTTTTTAAATCCTAGATGAGCTCTCTGTTGCTATGAACATTCAAGGGACATCACAGGGAGACCACATCTAAGACATTCCAGGATAATCTCAACGAGGAGCAAGGGAACTTGACGAAGCTCCTGAGTATTGAAACAATTGTAGAAGGTGTGTTCTTGGCTAAATTATCAGGTTAGGAGAAACAGAAATGTGAACTCTGCTGACCCCATCGATACCAGAAGTATAAGAAAGTATTTTTGTTTTATTTCTGAGAAGGATCCAATGCTATTCACTCAAAATTGTACATTAGGGAATTCTACAAATTACCACTGCGCAAAGCAAAGCACACCTGAAAGACTACAGAATAATACAGAAGAAAGGTTGTTCAGAAGGATGAACCTATTACCTTTATGTTGGGGTGTAGACGCATTAAAGTCCTCTTGCTGTATTCACTGTTGATTCCAAGAGCGAGTTCCACCTCTTTGTAGAGCATTATGAAGATTCTCACCCCCTCTTGCTGTCACAAGAGAGAACACAAGGAGGAATGAGAATTTCTGAAAGTAGGTTATGCTTTTTCTTGTCTTTTTCTTGCCTGTGTATTATAAAGTTTCTTCTATAAACAAGTATAATAAGATATTTAATGAAAAATGCAATACGAGAAGGTGAAACATAAGTATATATTAAGATACAAATATAACAAAAATGTATCTCCCTTCCATTCTTAGGACTTGTCATACCAAGACAGAGTGTCAATATTTGAAAAGGCTGAAATGGTAAACTTACCAGCGAAAAGTGATGGTCTTATACCTGTGAACATTTTCAAACACTTACACAACATTAAGGAAAGTGTTGGCCTGATTCAGGTTGCAGGATTAGGGTTTTTGGTTTGTTTTTATTACACTTCCATTAGTTAAAATAGCAGTGACAAAAAACTCTGATGGCAATAAATCACACTAAATATCCCTTAAATGTTTCTGGAGTATTTTAATAGAATTTTTCTTTATTAAAAATTACTTAAGTAAAAAAAAAAAAAAACCATTTATCTTCAGAGATGAATATAGTGATTCACATTTGGAACTCATAGTTACATCATTAATGTCTATTTGTGACATGACTTCTTTGGAAGTTTCTCTAATGTTCAAAAATCCCTGAGATTTAGCAGCAGCACAAAATTAACATTGATTCAACCTTAGACCTTGGACTTAAAAGAAGACAAATAAGGCCATTGTGAAGGTCAAATTAAATCAAAAGTACCTGATAAACTTGAACATGCTATGTTAACAATATTTTTATTAGTATTAACTATCAAAAAGACAATGTCGGGGTGCCTGGGTGGTTCAGTTGGTTAAGTGCCCAACTTCTGCTCAGGTCATGATCTTGCAGTTCGCAGGTTTGAGCCCTGCATTGGGCTCTGTGCTGACAGCTCAGAGCCTGGAGCCTACTTTGAATTCTGTGTCTCCCTCTCTCTCTGTCCCTCCCTCACTCATGTTCTGTCTCTCTCTCTCAAAAATAAATAAATCAACTTTATAATAAACAAATAAATGCAATATTCTAAAAAAAAAAAAGACAATGTCTAATAGCTGGTAGTATAAAAAAAATAGTATTTTCTCCTCTAGTTTGGATAGTGATAAGGTTTTAGCTAAATTGGCCCACACCTGAATGTCCTTCCTCTTCTCCCTGTCTAGTCACACAGTCCCCTCACCAACATACAGTTAAGAATGTATTCCTCCAGGAAACTCTTATCTTATTTACCCCCACTTCTTATATGACCTTTTTACTTTTTAGATTTGTATCCTCACTACTGCTGTGCAGTTTGCAACATTTGAATTTGCATTCTCTATATCCAGCAGCTCTGAAGCCATTTTGAAGCATACTGCATACATACTGGATAATGTATCTACACCTAGGCATTTAAAATCCTAGAGATAAAAGGCAAGAACTTGTACACAGTACAGTACTTTATAAAGCATTAGAGATACTGGCATATGAAATAAACTATAGTGACAAAGAGTAATTTAATTACAATTTAAATTATCAATCCATGGTAATTAGATATACTTCATAATGGAAATTTGAGTCATTAATTTAAGAAGCCAACTGGGTCGAACGCAACTAATTTATAAGAATTGGTTATTTTTGCAACACTATAAAAATATGAAATATCATAGGAGTTAATATTTTTAAGTTGCAGGGTACAAAATCTTGGAGTACACCAGATTTTATATATATATATATATATATATATATATATATATATATATATATACACACACACATATACATATATATATATATATATATACATATATATATATATATACATATATACATATATATATATATATATATATATATATATATATATATAGTTCCCCAATATTGGTCTGCCAATATTAAGAAGCATGTTTTGGCCATTAAATCCTTATAAGAACACATCCCTTCAAAATACTAACACTCTAGGTGTGCCTGAGTAACTCAGTAGGAGAAGCATCTGACTTTGGCTCAGGTCATGGTCTCATGGCTTGTGAGTTTGAGCCCGACATCAGGCTCTGCTGACAGCTCAGAGCCTGGAGCCTGTTTTGGAATCTGGGTCTCTGTCTCTCTCTTTGCCCCTCCCCTGCTTGTACTCTGTCTCTCTCTCTCTCTCTCTCTCTCTCTCTCTCTCTCTCAAATAAATAAGCATTCAAAAAAATTTCAAAATACTTACACTCTATATTTCTTGGTGTAACATCTGAAAAGTGCATACATTTTTGGAGGAATATACTTAAATATATGTTCTGAGCTGCATTAAGGAAAGTCAAATGGGCGATGGATATTAAGGAAGGCACCTGTAGTAATGAGACTGGGTATTGTATGTAAGTGAAGAATCACTAAATTCTACTCCTGAAACCAATATTGCAGAGTATGTTAACTAAAATTTAAATTTGAATGTGAAAAGTAAAATGCATTCTGACCCTGAAAAAAAAATAGGATAAAAAAAAAATATATGTCATCCTATTTCTCTGGTTAATAGCTGACTTTTGGAATTTTCTTATTAGTAATTAAAATTATGCAACTATTACTGCAACCAAGTGCATAAGGACAGACCAGCTAAAGAAATAAGGAAGTGAAAGTGTAGGCAAGACATGAACAGATTAGCTTCTAATAGTTCAGTCACTTAGTGCTCTGCAATGAACCACTGGTGGAGAGCTCTAAATGCAAACTAGAACATTATTTTTTCCCTCTAGTGTTCATATACACTCTGCTATTTGGGTATTTTAGGATTCGGTACTGAATAACAGTAACACAAAATAGCCTCCCATTTAAAGATATAGTATAAAGTCTAAAACCCAAAATTGCAACCCAAATTATAAAACATTATACCTGACATCTTTCGTCACGTTTATTTTAAATGAATGAAATTGTGCTTCTTCAGCTTATGAAATTACCATTCTTGAAGGATAGTAGTTGCAATTTAGACCCTGGCCTGATTCTTTTTTTTTTTCTTATTTATTTATTTATTTATTTTTTAATTAATTTATTTTTTAATTTACATCCAAGTTAGTATATAGTGCAACAATGATTTTACGAGTAGATTCTTTTATGCCCCTTACCCATTTAGCCCATCCCCCCTCCCACAACCCCTCCAGTAACCCTCTGTTTGTTCTCCATACTTAAGAGTCTCTTATGTTTTGTCTCCCTCCCTGTTTTTATATTATTTTTGCTTCCCTTCCCCTATGTTCATCTGTTTTGTCTCTTAAAGTCATCATATGAGTGAAGTCATATGATATTTGTCTTTCTCTAATTTTGCTTAGCATACTACCTTCTAGTTCCAGACCCTGGCCTGATTCTTACAGTTTTCTACTGACCTGCATAACTAATGGCTTTTTGAAATAATAGAGATGTTAACACTAATGGATTACATTATTACCCTCCATTTATTAATACCTTACATTTTCTTCTATATTTTGTCTTTTCTCATTGAAATAAATTAACTCCAAAGGAAATAGGGTAGAGACTTTTAAGTCTTTTTAGCTTATATACAAAAGACTAATAAGGAAGTAAGAAAACAGTTCATTTTAGGTAATCTGGTTTACAATTATTTACTTATATCTGTATCAGAATGAACAGTTAATTAGTGACAAGATTTCTGTGATCATAAAGCAATAAATTCCTCTTCTTTTGGTCAAAGTATTACAACACTATCATAAACCCTAAACTACAAAGGGCAAAGGAAAAATGTTTCCTGACAGTGAAGGCATTTTCCCGGTCATAATAGTGCAGCCTTACACAAAATGTGAGAAATAACTGTGCAAAATGAAAGCCAAATTAGAAAAGAAAAAAGGACTGATGTGAACTCTGTAATTTAAGAAATACACATCTGAAGCATCCAATGTTTTACCAATACCTTTTCATGACCCTAGGGGAAATTACTTTTTATTACAGAGGAGGAAGTAAAGTATTAATAGGCCAAGTAGAAAAATGAATGGCCTGGAGGGGATTACACAATGTCATCTTTCTCATCTCTGCTGAAGTCACGTAAACCAAAGGTTAATGGAACACATGTCACACTATAAACACAGAATAAACTTCGTAAAACCGGAGTTTCAAAAGTTGAAAGTTCTGACCTCTTTTCTAATTAGTTTTGAATCAAGTAGAGCAGACATAAGAGTATACATAGTAGGACTTTTTAGGAACTTCACATATACAAAATACATGTGAAGACAACAAAAAGTAAAAAAATGTTATAGTTGACATCAAAGAGACTTTTTTGAGTCCATTGTTTTCTCTCTGATTACTCAAAATACTGTGGTCAAAATATTTTCTAAATGCAGCCAGGTTTGTCTCCTGCCTCGAGACAGCTTAACTTATGCATCCCCAGGATAGTCACCAACTTTATCATTTGTCAAGGACTTCTGCAGAGTGTGCAATATTTGGGGAAAATGAAAAATAAAGGACAGGAGATCACATCCTCACCATTCAATGTAAGCAATGTGAAAAAGCACAAATGCTCCTGTCTTTTTTTTTTTTTTTTTTTGAACCAGTTCTATTTGAAGCATAGTCTTCAAGGTTGAAGATCTATTTTTCCTTTCCCACACATGCCCTTCTAGCCCACCACTTTGATAAGATCCCGTTTGGTTTTCCTGTGTGGAGATGTGATTATCTCATTTGACAAACCTGAACATCTTTTCCTTCCAAATGATTACTGATTGCAACTCTAGAATGTGGCTTGTGGTCCAGGACAGAAAGAAACTACCTCACAACAAAATCACCCCTGAGGACCTAAACCCTTTTCTGTAGGTCTCCAGGTGGCTGCATTTGAAGATTTTTTTCAGTGCAAGTCCCATCAGAAATATCATGTTCCTAGGGTGCCTGGGCGGTTCAGTTAGTTAATCGTCTGGCTTCAGCTCAGGTCATGATCTCACCGTTTGTGAGTTTGAGCCCTGTGTTGGGCTCTGTACTGACAGCTCAGAGCCTACAGCTTGCTTCGGATTTTATGTCTCTCTCTCTCTCTCTGCCCCCCTCTCTGTCTCGCACTCTGTGCGTGTGTTTCTCTCTCAAAAATAAATAAACATTAAAAATTTTTAAAAAAGAATCATCATATTTCTAAGGTTGAAATATACACATTGGGTACATGCATACAGTTGCCATAACTATGATGCACTTTATTTCAACTCTTGGGGCAGTCCATGCAGACCTGTGGGAAACCCTGGGATGCTGACTTGAGCCATAATCAGCATCTAAGTCAAGGTTGGCTTATGCTATTTTAAATGATAACACTGCTATTCAAAAGGCAAAAGAAATAGGAAATTACCAGTTTGGCTATCACCAGAGAAACAAAATACTGTATTTCTTCCATAAAAACAGCCATTGTAAGAGATGTTTGCCTGTATCCTGGCTATGAGGCAGAGACACAAAATTCCTCCCCCCAAATCTACACAATGAGATAGAAGAAAAAAATGTATTTATTTTAATCAACCTTGTGGATCTCTGGGATCCATTAATGTAAGAATAAATGTTATTTTTTCAACCCAGTACTCTGAAAGTAGAGGCTTTCAGAAACTAAATAATTTAGGTGAGACAGTGTTTGTAGGCATAGAAAATAACAATTTACAATAATCTGGGTATTAAAAATTTATGACCAAAATAATATGGTATAGCTAAATTAAGGAAGAGCAATTCTGCCAAATGTACCACTAAGAAATTAATATTTAATAATATTACTATTTCCTTAGGAAGTTGTTTTTTTGAGAGAGAGAGAGAGAGAGAGAGAGAGAGAGAGCGAGCACAAGAGCAGGAGAGAGGGCCAGAGGGAGAGGGAGAGAATCCCAAGAAGGCTCTATGCTCAGCTCAAAAACTGATATAGGGCTCGATCTTATGACCCTGGGATCATAACCTGAGCTTAAATCAAGTAGGATACTCAACCAACTGAGCCACCCAGGTACCCCTCCTTAGGAAATTTTTAAAATCATTACGTGCAATTTAAAAATCCCAAGTTTCACAAAGCAGATGGAATTGAAATGAAGCACCATTATCAGGCAATAGTATTTACTTGGCCATGGTGTTCACCTAGGACCTCACCGGGGTTCATGGGCCATAAAAGCAAAGAAAGCCCACACTAGTGATAGAAAAGTCAACTAGAGGGGCGCCTGGGTGGCTCAGTCGGTTAAGCGGCCGACTTCGGCTCAGGTCATGATCTCGCGGTCCGTGAGTTCGAGCCCCACATCGGGCTCTGTGCTGACAGCTCAGGGCTCTGTGCTGACAGCTCAGAGCCTGGAGCCTATTTCAGATTCTGTGTCTCCCTCTCTCTCTGCCCCTCCCCTGTTAATGCTCTGTCTCTCCCTGTCTCAAAAATAAATAAAACGTTAAAAAAAAAAATTAAAAAAAAAAAAAGAAAAGTCAACTAGAGAGTAGCCTAGGGGAAAACAAACATATGAGGGGGAAAACAAACATATGAGAGCTAACACAACATGGAGGGCCAGGCCTGCAGGATCTTTAGAATCTTTCTCCTAAGCCCTGCTCAGGCATTTGCTAGCTTTCTGGAATTTACTAAGATGTCCTGTAGGCACCTCACACTCAAGTCAGCTGGAATTTAGCTCATCAAACCCGAGTTCTTTCCACTTCTTCCCATTGCCAGACTCACCTTCCTAATACACCATTTTGATCAGATCACCAGACTCCTCTACCAGACTCGAACCTTGCCCAGTCACTTCCTACTTTCTTCCATAAAGTCCAAATGACTGACTTGGCTCGCAAGCCTCCACATCTGGCTGCAACAGCCTTTCCAGCTTGATCCCTCATCGTACTTACGCTAACACTCAGCTGTAATTAGCCTTGTCACTTTACTGTGACTGACAAAGCCTTGGGAATTCCTGCCTCTGGAATGTTTCCTCACCACAGTTTCTACACCTAGAAACTTCTTCCTTTCATTTAAATTTTTTTGCCCATCCTAAATGCCCTAAATTCCTCATATTGTGAGGGACTTCCCCACCAGAGCTTCCCATAGTAGGCACTCAACAAATACATATTGATTGAAACCTACAACAGTAAAGTGTTGGATACGTACTATGAAGAGAGGATTTACTAGTATGGTTGACAATTGCTAGGCCAGACTGGAACAACTTAACTAAAGTGGAATCTTGAGGAGAGATGGGAAAAACGCTGTTTCGTGGAGAGAAACGTGGAGAAGGCTATAGCTCATTCAATATGTAGAAGGAAGTTTGATAAGGCTAGGACTAAACCTGGGACACGAGTCCTTCAGCAAGCCTTCCTTGGGCAGGGATGGAGTCCTACTCACATTCATGGCATCTTTAGTAATTAGTGTAGTACTTGGCTCCTAGGAGACACTCAGTAACTTTATGCTGAATTATTTATTTAATGAACATACAAATAATGCTTTTGAAGACAGAATTTCCAATTTTGTGAATGGAATTCTTTTGAGGCAATGAATTAGACTAGCCATGAAAATAATGCTGTTTGGCAGAACATGTGTCTGAAATAAAGCTTATCAACTTCTTTTTCCATCAGTATTAGTGAGGTCTGACTATATCTATGGATTATCTTTAGAAATCTTAAAGGCATGGGGAAAGACACTGAAAGAGGGAGGATGGGTAAACGGGGAAAGCAATAAGAGAACGTGGAGAATGGGAAAGAAGAAATGAGTCACAACTATAAGAAACAAAAATTCTTGTTTTTACCCAATTACCCAGGATCTACAAATTATGTTAGAATGTTTAATGATAGAATAATAAAGGGGTGCCTGCGTGGCTCACTTAAGCGTCTGACTTCGGCTCAGGTCATGATCTCCTGGTTCGTGAGTCTGAGCCCCGCGTCAGGCTCTGTGCTGATGGCTCAGAGCCTGGAGCCTGCTTCGGATTCTGTGTCTCCCTCTCTCTCTGCGCTTACCCACTTGCACTCACTCTCTCTCACACACACTCTCTCTCTCTCAAAAATGAAAAAAAATAAACATTTAAAAAGTGATAGAATAAAAAAGCTTAAGACAATTTCAAGTAATAGTAGAAAAAAAAGCTGGCACTTCCTAATTTGGACATGTTTAATAACAAATCCAGATCTATTCTAATTTTACTTAATTTACCTTGGTTGAGAGCCAACTATATAAAAACATTCATTAGAAATAAGAATGTAAAGTAGTCATTGATGAGCCTATACTGTTTCAGTTACTTACTTTTTATACCAAAAAGAATACACTCAATGCTTACCCAGAATCTACAGGGTCAACTGGAGAGGAGACAATTCCACATTTTTACCATGAACTGTCTCAAAACTGGAACCAAAGCAACACCAATTCTTACTGCCCTTCTTTTTGATATTCTTCTACATTATCTTGGCCCAAACTGAATGAAATCATTCTCCTAATGACTTTGTGTTTTGATCAAATGGCAGAATAATGAATAAAAAATAAAATGCTACATTTCATTTCACACTTTATTATTCAATGAGAAAATCTTGTTACAGTTTTTTTGCCTATAAAATTAACTGCCTATAACTGATTAAAAATCAAAACTTAGAGTTCCTGATATAATCCATGCTGTGAATTAGGCTAACATATTTATGCAGTCAAGAGTAACAGGAAAAAAGAAACAAATAAACTTGAAAACCACAAATATTCCACTTTTTATCAAACTCTAAAGAAAAAAGCTATGCTTATATATGAAGGGCTTTGAAAAGAAAAGGTATTTCAGAAACAATAAACACTGAAAAAATTACATCAGCCAAGGTTTGGAATACGTACTGCTTTTCGTTTAAGAATGCAGTCCAACCTCCAACGATTTCCTTCAACCACGGGGCGTTTCAGGAAGATTTCTGGACTCAGCCTGAAATCACAAAAGCAAGAGTTTTAAAAAGTAAAATGAAGGTAGACTTAGAGAACTCAGTGACTTCTTAAAATGTAATAACATGCATGTCATAGGAGTCCCAGAAGAAGAAGAGAGAGAAAGGGGGGAAGAAGGTTTATCTGAGCAAATCATAACTGAAAACTTCCCTACTCTGGAGAAGATCACTGGCATCGAAACCCAAGAAGCACAGGAAACTCCCATTAAATTCAACAAAAGCCAGCCATCACCTAGACATATCATATAGTCAAATTCACAAAATGCACAGACAAGGAAAGAATCCTGAAAGCAGCAAGGGAAAAAAGTCCTTAACTTACAAGGGAAGATAGGTCAGGCTTGCAGCAGATCTGTCCACAGAAACCTGTCAGGTCAGAGGGAGTGGCAGGAAATAGTCAACGTGCTAGATGGAAAAAATAGGCAGCCAAGGATTCTTTATCCAACAAGGCTGTCATTCAGAATGGAAACTGAGACAAAGAGTTTCCCAGACAAACAAAAACTAAAGGACTTCATGACCACTAAACCAGCCCTGCAAGAAATATTAAAGGAGACTCTTTGAGTGGGAAAGAAATACCAAAAGCAACAGACTAGAAAGGAACAGAGAGCATCACCAGAAACAGCAGCTTTACAGGTAACACAATGGCACTAAATTCATATCTTTCAATAAAGGAACAGAGAACATCACCAGAAACAGCAGCTTTACAGGTAACACAATGGCACTAAATTCATATCTTTCAATAATCACTCTGAATGTAAATAGACTAAATGCTCCAATCAAAAGACAAAATATAAAATTCTGATTGTGCCATCGGAAGCAAAGGCAATTTTAGCGCAAATGCCACCATCCTCCTCCTCCAGTGTGGCGGGTCATTGAAAGCTCTGCTAGGAGTTCACACATAACTTCACCTGGGAACAACAGCCTTGAGCCATTAAAAAAAAAAAAAAAAAAAGATCACTATGATTTCTCTCTCTCTCTTACTCACACATGCAAATATATACACATATGCAGATACTGGTGATTGCCCAGACAACAGCCATTTTCCACCTTCTTTCTTCAGTCAGAGTCTACCTCCCACAATGAGATATATGAGGAGGCACACATGGGTGTAATGGGAAAGTTTTTCCTCTTTGATCTCTCTTTCTTATATATACACACACACACACACACACACACCAGGAAAAGTAGCTGTACAACAGATGTTGTTTGGGGATATGATGCTTAGGCAGGTATAGCCATATTGAAATTCTAAAGGGAAAACCAGAACCCTGAAATCACTAGACCATTTTGCCAACTTTAGGACTGCTTAGCTTTGGATTTCTCATTAAACAATACAAATAAATCCTCACTGTTTAAGCCACCTTTAGTTGAGAATTCTGTTAATCCAAGCCAAGAGTATTCTAATTGATAAACATAAACACTGACTTTCTATACCAAGGAGCAGTGTCCATAGGACCTGGGGCTTTCTGAGCAGGGAAGAAGGCAGGTTTGCTGATGGATGACATTTTTTTTCCAATGTAACAATGGGGTGAGATCTGAAGTCAGTGTTTGAGTTAAATCTATATATGATGTAACTACTCTATGACGAGGAAAAACAGAACAAAATATGTACAATAAAGGAAACTTTATCTGCTGAAATGCTAGACCTGGAGGAACAGGAGTAGACTGCAAGGATTAAAGCCTTATAGAGTACCAGGCTGGAGTACTGCCTTGCCAGAGAGGCCTCTGAGCATTTAGCCTAAGGAGCTAAAGATATTTTTAAAATCTTTTTATGCTCTATTTTATTCAGTTAAAGAAAAATAAAGCCCCAAAGATAAAATACCCTAAGGAAATACATACTGTGTAAGATAAATAAGAAAACAGACAAATGGTGGGGTGTGTGCAGTACTTAATTTAGTGTAGGAAAGGAACACAGAGGCAATCTATGTCCAAACAAAAAAACAAAAATGCAGCAATTGCTAGCAAAGGATCTAAAATGAATTAAAAAGAGGTCTGTTATAGGAAGCCATCAAAATGGAGAAAGCAGGCAAAAACCTCTTTGATCTTGGCTGCAGCAACTTCTTACTCAACACGTCTCTGGAGGCAAGGGAAACAAAAACAAAAATGAACTACTGGGACCTCATCAAAATAAAAAGCTTCTGCACAGAGAAGGAAACAATCAGCAAAACTAAAAGGCAACCGACGGAATGGGAGAAGATATTTGCAAACAACATATCAGATAAAGGGTTAGTATCCAAAATCTATAAAGAATTTATCAAACAACACCCAAAAAACAAACAATCCGGTGAAGAAATGGGCAAAAGACATGAATAGACACTTCTCCAAAGAAGACATCCAGATGGCCAACTGACACATGAAAAAATGCTCCACATCACTTATCATCAGGGCAATACAAATCAAAACCACAATGAGATACCACCTTACACCTGTCAGAATGGCTCACATTAACAACTCAGGCAACAACAGATATTGGCGAGGATGCGGAGAAAGAGGATCTTGTTTGCACTGCTGGTGGGAATGCAAGCTGGTGCAGCCACTCTGGAAAACAGAGGTTCCTCAAAAAGCTAAAAATAGAACTACCCTATGACCCAGAAATTGCACTACTAGGCATTTATCCAAGGGATACAGGTGTGCTGTTTCGAAGGGACGCACACACCCCCGTGTTTATAGCAGCACTATCAACAATAGCCAAAGCATGGAAAGAGCCCAAATGCCCATTGATGGATGAGTGGATAAAGAAGATGTGGCATATATATACAATGGAGTATGACTCAGCAATCAAAAAGAATGAAAGCTTGCCATTTGCAACTATATGGATGGAATTGGAGGGTATTATGCTAAGTGAAATTAGTCAAAGACAAAAATCATATGATTTCACTCATATGAGGACTTTAAGAGACAAAACAGATGAACATAAGGGAAGGGAAACAAAAATCATATAAAAACAGGGAGGGAGACAAAACATAAGAGATTCATAAATATGAAGAACAGAGGGTTACTGGAGGGAGTGTGGGAGGGGGGAATGGGCTATGTGGGTAAGAGGCACTAAGGAATCTACCCCTGAAATCATTGTTGCACTATATGCTAACTAATTTGGATGTAAATTTAAAAAAATAAAAAATAAAATTTTAAAAAATTTAAAAATTAAAAAAAAAAAGGTCTGTTTTAGGTAGAAATGTGCATTGCTATGCACTGTTTGTTCACTGAAGGTGAGAGATACCAAACAACATAGATTCTTGAAATTTTTTGATGTACACATTAATTATAAACTCAGAGGCCTTCTGTTTGGGGGCCACTTGTAATGCTATACCCTGCAGTTAAGTCTTTACCATCCTTTATTTAACCTACAAGCATTTGTGTACCCTGGATGTAGAACATTCTATTAGATGCTCTGGAGAATCTTAAGATAGATCTCAAGGAACCCTCAGTTTGGGGATAATGCATAAGAAGGTAAAAAACAAGTGTTCATCCTTTAAACAAAGTATAAACAATGGTCTCATTGATGAGGAAAAGCAGCTATGAGTTATGACTTACAAGCATCCTTATCTCAGGATCTTCACTAAGCAACTATTAGATAAGCAAAGTTCATTAGATAAGCAAAGTTTTATCCCATACACACATGCCAATGATAAAGTTTAATTTATAAATTAGGGACAGTAAAAATTAACAATAGTACTAATAAAATAATGCAATTACAACACTGTGATAAAACTGTAATAAAAAAATAAAATAAGTAAAACTGTACATAAAATGGTAATAAAAGTTATGTGAATGTGGTTTCTCCCTCTCTCAAAATATGTTATTGTACTGTTCCCCCTTCTTATGATGATATGAGATGATAAAATGCCTAAATGATGAGATAAAGTGAGGTGAATGATGTAGGCATTGTGATGCAGCATTAGGCCACTATCACCCTCTGACAACGGGTAAGAAGGAGAATCATCTGCTTCTAGATCGTGGTTGATCTCGGGTAACTGAAACTGCAGAAAGCAAAACTATGGACAAAGGGAGACTACTGGATGTAGAAAGTACAAAACGTTGTTGAAAAAAATTAAGATCTGAACAAAAGGAGAGATGTTCGTGAATTCAGGAAGAACAGAATCTGATGTACCATCTAAACAATGGGGACTTTACCATTTTTTTCCCCATCTGATTCATCAACCTGAAGGAGAACCCAGAAATGGGCTTTGGCACAGGTACAGAGAACTCAGGTAGAAGTTCTCTATCTCAGGCTTGAGGAGAAAGAATGAGTTCAGATGACAGCCAGGGGCTCACAGGCACCACAACACTGAGGGATTGGAACTTTTGTCTCCAACTAGAAGAGCTGCTGTTCCAAGAGGACAATGTAAATAAATATCCATTGCTTGGCTCCGGACACAAGTATCATTGCAGAAAGTGTGCAGTAGGGCAGGGCAAATAAAGCCCCACCTTTCTAGAGAACTGGGTGGGGGGGTAGGGGGAAGCTACAGCAAACCCAAACGTAGTAGAGAGATCTTCAAGAAAGCAGAGCTTAGGAAAGCAACCCTATTAAGTAGATTATGAACTTCTAGCTCACTCCCAAGCTGCCCTTCCATGGATTTGATCCTAAACATTATACCAAAGTTTGAGAACTGAACTGAGAATTAAACCACAGCCAAGAGATGAGTAAACACTCACCAGGCAAATGGAAGTGGAAAAAACAAAAACAAAAACAAAAAAACCAGGGTACCAATCTTATATCCGACAAAACAGACATTCAAACAAAGATTATAACAAGAAACAGAGAAGGGCATTACATAATAAAGGGACCAATCCTACACACCCAATACCGGAGCACCTAGATACATAAAGCAAGTATTAATGGACTTAAAGAGAGAAACTGATGGTAACACAAAGGGTAGGGGACTTTAACACTCTATTCACATCAATGGATAGATCCTTTGAACAGAAGATCAATAAAGAAAGAATGTATTTGAATGAAACATTGGACCTGAGGGACATAACAGATACATACAGGACATTCCATGAAAAAACAACAGAATACATATTCTTTTCAATGAATATGGAATATTCTCTAGAATAGATCACATATTAGACGGAAAACAAGTCTCAATAAATTTAAGAAGATTGAAAGCATACGATACATCTTTTCTAATCACCATGGCATTAAACTAGAAATAAATCACAAGAAAAAAACCTGGAAAAAACACAAACACATGGAGACTAAACAATATGATACTAAACAACCAATGGGTCAGTGAAGCAATCAAAGAAGAAATTAAAAAAATAAATAAATGGAGACAAATGCAAATGAAAATACAGTGGTACAAAATCTTTGGCACTCAGTGAAAGCAGTTCTAAGAGGGAAGATTATAGTGATATAGGCCTACCTCAAGAAATAAGAAAAAGCCCAAATAAACAAACTAACCTTACACCAAAAGGAACTAGAAAAAAAAAGCCTAAGATGAGTAGAAGAAAGCAAATAATACCACAGAAATACAAATGATTACAAGAAAATACTATGAAAAATTATATGCCAACAAAATGGATAGCCTAGAAGAAAAGGATACATTTTTAGAAATGTATAGCCTTCTAAAACTGAACCAGGAAGAAAATCTGAACAGACCAATTACAAGCAACAAATTTGAACTGGTAATCAAAAAACTACCAAAAAATGAAAGTCCAGATGGATTCATACGTGAACACTACCAAACTTTTAAAAATTAGTTAATACCCATTCTCCTCAAACTATTCCAAAAAATGTAAGAGGAAGGAAAGCTTTCAAATACATTCAATGAAGTCAGCATTACCCTGATACCAAAACCAGACAAAGATACCACTAAAAAAGAGAACTACAAGCTAATATCTCTGATGAACACAGAATGCAAAAATCCTCAACAAAAATATTAGCAAACCAAATCTAACAACATATTTTTAAAAAAATCATTCACCACAATCAAATGAGACTTATTCCAAACATGCAAGGATGATTCAATATTTGCAAATCAATCAGTGTGATACATCACACTAACAACAGAAAGGATAAAAACGATATAATCATTTCAATAGGGCAGAAAAGCATTTGACAAAGTTCAACATCCTTCATGATTAAAAAAAAGAAAAACTCAACCAAGTAGGTTTAGAGGCAACATACCTCAGCATAATAAAGATCATCTGTGAAAAATTTGCAGCTAACATCACACTCAGTGGAGAAAAACAGAGCTTTTCCTCTAGATCAGGAACAACATAAAGATGTCTACTCTCATTACTTTTATTCAACATAGATTAGAAGTCCTAGCCACAGCAATCAGACAAGAAAATGAAATAAAAGGCATCCAAATCAGAAAGGAAGAAACAAAATTTTCATTATTTGCAGATGACCTGATACTATGTATAGAAAACCCTAAAGACTCCACTGAAAAACTACTAGAACTAATGAATAAATACAGTGAAGTCACAGGATACAAAATCAATGTACAGAAATTTGTTGCCTTTATATACACTAATAATGGAGCAGCAGAAAGAGAAATTAAGAAAACAATCCCATTTACAATTCTGCCAAAAATAATACAATACCTAGGAATAAACTTAACCAAAAAGGTAAAAGACTTGTACTCTGAAAACTATAACACATTGATAAAATAAATTCAAGATGACAAAAAGAAATGCAAAGACATTCCATGTTCATGAATTAGAAGAATAAATATGGTCAAAAAGTCTATACTATTCCTATCAAAGTACCACCAGCATTTTTCACAAAGCTAGAACAAACAATCCTAAAATTTGTATGGAACCATGAAAGACCCCAAATAGCCAAAGCAATCTTGAGAAAGAAAAACAAAGCTGGAGGTATCACAACCCCAGATTTCAAGATATCCTGCAAAGCTATAGTAATCAAAACAGTATGGTACTGACACAGAAAAACAGGATAGAGTCCAGAAATAAACCCACACTTATATAATGAATTAATTAATCTATGACAAAGGGGCAAGAATATAAAATGGGAAGAGACAGTCTTTAGTAAATGGTGCTGGGAAAATTGGACAGCCACATGCAAAAGAAAGAAACTGGACCACTTTTACACCAGAATAAACTCAAAATGGATTAAAGACCTAAATGTGAGACCTGAAACCATAAAAATCCTAAAAGAGAGCACAGGCAGTAATCTCTTTGACATTAATCCTAGCAGCATTTTTCTAGATATGTCTCCTGAGGCAAGGGAAATAAAAATAAAAATAAACTGTTAGGACTACATCAAAATAAAGTTTCCCCACAGCAAAGGAAATCATCAACAAAAGGAAAAGGTAACCAGTCCTAATCCACACCAGCAGGTGGAGCTGAAGTGACCCATTCTGGGAGAGGGACTCCGTCTTGCTCCCCAGTGAGGCCCTCGCTGGAGGAGGAGGGTCAAAGCTTGGGTGCAGTCAATTGGGGGCTGTAGTTTAGTAAAACAGGAAAGCTACAAAACACTGTGGAGTGCTCGGGTATAAATAAAAAGAGGAAAAAAGTTTCTCAAATCACTGCTGCACTACACGGGGCAGATGCTTCGAGGGTCAGGGTCTACGCTGTCTCTAGCAGCCGCACACTGGACTTTACTGTGCCACAAGAAGACCCTTGTTCCCATTGTTTGTTTGCTTTTTTCCAAAGGTTCAAATGAACAATGTAGTGGTGTGAGATAATCCTTCTCCTTCCTACAACCCATTCCAGTTCAAGAACTCCTTCAAGTGCATCGAGGACCTGTCTGAAGACTTGGAATTGAAAATTTTCTATGTGGGCTCTGCAGAAAGTGAAGAATATGATTAAGTTTTAGACTCTTAGTGGGCCCTGTTTCTGCAGGACGGCATGTTTTATTTCCAGCTGAGGCACCTAATCCAAGACTCATTCCAGATGCAGATGCAGTAGGTATAACAGCTGTGCTAATTACATGCACCTATTGAGGACAAGAATTTATTAGAGTTGGCTGCTATGTAAATAATGAATATATTGAGACAGAAGTATGGGAAAATTTGCCAGGAAAACCAGACTTTCCTAAGCTTCAAAGGAACATTTTGGCATCTAATCCTAGAGTCACAAGAGTTCACGTTATATGGGAAGACAATATAGAGAAAACTGGAAGAGGCAGAGATCATAATCCAAATCTATAATTACTTCTTTCAACAGATGCATTACCTTCAGCATCAAAGGGATGGATGGCCCATGTCAAAAAACTGACTATTCGTCATGTCAGAATCCTTCATGGACTGCATGTGACCATCTGTCATCCCTTTAGTACAAATTAAGCTATAGAAACACACAAAACTATTTCCCTGCAATTCCATAAGAACACAGTCAAGACACAATGTGAAGAATCTGTTCAAAAAACATCCTGTAGAAAGTTTGTAAGAAAACCAGTATTTGAGTACATTGTAGAATATAAATACAACTATTTCTAAGTAAAAAACAAAACAAAACAAAAAGCCTAAAAGGCAACCTACTGCATGGGAGAAGATATTTTCAAATGACATATCTGATGATAAAGGTTTAGTAACTAAAATAAAGAACTGAAAAACTCAACACCCAAAAAACAAATAATCCAATTTTAAAAAATGGGCAGAAGACATGAACAGACATTTCTCCAAAAAAGACATACAAATGACCCACAGACACATGAAAAGATGCTCAATATCATTATCAGGGGAATGCAAATCAAAAGTACGATGAGATATTACCTCACAATGGTCAGAATGGCTAAAATAAAAAACATAAGAGGTAACAAGTGTTGGCAGGGAGAACCCTCGAGCACTGTTGGTGGGAATGCAAACTGGTGCAGTCACTGTGGAAAACAGTATGGAGGTTCCTCAAAATGTTAAAAATACGGACACCTGGGTGGCTCAGTCAGTTAAGTGTCCCACTCTTGGTTTCGGCTCAGGTGATGATCTCACGGTTCATAAGTTTGAGCCCCACACGAGCTCTCTGCTCTCAATCAGCACAGAACCTGCTTCAACTCCTATGCCTCCATTTTTCTCTCTCTCAAAAATAAACAAAATTTTTTTAAAAAAGTTAAACATAGAACTATCCTACAATGCAGTAATCATACTAGTGGGTATTTACCCAAGAAATACAAAAACACTAATTCAAAGGGATACATGCAACCCTATGTTTATAGCAGCATTATTGACAATAGCTAAATTATGGAAACAGCCCAAGTGTCTATCTATAGATAAATGGATAGATAAGATGTGGGATGGTGTGTGTGTGTGTGTTTGTGTGTGTGTGTGTGTGATGGAATATTATTCAGCCATAAAAAAGAATGAAATCTTGCCATTTGCAACAACATGGATGGAGCTAGAGAGTATAATGCTAAGTGAAATAAATCAGCCAGAGAAAGCCAGCTACCATATGATCTCACTCATATGTTGAATTTGAGAAACAAAACAAATGAGTAAAGGAAAAAAAAAAAAAAAGAGATAAACCAAAACACGGACTCTTAACTACAGAGAACACCCTGATGGTTACCAGAGGGAAGGGGGTGGGGGGCGGTGAAATAGGTGATAGAGATTAAAGAGGACACTTATCATGATGAGCACTGAGTAATGTACAGAATTGTTGAATCGCTATATTGTGTACTTGAAACTAATGTAACACTGTATGTTACCTATACTGGAATTAAAGTTAAAACCTTAAGAAAATCTGGTCTTGGGGCGCCTGGGTGGCTCAGTCGGTTAAGCGTCTGACTTCAGCTCAGGTCACGATCTCGTGGTCCGTGAGTTCGAGCCCCGCGTTGGGCTCTGGGCTGATGGCTCAGAGCCTGGAGCCTGCTTCCGATTCTGTGTCTCCCTCTCTTTCTGCCCCTCCCCTGTTCATGCTCTGTCTCTCTCTGTCTCAAAAATAAATAAAACGTTAAAAAAATTAAAAAAAAAAAAAGAAAATCTGGTCTTTAAAACTCTTCAGTTTCTGACATGGTTCATGCATAGGCTCAGCACAGAGGCTCTGGCAGACACGGCTAGCACTCCTCACCCTGACAGGCTGGGGAGAGAACCCACCACAGCGAAGATTCCACACGTGCCTGCTGACACATGCCTGATGAATTATAATCACCACCATCAAGAAGAAATCTGAGCTAAGCCACACTCTCCAGATCTGTCCTAAGAGCAATTAGCCATGTACCAATGGAGCTCGGAGCCACCTCTTGGTGTCCAACCTCATTTGAGGACATACTTCAATGAACACTGAAGAGCTAAGTCCTTGAAATAGCACCAAGCACAGAAAAGACAGAAAACAAATGTTCTTGTGGTTAATCCAGACACACGAAGTAGAGAATGCTCACTGATCTTTATATGGAAACTATCTTTTAAGACACCTTCACATCCAGCTGAAATGTACTCTTCTTAGTTTTTAGATAGTCTGGGCTGTTTAATGAGTCATTACCTCTTCTAACTGGACAGCCTACCTCAGAATTTACCTCTTTAGAAAATTTCTCCTGGGGCGCCTGGGTGGCTCAGTCGGTTAAGCGTCCAACTCCGGCTCAGGTCATGATCTCGCGGTTTGTGAGTTCGAGCCCCATGTCGGGCTCTGTGCTGACGGCTCAGAGCCTGGAGCCTGCTTCAGATTCTGTGTCTCCCTCTCTCTCTGCCCCTTCCCTGCCCATGCCCTGTCTCTCTCTGTCTCAAAAATAAATAAAACATTTTTTAAAAATTAAAAAAAGAAAATTTCTCCTAACTAAATCTATCCCAATCTGATTACAAATTTATTACCTCAAAATAGTTCAATCTGCACTTAAAGAATATTAGATCTTAAAGGAATTTCAAAAAAATAAATAAATAAAAATAAAAGGCACTTCAGACACCATCCGAGTGGCAGGCTCCCCTGAGAGGTGGCTTCATGAAACGGGGACGCTACAGCAGACACACCTGGAGCCCAGCAGGCACTGACACTTGCCAACTGGGTGACTGTGGGCAGTTTCCTTCCCCTCCCCCTAATGGGTCTCACTTTTCTCAACTATAACATAGCCCCTGGCACTTGTAAGAATTTAACAAATAATCACTATTATTGTCAATGTTACTTTGTGCCTCAGAAACTACCCCTGAGAAAGATAAACAGGACTTGCCCCAAGTCCGTAATTGTCAGGTCCCTAAGGTGGTCTGAGCAAAGACCGTTGCCATTTCTCTCCTGGACTACAGCAAAAGTGTGCCAAGTGGTCTCTAGAACCAGTGTTTAATTCCTCTTCTACACTATTACCAGAATGATGCCTTTTAGAAAACAAATTGGATTAAAATCCTCACGCTTAAAAATTGTCAGTGGTTCCCAGTGTTCACAGGACTAAGTGCAAACTCCTTAGCAGCTCAGCCAGCACCCTTCACAGTTTTCCCCTGAACCATCTTTTGGGGGCCATCTCCACCCGCCATTCCAAAGGATGCTATGCTTCAGATCCACACAACCTCCACCCTCCTCCAAAGTTGCTGTGCACTCTCACCCTTCTATGCCTTGGTCCTAGCTATCCCTCTGCCGAAAACATTTGCCTATCTCCATCTGGTCAACTCCAGCACTAAGCCCCAGGCCAGCCTTCTCTTAGGTGAAGCTTTGTAGGCTCAGTTATTGCCCTGCCTCAGGGCTCCCTCCTTCTTCACAGCCTCCTGCTATCTTAATGCTCATCACTCAGTTTTCCCCAATCTGTTGTCTTCCATAGGACTTCCTTACTCTATCTCGTTCCAGAGTAGGGGCTGCTTCTCAGTCATCTTTATATATGCACAGCCTAGTTTGGTACCTGTCACAGAGTGGGTGCTCACTAAATAGATCTAGAATGAATGAGTGAATAAGTTAATGAGTGAATGGCTGGGTGGTTAAATGAATTAATGAACAAAGGAACTAAGCACTAGAAGGTCCCAGGTTGCTTCTCATTTCACTATATCCCCCTTTGTTTGCACATGAATTATTTTATAAACCTATTAGTACAGTTTTCATTTAAGCATGTGGCAGCTCTTGAATTAGATCAGAAGCTTCTATAGGACATGTGCATCTTCTGCTTATGCTTTTCACTCTCTCAGATCTGGACATATCAGCACTGGTTCAGTTTCTGATGCTCTCTTTTGCAATATACTGGCATGACAAGAATTTTCTTCACAAGATGAGGGAAGTTACAACGAAGGTTTTATTTCAAAGGTAGTGTGGTAATAAGATGTTATCCTAGACAGCCATAGAAAAGAAATAACCTGGTTTATTTTCTTGCCGACAGTAGAAAACATTCAAGGCTCCAACTCTTTAGATGTTTAAATGAGAGCCTGTATTTTAGTGTTCAGAACCTTCAAAAGAATATTATTTTCTTGCATAAAACATGAAAATATGGGCTCAATGGAAACACTATTTTCAGTCTCTCTCATGTCTTCATCAAACTTTCAGAAATATTTTCTGAAGGAATATAGTACTATTTTAAGCTTGAATTTATTCACATAAGTGCTTATAAAGTATTCAACCAAAGAAACAGCTCTTAAGTATGAAACTTTCTTTTATTCCCGGTAACTGAGTAGAGAGACAAAATGTGACTATAAAGGCCAAGATTAAGCTCCTCCGCGCACACGAGAATAAACATCACAGACGTGATACTGACCATCATATACTTTATCTTTTTTAAGTTTATTTATTTAGAGAGAGAGAGGGAGAGAGAAAACGAGCAGGGGAGGGTCAGAGAGAGAGGGGGAGGGAGAAAATCCCAAGCAGGCTCCACACTGCCAGCACAGAGTCCGATGCAGGGCTCAAACTTGAGAACTGTGAGATCATGACTCGAGCCAAAATCAAGAGTTGGACACTTAACCAACTGAGTGACCCAGGCACCCCCACATACCTCATCTATCGACCCTAGATCAATGGTTCTCAACTAAGAAGGACTCTGCCCTCAGGGGGACATTTGGCAATGTCTGAAGACATTATCACAGACTAGGAGCCTACTTGGCATCTAATCCGTAAAAGCCAGGGCTGCTGATGGTGCTAACCATCCCACAATGCACAGAACAACCTCCCATAACAAAGAGAATTATCTGGTCTAAAATATCAATAGTGCTCAGATTGGGAAAGCATGCTGTAGAATTATAGATTTCCACATCACTAATACAAAAGAGTAGAAGAGGATGGGTTCATATTCCTAATTCTTCTTCCCTCCCCCGCAAAATCTAGAATGAGGAGGAAATAAATTATGATGATATTTTCACAGCTTAGATGTGAAAGGTAGCATTTGGAAGGAAACAGGACAGGGAAAAATAAGGAGTATTTCAACAACTAAGTTCTTAGAAGGAAAACAGATTCAAGACAGGTTCATTTCCACTGCAGTCAATTCTGGCATCTGCAGTGGGTTTTAACTGTCCAGGCAGATGGGTAACTGGAACTAAAGTCAAACTATCAAGCATATACCAACTCCAAGAGAACAACTTCTCAAGAGCTAAATGAGTTTTCGGTACAAGATTTCCAGTGGCTCTGTGAAGCATCATAGCTCTCATGGAGATTTGTAAAGGGGGCCAAAAAGCTGAAATCTGATGTATCTCCAAAAAAGCTGAACAGGCCTAGTCAATACCAAGGACATTTTAATAGTAATAGGCAAATGGAACTCTTCCAGCTTCAAAGGGACAATCCAGAACAATATTCACTGAACCTGGTGACTGAAATGCCAAATGAGGAAGGCACCCAAGGAAGATTATTTTCTCTCACTTGTACAATTGTGTTTGCACTGCAAAATAATCTTTACTGAAATGAATATTTGAGTGTCTACTTCCAACTGGAAAGACAAACCAAAATTGTTATAACTAAATATTTTAAGGATATATTTGGATGCCAAGTTTTTTGAAAAGACCTTTCACTGAAGGCTATTCCAGTTAATTGGTTGAGACTCTGGCCAGACCATCTACAGGTACTGCTGGTTTTCATAACGTATGATTCTGGAACAGCACAACTGTTTTACGTTTCTAAACAGAGAGGCCTCCGAACCAAATCCCCCTAGACAAATACTAACCACCAATCCGTGATAAAAATCTCTTCTTGTGCCTCTTCCATTGCATTTGCCACATCTTCAAAATATCCTTTGGCATTAACGTACCTGAAAAACAAGGGTTTTGTGTGTGTGTCATTTATTTTTGTTTTACAGAAAGAAAGAAAGCAAACATATCTTACGGCAAAGTGAAAGACCGAAGCCACTGCCTGAGTTTCTACAAAGCTGCCAGTTTACTTTGCATAACTGAAAACCAAGGATTGAAAATACCATCTTCTGTCTACTAACTAGCAGGAAGCACAGTAAGTAGACGGAAGCAAGCGACCCGATTCTGCCGAGAGCACAACAAATTGGTCTCATCATCACATGAGTCAGATGAATTCTCTCATCCTGTTGAACTCACACCATTGTTCTTCTGAGACTGAAAACAGACCAGTTTCCAATCCATGGGCAGAAAACCACGCAATGCTTTTTATTTAAAAGAAATATCTAGCAAGTAAATTCTCGTCCTTAGATTATGGCTAATAACTTAAATAAACATTTTCTTTGCATCATTAAAAAATGTAGGACGTTAAGCTTTTAAAGCCAAACTTCAAAATCTAAAGCTAGCTGTCTCAAGCTCACTGTAAAAATCTTAAAAATAAAAGTTGGAAAACTAATCTATGCTCAGGTAGTCCTATAAAGAAAGGCCCTTGTTAAGTATAATGCATATTACCTTACCACAGCCTCAAAAATTGATTCCAGATGAATTTACACCTACTATTATATTAGATACTATGACTACCTCAACAGTCTTAGAGCAAAATGATCTTACCATTTGGCTAATGTATTCTCTTGGATAGCAGCATAGGACCCGAATCGATGGTCTTTAAGAAAGTTGGTACCATATTTCTGGATGAATTCTTCTATAGCCCCTCCCCACCACCGAGCATGTCTATAGCTGTTGCATTTTAAAATAAGAGTCCTTCAAAGAAAAGCAAAATGTGGAAAAGAATGATCACTCTGTGTTTTGTCTCTTTAAAAAAAAATTAACAATTAAACACATGCCATTTTGTTGAAAATTTTAAGCAAAGAGTACCTTACTTTTATCAAAAAAGCAGACTTCTGAACATTTTCAGCAAGCTTTTAAACTGTATATATAGAGCAATATATGGCAATATAGCAAAAATAAATTTTCAGGTTATTTACTCACTCCTTCATGCTAACATGCATAAAGGTATTTACTATGACATAGAACTGTACCAGACTGTGAGGGGGATAATCTTGAACCTTTTACCATCAGAGAAAATCAGGAAGGTCAACATCTTTTCACATACATACATGCACAGACACACAAAACACATGCCAATGTGTATTAGCAAGGATGTGCGTGTGTGTGTGTGTGTATGTATACACATATATAGTCAATGTGTGAAAAAGAGAAAAATTTATAATATATTCATATACATGAGGCCGAATGTATATATAGAGAAAATGACAACACGTATTACATAACTATAGCCTTCCAGAAAGAAACATTTATCAACACACACACTCACTAATAAAATCTATAGTAAATGTATGCTTGAGTATCCTTTCAAGAGATCTTTCTTAAAATCTATGTGTAAATAGAATTTTTATAAATCAAATCACATTTTTATGTTAACTAAAGGATATCAACTTATAAAGCTTTGTTTCTTAAAAATGTGAAACTATTTGGGGCGCCTGGGTGGCGCAGTCGGTTAAGCGTCCGACTTCAGCCAGGTCACGATCTCGCGGTCCGTGAGTTCGAGCCCCGCGTCAGGCTCTGGGCTGATGGCTCGGAGCTTGGAGCCTGTTTCCGATGCTGTATCTCCCTCTCTCTCTGCCCCTCCCCCGTTCATGCTCTGTTTCTCTCTGTCCCAAAAATAAAAAAATAAAAAAAAATAAAAAAAAAAAAAAACATTGAAAAAAAAAATGTGAAACTATCACTCCTTAGCTTATCTGTTTGGTAAACTGGTACCATTGAGTAGTTAATTTTATTAATAGGCATACATTTTGTTAAAACAAACACAAATCAATACATGCGATTATTTATTCTGTTGCACACTGAATATTTAATTCTTAAAAATTCATATAAAGAAAAGTAGTTTCATTATTTTTGACCAAAGATGAGTTCTAAATAACAATGTTCTAACATTTAAATTATTTTACCTCCTCCTTCACTTAAGGTTGGGAGAAAAACTTTGTTTTTGAGAGAAATCTTTTTAAAATACTTGAAATTTCTACCTTGAGAGATTATCAATTCGGAGCCCATATTTTGTCTCTGTCTCCTTCTTCCCCACCTTGATTTTGAATTCTTTATCTACCAGCAGGACGAAGGCAATGGCACCACTGTCTGGTTTCATATACAGTAAAAAGGAATCTTTCACTATCAACCACCTGTAAGAAGGTAATAAGTATTTTAGAGTTGTATTGAATTACTGAAACAAAAACAACAAATTATGACAAGCTAGGTAAACATTCCAGCAGACTGTAGATACAATATTGTTTTTTTTTTTTACACAGAGGATTTCTTTTTTTAAAAATCACCATGAAACAACAACAAAAACTAATAAGAAGTCTATCATAGTTTCCTAAGAAGGACTCGGACCAAACAACTCAAAGTAATTCATTAGCTTTTTATACACTAACGGCAAAGCCTGAAAGAATGTCCCCAACATCGGCAGGTGATGCTTGCAGGATGTACAGCAGGAGCCCAAGCTGTTGGAAAAATGGAAATGCACTGGAAAAATGTTTACTAAAATAAACTATCATGAAAGAGGTAAATAAGCCTCTCAGTAGATAAAAATTATCCTTTGAAAATAACCCAATGAGCATTTAATACTCCACATATTCTGTTTTTCATTTCAAATTACTTGTGGTTTGGGGCGCCTGGGTGGCTCAGTCAGGTAAGCGTCTGACTCTTGGTTTCGGCTCAGCTCATGATCTCACAGTTTGCGAGTTCGAGCCTCGCATCAGGCTCCACGCAGATAGCTCAAAACTTGGTTAGGATTCTCTCTCTCCCTGTCTCTCTGCCCCGCCCCTGCTTGTGCTCTCTCTCTCTCTCTCTCTCTCAAAAACAAATAAACACAAAAAATTCAAATTACCTGTGGTTTTAAGCACTATTCATAAATGATATTCAATAGGACATGATCTCTCCAAAGTATGTATGTATTCAATTTGATATATATTTGAGAGTTTCGTAGTGGAAAAATACAGTGATAAGCTGGGAGTTAGGGCAGAGGTGGAAACAGCACAGAGGTTTCCAGAGAGCTTACTAGGCTAGTGGGGTGCAAACAAGGTACTAGAAAATGAAAAGGTAATGGGTGTAAGGAGGAGGGAGTCCTTAGTTCTAAGAGAAAGGGCTAGAGGCACTCTCCCAAAGACGTGGATCGCAGCAAGGCCAGAAAGGATCCTATTAAATAAAGCCCAAAGCAGGGTGGCAAGGTGTGCATCCCACACTGAGGGAAGAGTTGGAAAAGGCACTGAGGTGTGGAAATGCAGCACGTGTTGGAAGAGAGTTTGGTGAGGCCAGGGTCTCAGAGGACAGTAAAGAAAAATGGGCAAATGAGTGGAGAAAGGGGAAAATGGACAAAGGCCATATTGAGGAGGGTCTGATGGAAATGCTCAGGAGGCTGATTTTATATCATTGAACCAGTGTTTCCTAAACCTGCTTTGCTATCAGAGTATCTGGAGATGTTTGTTCAAAAAAATAATAGATTCCCAAGCCCCACCACAGATCCATTAAAAAGGCCTAACAATCTGTGTTTAAAAAAAGAAAAAAAAACAAGAAACAAAAAACAAAAACAAAAACAAAAAAAAAACACACCACCAGGGTTCTTATTAAATAAGAGAATCCTCATGCCCAGGCAAGAAATAGGATGATAATATCATTATAACTATGTTTCAGAAAGAAAGGTATGAAGGATAAAGAGAGATGTAATGTGCAGGTTAGCAAGCTACTAGAATAACATAAAATAATTCTTCTACTTGGCTGTGAATATGCATCACGTGGGTATCCTGTTAAAATGCAGATTCTGTGGCTACAAATTCTTTGTCTTATCAAAATGACAAGAAATAACAAGTGTTGGTGAGGATGTGGAGAAAAGGGACCCCTGGAGCACTACTAATGGGACTGTAAATTGGTGCAGCCACTCTGGAAAACGGTATGGAGATTCCTCTAAAAAATAAAAACAGAAATACCAAATGATCCAGCATTTCCACTTCTAGGTATTTGCCTGAAGAAAGCAAAAACACTAATTCGAAAAGATGTCTGCACCCCAAGTTTACTGCAGCATTATTTACAATAGCTGAGATATGGAAGGAACTTAAGTGTCTATCAATGAAAGAATAAAGAAAATGTGGTGGATTATTATTACTCAGCCATAAAAAAGGGATCCTGCAATTTGCGACAACATGGATGGAACTAGAGAGGATATTACACTAAGTGGTAGAAGTCAGAGAAAGACAAATACCATATGATTTCACTTATATGTGAAATCTAAAAAAACCCAAACAATCAAAATAGAAATAGACTCATAAATACAGAGAACAAGCTGTTAGTTACCAGAGCAAGGAGGGGTGGAAGGACACGAAAAATAGGTGAAGGGGATTAAGAGGTACCAACTTCAAGTTATAAAATAAATAAGTCATAGGGATGCAAAATACAGCATAAGGCGTATAGTCAATAATATTGTAATAACTTTGCATGGTGACAGATGGCAACTATATGGGGTGCCTGGGTGGCTCGGTCAGTTAAGCATCCAACTCTTGATTTCGGTTCAGGTCATGATCTCACAATCTGTGAAACTGAGCCCCACACTGGGCTCTGCGCTGACAGCACAGAACCTGCTTGGGATTCTCTCTCTCCCTCTCTCTCTGTCCCTCTCCTACTCACATTGTCTCTGTCTTTCTCAAAATAAATAAATAAACTTTAAATAAAGTGAATGCAAATGGCAACTGTCTCACACTGCATACACCACCGTATAATCACGTTTACTTGCAATTGTATACTGATCAAATAAATCAGTTCATAACCGAATAAAATATCAATGGGCATATTATACCAAACATTAGACAAAGTAAAGCACATTATGGAACAGGAGAGGCCAGAACACTGGAACACAGGTTAAACAATGCTGTAAATCTATAGTAAATTGTTACTGAACTTGCTAACCACATTATGATTTAGTGGCTTTATAATATGGGATTTAATACAGACAAATCTACATTAGTCTCCACGTAGTTTCATTTCATTTGTGTTTTAATATAGGCTGACTCCTACCCAATAAAAGTGGGTGGGATGGATCTTGGATAATGTACAGTAAAGGGCATACACGTGATATGGTTAAAAAAAAAGGATAAGCATCAAGGTCACAGAAAGCAAATACCGAACCACAACATCAACATTATTATGGTGATGGCATGCCAGGGTGGGTCTGAGCTTCCCGGTTTTTCTTACCCAGTGAATAAATTAAAGAAATAAAAAGGTATCCCTCAAAAATTAAATTCCAAAGAAGTTTCTCATGTGGGACCTAAGAGAAGGCAACTGAATAGTATAATGGATAACGTTTTCAATAACTGTCAGCAAATGCAGAAATTATACACTTTATAAGAATTCTCATAGCACTGCTCAATAAAAATGCCCAGGCCATGATATAAACAAGGACTCAGTGGTTCTGAGGGCCTGAGTTATGAGTGCAGACATGTAGCTTGCCTGTCGATAAAACTCGGTTAGCGATAAAAGAGAGTGGATGGATCACATATCTGTTAAAGTTCCTTCTTTAAAGGCAGTCCCTTGTCCTGGCTTGACTCGTGGTACAAGTTAGCGGGCACATGGCATGCCACAGGCCCACGGGACTGCTGTGCTATGCTGATGACTGGGAAGGAGCCACAGAGGCTTTGAACCCTGAGGCTGTCAGGTTTGCCAATCTGAGAAGAAAGACCTGCAGCAGACCCGTGAACCTGTCTACCTGGAAGTCCAGAATATGCAAATGGCATCAGAGCTGGCTCTCGCCAGAGCTCCACGCCACAGACAAGAGTGTGGGATGACGATGGGACGACCCCTATCCAGGTGTACCAGCTCCCATGGTCAGCATGACAAAACACATCTCAGAAATGCTTCTGGGAGCAGAGGCTGGTGGCACAACCACCAGGGCAAAGGCTGCAAAACACATCCATAGGAACAGGCCACCAGGTACCACTGTGCAGATGTAGCCTGCACCAGGATACCCCGGGGAAGGGGGGCTCCGAGGTAGGCTGTGTCTTCCTGCAGAAATGGGTACTTTTCTTTAATTTGCAGAGGCTCTGTACAGGCTGTAAACAGCGTTCCTCAGCAATGGCAATGACAGCTGGTGGACTGCAGGGCCAGAGCCCTGGTCAGCGCTGGGGGTGCCACACGTGTGCAGGCATCCTACGTGCATTCCTCCCCTACCCCTCCGAGAGGCGGCAGCCTGGAAATAGAGAACTGCGTAGCAGTGACAGCTGGATTTTGAACGCTGAGTGCAAAAGATAATAATTTCTATTCTGGTAACAAATTCTCTTTAATAGTCATTAGATATCAGGGTAAATTGACTCCTGGCCTTTATACAAAGCTCTTCTTAATTATGCCATTCATTAAAACTCTCCTGATTTCTTTCCTTTCTCTTTCGTCAACCGATTTTTTTCCTCAATAGGAGGATATGCAGCAAGAAAGGAGTTCGTCAGGCAGCCTTTGGGAGTCCGATCCCAGCTCCCTGGGCTCTGATCCCAGCTCTGCCACCCGCCTGACTGTGTGAACTTGGGTAACTGAGCCTGAGGTCTAAATCCATACAATGGGGATAACAGCAGTGCGCAGCTCAGACACGTTTGTGAGAAGTAACAGATGATTCACCTACGTAGCTCAGCACCGTGCCTCCCACCAATAAATATGCACTTTTACAAACATTCTTGTTCCAAAGTAGGTGAGATCATAGTCTGTTCTAACAAGATGCCTCCTGCCTGGGCCACTACTTGCTGGGGCTTTAAAATGTGGCCAAACCACAGGAACCAGCCATGACCTTCTCAGCCTCACCTTCTACCGTTCCCTCCCACCTCCTAGGTCTGGCTGTTCCTCAGACTTGCCAAGGTTATTCTTTGGGCCTTCTACATTTGTTATCCCTCTGCCTACATATGATTTCTTCTAGATCCTCCAATGGGCAGTCCTTTCCTGTTACTCAACTCCCTGCTTCAACATTTCTCCACAGGGAGGCCTTCCCAAGCTACTCAATCTTAAAAAGCTGTCCCCGAGCCAGCCCAGCCCACCCCAGTCCACTGCTCCATCATGTTTAGCTTCCTCCTAACACTTACCTCAAATTATTTCTCTGCTTCGTTAGTGTCCGTTGAATTCTTGGTATAGCTCAAAGTTCAGCAAAATAAGTCCTACATTTATTTCGTAAAATCTATACCTCTCCCTCTCTTCAGACATTATTTGAGATAAGAAGATTCTCATCTACTCCACTACCAGATGCAGAGGAGTTGCTCCATAGATAAGCTGTTAAAGCAGATGTTTTAAGTTGTGGGAAGAAATGTTTGCCCTGTTTGTCTTTCTTTCTTTTTCTTTTTACTTGTCCCTGAGAGAAGGTCGTCGTGAGACTTGATTGCAAGTTTAATTGCCCGGTTTGCTTTATCTGGTTTGTCAATATAGCATAAATGAGAAAGTGGTCAGAATGCTTTTTATGGGTCTAAATATAAAAAAGAGCAAGTTAGGAGCGCATCATCCTTAAAAGTAACTCCTATTTAGATACCAATAGCTTCTACCATGAGAAAATCTCTCAACTAATTTTGTCAGCTCTATCTTATCATTTTATTTGGTACTGATATTTTATATCCCACAAATGTGATTCAGGAAATACTTATTAATGGAGGAACCAAGGCTTCAATCTTCATGGAAAGATTTACACAATTTTAAAATGATGACACATTTCATTCCAGGGTGGATCATATCTCTTTAGATTGGATTAAATCAGGCTTCAACCAAGACAAAGTTTAAGATGTAAGGGAGGTATATTCTTTTATATAATCAAGTCTGGGCCCCATCTTTTCTGGCTGCCCTTTCTCATGGAGGTGACAACTCCAACAGCAGTTCCTTGACATCTGGAACTAAAGTCACCCTCTCCCATCCTCAAGTCCGTCACCATCCCGTTGCCTTCGTTTTCCTTCAAAGCTCCGGCCCCCTGCTGCATAGATACTGTTTACACGGCCTGTCCACTTTGTCACTGCCTTCACTGCTCCTCTGGTAATGCTCTGTGGGGGCATGCTCTCTTACAAGAGCTAGAGCACATCCAGGCCAACATTAGGCACTCACTAAATGACTGCATGGACCAGACCAAGGCTTCTATTTCCTGAGTAGATCTCTCAGGTTGGGCTGGCCCATGCGTCCACTCTGAGAAAAGGATGTGAGTAAAAGTGGTTTATAAAAGGGGCATCTTAGGGAGTTGTTAGGAGCCCTGGCATGGAAGGACGGGAAGGTAGAGCAAGAAAGGAGCCATCAAGGATGTGTCGTGTTTTGTTGTGTCTGCATGTACTTTACTGTGGGCAGCTGGGCTACAAACCTGCCAGGGGACTCCGGAGACAGTGCAGGGCTTGCTGCAGTGTCACGCCAGCAGAGGGTGGAGGGGACCGGACTCCTGCCAGCTCTTGGCTAACGGCTGCTTCTGGGGGCTGTGAACGCTTCCACTCTGCTCTGCACGCAGACCCTAACTGCCCGGAGTGTCTTCAAAGATTCCCAAGGGCTTGCCCTCTGCAACCTTGAGGTTGGCCCCAGCCAAAGCTGGTGAGTGGGGAGGACTGCTCAGGAGGAATCTGTACCAGGGCCCCCTACTGGGCGATTATGCAAGTTACAGCAGTTTATTTGAAAACAAGTGTTTTCTAGTATATTACTTCCTTTTTTATTTTAGTACAATCATTTAATCAGAACATCAGAAATCTTCCATTTTTTTCTAATCTCTTGATCTTTCCCTTGTAACTTCTTCCATCCTTTCAAAACTGAGAAAATAAGAGCCTGACTTAGCAGTATTTTTTGTTGGTAGTGTAAATATGTATAAAAGTAAATGTTAGGGCTTATATATTTTTAATATACACTTAGCTCAATTTCATAATTACACATGAGCTCATAGATCTTTTTCAAAATTGGGGAAATAATATATAGTTCTTAATATTTTTCCAAAACTCCAGTAAATTATTATTGTAACCAGTAACTATTGTCTATTATATCCAAAACATTGTGATAAATGCTTTGAGAACACAAAGCAGAATCAGATGAGAATACTGACCCACAGGAGTCTTTGGTTGGGTAGGGTATGAATTAAAGTTCTCTTTCTATATCACACTTACCATAATACACATCCTCACAAATGTAGATCTAAAATGATCATCCCTGAAGTCTGACCAATTTTTCTTTTCTTTTTTTAGTTTATTTTTTTAAGTATACAGTTCAGTGGCTTTTTAGTGTATTCATAAAGTTGTGCACCATCACCATTAATATCTAATTTCAGAATATTATCACTCCCCCAAAAGAAACCCCATATCCATTAGCAGTCACTTTCTACTGTCCGTTCGTCCCAGCCCCTGGAAGCCACTCACAGACTCTATCTCTAAAGATTTGTTTGTTCTGGACATTGCATATGAATGGAATCATACAATATGTGGCCTTTCATGTCTGGCTTTCTTCACCTAGCATAATGTTTTCAAGATTCATTCATAATATAGCATGTATTAGTACTTCTCTTTTTTTCCACTAAAAATTTTTAGACATCTATTCACATACTTTAAAACCCTTTAAAATTGTATTTATTCACCAGTTTGTAATATATTCAAAAAGGTTGTACAACTATATATTTTCATCAACCCAGAAAGAAACCCCATATCCATTAATCTTCTTCACTCCTTTGTATGGCCACAAAATATTCCACTGTATGCATAAACCACGTTCTATTTATTTTTTTTTTTTTAATTTTTTTTTTCAACGTTTATTTATTTTTGGGACAGAGAGAGACAGAGCATGAACGGGCGAGGGGCAGAGAGAGAGGGAGACACAGAATCGGAAACAGGCTCCAGGCTCTGAGCCATCAGCCCAGAGCCCGACGCGGGGCTCGAACTCACGGACCGCAAGATCGTGACCTGGCTGAAGTCGGACGCTTAACCGACTGCGCCACCCAGGCGCCCCAAACCACGTTCTATTTAACCATACATCAGGTGATGGACATTTGGGTTGTCCCTACCTTTTGGCTCTTCTGAATAATGCTGCTATGAACATTCATCTGCAAGTTTTGATACAGACATATTTTTTTCAATGCTTTTGGGTAAATACCTAGAGTTACCATATGCCCCAGTAATCTCACTTCCTATGTTTAATATTTTGAGGAACTGCTGCACTGTTTTCTGCAGTGGCTGCACCATTTTATATTTCTACCAGCAATGTGGGAGTATTCCAATTTCCCTACATCTTTGTCAACACTTGTTCTTGTGCATCTTTCTCGTGAGAGCCATCCTTCTGGGTATGAAGTTGAACCTCGCTCAGGTTTTGATTTACATTCCCCTAAGGACTAGTGATGTTGAGATATCTACTTGTGCTCATTGGCCACTTGTATGTGTCCTTTGGCCGAACAGTTGTGGACTTCTGTGGCCCACCAGGTCTTTATGTATATAATAAAGTTTGCACACTCTACCTACAAGTCCACGTTTGAGTTTTAATGGTTAAATGGATGCTGAAGACTGGAACGTAAAATAATTTAAAATTTGCTCTGCTGTGACTTTCAAAGGATATATAATTGATTCATAATTGAAAACTAGTAGGTGAAAACTTCCCAAATACCCAGTCTATTAAAACGAATACACAAAGCTGCCAAGTCCTACCTTTTTGACCAGCGGTAGCAGGCTCTTCCCTGACCACAGCAATTCAAGCCTGGTATTCTGTGTCCCCCGGATCTCTTCATTATCATACCTTCTCTGAAAGACACATCAAGTTAACCCGGCATCTTCAAATTTCCAACTCACACTTAGCTGATACAGCCCCGCAACTTGGGACTAAATAAACTGTTACATAACTTTCCTCCCCACCCTTTCCTCCTTCACTCTCAAATTGCTTAATGTCACATTCGCTAGTTTGGATATTCTAGCAGCTGATCTCTAAAAGCACTTGGTCGGATTGAAGCCAGCAACATTCTCTTACTCACACTGCAGACCTTAAGCATCCTTGCTTCTGGCTCCAAATGCTGACTGTACCCTCTAGTCATTGTGACAAGCTGAAAAAGACCCCAGACATTGCCAAATGCCTGCAAAGGAATGGTTCAGCTCACATTGAGACCACTGGAGGTGCTCGCCCACATGTTCCCAGGGATTTCTGCATCTTTTCACCTACAGTTCTAGGACCAAGTCATACCAAAGGAGTAGAGCACAGCTATGAGAGCTTTGGAAAGAGAAATATCTTGATTTTGAAAGATAGGACAAGAAATAATGATAATAATGGCTTGGGGCGCCTGGGTGGCTCAGAGGTTAAGCAACCAACTCTTGACTTCAGCTCAGGTCATGATCTCATGGTTCATGAGATCGAGCTCTGTGTGGATGCCTGCACTGACAGCTCAGAGCCTGCTTAGGATGCTTTCTCTCCCTCTCTGTCTTCCCCCAGTTATGATCTCAATCTCTCTCTCTCTCAAAAGTAAATAAACATTAAAAAAATACTAATGGGGGCGCCTGGGTGGCGCAGTCGGTTAAGCGTCCGACTTCAGCCAGGTCACGATCTCGCGGTCCGGGAGTTCGAGCCCCGCGTCAGGCTCTGGGCTGATGGCTCAGAGCCTGGAGCCTGCTTCCGATTCTGTGTCTCCCTCTCTCTCTGCCCCTCCCCCGTTCATCCTCTGTCTCTCTCTGTCCCAAAAATAAATAAACGTTGAAAAAAAAAATTAAAAAAAAAATACTAATGGCTTAATCAAAGAAAAAAATTAAAAGAATTACTAACAATGCTCTTAACTCAAGAAGCTAAGTAGGCTCTATATAAATAACATCAAGCTCTCTCATTATGAAGGAAAATAATAAGTAAATTCCAATCTTGTTACCTAACAAATTTTACACAGTATTATTTTTAATCATGAAAATGAGTGAGAAATAGCTAACTTTTGTAACTTGTTAAAAGAAGGGATCTGGCATATTTGATTTTTTTTTTTCAATTCACATACATGATACTAGTTTCAGGTATACAACACATTGATTCAATATGTGTATATATTGCAAAATGATCAGCACGGCAAGTCTAGTTAACCTCCATCGCCACATGCAGTTCTACATTTTTTCCTTGTGATGAGGACTTTTCAGATCTGTTCTCTTGCCACTTTCCAATATACAATAGTGTGTATTTATTTCTAATGCTTTCTCCCGTATTTCATATTTGCCGCCTGTATTAAACATTCCTACTACTGGGCCAGAGGAAATCTGGGCTGTAATAAGAGAGTGGAGCAGTTGATTCCCTTGTTCAACATAGCAAGGTACCACTGTGTATAAACAGAGTCCCTGAGAGGCTCTGACTCTGTTGAGGAGAAAAGAAGGTAGCAGGAAAGCCAGGTAGGCTCTGTCACCATGGCATGCTGGCAAATCAAATGGTAATGCTTATCAACTTTCACACTTCTCTTTAAGATGCAACACGGAACTTACATGCCCTTTGGTCCCAAATCATGGATGAAAGACAGCTGGCTTATGTCAAGGAATTCTGTCTGAAAAGAGGCCAGAAATTCATACTTTAGAAAGTCAGAAGGAAAAAAGATAAACGTACACATTTGGAAAAAAAAACATGCATTAGATATCGCTATGTGTAAACACATCTGGGGGACTACACAGAACAATGGCATTGCCCTGTTTTCGCCTCTGCGAGAGAACAGATCAGAAGTGTGTACATAATTCAAACACAACCTAGAAAGTGATGTCTGCTCTCACACGTAGAGACAGAATGTTCAAGAAAGTTGAGGAGAGAGGATTTACTCCCAAAACTCTTCTGTGTTTTCTTTGCTGGGGAAGGGGGACTGTGTCACATAGTGTGCACACAAATAATAGCGGTGTGTGAAGGCGGCAATGTTGGGGCCAGCTTCTGAAAGGTGGGCTAGACTTGGCATGTGGAAGTGGGAGATGAAGGGGGAAGCAAAACAGGGAAGGTGTAAAGAGCTCTTGGGATGTACATTTGGGCTAGAGTGAGGAAGATGAAGATAGTTACGTGAAATTAAATGGCAGAGTAGGTTGAGGCGAGTTTGGGGAGGTCTTTCAACATCAGGAATACCAGAATATTTTAATACAAATGAAATAAAATGATTTTATGTAACAATAATATAAAAATAATTCTATTTTTATTGAGTAGCAAAGGAAGAGAATTTTAGGCCCATCTTTCCTATACAAATTATAAGATAAAAACTACAAATATTATAATAATGACACCAATAGCTAACATTTACTAAGTACTTAATATCTATCTGTTGGCCCCCTACTAAGCATTTTTCACACACTGTCTCAAATCTCTCTGAAATAGGTGCTATTTTTCCCATTGTACAGAAGACGAAACTGAGGATTAGAACAGGAATAGGCAAACTTACTCTGCAAAGAGTCAACAAAAAATTTAGGCTCTGTGAATCATATACTTTAACTATTGTAGCATAAAAGCATCCATAGACAATACATAAATGAATAAGCATGACCGCATTACATTAAAACTTAATTTATGCATACTAAAATACAAAATTTAATATAATTTTTATGTCACAAAATATTACTCTTTTTAAATTTTTTTCAAACATTTAAAATGTAAAAACTATTCTTAGCTCATGGACCATACAAAAACAGGCAGTGAGCTTGATTTGGTCCATGGGTCATAGTTTAAAAGCCCCAGGTGTAGAGGGGCACCTGGGTGGCTCAGTTGGTTGAGCATCCAACTCATGCTCATCCAACTTATGACTCAGGTCATGATCTCACAGTTCTTGAGTTCGAGCCCTGCATCAGGCTCTGTGCTAACAGCTGAGCCTGGAGCCTGCTTCAGATTCTGTGTCTCCCTCTCTCTGCCCCTCTCCCACTCACACTCTGTCTGTCTGTCTCTCTCAAAAATAAACATTAATTTTTTTTTTTTTTTTTTTTTTTTAGAAACCCCTAGTGTGGAGAAAGACATTAATTGTCCAGGGGCACCTGGGTGGCTCAGTCAGTTGAGTGTCTGACTTCAGCTCAGGTCATGATCTCACAGTTTGTGAGATTGAGCCCCACATCAGGCACTCTGCTGTCAGCACAGAGCCCGTTTTGGATCTTCTGTCCCCTTCTCTCTCTGCCCCTTTTCTGCTTGTGCTCTATCTGTCTCAAAAAAAATAAATAAACTTAAAAAAAAGAAGCTAAATAAACTGTCCAATATCAATAATTAGCAAGGGATAGACTCAGAATTAGGTCAGACTAGTCAGTTTCCTCAAAACAAAGCTGCAAAAGCTGTAAGCCATTCCCCATGAGTGTTAGATGAAAACATGAAAGTGCAGAGGGGAAAACCAAGAACATTACGTGATTCTCAGCACACGCAGGAGTTTTATCTCATGTATTCCTTGCAACAACTAGAGTTACACATTATTTTGCTCCCAAATTACAGTATTTTCTTTAAAAGCAGCCACAGTAAGCCCAGATCTACCAGAGGTTGCAAACCATGCAGTAACAGCATTAACAGAAAATTCAAAGTCAAAAAAGATATGCTCCCGGGGCCAAGAAGCAGAGGGGAGACCAGACACGGAAAACACTCCATATCCACAAAGTTCTGTGGGAAGAACCACAACAATTACATGTCAAAGTAGTTATGGAGGAAAGGGGACTACTTCCTTGCTGATGTGACACTTCAGACAAAATGGCATTTGATCTAGGCTTGTAAACAGGATTAATAAAATGAAACATAACAGTTTTCCTTTAAAGTTTTGTATATGTGATGGAAAATAATCTAATATTACCTCGGAAGAAAAAAATTACAAATCTTTCACTGCTGTCGGTCT